>NC_138768.1:703113555-703717139 GCF_965119305.1 Pelophylax lessonae | reverse complement strand
AGCTCTCTCATCGTAGGAACAAACACTGACCTGGTAAGGCGCCTTCTGATACAACTGGTCCAGGGACAAGATGCTCAGGCGCCAAGGATCCATCCCATGCTACGGCAGGCCTACCAACGATTAGTGTTGGAGCAAGAGACCCCCGCAGAAGGAGTTGGACGACTCTGGAAGCTGGATAGAGCAGAAAAGGTCTTACAGCCAGGAGAGGTGGCCTGTTTTAAGGCTTCTGTTAAACTCACATGGCAACAGCCGGGTCCCTTCATTATCTTTGAATCAGGTCAAAAGGAGAGACAGAGAGGGATAGAAGTGATCCCTGAGGTGATCCCTTTGAAGGTGTTACAGGAAAACCGTGGAAGGGTTTTAGTGAGTGTCAGAAACACCTCTATTACACCAGTGAAGGTACCGGCCAGAGTGCTCCTGGGCCAAGTCAACCCGGCTACCCCAGTTACCCCCATTGATTTCAAAGAAAAGGAACAGGGTGAAGCGGTTATAGAGGAGCTTTGCTCTGGAAACGCTGCCCTCCCGCCGGAATGGGTGAAGAGGGCCAAGGCACAACTTGCTCGATGGAGGGAAATATTCTCTAAGGGCGAGTTTGACGTGGGATGTGCCAGGAGCGCCACTCATAAGATCCGCCTGAGTGAGGACAAGCCTTTCAGGGAGAGAGTCCGGCGAGTCCCCTTAGGTGACTTAGAAGATCTACGTCAACAGCTGGCAGAGCTCAAAAAGATCGGGATTATCCGAGAATCCAGGAGCCCGTATGCTTCCCCGATAGTGGTAGTCCGGAAGAAAAATGGATCTTTGAGGCTTTGTATCGACTACCGAACGCTGAACAGAAGAACCATCCCAGACCAGTATACCACTCCTCGAATCGAAGATGCCCTACAGAGTCTGTCAGGGGCGAAGTGGTTCAGTGTGATGGACTTAAAGAGTGGGTATTATCAGATCCCCATGCACCCCGAAGATCGGGAGAAAACAGCCTTCATCACCCCTGTGGGGTTCTTTGAGTTCAATCGCATGCCTCAGGGGTTGTCCGGGGCCCCTGCTACCTTCCAAAGGCTGATGGAGAGGACCGTTGGAGATATGAATTTGATAGAGGTACTGGTATACTTGGATGATGTTATCGTGTTTGGCAGAACTTTAGAAGAACATGAGGAGAGGTTGGAAAAGGTCTTGAAGAGGCTACATGAAGAAGGTCTGAAACTTTCTCCTGAGAAGTGCCAATTCTATCAGTCCTCGGTCCATTACCTGGGCCATATCGTGTCTGAAGAAGGGGTGGCCACTGACCCGGACAAGCTGGATGCTGTTGCTTCCTGGCCGAGACCCACAAATGTGACCGAACTCCGGTCATTCTTGGGCTTTTGCTCCTATTACAGGAGGTTTGTGGAGGGGTTCGCCCAGATTGCCCGACCCCTAAATGAGCTCCTGAAGAATGAAGAAGATGATGTCCCTGAGTTGGTAAAGCCGGCGAAGTCCACCATAGGCCCCCGGAAGGCTAAGGAATCCATCCAGGATCAGTGGACCCCGGAATGCGAAGGGGCCTTTGTCCAGCTGAAGGAAACCCTAACCACTGCCCCTGTGTTGGCCTATGCGGACCCCACAAAACCATATGAACTGCATGTTGATGCCAGCCGAGATGGGCTGGGGGGGGTACTTTATCAGGAGCATGAGGGTCATCTGCGACCTGTTGCCTATGTGAGCAGAAGCCTACTGCCTGCTGAAAGGAATTATCCTACTCACAAACTTGAATTCTTGGCCTTGAAGTGGGCAGTGGTTGACAAATTGAAAGACTACCTGTACGGAGCTGAATTCATTGTCAAGACAGATAATAATCCCCTCACCTATCTGTTGACTACGGCCAAGCTGGATGCAACAGGACATCGATGGTTGGCTGCCCTCTCTAGCTTCAATTTTAGCCTGAAGTATCGGCCAGGAATCGGAAATAGGGATGCAGATGCCCTATCCAGAAGGTTGCATGTTCCACAGGAACCTGCGGAAGAATGGACTCATTTGGCTCCAGAAGGGGTGCGTGCCCTATATCAGGGAACTGAATTTCGATCCCGAGGAGGGTCAAGAGCAGAAGAGATTGGGGTTTCGGCTATCGGAGTACCCAAATGCTACTGCCAGGTGACCCAAGTTGAAGGGGAGGGTTTGCCCCGGCTGTCCAAAAGGGACTTGCGGAAGGAGCAGTTGGAAGACCCTTTGGGAAAACTTCTCTTGGAAGCCCTGGAGATCCAGAGCCCTGAGTTGCTTCTAACTGACTCCCCTCAGGGGGCCCGTCTGTTGCATAGAGAGTGGACCCGGTTACAGATCAGAGAAGGAGTGGCCTACCGGAGAGGTCCATCTGAAGATCTGGAGGAGAAGTGGCAACTGTTCTTACCAGCTAAATACAGAGAGGGAGTTCTGGCCGCTCTTCATGATAATCATGGCCATCTGGGGCCCGAAAGAACCTTTCAGCTTGTCAGGGACAGGTTCTACTGGCCTTGTATGAGGGCCGAAGTTGAAGGATACTGTCATTCTTGTGTCCGGTGTATACAGAGGAAGACTCTGCCACGTCAAGCAGCCCCAATGGGCCATCTACAAAGTCAGGGACCCATGGAGCTGGTGTGCATTGATTTCCTTTGCTTAGAGCCTGATCTGAGTGGCCAGGGGAATGTCCTTGTGGTAACAGACCATTTTACCAGATATGCTCAAGCATTCCCAACAAGGGATCAGAAGGCCTCAACGGTAGCCAAAGTTCTTGTAGAGAAGTTCTTTGTACATTATGGGTTACCACAGCGCCTCCATTCTGATCAGGGAAGGGACTTTGAAAGCAGACTGATCAAGAGACTGTTAGATATGTTAGGCATTCAAAAGACTAGAACCACTCCCTACCATCCACAGGGGGATGCCCAGCCTGAACGATTTAACAGGACTCTTTTGGATATGTTGGGGACTTTGAGCTCAGAGAAGAAACAGCATTGGGGCAGGCACGTAGCTGCCATTGTGCATGCCTACAACAGCACTGTCAGTGATGCTACTGGATATTCCCCTTATCGGCTGATGTTTGGAAGGGAGGCTCGGTTGCCAGTGGATTTGGCCTTTGGCATTTCGCCTGATCATACCTCTTCAGCATCGCATAGAGGATATGTGGACCGACTGCGGAAGAGTCTGAAAGCGGCCTATGACAAGGCTCAGGCCACATCTGATCAACGTGGACTGCGGAATAAAAAGAATTTCGACCTAAAAGTTCGGATCCATGACCTGCAACCAGGGGACAGGGTTTTGTTGAGAAACTTGGGTGTCCCGGGAAAACACAAGTTGGCAGACCGCTGGAAGTCCCAACCTTATGTTATCTGTAAGCAACTGCCAAACCTTCCTGTGTACCAAATTCGGCCTGAGGGAAGTGTGGGTCCATTGAAGGCTTGGCATCGGAACCATTTGCTGCCTCTCTCTGAAGCGGTTCGTATGCCCCCTGTGGAAGACTTGTCAGCGGCCCCTTCGACTTCTCGCCGGTCCAGACCAGTTACCAGATCTCAGACGATGCTCCCAGATGAGGGAGAGGGAAGTTCTCCATCTGAAGATTTGGAAGATTAAGAGGAGGTACCCGACTGGTTGTGGTCATCTCAGTTGCCAGAACCCACACCTGCCTCCCTGTCTTCGTCTGACTTGGCTGATAGAGGAGCCCTTCGGGCAGAAGCCCCTGAATTCATACCCTTTCATATGCTTCCAGAAGAAGCAGCTGAGGATGAAGATCCTGAGGAGGAGGTTGCACCCTTCCCTGAAGAAGAACTGACCTCTCTTGAACCATCAGGTGCCTCTGTGTTGGAACATGAGGAGGGGGACATGGAAGAATCCTCAGAAGTGCCTGATCCTAGTACCTCTGAGAGCATGCCTCCACGGGAACAGAGGGAAAGGAGAGTCATTCACCCACCTAAGAGACTGACCTATGATCAATTGGGTGAATGTTCGGAAGAAGCTGTTTTTATCTCCAAAAGGTCTCCTGACCAGCCTAGTTCCTCCACTGTAGATTTGGTGGGGGACAACCCTAGCTCACCCCCAGGCACAACTGTACAAGCCACCCAAGTTTTGGGGGGTCTGTGAGAGATCATGAGAACAAAGTATTGAAGTAGAAAACGTTTGCATTTAAGTTTGTACATAAGGATATTGGGTTTGGCTATTATAATAAGCACAGTTTTTGATGTTCACAATTTGGTTTACTTTGTGAGTTAATGTTTGCGCACATTTTGTTGCTCTGACCTCACTATATGTTTTTTTTTTTCTTTCTCACCTTTTGATGTTTTTTTTTTTCAACACAAACTTTAAGATGTAAGTGTTTAAGAAATTGCAAAGGCACAAGTGCTTTTTAAAGGAGCACTATATAAAAGCACTAGAAATCAGCACTATATTAACACTGTAGAAATCACTTATTTGGTTATTAATTGCACTTTATCGTTTTACTGTTGCACTGCTATTAGAATACAAAATTGGATATATTCAGATTGACTTATTTCAGCAAAATGTTAATGTTTTTGTTGTATAATGCCAACCTATGCACTAGGGTACATACTGTTGACCTCTTTGGGGACCAAAGTTTCTCAAGTGGGGGGAGTGTGTAGCGGGGTTAAACATGCCTAAAGACACTGTTTGATATGTGGGAAGGAACTAGGCTCCCTCTAGTGGTAGCTGCATGGAATTTCCTGGGCTGTGACTTCATTTTCACAAGATGAAGAAACTACATCTCCCAGGCTGCTTTGCAAGATCCAGGAACTAGGCTCCCTCTAGTGGTAGCTGCATGGAATTTCCCGGGCTGTGACTTCCTTTTCACAAGATGAAGAAACTACATCTCCCAGGCTGCTTTGCAAGATCCAGGGTGCACGGCTGCACCGCACGGCACTATGGGGGAGGTTATTTAAAGGAAGAGAGAAGCGCGCAAAGGGGGGGCCTTTCTGCGCTGGACTCTGAGGAACCAGCGAGCGAGAGTGAAGGACTGACACTGGATATTGGGCCAGAGCCTTTTAGCCTGGAGGGACGACGTGGAACCGTCCCATCTCAAGCACGAGGCACATTCCTGGAGGTCATACTGCTGTTTGCAGAGACCGGAAGTCATCCGCCAGAAGGACCCCGCGCGGCTGGCATATAGCCAAAGGACTGAGACCGCAGTGGAAGCGCGCGAAGGAGAAACTTCTGTTGGTGAGAGGGCACATGCCCAATAACTGACTTTATCTGCTGAAGAGATAGTTCTATCTACAGATAGCGGTAGCGCAGCAGGAGGTGATAAAACCCCGGGGTTTATCACCATACTCTCTCAGGAGACTCATAGACAAACAATAAGGTCTGTAAAGGAGTCGCCAGAGGCTTATCTCTCTCGCAGAAGTTATTGCTCAGTTACGCAGACACCCTGCGGTGACAACTAACAGCTCGTTGTTTTCTCTCTCTTGATCTTTATTCCTAATCTGGATTACAAATGAGCTCTATTCAATAACCTTGCTAGCGAAGATCAACAAGAAAGAAGAGAACTCTGGGGGAGGGACTCAGATAGGCCCACCTACCTGGTACTGTGTCTAGCCTTAATGCAGGAGGAGTGTGGGGGTATTCTTTTACCTTTTTAAAGCTGTTTTAAATAACCTTTTATGGACTTGTATTGTATTGTATTGTATCTCCCCTATTCAATTTGATATATAGTAAACTAAGATTGGTTAATTACAATCTTGTGCGTTGTTCCATTGTGTCACCCAGAAGGACTACTATTCAAGAAGGTAACAAGGTATTGTTGCATAGTGAAGTATTGTATTCCAACCTGTGTATCTATTTGATAGTCCAGTCCTATTCTGGGTCAGTTGTGCCTGAGGAGGGATCGAGCCAATTTGATTGGGTTGTTAGGCAGGGTGTAGACCCAATAATATAATCAGCAGCTCCTGCGGGGGTGGTGCTACATAATAATAAAACATACTTTGTTTGCTGCAGGTGCAGTCTGTTGTAGGCACATTGTACATATTAGGGGCACTTTATGTTTGTTTCCATCAACCTCGATTTAAGTTGTGTTTTGTTTTAAACTGTTCCAAAGATGCAGCTAGCAACACACCTACAACACTTTGAAAACATGCAGATGTGAAAAGGGCCCAAAGCAACTTCTAACACTTGAACCTCCCCCTGCCTGAACCCCTAATGCTTAATTCTAAATTGCATATAGGTAAAAAGAAAAATAAATAGGCCACAGAACACTCACACAGTTGCAGTGTGCTTAGTGATTAGCATGTGAGATCACTCTGTATAAGAAAACCTTGATGTTAGTCATTCCAAAACATAGCCTGGATATCACTTCCTTTTACAGAGTGACAACACTAATGAAATGGTAGTCAGTAAAGTGATGTACACATCTACACTGGAAGTGTCGGAAATGTCAAGGCAGCATTCTAGCCAGCAGAGGTTTTAAATGCTGCTGTTGTGTTTGAGAAAGCAAAAAACCAAAGGAAAAATCAGTAATTTGAACTTCAATATGGTTGTAATAATTGACTTGAATTTGAATATTGAAGTTTAGATCTACATTAATATTTGACTCTTAACCAGTCCAAATGCCTAACGCTAGACCTCAAAGCTTAAACTCCACCCCCCCCCAGCTGATCATGGTATCCAAAGTTAAATGCCCCTTTTACTAAATCTGGTCACATAGTCCTCTATCTTCTACACTACAAAGGGTCTCTCTTCTGGTGTCTATGCCACTGCCTTCGAGATGTAGACACTTCCTATTGGCTGTTCCAGCACTAGAGACTTCTCAGGTGCCAGAAGACTGCACAATGGAATGCTGTCACAAAGCACTGACTAGTCAGTGTGGACACTGACTGCAGTGCTGGATCACTGTTCATCCCTTGTGAAAATGACACTGGCAAGAAACACAGACAGAAGAGTCAGGTGAGTAAATTCATCAGGTATTTGTTAAAGCTAGTTAATAATAGGGATATGGTTGGAACTTAGAGATGACAGAGTGGAAATTTTGCCCATCCTTCTAAAAAACTTAACCCTAATCTAAATCCTATATTCAAACCCATTAGTCTCTGATTTTAACACTAACCTAACATAACCCTTAAATTAACATGTGTGGATTGTAAAGTTCTATGGGGATGCGGAATCTCCAAGTGGCCTAAAATCAGACCAGTTTGCCAAAATCCCTTGTAATTGTATTTATAAGGTTTTTTGGGTCCTCAAACCAAGCAAAAGTGGGACTTTATGGGCAAAGAAATATTGTATTATACAAGTTTATAATAAAACATATTTTATTTTCAAAAAATATCATAAATCAATTTGTAAACCAAATATTATGGATTGTACACATTGGGCTAAGGGCCCATGGAAGTGAAGGTGATAAGAAAGAAAGAAAATGTGACATGATGTGAAATGGTGACTTCTGATGTTAATTTTCTGCTATCCATGCTTGGGGAGACTCTGGATGCGACAAAAACATCCAAATTTCGACGTGTTTCGGCTAAGTTCAACTGGTGCCTTTTTCAAGGGTATCACCATGTCTAGAAGATACAATAGTATATAGTTATCTAAACAGTTGCTACCAGCGTTCCATATAGGGGCGGAACAATGTTGTATGTTGCAGACTTGCAATTCATTTTTTGTATGCAGGAGTGCCAGATTTATACAGGGAACCTGTCCTCTTCCCTTCATCCCAAGGGTTGCACAGGGAACTCATATGTGATTGGAATGCAGCTGAGTCTGTAATTAGGTACATGATTTAAAATGGTGTCTATAGTGATCTGTATATACACAATGGCAGTAGGATTAGCTACCTAGTGTGCTTTTTATCCACTCACTTGTATGGCTGCCAAGTGCTGTGACTTTTTTGTGGAGGTTCCACCACTTTTAGAGGTCCAGGGGTTTCCTGTGCCTGTAATGAGGGTGTGGGAGAGAGAAAGACTGTTTCTGTCCAATCTCATTTTCAGTAAAAAGTCCAGTATTGAATTCATCTTGCAAAGATGAAATGACCTTAAGGGCACCTGTATTTCAACTACTAGGAAAAAAGACTTATGTTTGGTGACTGGGGGTTCCAGTAGGAAAAAAGAGGAGATAAGGCTCTACCGACCTGCGGATTCCTAGAGGATGCTCACTCTTACCCTCCAGCGAGGGGAATGGCATCCTCCTTAGTTCCCCTGTGTCTTTATATATATAGACCGCGCATGCGCAGTACTGCGCCACGCGGTCTTACGTGTCACGGGTGTGGGTCCACTAGGTGCCGATGCGCATGCGCCAGGGGAGGCTGCGCGCGCAGCGGTAGTAGACCATCCATCAAGACTGATATATTCAGATGCTGCTGACACGGAGAGGAGGAGCCTGAGGACCCGGAAGTGTGCAGGTCACTAGGGGATACCGGATGTTATTATGTGTCCTCTGGCTGCCAATTGCCCCATATCTATATATATATATATATATATATATATATATATATATATATATATATATATGTGTATATATACTGGGGCTTTCCGTGCCGGGGGCAATCTGTGGGTTTGGAGTAGGAAAACATGCAAATGGAACCCATGTATTTTATCCAGCATACCTGCATTTGACAAAGCAAGCGAAGTTGCATGTTTTAAGACATATGACATATGACATAGATGATTGAAATTGAAATACACTGGTAATGTCTTTCTTTTCAGAAAGTTTAAATATCCATATTCTTTTACATGTTTTAATCAGCAGAAAAATAAATATATCTCTCAAGGACTGGATCATGTTGTTGGGATGTAAAAGATGGGGGGAAGGAAAAAGGGAGTGGGAAATGTGAAAAACTCATGAAAAATCAGGCAGAGACTAAGAGGCAAAGCAGAGCAGAAAAAAATCCAAAAGTCATGAAAGAAGTGTTGATATAATGCAGGTACCAGGGGAACAGGAGAGAGTACAGAGTACCTCATAAGTAGAACCTTGTTCTTCTTTCTTCTGTAAGCTTGATCCATAGTGGGAAGAATGGAACATGGGTTTGTGTATAAGAATATATAAATATGTACATAACAAACTTAACCCAAGATGGGAGGAATAGGGAAGACTGTGGTGTATGTACATGGGACGAAGTAAATAGGGGAAGAGGATGATACCTGATTTGTATTGGGTATTTTTGACAGAGGTTTATCTGGCCTGGTCTCCATTTGTTTTTCTGAGGACAAGCCCTCTAGGAAGAGGGGAGAAGGTTCTCCGCCTCATTCAGGCAAGAGGGTATATTTATCAGAGATTCATATGGCCTAGTCTTAGTCCATTTTTCCTGAGGCAAAGCCTCTCCTCCTCTTATTGGTATGTGGAGTCTGTGTGTATGCAACATGTCTCCCTAAAGGGAGATAGAAGTTTCAAACTTGCATGCTTTGCATGTGTTTACTGACCCATTTTCTGAATTCTTGCCAGGTCTTGCTCACATAAAATGCACCACATTCACACTCCATCAGATATATAACTCCTTGTGTCTTGCATGTGACAAAGTGCATGGCATTTAAAGTCTCCCCATTTGGGAGTATTTTGGAGGTGCACCTACGTATGACTTTGCACTGTATACAGCTGCCACAGGGGAAGGTGCCTTTGTTTTTACATGGGTCCGTTCTTGGTCCTTCCTTGTATTTTCTGAAAGTAATCAGTGGTTGATTAGGTATAAGGTCTTTCACAGTGGGGTCCTCAGTCAGAATGGACCAATGCCTCTTCAAAATTTTGCGTATTTGGTAATGTTGGTTAGTGTACCTCATGATGATCCTGGTTTCCTCTTTCTTTTCCGTGGGTCCTATCTTTGCTCCTTTCTTGAACAGAATCTCTTGCTGGTCCTTTGCTTTAACCCTATTGAATGATTTCCTCAAAGTGGTTTTTGTGTAACCTCTTTGTAGCAGTCGTCCAGTGAGTGCATCCGACTCTTTTTGGAAAGCATCAGGCTTGGTACAGTTTCGTTTGATCCGCAGGTACTGGCTATAGGGGATGGATTTTTTCAAGGTGGTTGGGTGAAAGCTTTCCGCATGGAGAATTGTGTTCCTGCAGTTTCCTTTCTGAAGAGTGTCGTATTGAGATTCCCATTTGCATCTTTATATACCCATGTGTCTAGAAAGGTTACCTTGTCCATACTATAAGTCATGATGAAAAACATATTGTATTTGTTATTGTTCATTCTGTTTAGGCATTCCTTGATAAGATGTTCCGGGCCATGCCAGATGATAAAGATATCATCTATATATCTTTGCCAGAGCATGATGTAGCAGGAGTATGGGGAGTTCATTTCATCGGCCAGGAAGTCCTGTTCCCACATCCCAAGATATATATTAGCGTAGGACAGGGCGCAGCTCGTACCTATTGCTACGCCACAGGTCTGTAGGTAGTATGAGCCTGAGAAAGAAAAATAATTGTGGTAGAGTATGAATTCCAACATCTGCACAATGAAATTGTTGAATTTTTTGTCATATCTGCTTTGTTGTCCCAGGGCAATAGCCCTATTCGTCCGACAAGCAACCAAAGATATTGAGAAGCTACAGGAAAATTGGAGAATGGATAATCTGAATAAAGAGCAATGACAGGCACTAAAAAATTTACGAAGTAATGACACCATCACCATTAAGCCCTCCAACAAGGGGGAAAATATAGTCCTGATGGACAACCACAAATACAAGACCATGTGCCTGAGGATATTAGAAAACAACAGATGCTACAAAAAGATCTCTCCTGTCATGATTAAATCCTACGAGGACTTTTACAAAAAAGGTGACAAACCCTTAAATGAAGGGGCTATATCCCAAACACTTTGGGAATATATACGGACCAAACAACCACGAACACCGACATTTTACGCCCTACTGAAGGTGCACAAAGACACACAAGATCCTCCAGGCAGACCCATTATCTCTGGAAACGGGAATATATCAGAAGCTACAAGCCAGGTGATTGATGCCTACCTCAGGCCACATGTCACAAAACTCTCTTCATACATAAAAGACACCATACACTTCCTACAAACACTCAATGGTATGGTGATTCCAAAAGACACATTTTTGATCACAGTGGACGTAGAATCACTCTACAATAACATCCCACACGAGAAAGGACTTACGGCAGTCAAACAAGCCCTGGGACAACAAAGCAGATATGACAAAAAATTCAACTATTTCATCGTGCAGATGTTACATAGTTAGAATAAAGACAATAGTCCATCCAGTTCAACCTGTGTAGGTGATGTACGTCCAAGAGTCTTTTGAAAGCAACCATTCTTCCCCCAGAAAACACCTCCTGTGGTAGAGAATTCCACAATCCTGTAGCCCTAACAGTAAAAAAAACCCCTGCGTTGCCTGAGGTTAAAACGCTTCTCCTCTAATCACATTGTATGCCCTCGAGTCCTCATGCAATCCTTTCAACTGAATAGCTTTTTTTCTATGCTGAGATCACCATTGAGGTATTTATAAATTGCTATCATGTCCCCTCTCAGGCCTCTCTTCTCCAGGGAGAATAAATCAAGCAATTGCAGATGCTCTTTATAATTAAGGTCCTCCAATCCCCTAAATAGTTTAGTTGCCCTTCTCTGTACTCTCTCCAGCTCCAACACATCCTTCCTGAGGACTGGCGACTAGTGTTGAGCGAACACGGACTGTATTATTCGTGTTCGTACCGAATAATTGGATTTTTTGTACCCGAACACGGACACGGACACTTTACTGTATGTTCGGGTAAAAATCCGTGTTCGGTCGTTTTATTTCCGGGTTTTGCATGCTTTGGCGCTCTTTTCATGGCGGGCTTTCAACAGCCAATCAACAATCGTTTAACTGGTGTGCCTTAAGCCATCCCAGCCATGCCTGCAAATGTCTCAGTAGCTGTGATTGGCCGTCTGAAGCATGTGACCAAGTCTTTATAAGTTCGAGGCAGCCGCAGCGGCGTCATTATGCTGCTTAGATTCAGGGACAGAGCACACATCAACGTGCTGGCTGCTGATTAGGGAAAGATAGGCAGGAAAAAACCATTTGTGTCCGGATAGAATTGAGGGACAGGTCGGAGTGTTTAGGCAGGGCGAGTTGTAGGCATTTTAGGGATAGAGTCTGCTGAATTATATAGGGTCAGTGTCTTCTACAAACTACAATCGATATTGCTGTGTGGGGGGTGGGGTGAATCTGCACTCAATCCTGATCTACGATCTCTTCTCAATCCTGTTAGGGACAGAGTCTGCTGAATTTTAGGGAAACTGTGTTCTACAAACTACAATCGATATTGCTGTGTGGGGGGTGGGGTGAATCTGCACTCAATCCTGATCTACGATCTCTTCTCAATCCTGTTAGGGACAGAGTCTGCTGAATTTTAGGGAAACTGTGTTCTACAAACTACAATCGATATTGCTGTGTGGGGGGTGGGGTGAATCTGCACTCAATCCTGATCTACGATCTCTTCTCAATCCTGTTAGGGACAGAGTCTGCTGAATTTTAGGGAAACTGTGTTCTACAAACTACAATCGATATTGCTGTGTGGTGTGGGATTGGAGATAGGCAGGTGTCAGTGATCCACATCCATTTTTCTGTGTGTGAGCTGCAGTGAACACAATCTTTTTGGGCTGCAGTGAACACAATCTTTTTGGGCTGCAGTGAACACAATCTTTTTGGGCTGCAGTGAACACAATCTTTTTGGGCTGCAGTGAACACAATCTTTTTGGGCTGCAGTGAACACAATCTTTTTGGGGTGCAGTGAACAAAATCTTTTTGGGGTGCAGTGAACACAATCCTTTTTGGTGTGCAGTGAACACAATCTTTGTGGGGTGCAGTGAACAAAATCCTTTGTGGGGTGCAGTGAACACAATCTTTTTGGGGTGCAGTGAACAAAATCCTTTTTGGGGTGCAGTGAACAACATCCTTTTTGGGGTGCAGTGAACACAATCTTTTTGGGGTGCAGTGAACAAAATCCTTTGTGGGGTGCAGTGAACACAATCTTTTTGGGGTGCAGTGAACACAATCTTTTTGGGGTGGAGTGAACAACATCCTTTTTGGGGTGCAGTGAACAAAATCCTTTTTGGGGTGCAGTGAACAAAATCATTTTTGGGGTGCAGTGAACACAATCTTTTTGGGGTGCAGTGAACACAATCTTTGTGGGGTGCAGTGAACACAATCTTTTTGGGGTGGAGTGAACAACATCCTTTTTGGGGTGCAGTGAACAACATCCTTTTTGGGGTGCAGTGAACACAATCTTTTTGGGGTGCAGTGAACACAATCTTTGTGGGGTACAGTGAACAGAATCTTTGTGGGGTGCAGTGAACACAATCTTTGGGGGGTACAGTGAACACAATCTTTGTGAGGTGCAGTGAACACAATCTTTGTGGGGTGCAGTGAACACAATCATTGTGGGGTGCAGTGAACTCAATCTTTGTGGGGTACAGTGAACACAATCTCATACTGAAGGTTTGAGGGTGCTGCCTGTTCCATACTCCCCCTACTCCTCATCTAGCCTTTTAGGGGTACAAACAATAGTAATTGGGGCCTAGTGTGGTTGTGTACGTGTGATATACATACACTTTTTTGGGATCATATTTTCTATTCCGCTATTTAATCAAAAACCTTTGGGGATCAGTTAAATTGGGGGATAGTCTGTGTTGGTACGTGTGAGAGAGATCCACCTTTCCAAGTTGTTGGGGTTCATCTCATACTTCTGAAGGTTTGAGGGTGCTGCCTGTTCCATACTCCCCCCTACTCCTAGCCTTTTAGGGGTACAAACAATAGTAATTGGGGCCTAGTGTGGTTGTGTACGTGTGATATACATACACTTTTTTGGGATCATATTTTCTATTCCGCTATTTAATCAAAAACCTCTGGGGATCAGTTAAATTGGGGGATAGTCTGTGTTGGTACGTGTGAGAGAGATCCACCTTTCCAAGTTGTTGGGGTTCATCTCATACTTCTGAAGGTTTGAGGGTGCTGCCTGTTCCATACTCCCCCTACTCCTAGCCTTTTAGGGGTACAAACAATAGTAATTGGGGCCTAGTGTGGTTGTGTACGTGTGATATACATACACTTTTTTGGGATCATATTTTCTATTCCGCTATTTAATCAAAAACCTCTGGGGATCAGTTAAATTGGGGGATAGTCTGTGTTGGTACGTGTGAGAGAGATCCACCTTTCCAAGTTGTTGGGGTTCATCTCATACTTCTGAAGGTTTGAGGGTGCTGCCTGTTCCATACTCCCCCTACTCCTAGCCTTTTAGGGGTACAAACAATAGTAATTGGGGCCTAGTGTGGTTGTGTACGTGTGATATACATACACTTTTTTGGGATCATATTTTCTATTCCGCTATTTAATCAAAAACCTCTGGGGATCAGTTAAATTGGGGGATAGTCTGTGTTGGTACGTGTGAGAGAGATCCACCTTTCCAAGTTGTTGGGGTTCATCTCATACTTCTGAAGGTTTGAGGGTGCTGCCTGTTCCATACTCCCCCTACTCCTAGCCTTTTAGGGGTACAAACAATAGTAATTGGGGCCTAGTGTGGTTGTGTACGTGTGATATACATACACTTTTTTGGGATCATATTTTCTATTCCGCTATTTAATCAAAAACCTTTGGGGATCAGTTAAATTGGGGGATAGTCTGTGTTGGTACGTGTGAGAGAGATCCACCTTTCCAAGTTGTTGGGGTTCATCTCATACTTCTGAAGGTTTGAGGGTGCTGCCTGTTCCATACTCCCCCTACTCCTAGCCTTTTAGGGGTACAAACAATAGTAATTGGGGCCTAGTGTGGTTGTGTACGTGTGATATACATACACTTTTTTGGGATCATATTTTCTATTCCGCTATTTAATCAAAAACCTCTGGGGATCAGTTAAATTGGGGGATAGTCTGTGTTGGTACGTGTGAGAGAGATCCACCTTTCCAAGTTGTTGGGGTTTATCTCATACTTCTGAAGGTTTGAGGGTGCTGCCTGTTCCATACTCCCCCCTACTCCTAGCCTTTTAGGGGTACAAACAATAGTAATTGGGGCCTAGTGTGGTTGTGTACGTGTGATATACATACACTTTTTTGGGATCATATTTTCTATTCCGCTATTTAATCAAAAACCTCTGGGGATCAGTTAAATTGGGGGATAGTCTGTGTTGGTACGTGTGAGAGAGATCCACCTTTCCAAGTTGTTGGGGTTCATCTCATACTTCTGAAGGTTTGAGGGTGCTGCCTGTTCCATACTCCCCCCTACTCCTAGCCTTTTAGGGGTACAAACAATAGTAATTGGGGCCTAGTGTGGTTGTGTACGTGTGATATACATACACTTTTTTGGGATCATATTTTCTATTCCGCTATTTAATCAAAAACCTCTGGGGATCAGTTAAATTGGGGGATAGTCTGTGTTGGTACGTGTGAGAGAGATCCACCTTTCCAAGTTGTTGGGGTTCATCTCATACTTCTGAAGGTTTGAGGGTGCTGCCTGTTCCATACTCCCCCTACTCCTAGCCTTTTAGGGGTACAAACAATAGTAATTGGGGCCTAGTGTGGTTGTGTACGTGTGATATACATACACTTTTTTGGGATCATATTTTCTATTCCGCTATTTAATCAAAAACCTCTGGGGATCAGTTAAATTGGGGGATAGTCTGTGTTGGTACGTGTGAGAGAGATCCACCTTTCCAAGTTGTTGGGGTTCATCTCATACTTCTGAAGGTTTGAGGGTGCTGCCTGTTCCATACTCCCCCTACTCCTAGCCTTTTAGGGGTACAAACAATAGTAATTGGGGCCTAGTGTGGTTGTGTACGTGTGATATACATACACTTTTTTGGGATCATATTTTCTATTCCGCTATTTAATCAAAAACCTCTGGGGATCAGTTAAATTGGGGGATAGTCTGTGTTGGTACGTGTGAGAGAGATCCACCTTTCCAAGTTGTTGGGGTTCATCTCATACTTCTGAAGGTTTGAGGGTGCTGCCTGTTCCATACTCCCCCTACTCCTAGCCTTTTAGGGGTACAAACAATAGTAATTGGGGCCTAGTGTGGTTGTGTACGTGTGATATACATACACTTTTTTGGGATCATATTTTCTATTCCGCTATTTAATCAAAAACCTCTGGGGATCAGTTAAATTGGGGGATAGTCTGTGTTGGTACGTGTGAGAGAGATCCACCTTTCCAAGTTGTTGGGGTTCATCTCATACTTCTGAAGGTTTGAGGGTGCTGCCTGTTCCATACTCCCCCCTACTCCTAGCCTTTTAGGGGTACAAACAATAGTAATTGGGGCCTAGTGTGGTTGTGTACGTGTGATATACATACACTTTTTTGGGATCATATTTTCTATTCCGCTATTTAATCAAAAACCTCTGGGGATCAGTTAAATTGGGGGATAGTCTGTGTTGGTACGTGTGAGAGAGATCCACCTTTCCAAGTTGTTGGGGTTCATCTCATACTTCTGAAGGTTTGAGGGTGCTGCCTGTTCCATACTCCCCCCTACTCCTAGCCTTTTAGGGGTACAAACAATAGTAATTGGGGCCTAGTGTGGTTGTGTACGTGTGATATACATACACTTTTTTGGGATCATATTTTCTATTCCGCTATTTAATCAAAAACCTCTGGGGATCAGTTAAATTGGGGGATAGTCTGTGTTGGTACGTGTGAGAGAGATCCACCTTTCCAAGTTGTTGGGGTTCATCTCATACTTCTGAAGGTTTGAGGGTGCTGCCTGTTCCATACTCCCCCTACTCCTAGCCTTTTAGGGGTACAAACAATAGTAATTGGGGCCTAGTGTGGTTGTGTACGTGTGATATACATACACTTTTTTGGGATCATATTTTCTATTCCGCTATTTAATCAAAAACCTCTGGGGATCAGTTAAATTGGGGGATAGTCTGTGTTGGTACGTGTGAGAGAGATCCACCTTTCCAAGTTGTTGGGGTTCATCTCATACTTCTGAAGGTTTGAGGGTGCTGCCTGTTCCATACTCCCCCTACTCCTAGCCTTTTAGGGGTACAAACAATAGTAATTGGGGCCTAGTGTGGTTGTGTACGTGTGATATACATACACTTTTTTGGGATCATATTTTCTATTCCGCTATTTAATCAAAAACCTTTGGGGATCAGTTAAATTGGGGGATAGTCTGTGTTGGTACGTGTGAGAGAGATCCACCTTTCCAAGTTGTTGGGGTTCATCTCATACTTCTGAAGGTTTGAGGGTGCTGCCTGTTCCATACTCCCCCTACTCCTAGCCTTTTAGGGGTACAAACAATAGTAATTGGGGCCTAGTGTGGTTGTGTACGTGTGATATACATACACTTTTTTGGGATCATATTTTCTATTCCGCTATTTAATCAAAAACCTCTGGGGATCAGTTAAATTGGGGGATAGTCTGTGTTGGTACGTGTGAGAGAGATCCACCTTTCCAAGTTGTTGGGGTTCATCTCATACTTCTGAAGGTTTGAGGGTGCTGCCTGTTCCATACTCCCCCCTACTCCTAGCCTTTTAGGGGTACAAACAATAGTAATTGGGGCCTAGTGTGGTTGTGTACGTGTGATATACATACACTTTTTTGGGATCATATTTTCTATTCCGCTATTTAATCAAAAACCTCTGGGGATCAGTTAAATTGGGGGATAGTCTGTGTTGGTACGTGTGAGAGAGATCCACCTTTCCAAGTTGTTGGGGTTCATCTCATACTTCTGAAGGTTTGAGGGTGCTGCCTGTTCCATACTCCCCCTACTCCTAGCCTTTTAGGGGTACAAACAATAGTAATTGGGGCCTAGTGTGGTTGTGTACGTGTGATATACATACACTTTTTTGGGATCATATTTTCTATTCCGCTATTTAATCAAAAACCTTTGGGGATCAGTTAAATTGGGGGATAGTCTGTGTTGGTACGTGTGAGAGAGATCCACCTTTCCAAGTTGTTGGGGTTCATCTCATACTTCTGAAGGTTTGAGGGTGCTGCCTGTTCCATACTCCCCCTACTCCTAGCCTTTTAGGGGTACAAACAATAGTAATTGGGGCCTAGTGTGGTTGTGTACGTGTGATATACATACACTTTTTTGGGATCATATTTTCTATTCCGCTATTTAATCAAAAACCTCTGGGGATCAGTTAAATTGGGGGATAGTCTGTGTTGGTACGTGTGAGAGAGATCCACCTTTCCAAGTTGTTGGGGTTCATCTCATACTTCTGAAGGTTTGAGGGTGCTGCCTGTTCCATACTCCCCCTACTCCTAGCCTTTTAGGGGTACAAACAATAGTAATTGGGGCCTAGTGTGGTTGTGTACGTGTGATATACATACACTTTTTGGGATCATATTTTCTATTCAGCTATTTAATCAAAAACCTTTGGGGATCAGTTAAATTGGGGGATAGTCTGTGTTGGTACGTGTGAGAGAGATCCACCTTTCCAAGTTGTTGGGGTTCATCTCATACTTCTGAAGGTTTGAGGGTGCTGCCTGTTCCATACTCCCCCTACTCCTAGCCTTTTAGGGGTACAAACAATAGTAATTGGGGCCTAGTGTGGTTGTGTACGTGTGATATACATACACTTTTTTGGGATCATATTTTCTATTCCGCTATTTAATCAAAAACCTCTGGGGATCAGTTAAATTGGGGGATAGTCTGTGTTGGTACGTGTGAGATCCACCTTTCCAAGTTGTTGGGGTTCATCTCATACTTCTGAAGGTTTGAGGGTGCTGCCTGTTCCATACTCCCCCTACTCCTAGCCTTTTAGGGGTACAAACAATAGTAATTGGGGCCTAGTGTGGTTGTGTACGTGTGATATACATACACTTTTTTGGGATCATATTTTCTATTCCGCTATTTAATCAAAAACCTTTGGGGATCAGTTAAATTGGGGGATAGTCTGTGTTGGTACGTGTGAGAGAGATCCACCTTTCCAAGTTGTTGGGGTTCATCTCATACTTCTGAAGGTTTGAGGGTGCTGCCTGTTCCATACTCCCCCTACTCCTAGCCTTTTAGGGGTACAAACAATAGTAATTGGGGCCTAGTGTGGTTGTGTACGTGTGATATACATACACTTTTTTGGGATCATATTTTCTATTCCGCTATTTAATCAAAAACCTCTGGGGATCAGTTAAATTGGGGGATAGTCTGTGTTGGTACGTGTGAGAGAGATCCACCTTTCCAAGTTGTTGGGGTTCATCTCATACTTCTGAAGGTTTGAGGGTGCTGCCTGTTCCATACTCCCCCCTACTCCTAGCCTTTTAGGGGTACAAACAATAGTAATTGGGGCCTAGTGTGGTTGTGTACGTGTGATATACATACACTTTTTTGGGATCATATTTTCTATTCCGCTATTTAATCAAAAACCTCTGGGGATCAGTTAAATTGGGGGATAGTCTGTGTTGGTACGTGTGAGAGAGATCCACCTTTCCAAGTTGTTGGGGTTCATCTCATACTTCTGAAGGTTTGAGGGTGCTGCCTGTTCCATACTCCCCCCTACTCCTAGCCTTTTAGGGGTACAAACAATAGTAATTGGGGCCTAGTGTGGTTGTGTACGTGTGATATACATACACTTTTTTGGGATCATATTTTCTATTCCGCTATTTAATCAAAAACCTCTGGGGATCAGTTAAATTGGGGGATAGTCTGTGTTGGTACGTGTGAGAGAGATCCACCTTTCCAAGTTGTTGGGGTTCATCTCATACTTCTGAAGGTTTGAGGGTGCTGCCTGTTCCATACTCCCCCTACTCCTAGCCTTTTAGGGGTACAAACAATAGTAATTGGGGCCTAGTGTGGTTGTGTACGTGTGATATACATACACTTTTTTGGGATCATATTTTCTATTCCGCTATTTAATCAAAAACCTCTGGGGATCAGTTAAATTGGGGGATAGTCTGTGTTGGTACGTGTGAGAGAGATCCACCTTTCCAAGTTGTTGGGGTTCATCTCATACTTCTGAAGGTTTGAGGGTGCTGCCTGTTCCATACTCCCCCTACTCCTAGCCTTTTAGGGGTACAAACAATAGTAATTGGGGCCTAGTGTGGTTGTGTACGTGTGATATACATACACTTTTTTGGGATCATATTTTCTATTCCGCTATTTAATCAAAAACCTCTGGGGATCAGTTAAATTGGGGGATAGTCTGTGTTGGTACGTGTGAGAGAGATCCACCTTTCCAAGTTGTTGGGGTTCATCTCATACTTCTGAAGGTTTGAGGGTGCTGCCTGTTCCATACTCCCCCTACTCCTAGCCTTTTAGGGGTACAAACAATAGTAATTGGGGCCTAGTGTGGTTGTGTACGTGTGATATACATACACTTTTTTGGGATCATATTTTCTATTCCGCTATTTAATCAAAAACCTCTGGGGATCAGTTAAATTGGGGGATAGTCTGTGTTGGTACGTGTGAGAGAGATCCACCTTTCCAAGTTGTTGGGGTTCATCTCATACTTCTGAAGGTTTGAGGGTGCTGCCTGTTCCATACTCCCCCCTACTCCTAGCCTTTTAGGGGTACAAACAATAGTAATTGGGGCCTAGTGTGGTTGTGTACGTGTGATATACATACACTTTTTTGGGATCATATTTTCTATTCCGCTATTTAATCAAAAACCTCTGGGGATCAGTTAAATTGGGGGATAGTCTGTGTTGGTACGTGTGAGAGAGATCCACCTTTCCAAGTTGTTGGGGTTCATCTCATACTTCTGAAGGTTTGAGGGTGCTGCCTGTTCCATACTCCCCCCTACTCCTAGCCTTTTAGGGGTACAAACAATAGTAATTGGGGCCTAGTGTGGTTGTGTACGTGTGATATACATACACTTTTTTGGGATCATATTTTCTATTCCGCTATTTAATCAAAAACCTCTGAGGATCAGTTAAATTGGGGGATAGTCTGTGTTGGTACGTGTGAGAGAGATCCACCTTTCCAAGTTGTTGGGGTTCATCTCATACTTCTGAAGGTTTGAGGGTGCTGCCTGTTCCATACTCCCCCTACTCCTAGCCTTTTAGGGGTACAAACAATAGTAATTGGGGCCTAGTGTGGTTGTGTACGTGTGATATACATACACTTTTTTGGGATCATATTTTCTATTCCGCTATTTAATCAAAAACCTCTGGGGATCAGTTAAATTGGGGGATAGTCTGTGTTGGTACGTGTGAGAGAGATCCACCTTTCCAAGTTGTTGGGGTTCATCTCATACTTCTGAAGGTTTGAGGGTGCTGCCTGTTCCATACTCCCCCTACTCCTAGCCTTTTAGGGGTACAAACAATAGTAATTGGGGCCTAGTGTGGTTGTGTACGTGTGATATACATACACTTTTTTGGGATCATATTTTCTATTCCGCTATTTAATCAAAAACCTTTGGGGATCAGTTAAATTGGGGGATAGTCTGTGTTGGTACGTGTGAGAGAGATCCACCTTTCCAAGTTGTTGGGGTTCATCTCATACTTCTGAAGGTTTGAGGGTGCTGCCTGTTCCATACTCCCCCTACTCCTAGCCTTTTAGGGGTACAAACAATAGTAATTGGGGCCTAGTGTGGTTGTGTACGTGTGATATACATACACTTTTTTGGGATCATATTTTCTATTCCGCTATTTAATCAAAAACCTCTGGGGATCAGTTAAATTGGGGGATAGTCTGTGTTGGTACGTGTGAGAGAGATCCACCTTTCCAAGTTGTTGGGGTTCATCTCATACTTCTGAAGGTTTGAGGGTGCTGCCTGTTCCATACTCCCCCTACTCCTAGCCTTTTAGGGGTACAAACAATAGTAATTGGGGCCTAGTGTGGTTGTGTACGTGTGATATACATACACTTTTTTGGGATCATATTTTCTATTCCGCTATTTAATCAAAAACCTCTGGGGATCAGTTAAATTGGGGGATAGTCTGTGTTGGTACGTGTGAGAGAGATCCACCTTTCCAAGTTGTTGGGGTTCATCTCATACTTCTGAAGGTTTGAGGGTGCTGCCTGTTCCATACTCCCCCCTACTCCTAGCCTTTTAGGGGTACAAACAATAGTAATTGGGGCCTAGTGTGGTTGTGTACGTGTGATATACATACACTTTTTTGGGATCATATTTTCTATTCCGCTATTTAATCAAAAACCTCTGGGGATCAGTTAAATTGGGGGATAGTCTGTGTTGGTACGTGTGAGAGAGATCCACCTTTCCAAGTTGTTGGGGTTCATCTCATACTTCTGAAGGTTTGAGGGTGCTGCCTGTTCCATACTCCCCCTACTCCTAGCCTTTTAGGGGTACAAACAATAGTAATTGGGGCCTAGTGTGGTTGTGTACGTGTGATATACATACACTTTTTTGGGATCATATTTTCTATTCCGCTATTTAATCAAAAACCTCTGGGGATCAGTTAAATTGGGGGATAGTCTGTGTTGGTACGTGTGAGAGAGATCCACCTTTCCAAGTTGTTGGGGTTCATCTCATACTTCTGAAGGTTTGAGGGTGCTGCCTGTTCCATACTCCCCCTACTCCTAGCCTTTTAGGGGTACAAACAATAGTAATTGGGGCCTAGTGTGGTTGTGTACGTGTGATATACATACACTTTTTTGGGATCATATTTTCTATTCCGCTATTTAATCAAAAACCTCTGGGGATCAGTTAAATTGGGGGATAGTCTGTGTTGGTACGTGTGAGAGAGATCCACCTTTCCAAGTTGTTGGGGTTCATCTCATACTTCTGAAGGTTTGAGGGTGCTGCCTGTTCCATACTCCCCCTACTCCTAGCCTTTTAGGGGTACAAACAATAGTAATTGGGGCCTAGTGTGGTTGTGTACGTGTGATATACATACACTTTTTTGGGATCATATTTTCTATTCCGCTATTTAATCAAAAACCTCTGGGGATCAGTTAAATTGGGGGATAGTCTGTGTTGGTACGTGTGAGAGAGATCCACCTTTCCAAGTTGTTGGGGTTCATCTCATACTTCTGAAGGTTTGAGGGTGCTGCCTGTTCCATACTCCCCCCTACTCCTAGCCTTTTAGGGGTACAAACAATAGTAATTGGGGCCTAGTGTGGTTGTGTACGTGTGATATACATACACTTTTTTGGGATCATATTTTCTATTCCGCTATTTAATCAAAAACCTCTGGGGATCAGTTAAATTGGGGGATAGTCTGTGTTGGTACGTGTGAGAGAGATCCACCTTTCCAAGTTGTTGGGGTTCATCTCATACTTCTGAAGGTTTGAGGGTGCTGCCTGTTCCATACTCCCCCCTACTCCTAGCCTTTTAGGGGTACAAACAATAGTAATTGGGGCCTAGTGTGGTTGTGTACGTGTGATATACATACACTTTTTTGGGATCATATTTTCTATTCCGCTATTTAATCAAAAACCTCTGAGGATCAGTTAAATTGGGGGATAGTCTGTGTTGGTACGTGTGAGAGAGATCCACCTTTCCAAGTTGTTGGGGTTCATCTCATACTTCTGAAGGTTTGAGGGTGCTGCCTGTTCCATACTCCCCCTACTCCTAGCCTTTTAGGGGTACAAACAATAGTAATTGGGGCCTAGTGTGGTTGTGTACGTGTGATATACATACACTTTTTTGGGATCATATTTTCTATTCCGCTATTTAATCAAAAACCTCTGGGGATCAGTTAAATTGGGGGATAGTCTGTGTTGGTACGTGTGAGAGAGATCCACCTTTCCAAGTTGTTGGGGTTCATCTCATACTTCTGAAGGTTTGAGGGTGCTGCCTGTTCCATACTCCCCCTACTCCTAGCCTTTTAGGGGTACAAACAATAGTAATTGGGGCCTAGTGTGGTTGTGTACGTGTGATATACATACACTTTTTTGGGATCATATTTTCTATTCCGCTATTTAATCAAAAACCTTTGGGGATCAGTTAAATTGGGGGATAGTCTGTGTTGGTACGTGTGAGAGAGATCCACCTTTCCAAGTTGTTGGGGTTCATCTCATACTTCTGAAGGTTTGAGGGTGCTGCCTGTTCCATACTCCCCCTACTCCTAGCCTTTTAGGGGTACAAACAATAGTAATTGGGGCCTAGTGTGGTTGTGTACGTGTGATATACATACACTTTTTTGGGATCATATTTTCTATTCCGCTATTTAATCAAAAACCTCTGGGGATCAGTTAAATTGGGGGATAGTCTGTGTTGGTACGTGTGAGAGAGATCCACCTTTCCAAGTTGTTGGGGTTCATCTCATACTTCTGAAGGTTTGAGGGTGCTGCCTGTTCCATACTCCCCCCTACTCCTAGCCTTTTAGGGGTACAAACAATAGTAATTGGGGCCTAGTGTGGTTGTGTACGTGTGATATACATACACTTTTTTGGGATCATATTTTCTATTCCGCTATTTAATCAAAAACCTCTGGGGATCAGTTAAATTGGGGGATAGTCTGTGTTGGTACGTGTGAGAGAGATCCACCTTTCCAAGTTGTTGGGGTTCATCTCATACTTCTGAAGGTTTGAGGGTGCTGCCTGTTCCATACTCCCCCTACTCCTAGCCTTTTAGGGGTACAAACAATAGTAATTGGGGCCTAGTGTGGTTGTGTACGTGTGATATACATACACTTTTTTGGGATCATATTTTCTATTCCGCTATTTAATCAAAAACCTTTGGGGATCAGTTAAATTGGGGGATAGTCTGTGTTGGTACGTGTGAGAGAGATCCACCTTTCCAAGTTGTTGGGGTTCATCTCATACTTCTGAAGGTTTGAGGGTGCTGCCTGTTCCATACTCCCCCTACTCCTAGCCTTTTAGGGGTACAAACAATAGTAATTGGGGCCTAGTGTGGTTGTGTACGTGTGATATACATACACTTTTTTGGGATCATATTTTCTATTCCGCTATTTAATCAAAAACCTCTGGGGATCAGTTAAATTGGGGGATAGTCTGTGTCGGTACGTGTGAGATCCACCTTTCCAAGTTTTTGGGGTTCATCTCATACTTCTGAAGCTTTGAGGGTGCTGCCTGTTCCATACTCCTCCTCCTCCTCATCCATCCTTTTAGGTGTACAAACAATAGTAATTGGGGCCTAGTGTGCTTCTGTACGTGTGAGATACATACACATTTTTTGATCATATTTCCTATTCCGCTATTCAATAAAAACCTTTGGGGATCAATTAAATTGCGGGATAGTCTGTGTCGGTACGTGTGAGATCCACCTTTCCAAGTTTTTGGGGTTCATCTCATACTTCTGAAGCTTTGAGGGTGCTGCCTGTTCCATACTCCTCCTCCTCCTCATCCATCCTTTTAGGTGTACAAACAATAGTAATTGGGGCCTAGTGTGCTTCTGTACGTGTGAGATACATACACATTTTTTGATCATATTTCCTATTCCGCTATTCAATAAAAACCTTTGGGGATCAATTAAATTGCGGAATAGTCTGTGTCGGTACATGTGAGATCCACCTTTCCAAGTTTTTGGGGTTCATCTCATACTTCTGAAGCTTTGAGGGTGCTGCCTGTTCCATACTCCTCCTCCTCCTCATCCATCCTTTTAGGTGTACAAACAATAGTAATTGGGGCCTAGTGTGTTTCTGTACGTGTGAGATACATACACTTTTTTTGATCATATTTCCTATTCCGCTATTCAATAAAAACCTTTGGGGATCAATTGAATTGCGGGATAGTCTGTGTCGGTACGTGTGAGAGAGATCCACCTTTCCAAGTTGTTGGGGTTCATCTCATACTTCTGAAGGTTTGAGGGTGCTGCCTGTTCCATACCCCCCCTACTCCTCATCTAGCCTTTTAGGGGTACAAACAATAGTAATTGGGGCCTAGTGTGGTTGTGTACGTGCGAGATACATACACTTTTTTTGATCATATTTCCTATTCCGCTATTCAATAAAAACCTTTGAGGATCAATTGAATTGCGGGATAGTCTGTGTCGGTACGTGTGAGAGAGATCCACCTTTCCAAGTTGTTGGGGTTCATCTCATACTTCTGAAGGTTTGAGGGTGCTGCCTGTTCCATACTCCCCCTACTCCTCATCTAGCCTTTTAGGGGTACAAACAATAGTAATTGGGGCCTAGTGTGGTTGTGTACGTGTGATATACATACACTTTTTTTGGATCATATTTTCTATTCCGCTATTCAATAAAAACCTTTCTAGGGCAAGATCTTAAATTACAGAAATATGAGGAGACCGTCAAATAAGGGCCGTGGCCTGGGTCGTGGTGCTGCTGGTAGAGCTCCTGTTGCAAGGAGAGGACATGGTCGATCTGTGCCAGCTACACGCACAAGTGAAACACCTTCCTCAAGTGTGAGTAGGCGACAGAACCTGCATCAGTATTTGGTAGGGCATCAAACGCCCCTAGAAGTGATGAGGCCAGAACAAGTTGAGGCGATAGTAGATTGGTTTGCTGCTGACAGTGCCTCCAGTTCCTTCACATTGTCTCCCACCCAGTCTACTGCAGAAAGGTCAGAGTTGGCACCTGCAGCCAATGTCCAACCGTCTTTCACCTCACCCCCTTGCAAATCAGGCCAGCAGTCTGAGCCCCAAGCCATACAGCAGTCTCTTATTCTTTTTGAGGACTCTGTCAGCAGGGTTTCCCAGGGCCATCCACCTAGCCCTGCCCCAGAAGTGGAAGAGATTGAGTGCAGCGATGCCCAACCACTTATTCCTCAAGATGAGTACATGCAAGGATCATCGCAGCACGTCTCCGATGATGACGAAACGCAGGTGCCAACTGCTGCGGCGTTCAGCATTGTGGAGACCGACAAGGAGGGCAGGGGTGAAGACTGGGTGGAAGATGATGTGGAGGACGATGAGGTCCTCGACCCCACATGGAATGAACGTCATGCAGGTGAACTGAGTAGTTTGGAGGAAGAGGCGGTGGTCGCACAGAGCCACCAGCACAGCAGAAGAGGGAGCAGGGTGCAGAAGCGGAGCGGCCGTGCCCTAGACACTACGCCCGCTACTGCCCAACGCAGCAAGGGAACGAGCGCACCAAAGTCAGCTCAAAGGAGTTCTCTAGCGTGGAAGTTCTTTAGAAAATGTGCTGATGACAGGACACGAGTGGTTTGCACCCTGTGCAATCAGAGCTTGAAGCGAGGCATGAACCTTCTCAACCTGAGCACAACCTGCATGATCAGGCATCTAAGTGCAAAGCACGAGCTGCAGTGGAGTACACACCTTCAAAACCAAGAAACGTCTCTGGCTCATCCTGCTTCCTCTTCTGCTGCAGTCTCGGCCGCTCCAGCCACATCTGTAGTGATACCGGCACCTGCCACCCCGCAAACAGACGATCTGTCAGCAACACCACCACCTGGGTCACCAACAACCATCTCCACAATGTCCCGTGGAAGCGTTCAGCTTTCCATCTCCCAAACACTTGAGAGGAAGAGGAAGTACCCCCCTACCCACCCGCGATCCCTGGCCCTGAATGCCAGCATTTCAAAATTATTGGCCTTTGAAATGCTGTCATTCCGTCTGGTGGAGACGCACAGTTTTAAAAACCTTATGTCGGTGGCTGTCCCACAGTACGTCGTGCCCAGCCGCCACTACTTTTCCAGGAAAGCCATCCCTTCCCTGCACAACCAAGTGGGGGAAAAAATCAGGTGTGCACTGCGCAACGCCATCTGTGCCAAGGTCCACCTAACTACGGATACGTGGACCAGTAAGCACGGTCAGGGGCGTTATATCTCCCTAACGGCACACTGGGTAAATGCAGTGGCGGATGGGCCTGAGGCGGATAGCAATTTGGCGCATGTCCTTCCACCACCGAGGATTGCAGGGCGCTTCAGTTTGCCTCCTGTTCCTAACTCCTCCTACTCCGCTTCCTCATCCTCTACCGCCTCCTCATCCGGACAGCGTAACACCTTCACCACCAACTTCAGCACGGCCAGGGGTAAACGACAGCAGGCAGTTTTACAACTTGCCTGTTTGGGGGACAAACCACACACCGCGCAGGAGTTGTGGAGGAGCATGGAACAGCAGACAAATGAGTGGTTGCTGCCAGCGAGCCTCAAGCCCGGCCTGGTGGTGTGCGATAACGGGCGAAATCTCATAGCAGCTCTGGGCCTAGCCGGTTTGACGCACATCCCTTGCCTGGCGCATGTGCTGAATTTGGTGGTGCAGAGGTTCCTTAAAAACTACCCCGATATGTCAGAGCTGCTGCAGAAAGTGCGGGCCGTTTGTGCGCACTTTCGGCGTTCTCACCCTGCTGCTGCTCGCCTGGCAGCGCTGCAGCGTAACTTCGGCCTTCCCGCTCACCGCCTCATATGTGACGTGCCCACAAGGTGGAACTCCACCTTGCACATGCTGGAAAGACTGTGCGAGCAGCAGCAGGCCATAGTGGAGTTTCAGCTGCAGCACGCACGCGTGAGTCGCTCTGCGGAACAGCACCACTTCACCACCAATAACTGGGCCTCCATGCGAGACCTGTGTGCCTTGTTGCGCTGTTTTGAGTACTCCACCAACATGGCCAGTGGCAATGACGCCGTTCTCAGCTTAACTATCCCACTTCTATGCCTCCTTGAAAAAACAATTCGGGCGATGATGGAAGAGGATGTGGCACAGGATGAGGAGGAGGAGGAGGATGAAGAGGTAACATTTCCAAGGCTTTCAGGGCAGTCATTCGCAAGGGGCTCCGAGGGTGGGTTCCTGCACACGCAAACGCCAGGGACGCAATTGTCCAGCAGGGGCACAGTTCTGGAGGATGAGGAGGATGAGGAGGAGGAGGAGCTGGAGGAGGAGATGGAACCATGTTCACAGCAGGGTGGCACCCAGGCCAGCTCATGGCCATCACTGGTGCGTGGCTGGGGGGATACAGAGGACACGGACCATACACCTCCCACAGAGGACAGCCTTTCGTTGCCTCTGGGCAGCCTGGCACACATGAGCGATTACATGCTGCAGTGTCTCCACAACGACCGCCGAGTTGCCCACATTCTAACTTGTGCTGATTACTGGGTGGCCACGCTGCTGGATCCCCGTTACAAGGACAACGTACCGTCCTTAATTCACTCACTGGAGCGCGATCGCAAGATGCGCGAGTACAAGCGCACGCTGGTAGACGCCATGCTGCTGGCATTCCCATCTGACAGCGGGGCCACAGTGGAAGCACAAGGCAGAGGAGGAGGAGGAGGAGGTCGCCAACGCAACCAGGGCACCGCCAGCACCTCAGAAGGCAGGGTTAGCATGGCCGAAATGTGGAAAAGCTTTGTCAGCACGCCACAACAAACAGCAGCACCAGCAGCTCAGATGGAACGTCTTAGCAGGAGGCAGCATTTTACCAACATGGTGGAGCAGTATGTGTGCACACGCCTACATGTAGTGAATGACGGGTCTGCCCCCTTCAACTTCTGGGTCTCCAAATTGGGCACATGGCCTGAGCTTGCCCTTTACGCCTTGGAGGTGCTGGCGTGCCCTGCAGCCAGTGTATTATCTGAACGGGTATTTAGCACGGCTGGGGGCGTTATAACAGACAAGCGCAGCCGCCTGTCCAGAGACAATGTGGACAAGCTCACGTTCATTAAAATGAACCAGGCATGGATCCCACGGGACTTTTCCGTACCTTATGCAGAATAGCAATGGATACCGACCTTACCCACCCATTGTTCCATTTTTGCTCTTTCTCACTCTTTTGGGGTGTACCCTCATTTAAAATTTGTGAAAAGAAGCAGTGTTGGCTACCTCGTCCTCCTCCTCAGGGCCAGATTAATGTAGGGTCTATTGGAGCTGCAGCTCCAGGCCCCTACCTTTTATATAGGCCCCGGGTTGGCCATATTCACTGTTACCGCTCTTCTGTCACTTGTAAACACAGAAGTCTGGCTTCTATGCTCGCTTCCCCAGGCAGCACCCTCAGAACCTCCCCACACAGCGTGAAGGCCGGACAAGGAGGGACAGTTGGCGATGCATGGATGTGTTTATGGGCTTCAGAGACAGCATCCCATGTTGAATTAGGCATGCATGGCTGCACCCTTCCTCCTCTGGGTGCATGGCAAGGCACGGCCCTAAGGCCCTTCAAAATCCTCAGCACCAAGCCCATGATGCTGTTAATCCGGCCCTGGTCCTCCTCCACCGCCGCTTCCACCTACACCGCCCATAGGTGTGCGCAGCCTATTGCATTAAGGTGTGCACCCCAAAGTTGAAATACACATGCATGTGTTTGCCAGCAGGGAGAGTAATGTATCGGGGCCATGTACCTGTAGGCAAGGAGAAATAGAGCAGAGCAGGTCCCAGGGAGATCTTTCCCATCTCCTCACTGGCAATGCTATGTGCCCTAGGTGATTAGGGTGTGCCCAGGCACACCCAGCACACCCTGTGCGCACGCCTATGTCACCGCCACATCCACCACCACCTCAACCTCCCTCCTACTCCGTATGGGCCTCGTCCTTCAGAGATGAAGAAGAACATTGTTTTATTTTTCTGTTTTTTTTTGTTGTTTTAAGTTATTTCCCTATCCACATTTGTTTGCAGAGCACTTGCCATGCTCTTAATTACGTTTTGCTGCCATTTGCAGCACTCTAGCCCTTTCCTTTGGTGTTTTAGAGCCATTTTAGTGCCTTAAAGTTCGGGTCCCCATTGACTTCAATGGGGTTCGGTGTCCGGGAAAAGTTCGGTAAAAGTCCGGGACACGGACCCGGACTTTTTTTTAAAGTTCGGCCGAACCCGTCGAACACGGACATCTAGGTGTCCGCTCAACCCTACTGGCGACCAGAACTGGACAGAATACTCCAGATGCGGTCTGACCAGAGTTTTATAAAGTGGTAGGATTATAGTTTTATCTCTGGAATACATCCCTTTCTTTAGGCATGCTAATATTCTGCCAGCTTTGGCAGCTGACGCTTGACATTGCATGCTATTGCTTAGTCTATCCTCTACCAAGACTCCTAGATCTTTCTTCATTTTTGATTCCCCCAAAGGTTCCCCCCTAAAGTGTATTGTGCTTTTATGTTTTTAGTCCCCAAGTGCAAAACCTTACACTTCTCCACATTAAACCTCATTTGCCATGTCGTTGCCCACTCTGTTATATTGTCCAGGTCATTGGATATCTGCTTCATGCGGTTCAGTTATTGCTGTGCCCAATTTTGTGTCATCTGCAAAAACTGATATAGAACTACTGATCCCAGCCTCAATGCTGTTTATGAATAAATTGAACAGGGTTGGTCCCAGGACTGAGCCTTGGGGGACCCCACTTACCACCTCAGACCAGTCTGAGTATGCGCTATTTATTAACACCCTTTGGACACGCCCTTTTAGCCAGTTCTGTATCAAAGAGCAAACCTTGTGGTCGATGCCTGCAGACCTTATTTTATAAATTAAGCACTTGTGGGGAACTGTATCAAACGCCTTAGTGAAATCCAGGTACACCACATCCACTGGTCTCCCCCTATCAAGCTCACAGCTCACCTCCTCGTAGAATGTTAAGAGATTGGTTTGGCAAGAAGGCCCATTTGTAAACCCGTGCTTATTACTGCTGATGATGTTGTTGTCTTTAGCAAACTCTACAATATAGTCCCTTATCATCCCCTCCAGAAGTTTACATACTATCGATGTCAGACTGACAGGCCTATAATTTCCCAGGACATGCCTCTACCCTTTTTTGAATATCGGTATCATGTTGGAATTCATACTCTACCACAATTATTTATCTTTCTCAGGCTCATACTACCTACAGACCTGTGGCGTGCAATGGGTATGAGCTGCGCCCCGTCCTATGCTAATATATATCTTGGGATGTGGGAACAGGACTTCCTGGCCAATGAAATTAACTCCCCATACTCCTGCTACATCATGCTCTGGCAAAGATATATAGATGATATCTTTATCATCTGGAATGGCCCAGAACATCATATCAAGGAATGCCTAAACAGAATGAACAATAACAAATACAATATGTTTTTCACCATGACATATAGTATGGACAAGACAGTGGCGTAGCGTGGGTTGTCAGCACCCGGGGCAAGGCAAGTCATTTGCGCCCCCTACACAAACCTACTAGACCACTACACAGACCTACCCCCCCCCATACACTGACACCTACACTGACCCCCCTTCACTTACCCCCACTACACTGACGCATACACTGACCCCCCTTCACTTACCCCCACTACACTGACGCATACACTGACCCCCCTTCACTAACCCCCACTACACTGACGCATACACTGACCCCCCATACACTGACCCCTACACTGACTCCCCCTTACATTTCTATACACTGACCCCCCATACACTAACACCCCCTACACTGACACCTATACAGACCCCCCTACACACTGACCCCTACACTAACACCTATACTGACACCCCCTACACTGACAGCTACACTGACAACTATACTGACCCCCCTTACATTCCCACATACACTGACCCCTACACTGACTCCCCCCTACATTTCCACATACACTGACCCCTACACTAATAGCTATACTGACCCCCCCCTACACTGACCTCCCCCATACACTGACACCTATACTGACCCCCCTACACTGACCGCCACATACACTGACACCCCTACATTTCCACATGCACTGACCCCCCTACACTGACACCTATGCTGACCCCCCTACACTGACACACCCTCCTCTACACTGACCCCCCCCCCATACACTGACACCTACACTGACCCCCCCCCGTACACTGACAGCTACACTGACACCTATACTGACCCCCTTACATTCCCACATACACTGACCCCTACACTGACTCCCCCCTACATTTCCACATACACTGACCCCCACTACAATGACCCCTACACTAATAGCTATACTGACCCCCCCCATACACTGACACCTATACTCACCCACCTATACTGACCTTCCCCATACACTGACACCTATACTGACCCCCCTACACTGACCGCCACATACACTGACACCCCTACATTTCCACATACACTGATCCCCCCCCCCCCATACACTGACACCTATACTGACCCCCCTACACTGACGCCACATACACTGACACCCCTACATTTCCACATACACTGATCCCCCCCCATACACTGACACCTATACTAACCCCCCTACACTGACACACCCTCCTCTACACTGACCCCCCCCCATACACTAACACCTACACTGACACCTATACTGACCCCCTTACATTCCCACATACACTGACCCCCCAATACACTGACACCTACACTGACCCCCCTCCCTCCCTCCCATGTCCACTTCCCCTGCACTGACACCTATGCTGACCCCCCTACTACACTGACACCCCCCCCACTTCCCTGGGCCCTGGGGGCAGGCAAGACATCACTTACCTTGTACTGTGCCAATACACTGGCGACTCAAGGAGGGGAGAGACAGCATGTCTGTGGCTGGCCGGACAGCAGGGGGAGACTCCGGAAGCGGTGCTGCACATGCACCGAGCCACAGACTGGCATCTTCATCCACGACCAGCCCCGCCCCCTGGCCGCATGACACCTTCAGCGACACTGAGCCACTGAGCCAAGAGGTGGAGTGCGGGCGGGCGCCGGGCGGGCAACTTCAGAATAAAGGGACACTTTGATCCCGCCGATTGCGGGCGCGGGATGCGCCCCCCCTAAATGTTGCGCCCGGTGCCAGTGGCCCCCCCTGCACCCCCCACGCTACGCCACTGGGACAAGATAACCTTTCTAGACACATGGGTATATAAAGACACAAATGGGAATCTCAACACGACACTCTTCAGAAAGGAAACTGCGGGAACACAATTCTCCATGCGGAAAGCTTTCACCCAACCACCTTGAAAAAATCCATCCCCTATAGCCATTACCTGCGAATCAAACACAACTGCACCAAGCCCGATGACTTCCAAAAAGAGTCGGATGCACTCACTGGACGACTGCTACAAAGAGGTTACACAAAAACCACTTTGAGGAAAGCATTCAATAGGGTCAAAACAAAGGACCGGCAAGAGATTCTGTTCAAGAAAGGAGCAAAGATAGGACCCACAGAAAAGAAAGAGGAAACCAGGATCATCATGAGGTACACTAACCAACATTACCAAATACGCAACATTTTGAAGAGGCATTGGTCCATTCTAACTGAGGACCCCACTGTGATAGACCTTATTCCTAATCAACCACTGATTACTTTCAAAAAAGCTGGATCGCTTAAGGAATCACTGGTCCATAGCGAATACAAGGAAGGACCAAGAACGGACCCATGTAAAGACAAAGGCACCTTCCCCTGTGGCAACTGTATACAGTGTAAAGTCATACGTAGGTGAACCTCCAAAATACTCCCAAATGGGGAGACTTTCAAAGCCATGCACTTTGTCAATTGCAAGACGCAAGGAGTTATATATCTGATGAAGTGTTAATGTGGTGCGTTTTATGTGGGCAAGAATTCGGAAAAAGGGTCAGTAAACACATGCAAAGCATGCAAGTTGGAAACTTCTGTCTCCCTTTAGGGAGACATGTTGCATATGCACACAATTACAGGATTCCCAGGGTCAGTTTTATGGCCCTGGATAGACTCCACATACCAATAAGAGGAGGAGACTGGAACAAGACGCTCCTCCAACGCGAAATTCGCTGGATCAGGCATTTAAAGGCAACATCCCCCCCCAGGCCTTAATGAGGCTGAGAGCTTCTGCCCCTTTGCCTCAGGAAAAACGGACTAAGACTAGGTCACATGAACCTCTGATAAAGATACTCTCTGGCCTGAATGAGGCGGAAAATCTTCTCCCCTCTTCCTAGAGGGCCTGGCCTCAGAAAAACAAACTGAGACTAAGCCAGATGAACCTCTGTCAAAAATACCCAATACAAATCAGGTATCATCCTCTTCCCCTATTTACTTCGTTCCATGTACATACACCGTGGTCTTCCCTATTCCTCCCATCCTGGGTTAAGTTTGTTATGTACAAAAAACAAAACAGTGCCACGCAAAACAAACAAGGAAATTAAACAAATCCAGAAAATATGTGCAATAAATACAAAGTGCAATAGTGCTAAATATTATAAATGTGAACAAATGAAATAATATAGATTAAAAGTAATATTCACAATAATAATAAAGGTGCAAATCGTGCAAATGATAATAAATCATGCACACCAAAATGAGTGAATATAAATGCAACTGAAAATATGTATACAGGGGCCTCCCTGTATGCAATGATATAAAGTGCTGAGTCTGCAGAAGTAAACACAATAAGATATAAGTGTATAGAACCAAGTGAAAATAAAGCAATTGTGACTAAGCAGATGTAAACAATAATCGCTTAATAAAGTGCTGATGGTGTTTTCCCGTTATCAGAGAAATATTGCTTTCCCCAGAGATGCACTCTAACAAGTTCACTATGAGTGATCCAATGGTATCCTTTGTGGTGACAAGTGCCTCACCTCTCCACCCTATGATTTGGTCCTCACCTCCGCTCCTGCGACCTAGCGGCTAAGCATAGGTCCAAAAGCATAATATTGCCCCTCAAGGGCCACCTTTCCTGGAGCCAGGGAGTATGCATCAGTCCCTCAGTAAAACGTCACTTTTCGGACAACACCCCTCATGGAAACCGGTGGTAGTAACATGTAAAGAAGGGGGACTCGAATAGTGCTTATACCTCTATATTTCTCTGATAACGGGAAAACGCCATCAGCACTTTATTAAGTGATTATTGTTTATATCTGCTTAGTCACATTAGCTTTATTTTCACTTGGTTAAATACAATTATATCTTATTGTGTTTACGTCTGCACACTCAGCATTTATATCATTGCATACAGGGTAGCCCCTGTATACATATTTTCAGTTGCATTTATATTCACTCATTTCAGTGTGCAGGATTTATTATCATTTGCACAATTTGCACCTTTTTTTTATTATTGTGAATATTACTTTTAATCGATATTATTTCATTTGTTCACATTTATAATATTTAGCAATATTGCACTTTGTATTTATTGCACATATTTTCTGGATTTTTTTAATTTCCTCATTTGTTTTGCGCGGCACTGTTTTGTTTTATTCTGCTTTACACTTATGAGAGAGTGCTGTGCCCGCTGCATTACATAGAATTACAATACCCATTTTTGCTTGCAGGAATAAAACTTTGTTATGTACATATTTATATTCTTAAACACAAACCCATGTTCTATTCATCCCACTCTGGATTAAGCTTACAGAAGAAAGAAGAACAAGGTTCTACTTATGAGGTACTCTGTACTCTCTCCTGTTCCCTGGTACCTGCTTTATATCAACTCTTTTGTCATGACTTTTGGATTTTTTCTGTTCTGCTTTGCCTCTTAGTCTCTGCCTGATTTTTCATGAGTTTTTCACATTTCCCACTCCCCTTTTCCTTCCCCCCATCTTTTACATCCCAACAACATGATCCCCTCCTTGAGAACTATATTTATTTTTCTGCTGATCAAAACATGTAAAAGAATATGGATATTTAAACTTTCTGAAAAGAAAGACATTATACAATACCAGTTTATTTCAATTTCATTCATCTATGTTATATTTAATATGTCTTAAAACATGCAACTTCGTTTGCTTTGTCAAATGCAGGTATGCTGGATAAAATACATGGGTTCCATTTGCATGTTTTCCTGCTCCAAACCCACAGATTGCATCCCGGCACGGAAAACACCAGTATATACTGTATACATGTATATATGGGGCAATTGACAGCTAGGGGACAAACAATAACATCCGGTATCCTATAGTGACCTGCACACTTCCTGGTCCTCGGCTCCTCCTCTCTGTGTCAGCAGCATCTGAATATATCAGTCTTGACGGACGGTCTATTACCGAAGCGCGCGCAGCCTCCCCTGGTGCATGCGCATCGGCACCCAGTGGACCTGCCGCTGTGATACGTAAGACCATGCGGCGCAGTACTGCGAATACGTGGTCTATATATAAAGACGTCGGGGAACTCAGGAGGATGCCATTCTCCTCGCTGGAGGGTAGGAGTGAGCATCCTCCAGGAATCCGCAGATCGGTAGAGCCTTATCTCCCCTCTTTTCCTACTGGAACCCCCAGGCACCAAACGTAAGTCTTTTTGCCTAGTTGAAATACAGGTGCCCTTAAAGTCATTTCATCTTTGCCAGATGAATTCAATACTGGATTTTTACTGAAAACGAAGTTGGACAGAAACAGTCTCTCTCTCTCCCACCCTAATTACAGGCACAGGAAACCCCTGAACCTCTAAAAGTGGTGGAACCTCCACAAAAAAGTCGCAGCACTTGGCAGCCATACAAGTGAGTGGATAAAAAGCACACTAGGTAGCTAATCCTACCGCCATTGTGTATATACAGATCACTATAGACACCATTTTAAATCATGTACCTAATTACAGAATCAGCTGCATTCCAATCACATATGAGTTCTCACTGCAACCCTTGGGATGAAGGGGAGGAGGACAGGTTCCCTGTATAAATCTGGCACTCCTGCATACAAAAAATGAATTGCAAGTCTGCAACATACAACATTGCTCCGCCCCTATATGGAACGCTGGTAGCAACTGTTTAGATAACTATATACTATTGTATCTTCTAGACATGGCGATACCCTTGAAAAAGGCACCAGTTGAAAATGTTTTTGTCGCATCCAGGGTCTCCCCAAGCATGGATAGCAGAAAATAACATCAGAAGTCACCATTTCACATCATGTCACATTTTCTTTCTTTCTTATCACCTTCACTTCCATGGGCCCTTAGCCCAATTTGTACAATCCATGATATTTGGTTTACAAATTGATTTATGATATTTTTTGAAAATAAAATAGGTTTTATTATAAACTTGTATAATACAATATTTCTTTGCCCATAAAGTCACACTTTTGCTTGGTTTGAGGACTCAAAAAACCTTATAAATGGATTGTAAAGTAAAACTGAACTCAGGAAGCTTTTCCTAGAAAAAGACAGACAGGGAGCAAAGGACTAGTCACCAGTACTGCCCATGGTCTCCCTACAGCTGACCTTTCTCCTTTACTGATTTTCTAAAGCCTTGTACTGAAGTATGTCTCTGTGTATAGTCAACCATCTTGGTAGAGGCACGTGGTTTGCTTTCTCATGTTAGAGCCTCTAGCAAGAGAAACAGTGAGCAGGAAAGTACTGACATCACCAAATCTCAATCCAGATATTCTAAGAGTAGCCATTAAAAGCAGCAGTTTCCTAGATCTCACACTGCAGATATACAACCATGATACGAAAGACACAAGAGGCACAAAGTGCCTAGGCACCCTCACATACCAGGACGTGCATTGTTAATTTTAAGGAGTTAACAATTTTGGACACAATGTACATTTTCCTAGTTTCTACTTTTGTACATAATTGACATTTGAATTTTTTTCCTGTAACATAGCAAATCTTCATTTCTTAAAATCAGGTCCACATTAAATTAAAGTGGATCAAGAACCTTCAATAACATGCACAAATCTGGAGTATTGCTGCACTCCTTGGCATCTTTATTTGAAGCATTAAAAAGACATCACATGTGTGACAGGAACATTAAAATGTGATGTGTTTTGTGCTAAATTCAGCTCTCACTCAAACTTCAAGCTGAAGTTTGCATAAACACTGAGTTTAGCTTGAAATGGGCCACCTTTTATTGTTCCTGTCATACCTGTGATGTAATTTTAATGCTTAATAAAGATTCCATGCATTGCAGCAAAATTCTGAACGTGTGCATGTTACTGAATGTCACAGGAGAGCTTTGCAGAGTCCTTGGATCCAGTTCACAACATGTGGGAGTCGGTCACTCACCTAGAGTGGCATTACTTTGGCTATACTGATCTGGGCCAAGCACCTTTCAGTACAGTCTCCTTTTGGAAGCAACTGCATAGTACTGTATAATGACCTATCTAAGTGATGATAAATTGTAGGAATATATTAGGTAGGCCCTCACACTACAAAGTTGTTGGTAAATGCAAAGAAGATGGAGCATAGCTTGTGCATTATTATGTATTGCCAGGTTAAGCCTTTTTTAACCTGTTATACTCACCTAATCCTACATCAGGAGCAACCATGCTGAATCCTCACAGCTCTGCCCCCCACAACTATATAAATGTCTCTAAACTTCAAGGTTTTCACTTACCATGTTTTTTGGTATTCCGAATAGTTTTGCTTTGAGATAGCATATTTGCAAAAATAACACTCCAAGTTTGTCTGTAATATAATAAAGTGACCCAGATGCCTAAAAATATTACCTGGGTAAAGAAAGTAAAAAAAAAGCAGAATGTTTCATCTAAATATAACATGATAACATGGAGGTGAATCGTTATTGTGAATTTCTCATAAGACTTTCAACAACTGAGTTTTTAACCATTACTGTATTTTACTTTATATATAAGATCACACAAATAATATGCGCAAAAATAATGGAAAATGATCTGACCTTGTCATCTTATTTGTACAATGCAATGCAATCACTCTAAGCTGAAGAAAAGCAGACAGGCTGTGAAATTAGGTAATGCGTCTATTCAATAGAGGTGCTGCGGCTATTGAGTTTATGAGATCAACCAGTACCCACATCACTTCATTTCACTTAAGGTTTAACTCAGGTGGAGGTCTGTTTAAGGGCATACATACAATAGTTAAACAGTTGTTATTCAGCATTTTCAGCTGGCTGTAAAGTTACAAAATATATAGTTTATCAAGGTTTCATACTCCTATGTATTTGTGTTGCCCTTCAAAAATGTAAATGGTTTACAATTCTAATGCATATTGTATATTTTATCCAATAATTCAAAGCGGAAGAAACAAAAAAACAGATTGTTCTCTTTTAAATCTGAAGATAAAAATCTTAGCTAAAGCATCTAATGCATTTTTATGGTCAAGGTCTTCACAATTCCTTTTCATTACTCCAACAGAGTGTCCCCTTAGTTAATGACTAGAATGCCATAAAAACTTCAGATGTGGTATCACATAGCTTGCTACACTGGGGTTTTGTTAACTATAGCAAATATCATACTTTTAGATGAATTAGTATAGTACTATGATAATAAAATTACAGTATTCTTTACAACAGGCATTTTTTGTTTATCAGAAACCCCATGTAGCTGCATTTTGATACAAATATTTAATGTTGATTGCCAAGCTCACACCCCTTAGAGGAAATGTTTTTTTTTTTTTTTTCATGGCATAAGTTAAAGTATAAAAAAAGCTACTCTATTATAGATAACGTATGAATTAATAAATCCAAAATTCATTTTTTTTTCTTTCCATATTAAAAATTCTGTTTTTTTTTTTTTTTTTTTTAAACAATGTCACCTTAGGAAGGTATACTTTCACTTCTTGTAATATAAACTAGGTGCTTCATCAGAAACATGTTCAGCCTCTTAGTGCATGTCTGAGTATCGGATGCCAACAGCTTTCCCTCCCTCCTCAGCCGAGCTCTCCAGTGAGTGCTGGAGGGATAGAGCAGAGAGTGATGACTAACAGTCACTGCTCTCTGCTCAGAGCTGACCAAGAACTAAGTGATTAGAGATCATGTGATTGCTCAGTTCTCAGGTTTAGAACCAGTGGTAGACACTTGCAGGATCAGACTGCTCCTGCAGCATGGCAGTGAATATGTATGTTTGTTTTTTCAACAATCCCAAACTTCTCTTTTAACAATTTTGTTCCAAAGACCATATTACATATGGCAGGAAAATGGTTAAATCTCCCCAACATTGATGGCCAATGGCAGTGCTTTTGAACCCCTCCCCCTGAACGGGTGCTCAGAAGCAGCACTAGTTAACCCTTTCCTTATTCATGGTGAGTGAATAGGTTTAATATGCATACACATATTGCATTGGTGGTCAGAGCAGCTGCAGGGAAATTTATACCCCTAGCACTTACCTGATCACTTTGCCGAATACTACTGCTTTTGAACCCTTCCCCCTGTACTGGTGCTCAGTAGCAGTGCTAGTTAACCCTTGCATTATTCATGGTGAGTGGTTATGTTTTTTAATATGCATACACATATTGCATTGGTGGTCAGAGCAGCTGCAGTGAAATTTATACCCCCAGCACTTACCTGATTACTTTGCCTAATACTACTGTCTTAGTTCAGTGCTGCCTGCTGAAATGCATGTCAGCGCTTGACATTCCACTGCAGTGCTACACAGTTTTCTAATGGGGGAGTGTACCCAGAAGAGGATGTGACAGCCATGAAACAGAGTTGAAGGGCCACATGTTGGGCATCAGGGACCTAGGATTGTCCAATGCCCAACAGAGAGCACCCTATGTATATAAGGAAACGTGCTTCCATAGTCACAGTTTATATGGTAAAAAAAAGACACTGTTCCATCCAGTTTAGCCTATGTGTGTGTATGTGTCTGATTTGTTTTCTCTACCAATTCCCATAGCCCTGTATATTCTACTACATTTTATTTTAAATTGTTGTCAGTTGTAATACTACTTCCTGAGGGAGGGAGTTCCACATTTTAACTGCTCTATCAGTAAAAAGAAAAACCTTTGTGCAATCTAAAACTAAACTTCCATTCTTCTGACCTCAAATTGTGGCTGCATATCCTCTTCTGGAATCTTAGAGTAAGCAGTTTATTACAGTTATTTAGAGTAAGCAGTTTATTACAGTTATTAAAGTCACCTTTGATACATGTGTGCCTTACAATCCTATCCCGCTCTGAATGTCCTCTTCTCCAATATGAATAGCTGTAATCTATGTAATCAATCCTCATAACTGAGTTCCTCCTTCTCACTTATTATTTTTGTTGCCCTTTTGCTGAATTCTTTCTAATTGAACAACATCTTTCCTCAGGATTTGTGACCAAAACTGAACTACATATTCAAGAAGAGACCCAACCATTGTTTTTTTTTTAAAGGAGTGGAATTATTAACTTATCTCTTAAATGTATGCCCTTTTTAATGCATGACAGTATATTGCTACCCATGTTTTTTTTTTAACTCAGCATTTTATTGTTTTCAAATACATTACATACTTATCTACAATATATCGATAACATTTACATCGCCACTTCACCCAGCCTCCCCCCATCCCGGCAAGAAATAATCAAAACACACGATAAAACAAAAAAAAAAACAAAAAAAAAAACAAAAAAAACCCCCTTCCTTGGAGGATACACACCATGTGATTCCCTTATGCCTTCTGCACAACAAAAAAAAAAAAAAAACACTTCTTTATACCTTCTTTAATATCCATTAGTGCACTTTGACCTTCGACCCGACAGGGAGAAGGAAGTTTGTACTCTCCCACCCGTGGATAGGAACATAATATAACACACAAACATAAACCAACAAAAACATAAGAGGAGGGGAGGTGGAACCCTTCCCTACTCCCCCCCATGTCATATACCGTGAGCATTTCACTCAATTCGTGAGACCACACACCAAAACACGTTAATTAACCCCCCATTTCGCCAGCCCTCACAAATCCAAACTCATCCGTGAGAAAAAAAAAAAAAAAGAAAAAAACCCCACAAGCGCCGACACAGAAATCATTTCTCTTCGGCATAAGGAAGAAAGTCCTCCCCTTTCCTCTCCCCCTGTCCTTGACAGTGGGAGGGAAGAAGAAGAAAAAAAAAAAAAAAAGGGGGGGATGGGGGGAGAAAAATCCCCTTCCCAGACAAGACATACACAACATATATTCCGGATAACCCGCCTAATTGTCAAACCTCACCTATCTATCTCCTCCACTGTCACACCCGGTATAGAGAGAGCAAGACAGAAGATCGCAGAAGAAAGGAAAAAAAAAAAAAAAGAATTTGAAAGCAGTAAAATTAAAAAAAAAAAAAAATGAATAAAAATAGCCTCTCTCCCGCCCTCTCCAACCCACCTCCCCCCCTCCCCCCCGCGCCCGCCCCCCTATCCTACTGTCTGTAAGTATTCCTCTGAGCATGTGAACAACGTCCAGGGTTGCCATCGTACCCTATGCCGCTCTTCCATACTTAACCGTGCTGCAGTTAATGATTCCATCCTCTGAATCTCCCTTATTTTGGAGAGCCACAAACGTGCTGTTGGGCTCTGAGTCTGTCCCCACATAGCTGGTATACAGGCCTTCGCTGCGTTCAATAAATGTATCAAAATAGAATTTCTATATCTTTTAATAGAATTACTCGTACAATGTAGTAGGCACAATGCCGGATCTTCTCTTACCTTAATTGTTGTTAATTCCTCAATTATTCGGGCCACCTCGTTCCAAAACTCCCCAATTGCTGGGCATGACCAAAATATATGTATCATAGTCCCCCCCTCTTCTCCGCATCGCCAACATTTGTCTGAGTGTTTTCGATCCATTTTGTGCAGGATCCTCGGCACCCTATACCATCTGGTTAATACTTTATAACTAATCTCCTGATATCTGCTGGCAATTGATGCTTTATGAGCGAGTCTCAGGATTTTATTTACTTGTTGTTGATTGAAAGAGACAGCAAGATCTTTCTCCCATTTCTGCACAAACCTCGGATGGTGTAGGTCCTGTATACCCCCTAGGAGCGAGTACATGTAAGATAGTACATGCGGAATTCGCTCCCCACCCTCACATAAAGACTCAAATGGTGTTAATGACCTTGGGATATACCCACTATTTTGTAGCTGTTTACAATAGTGTCTGATTTGGAATGCACTAAAAATGTCCAACTTCCCTTCGGGCCATGTCATTATCTCTTCAGTAGTTGGTGGATCACCTTGAGTCCATACGTCCCTCAGACGTGCTCTACCCGCCTTGGCTAGCTCTATAATTTTCCCATTGGTATTCCCAGGGATAAAAGAGGCGTTTCCTACCAACGGCGTCAAGGGTGAGACCGAGGGTGCTACTGCTTGATGGTTTTATAGTTTTGTTGCTATATGTAGCGTTGCCCCTATTGTCGGATGGGAGAGTATTTTGTCTGTTTTCAGAATGGGAGTCCATGGGGCAACTGGTGTGGGAGAATTCATAATCTCTCTTTCCATATGTGCCCACTGTTTGTGTGATTGGTTGCAGTGCCAGTCATACACCCTCATAAGGTGGGCCGCCCTATAGTACCGTAACAGGTCAGGCAATCCCACCCCTCCCTTTGCCTTCGGGAGGGTTAAGATCTGCATCCCTATACGGGGAGATTTTTTCGCCCAGATAAAATTTCGAAATAAACTTTTAACCTGAACAAAGAAAGCCATTGGTATTGTAATTGGCACAGCTTGTATAACGTACAGAAGTCGGGGCAGCACATTCATTTTTAAAGCACTACATCGGCCAAACCATGACAATACCAATGTCTGCCATTTCTGTACATCAGTCCTCAATATCTTCAGAAGTGGGGAGAAATTTACCTCAAACAAATCCGAAGGTTTAGAAGTGATATGTATTCCTAGGTATTCTATTGATTGATTGTTCCACTGAAAAGGAAAACATTGCCGCAAGTTCTTATATTTTCCTGCAGGCATAGAGACGTTTAATGCCGATGATTTAGATATGTTTATTTTGAAAAAGGATACCTCTCCATATTTACTAATAGCGTCTAGTATTTGTGGGAGTGTTTTTTCGGGCTCTGTCACAAAAAATAGTAGATCATCTGCATACGCTGCCACCTTGTGTTGTCCCTTTGCCACATTAAGTCCCGCTATTTCCGCATTTTGACGTATATTCCACAAAAGGGGCTCTAGCGCAAGAATAAAAATCAGTGGGGACAGAGGACATCCCTGGCGAGTGCCGTTTTTAATCTGAAAGAAGTCAGAATTCCACCCATTTACCCTGACCGCCGCCGAGGGCCTAGAATACAATGCCATAATGTAAGTCAACATTCTTTCTCCTAGGCCAATGTGCGTCAGGGTGGCCCTGATAAAGTTCCAGGCCACCCTGTCAAAAGCCTTCTCGGCGTCTACGGCCAACAGCATCATTGGCACTTTCCGTCGTTGCGCATTGTACACTAGGTCCACTGCTCGGGTGGTGTTGTCCCTCGCCTCTCTTGTAGGGACAAACCCCACCTGATCATAATGGATTAGGCTCGGTATGTATGGCAGAATCCGGTTCGCAATCATCCTTGCGAATAACTTGGTATCCAAATTCAGCAAGGAGATTGGACGGTAACTTCCACATATCGTTGCATCCTTCCCATCTTTGTGGATAAGGGTGATGTACGCCCGTAGAGAATCTATTGGCATACTTCCTCCCTCCCCAATATAATTCAAATGCGCTAGTAGAGGAGCTTTCAGGATCTCAAAAAATTGCTTATAATATACAAAGGAGAAACCGTCTGGTCCGGGGGCTTTGTGTGGTTTTGTCTGCGCCAAGGCCAACTTAAGCTCTTCCTCTGAAATCCTCTCCTCCATCACGCTCGCCTGGTCCGGTTCCAATGTCCGCATGTCCGAATTTTTGATATATTTGATCGCCTCGTCGAAGCCAGCCCCCCCCCACTCTGGCTGGCTCCGAGGAGGCGATGTCATCTAATCCTTGATAAAATCTACTAAATTCCTCTGCAATTTCTTCTATTCCAGATATTTTTTGTCCCCCTTTTGCACGTATATGGTTTATTACCGTTCGTTTCTGCGGTCCCCTTAAGGCTCGGGCCAGCATCGCCCCTGGTTTGTCTGAGTATTCATAGAAATGTCTTTTTTGTGCCACTAAGGATCTCATAACTCTCTCATATAGCAATTCATTGAGTTTTTCCCTGGCCTTCGTTAAGGGCGACAGTTGTATCTTCGCTACTGTTTTTTTATGCACTAAACTCAAAGTCTCTATCTGAGCCAACAACTCAGCAATCTCTCTCTCTTTTTCACGTTTGCGTTTGGCACCCAACCGTATCATCACTCCTCTGATGACACACTTGTGTGCCTCCCAAATGCTCGATGGCGTCGCTTGCTCGCTCGTGTTTTCCTGGAAATACCTTTCTAATTCTGTCTGAATCTCTGTTTTTGTTTCTATTGATTGTACTAAGATTTCGTTCAATCTCCATGTCGGTGGCCTTTTTGGGCCTGCTTCAAAATTTATTGTGATATGGATAGGTGAGTGATCCGACATGGAAAAAGATCCAATCTGGGACGACACTACTCTGGATAGCTCTGTCTGTGAAATCAGAATCCGATCAATCCTGGAATATCTATTATGTATTGGGGAGAAATACGTATAGTCTTTCTCCTCTGGATGCATAATTCTCCAGGGGTCAATTAAACTAAGCAGGGACAACTCCCTGCTGAGTTTTTTCAACCGAGCGTATGGTAAATGTGACGTTCCCACTGACGTATCCAACATAGGCTCGGCCGCGTAATTGAAATCCCCACCCATAATTAGTGAACCCTCTTGGAATTCAAGGATTATTGGTGTCAAAAGTAATAGAAAAGCCAGCTGGCTACTGTTGGGGAAGTATGTATTTACCAGAGTGATCATTTTATTCCCAATCTTGCCTTTTAACATTAAATATCTTCCCTGTGGATCTGAGCGCGTGTCGATATGGGTCCAAGCAACCTCTTTTGCTATAATAATGCTAACTCCCTTTGACTTTGCTATTGGAGATGGGGCATGGTATGCAATCTGTGTTCGGCTGCGTCTCATGTCCAGCAGCAAACGTGATCTTTTTTCGGGGGTTGAAAGCCCCCTGACATTTAAGGACGTAATTTTAGTACCTTGCATTCTACCGCCTTCTTACCTGATCCTTCCCTGTCTTATTTTTATTCCTATCTTACTTAAACCGACAGGAATCTCACGACTCCCTTCCCACTAAAACTTCACTTATATAGTACAGCGGGGACTAGGGCGGGAGAGGGGGGAAGGAGAGAGAGAGGGAAGGGACAGGAGAAGAAAAAATCAGGAGAAAGCAAAAGGAAGAGAAAGAGAAAGAAAAAAAAAAAAAATAGGGGGGAGTGACCCCCCCCCCTAACCTCTTCCCCGTTCCCCTCCGCCTTCCGCTCCCCCCACTACCGGTGTGTCAGTGTGTTTGACTAACTTTGGTCTACTCTTGACCTTGCGTACCACAACGCGTCCTATTTGGGCGGGCAATCAAGATGCGCGCCGTGAGGAGGACTTCTTACTACCTTTACGAATAACACGACATCCACACAAAAAAAAAAAAAAACAAGGGACAAAAATCAAGACAACAGACCTTCGAGGGTCCGTGCGTCCCCGGGCGTCCGCCCTTCTCACACAACTGTATCGGGTGGGTTTGGATTTGGGGGGTTCTAAATGGGTATCATGCAGCACATTAATAGTACATTATATCACAACTCACCACATTATCATATATCACAACACCCCTTGATTTATCAATTCCAGACCCGTCTTATGGCAACCCCCCTCCACCCCTTAACCCCAACCCCTTGTATGTATGGTCCAGCAAGCCCCCCTCCCCGTAATTACGGCCATTACCTTTAACAAATAGCTGATGCCTGTCTACCCATCTACTTAAATTAACTTGGCCCGCTAATTATTCAACACATCCCGACTTCGGCCCATCTGTCTATCCACCCTCTCCCTCCTGCTACTTAATTCCTCGAGAGCTAGTTCTACGGTATTAATACATCTAACCAGTCTGCTACCTCAATTGGCTGTATTTTTAAGAAAGAAAAAAGTCCTTGCAACTGGTCAGGCCATCTCAAAATAAACATAGAGTCCTCCTTCTTTATCCTTATGTGGAATGGGTGTCCCCAATGGTACGTTGCCCCTGCTTTCCGAATTTCTTCAAGCAAAGGCTTGACCGCTGCACGCATTCTTAGTGTCTTTTTAGAAAGGTCTGGCAGGATCCTGATCTTTGACCCTTCGTAATCAAAGGGGCCCCTATCCCAGGCTTTCAACATAATTTGTTCTTTTTGAGCAAAAAAATGAATCCTTGCTAATACGTCCCGGGGGAAATCCGCCCCCACACTACGGGGAGCTCTCACTCTATGGACTCTGTCTATTTCAATGGCCTCTGTAAGGGGTCGTTCCAGTAGGCCATTGAATATTTCACCGAGCTTACCCCTTAATTCCGTACTTGAGATATCTTCAGAGAGACCCCTGAGACGTATATTGTTCCGACGTTGTCTGTTCTCCCCGTCATCCTGTTGTAATTGTAGCGTGATAAATTTATTAGCCATTGATTTCTGCACAACCTCAATATGTTCCACTCTCTGCATTAACTGACTTTGACCATTCTCTACCACCACAATCCTGCCATCCAAGTTATTAATCTGTCCCTTTAAGGAGGTTATTTCAGTAGTTAAAGAACTTACTATGTTTGCAGCTATTTCCATCAAGTCCTTCTTAGTAGGCATCATGGCTAGGATCTCCTTCCAGCTCTCTGGCTGCGTTTGCAGGGCTTGAGGTGATGGAGACTGTGCTGTTGGCCATTCATCACGAACTGTGGATATCTCATCCCTTTTTCCGCCTATAAGTTGTTCTTGGATTTCCTTACTGTTACCTGAGCATTTAGCGTCTTTTTTTGCCGCCATCTCGGTGTTTGCAGCCGGCCGCTTTGGCGCCATACTAGCGCGTTCTTCCACCCCTCCACTCCGAGACCCCCGGAGAAAATATGTGGAAATATCCACGCTCCGGACCGACAGGCCTTGGCTCCTCACACCGGGCACTTCTCCAGCTTGCATGAGCTGATCACGAGCACTATTTAATTGTCCTCCTCTGCTTGCGCCTCTGAGGGAAATCCACCCCCATTCACTCCTCCACAGCTATATACTCCTTCGGCATGCTGGAGGTTAAGCGACTCTCAATCCTCTGTAAGGCCCCCACCGCCTCCGCTCGCCACTCCAGACACAGAGTCAGGATCCTAACTAGCGCGGGGTTGCCCTCGTGACTTCAATAGCGTACCTCCGCCGCCACTCGTACCCCTGCTTGCGGAGCTGCACGCCGTCCAGCTTCGGCTGTCCCCACGCTCAGAGGCGGTGTGTGAGCTCCGAGGTGAGCCGCAAGTCTCGCGAGGTTTCCAGGGAGGGATATGCCGGGCTACCGCTGATTACGGGCGGACGCCATTGCGGAGAGCACGGAGCTCCTCAGCGAGCCTCCTCACGGCACCATCTTCCTGCCACGCCCTCTGACAAACTTGTCAGGTTAACTTCTATTGCTACCCATGTTAGCTTTGGCTTGACATTGCATGCTAATGGTGAGTCTAATCTACAAGCTCCCTCAAATCTTTTCCTGGTACTGATTCTCCTAGTATGTATTTTGCATATTTAATTTTGGCACACAAGTGCATGCTTTACATTTCTCAGTATTAAACCTCATTTGCCTTGTAGCTGTTCAACCCCCTATTGTACCGGGGTCTTCGTGTAAAAATGCTAAATGCTGTGCTGAAGTTATTTACCTGCATAATTGGGTATCATCAGCAAACACTGAAATTTTAGCTCTTGATGCCAACCTCTATATCACTAATAAACAAACTGAAGATCAATGGCCCCAAGACAGACCTCTGGGAAACACCACTCACAACTTTAGAACATTCAGAAAATGAGTCATTTATAATTACTCTCTGGACCCGTTCATGTAACTAATAACATGAACTTTCATCACTACAATTCCAATTACATTTACTCCAAATATCACACCACTTTAAAGGACATGTTTACACTAAGGGCAGGTTTGAAATCGTTACAAGTTCAGCTGAACTCGCATGATTTCAAACCCGCATTTCAGTGTGAGTTCAGGGGTGATTTGAAAGACATCTGTGTGGGTTCGATTTGGACGGTGCCGTTGCCTGCAATAGGCTCCGATTTGGAATGCGATTTGACATGTCAAATCGCACGTCAAATTGGCCCGATGTGAACAGGGGCTAATGGCACTGTTTAATTTTCCTAATGGTAGATACCCTAAAGCATTGCATAGTAGTTTCTTCATTTAAAAGCTTAGTTTGGTAATGTTCATGACATCTGTAGCCCTCTGGATTAAAGAATTGGGTTAAGAAACAATTTCTTAGGAATGATTTTGCTTTTTTTCCATTAAGTTCTGTCATGTCATAGTGGACATTTGACTTGATGTCCACAGCCTTTGTCCTATAGATTTATAGGGGAATTTACTAAACTGGAGCAGACAGAATCTGAAGCAGCTGTGCACAACAGCCAAACAGCCTTTTTGATCACTTTGTTTAGATAAGCTTTTAAAATAAAAGCTAGAATCTGATTGGTTGCCATGCACAGCTGCTCCAGATCTTGGCTGCTCCAGTCTTAGGCTCCTTTCACACTATCCGTCCATCGGACGGATTCCGTTTTTCTCAGCGGGGAATCGATCTGCCGATCCCCCACTGAGCAGGAGGATGAAAGCTGTGTCTCCGCGCTGTGTGCGTAGACACAGCTGTCAGTTCCCCATGCATCTCTATGGGGGAAATCAGATGGGAACGGACCGTCGGTCCGTTCTCATCCGATCCCATCCGATCCGATCCGCTGGACGGATGGAAAATAGGGTTTCCATCCGTCCAGATTTGATGGATCGGATGTCAGCGGACATGTCTCCGCTGACATCCGATCCCCCAAAGAGATGCATGGGGGACCTTTCAGATCCGCCAAAAAAAAGGACAGGCGGATCTGAATGGTCCGCCTGTGTGAAAGAGCCCTTAGTAATTCCGTCTCCTAATTATCTTTAAGCAAAATATGAAGGGAACTTGCTTATGTTTCTAAAGCAGCTGGAATTTTTGGTAAATGGGATTTTTTTTTTTCAAGAAAATATAGTAGTCAGTTGTAGATACAATAAAGCATTGGCCTCCATTATACATGTATTCATTACACTTTGCACAATATTAGCACAGCACCTACCCTGATGACTTTTTTTTTTTTTTCTTTAAAATGAAACATGTTGTGTTTTAGTACATTTTAATAGCAAGTGGTGCTTTTTTTCCAGAGACTATAGGATACTTAGTCCATTTATGATTTCTAGAAATTTGGTATATACTAGACTGATATTCAGTGTTGGTGGAAGCAATAAGTGATTTGAAGGTAAAATGTATTTGTAGTTTAGATATTATGCTCCTGGTTTTTATGGATTTATTGGAAGGTCAGAAATGTAGTACATACTAGGTTGATATTCGTTGGCTTCGCAAGCAATAAGTGATTTGGAGATAGAATTTTTTTGTATAGATGGAAGTGTATAAATTGGAGTATAGATGGAATACTTCTGCTTTTTATGGCTCTATCGGAAGGTAAAACATGTAGTATACACCAGGTTGATAGTCTTAAGCCTCGTACACACGATCAGATTATCGAACGATCTTGCGTTCAATTTTTGTTGCATGCTAGTCTCATATCGAAAGTGAAGAGGTTACTTTCATACGAAAGTTCCCGTAGGACAGAATTCAACTTCAGAAGTGTTGTCATGTGTTGAATTGTTTTGTATGTGTTCTTTCTTTTCTGAGCATGCCTAGTCTTGCTCTTACGATTTTTTTTCGGACGAAAACTGTACTAATTAAACAAATAATCGGACATTGTGTTGACGTACGATAAAAATTTTATAGCCTGCACATCCAGATTTTGTCGTCCCAAAATTCATAATCGGCTGTCGAAAGCACTATGCTAACAATCCGAAAATAGGCAGATCGTTCGTCGTACGAAATTTTACTTCCGATTTTCGTATCGTGTGTATGGGCCTTTAGACTTTGGAAACAAGTAATTTGGAGATAGAATTTATCTGCAGCCAGTATAGACAGAATACTTCTGCTTTTCATGAATTTTGCAATCTAAGTGTCTGCATCATCCTGCGTTGGCTGTTCCAAAATAAAAATCTTTTAAAAGTTTATACAAGCTGGTGTGGCGCTCCCATCCTTTGAAAACTTTTATGGATTTATAGAAAGGTCAGAAAAGTAGTATATACTAGGCATACACTCTCAGGGTTTGTAAGGAATAATGTAATTTGGAGATAGCACTTATTTGAAGTCAGTATACTTAGAACACTTCCAATTTACCTTCCAAATTATATAGGCTGGGGATGTTTTCAACAAGTTATTCATGGTTAAGAATAAAAGTGAAATTTTGGGCCCTAGTGGGTGAGATATGCGATGGTTTAAACGCATCATCTCTGCCAATTGCATTATTGGAAAAGCAATAAATAATACAATATAGGGACAATAATTTATTTTTATAAAATTTAAATGCAGCAAAAAACAAAATATAGATATAGAAAAAAGGCTAATATTTTGAGACAACTGAACACCTGCCAAGCGAGTGTGTCAATGTGCTCAATGATGTAGAGTAAAGTCAGTGAAAAATTGACAGGTACAAGTAAAGTTCTGATATACTGGTAGCACGTTATTGTATACCTCTGTGTCTTTTGATCTGTGTCCAAAAGCCAGAGACAGAATGTCAGCTAGCAGCAGTTCAGTTTCACCAGTGACAATATACTGTATTAAACCACCTCTGATATTGATGTCTGATATTGATGTATGCTTACCTCCTGTACCCACACAGTTTCTTCTAGTTTTGAACATTTAAAGGTGCCAGAAATTGTACCAAAATGCTGGGCTGTTCAAATTCAGCTTTTATTATAAAACAGTTAATGTGTAATTTGAACTTTGCACCATACATTTTACAGGTATATTACATCATTTATAGATACATAGAGCTTATTTCCAAGTGTTTCACAGACAATCACTATGTATTCCTCTCCATTTAACAATGAGGTTCCCAGATGGAAATTAGGATCCACTCGGGGAAAACAATACAATAATTATGACATGTTTCATGGGCATCCACCACCCACTTCCTCAGGTTTTGTGAAACTATATGATACAGTCAGAATTAATTTTAAGCTTTTTTATAACTATATACAGTATATATGTCATTTATACATTTTTTTTAATACCTCAAGCTAAAATATAAGGTTAATCATAGACTATAATCATGTGCCTGGGGGTTCACCACCTGCACCAAACCTCCCCTGAGAGGAAGCTGATAAAAAAAATGATAGAGAGAGAGAGAGAAAAGGAATAGCATGTTGTTCTATTACATAGAAATATGACATAAGTGGGGTTATGGGTGAATATATTTTTTTTAATTTTCTACAGATCCATATCATCTATCAAGTCTGTTCTATGTATATAGGTTTGCTGTAACTTTTTATGAGGTCACAATTAGTGTTGAGCGAACACGGACTGTATTATTCGTGTTCATACCGAATAATTGGATTTTTGTTACCCAAATACGGACCCGAAAACTTTACTGTATGTTCAGGTTTAAAATCCGTGTTTGGTCATTTTATTTCCTGTTTTGTATGTAATGGCGCGCTTTTAATGGCGGCCTTTCAACAGCCAATCAACAAGCGTTTAACTGGTGTGCGCCATCACAGCCATGCCTACTAATGTATTAGTATCTGTGATTGGTCATCTGAAGCATGTGACCATGTCTTTATAAGTTCGAGAGCCCCAGCGCGCCGCGTCATTCTGCTGTAGTTTAGGGACAGAGCACACATCATACGTGCTGGCTGCTGATTAGGGACATACAGTGATTCTGTGAAAAATTGTGTCCGAAAAGAATGCAGGGACAGGTCGGAGTGCAGGCAGGGAAAGTTATTAGAGCATTTTAGGGCGAGGCTGGAGATTAGGCAGGGTCAGTCTTCTACATCGATTTTGCTGTGTGGGGGGTGGTGCAGTGAACGATCTTATTGAGCATATTAGGGACAGGCTGAAGATTAGGCAGGGACAGTCTACATCGATTTTGCTGTGTGGGGGGTGGTGCAGTGAACAATTTTTATGCCCTCACTTGAGCCCACTGAGGAGGAGGAGGAGGAGGGAGAAAAAAAATCTATTTTTATCAGTCTGTTGTGTGCAGCGTTCAGCTATATTTCACTACAGATTGCTGTTCTAATCTGCTATTAAAAAATTAATTTAAAGGGGAATTTTTTTAAGAGCACTTGCCATGCTCTTAACTACATTTTGCTGCCATTTGCAGCACTCTAGCCCTTTCCATTTGTGTTTTAGAGCCATTTTAGTGCCTAAAGTTCGGGTCCCCATTGACTTCAATGGGGTTTGGTGTCCAGGTAAAGTTCGGAAAAAGTCCGGGACACAGACCCGGACTTTTTTTTCAAGTTCGGCCGAACCCGCCAAACACGGACATCCAGGTGTCCGCTCAACTCTAGTCACAATATATCACAGCCAAGGTATCTTTTTAGTCTCCTCTCCTATTCCTGCTACACCAAAATACCTTCCATATTAATCCAAGAGAGAGGGGTAAAGGAACAAAAACCCAACAAAAGCACAATATCTTTCACTCACCCTAGTCAAATTTAGTGTTAAGTTCTTTATGATTACTGTGATGTCTGATTTCAACATGCCTTTTTTTCTCAGGTCAGGTGATAAATAGTTGCCAACATTTAAAAAAAAAATTCCAGGGGTACCTTTTTTTTTGCTGTATGTCCAGCAAGCCATTGAAGTGCAGAGTGTACTTCAATTAGGGGCAGAACATTCATTGAAAATGGAAATGTCTTGTGTACAATTTGAGTAATATTACAATATCCAGTGTTTTTTAAACAATTGCATTCTTTGCAACCCATTAAACCTTCCCTAGTCCATAATTTTGTTAATGTGTGACCACAAACACTTTCATTATTTGCTAGACACCACCAGCTTCAGATCACACAGCCCTGCTTTCCTAAACTGCTAGGTAAGAAGTGTGCACTCTGCCTACTTCACATGCACAGTGTACTAAGGAAGTGCAATCTTCTACAGAATATTGGGCATGGCTCATCACATGTTGCAGTCCTTGTACCCACATTGTATTGTTAAATTACAGCTCCACAAGTCTCACAAATACACTTTAAAAAGTAAATTTGCTTTTGTTTAAAAAAAACAAATGATGCCCTCTGGCTAGATCAATGCACTTTGCAAAGGTTGCAGCAAACGTTGTTGCACATTCCTACTTTTTTGTGCTCTGGGGTTTTAAAAAGCTGTTTATTCCACTATGACCCTTAGATACTGAATGGGAGGGTCTTGTTTGCTATTTTCATGTGGTGCACTCTTTGTGTTCTGAAGAGGAAAGTTGCAGTGTCTGCACCCCTTTATAAGTAGTTAATCAAATGTAAAATTTCTGCAGAGAATGCCTAAAATCTTATTTATATCATAAAGCAGACTTGTGGAAAAATCAGGGAACCAATCACAAAAGTAGGAAATTATGTTTCCTACAGTGTACAAAACCCCCCGAGGTTGCCATGTTGCATTGAATTTTACAAAAAAATGACGATGGCTGCAGACTGAAAAGGAAAGGTATATTTTAATAATAATAAATTACAATGTGGCTTGTGTAGCAATTGTACAGTATATTCTATATTTTTTTTTTTTTGTGTTTGCTATATTTTTTACATGAAAGTAAATTTACCCTTTAGGTTCAAAATAAATGTTTTGAACTGTTCAAACAATGTATACAATGCAGACGTCAGGCATAAATAAATGTAAAGCATTACTTATAGAAGAGACCAGAAGTATAATGTAAATCACAATATACAATAATAATTTTTCCGGAGTATATAACGTAGTGCTGCTAATCAGGTTTCTGATTCTTCCACCCTAACCTTGCACTGCCCCTTTCTAACCTGGCACTGCCCTCTCCTTAACCTGGCACTGCCCCTTCTCTAATCTGGCACATGCCCTTCCCCAAAGCAGGCGGGATGCTGTGGTCACAGTCAGTGCTTACATAGATTTACATAGTGACCTAGCGTAGGAGAAATTTGGAAGCCATGAATCCTTATCAGGGCATTAGAAAGCATTGGGCCCTATACAGCCTACCTGACAGAGCGCACCCCCACCGTACAGTCTACCTGAGAGTGCCATAAAACCAGATTCAACACTTTATCAGCGTGCCAGTTAACAACTCCAGAATGGGAAGAGGAGGAAGGGGTAAATAAAGGTGCCTTAGAGTTCCTAGGACATCTAAACCCAGGAAGGGGTAATTAATCCTTAGGGGCCAAAGTTCAGTGAGGCTTGAAGGAGGGAGACGTAGGGGCCACAGAGTGAGCTAGAGTGGGTGGAGGGTTAATAGGTCCAATTTAGGGGATCAAGGTTGCTGTGTTTAGGGGCCACAACACACACAAGAAGGAGAAGAGGGTTCCCACCTCTGAGCTGCATTCAAGGAAATTCATCCCACCATACTCCACTCTCCTCTTCTATGATACAATATATCTAAGGGATGGCCCTGTCCTCTCTATGACAATAATGGATTGCAGGTTCTAGGAGTGAGCTCCACCTCTTTTCTACTAATAAATGAATAAATGATGTGATCCTAGTGGGCGAAATTTTAGCAGCAGAGTACCATCACGGGTCACTGTAATTGGACAACAGTTCATTTATTGATGTGCGACATCATTCATTCATTCATTGCTAGAAGATAGGTGGAGCTCACTCCCAGTGCCTGAGAATTCAGAAACTGTTTTGAGGTATGCTGTGATCCTAGGAAACAACTCAGGACACGGTTGTCATGGGAAAACTACTAGCAAGCAGGACTGCCCCTGCAAATCAGGGACAGTTGGTACATGTTGGTGATGTTGGCACTTGTGCAGTAATAGGACAATCAATTTTCCTCCTTGTGTAAGGAGGGGGAAAAGGAGAAAGAGAAAAAGATCTACAAGGCCAGATTGTGAAATACAAACAATACAGAACATAATGTGAGTCAGTTTTTTTTATCTCTCTCACTATTTCTCTCACTATTTCTTTCAAACCTCAAATATACAGTAAAATGCAAAAAAGAGACCGAGATTACAGGTCTGACTAACAATCACACCATGTTAATTTTTTTAATTGGTTTTATGTAAGGTGTTTTCATCGTATTCCTGCACTGGTTATCTTCATAATTCCTGTACCTACTATTCACATACAGTGCCTTGAAAAAGTATTCATACCCATTGAAATTTTACACATTTTATCATGTTACAACCAAAAACGTAAATGTATTTTATTGGGATTTTATGCGATAGACCAACACATTGTGGCACATAATTGTGAAGTGGAAGGAAAATGATAAATGGTTTTCAAATTTTTTTTACAAATAAATATCTGAAAAGTGTGGCATGCATTTGTATTCAGTTCCTTAGACTTAATACTTTGTAGAACCACCTTTCACTGTAATTATAGCTGCAAGTCTTTTTGTGTATGTCTCTACCAGCTTTGCACATCTAGAGAGTGAAATTGTTGCCCATTCTTCTTTGCAAAATAGCAGAAGCTCTGTCAGATTGAATAGAGAGCCTCTGTGAACAGCAATTTAAAAGTCTTGCCACAGATTCTCAACTGGATTTAGGTCTGGACTATGACTGGGCCATTCTAGCGCACGAATATGCTTTGATCTAAACCATTCCATTGTAGCTCTGGCTGTATGTTTAGGGGCATTGTCCTGCTGGAAGGTGAACTTTGGCCCCAGTCTCAAGTCTTTTGCAGACTCCTTATATGTTTTCTTCTAAGATTGCCCTGTATTTGACTCCATCCATCTTCCCATCAACTCTGACCAGCTTCCTTGCCCTTGCTGAAGAAAAGTATCCCCATAACACGATGCTGCCAGCGCCATGTTTCACAATGGGGATGTTGTGTTCAGGGTGATGTGCACTATTCATTTTCCACCACACATAGCGTTTTGCTTTTAGGCAAAAAAGTTCAATTTTGGTCTCATCTGACCAGAGCACATTCTTCCACATATTTGCTGTGTCCCTTACATGGCTTCTCGCAAACTGCAAATGGGACTTCTTATGGCTTTCTTTAAAAATATGGCTTTCTTCTTGCCACTCTTCCATAAAGGTCAGATTTGTGGAGTGCACTAATAGTTGTCCTGTAGACAGATTTTCTCACCTGAGCTGTGGATCTCAGCAGCTCCTCTGCAGCCTCTTGTCTGCTACTCTGAATAATGCTGTCCTTGCCTGTCCTGTCAGTTTATGTGGATAGCCATGTCTTGGTAGGTTTGCATTTGTGGCATACTCTTTCCGTTTTCGGATAATTGATTGAACGTTGCTCTGTGAGATGTTCAAAGTTTTGGATATTTTTTTTATAACCTAACCCTGCTTTCCCTGCTTTCAAATTCTCCACAACTTTATTCCTGACCTGTATGGGGTGTTCCATTGCCTTCATGATGCTGTTTGTTCACTAAGGTTCTCTAACAAACCTCTGAGGGCTTCACAGAACTGCTGTGTTTATACTGAGATTAAATTCCACACAAGTGGACTCAATTTACTAATTAGGTGAACTCTGAAGATAATTGGTTCCACTAGATTTTAGTTAGGGGTATAAGAGTAAAGGGGGCTGAATACAAATGCACACCACACTTTTCAGATATTTATTTGTAAAAAATGTTGAAAAACATTTATCATTTTCCTTCCACTTCACAATCATGTGCCACTTTGTGGTGGTCTGTCACATACAATCCCAATAACATACATTATTGATTTTGATTGTAACATGAGAAAATGTGGAAAATTCCAATGGGAATGAAAACTTTTTCAAGACACTATATATATATATATATATATATATATATATATATATATATATATATATATATATATATATATATATATGCTGCCTGGCCAAAAAAAATTGCCACTAATTGCTTTGATTACGGCACACATTCACTAACCTTCTGCAATGTCACAAGATTTTTTCTGTCCAGTGATGCATTCATTTTTCACCAAGATCTTGTATTGATGATGGAAGAGTCGGACCACTGCGCTGAGCCTTCTCCAGCACATTCCAAATATTCTCAATGGGGTTAAGTCCTGGACTCTTTGGTGGCCAATCCATGTGTGAAAATGATGCCTTATGTTCCCTGAACCACTCTTTCACAATTTGAGCTTGAGGATATCTGTCATTGTCATTTTGGAATATGCCCGTGCCATCAGGGAAGAAAAATCCATTGATGGAATAACCTGGTCATTCAGTATATTCAGGTAATCAGCTGACCTCAATCTTTGGGCACATGCAGTAACTATCCAATAGGATAGTTACTGCATGCTTAGTTTAGTTAGTTGCTTAGTTAATTCCAGGTGGCGACTTTTTTTTTTTTTTGACCAGGTAGTGTATACAGTATTTATATACTGTATATAAATTGTAAAAAAATAAATAAATAAATAAATTGTACTGGCCCTGAGGGCAAACCCTCCCCTGGCCCAGTCCATTCCTTTTCTTGATATCCGAGGACACATATCATGACTCAACATGTAACACTTAAGCTGCTTGCTAATAATAAGTGATGTTCAAATTTATGTCACTTTCATAGGGGCATGTAGGGATAGCCTTACAAAATGACCTTTGCTATAATAGAGTCATTTTGGACATTTGCCATATCTTCAGTTATATGGATGATAAAATACACTTCGGGAGGTGGACATGTCCTATATAATAATTATGTATGTATTGTATCTTTTTCATTCCATTCCAATATATGTCCTACAAAAATATAGTTTCTTCTGTATACCAAATTGCCCACCAAAAACAACTTTTAAAATGTCTCAGTTTGAGAATCTCAAAAAAAAAAATTAAAAATCAAATGGCTGCAGCACCAATTCCAGCTGCAGCTGCCCCCTGCTGCCTCTAAGAGCTGAGCAATCAAACACTGATGATATAAATGGTGGACTCCGCGCTTATGGTAATATACTTGGATAGGAATACAATTTGATAAATGATAGGCTGCTGCCTCCTTGGACTATAGTCAAGGACTATATAAAAAAATGGAGGGAAATAAGGGAATGGCGCTGCCTAATGACAATATTGTAAATATGAATGTGGTAAAATTAGAGGAGTAGTCAGAAGGAAAGTTAATATATGGTATGTGTTGAAAGAATAGGTTTTTGGATCTGAACTGGATAGGAAAAGTAGTTTCTGCCACCATCCCAGGGTTATAGTATGTCGGTCTGTGGTGCCTCAAGTCAAGTATGGGATTTTAAGGGCAGGAGTAAACAAATACACAGAAGTAGTACAATTTTAAATAAAAAATAGAAATTTATTCCATGTTGAGGTTTTATACATAACATAGGTGAATAAATGGGTACAGTCCCATAGTGATAGTGAAGAAGAATAGTAAGTTGTGTTGAACGTGAATTGAGTGACTTTAAAGAAACAATTGATACAATTGATACACTATGAACAAATTAAGTTGATTACAGCCATACACTGTTACCACTGACATTATTTTCATTTACCTTAGAATCGGTAAAAAATCCTTGATGAAGGCCGCTACAGGCCGAAACATGTCGGAAATACCGATCAAGCCCGTTCTCTGCAATCATTCCTAATCTTGGATATGAGGAACAGCAGAACAGGACCAATTATCAATTGTTTCTTTAAAGTCACTCAATTCACGTTCAACACAACTTACTATTCTTCTTTACTATCACTATGGGACTGTACCCATTTATTCACCTATGTTATGTATAAAACCTCAACATGGAATAAATTTCTATTTTTTATTTAAAATTGTACTACTTCTGTGTATTTGTTTACTCCTGCCCTTAAAATCCCATACTTGACTTGAGGCACCACAGACCGACATACTATAACCCTGGGATGGTGGCAGAAACTACTTTTCCTATCCAGTTCAGATCCAAAAACCTATTCTTTATACCAATACCACCAGATGGATAACACATTCAAAGCCTCTCGGATCACTGGAGATACTAACATTATCATATATTTATTTTTGGTTGCTAGGCAGCAATAGTACCAATTACTACTCCCAGACATACACGGCTTGCACTGTAGAAATCCACTACAGTTTTTAAGGAAAGCCGTGTAAATTGCCTGGTTTCAAAACAACACCCTTTCTTAAACAAGTAAGGATGACTGAAGAGGAAGGAGAAAAAGATGTGGGAGACCTGGTTGGTGATGAATGGGAGACTCTCATGTCAGGCATCCATACCAATTTCAAGGTAAAAGAACAAACTGATTCGGATATTCTGGCACTTTTTAGAACACTCCAAAAACATCTGGAGAGAAAGTCAGCATTACACTGGCACATCAAGACATTCGAACGCTATATTAGCGAAAGAATTAATCCTGTAGGATTAAGAATCCAAATTTTTCCTACGATGGAAAACATCTCAACCCAACTTAAAAAAGAATGGGAAAATCAGCTAAATGAATGTTCACGAAATTTAATGATTCTTCTACAGGAAGAATATCTAAGACAAATAAAAACGCTGGACCTTGATATCAAAAAGACCTACGAGCAATTAGCTCCCCTTAAAAAAGTACAACTATACAGTGGACAAGAAACAAAACTCAAATCACACCTGGAAGAATACGGAAAAGATATCCTACGCAAAAAAGAAAGAAAATATTGGCGTGACAAGAATGCCTTTGCCCAAGGTAGAGCTTACAGATGGGCCAATCAACGGTCCAACCGAAGAACACAATATGGCAGATCTATTGATAAAACTGGACAACCCTACTACTCATCGGATTCATCTTCATACAACTCTGGCCCTGAACAATACAGAAACAGAAGGGGACCTCCTAAACAACAGGAACCCCAACGAAGAACAGACAGTGAGTCTGAAACACTCAAGAGACTGAACCTCAAGGAACTAACCTAATAGATGAACAGACAATACAATCGGTGAATTCTGACCAACCCTCCAAACCTTACAATATGTTTACTAGATCCAAAGTTGATCCCAAACAGGGTGTTTTTTTAGGGAAAACAAACCCAAAACCCTCCAAAAAACACCAATCGGAGAAGAAACAGGAGGAAGAAAAACGGTAATAAACTTATCACCTCACATACTAACTGAAGATCAAAAAGAAGTGCTATCCCTAGGACTCTCTTTTTGTCCCAATACACGTATTGATAGATTTGAAACAATCAAAGACGTCAATCTATTCGCCAGAAACCTGTTACTTAAAACTCTTTATCAAAAACAACCGCAACCACAAACCACACCTACACTCACAGCGGCCGAATTCAGAGCCATCCGTGACCTCAACCTATTACTCCAGGAAAGCGATTTAGATGACTGGGATGATCCCATGGAACCGGACCAAGACCCTGACAACGATGAACCTGAAACCACTTCAGACATACCGACATTCAAAAAGAAGTCCAACAAATTCCCCTCCTTGAACACAAATCCTGCCATTGCACTATTTGTGCGACAAACTACTAAAGACATAGAAGCCATCAAGGAACACAGATATGTCGCAAACCTGACTAATAACCAAAAACGAGCACTTCAAGAACTCAAAAATAATGATACGATCATTATCAAACCTTCAGACAAAGGAGGAAATGTAGTAATTATGAGTAAAGAAAAATATAAAAACATGTGCTACACCATACTCTCCAATACCAAATGCTACAAACAAATCACTCCTATAATGATTAAATCATACAACGAAATCTTTTACACCAAAGTTGACAATGCATTCAGGAACGGCACCATCTCCCAAACCTTATGGGAATACATAAGGACACCTCATCCCAAAACCCCAACACTATATGCACTACCAAAACTGCATAAAAATATCAACGACCCACCCGGAAGACCGATCATATCGGGAAATGGAAGTATCTCGGAGTCAATAAGCAAGGTTATTGATAGATACCTACGCCCTCACGTAAAAGGATTACCCTCCTACACCCAAGACACTCTGCATCTTCTCAGAATACTCAACGACATCTCTATACCTGAAGAAACCTACCTAGTCACAATTGACGTGGAAAGCCTATATAATAATATACCCCATACTAAAGGGATACAAACAGTGGAAAAAACACTTTGCAGCCTTAGTGAACGTGACCAAAACTTCAATTCCTTTATCCTTGACATGTTACAATATATACTGAACTACAACGTTTTCACCTTTGGAGGCAACTACTATATTCAAACCTGTGGGGTGGCGATGGGAACCAGCTGCGCCCCCTCCTACGCCAACGTCTATCTAGGCTCATGGGAACAAGAGTTCCTATCTAATGAAGACAATACCATCTACACGGACAGGATCCTCACATGGCAAAGGTATATTGATGACATACTGATCATATGGAACGGGCCTGAACATATGATACCTCAACTACTAAACAGGATGAACCAAAACGAATATAACATGTTCTTTACCATGACTTACAACAAGCAACAAATACCTTTCCTTGACACCCTAATATACAAAGAACCTACCGGAAAAATCTCCACCACCCTCTACAGAAAGGACACAGCAGGCAACTCCATCCTCCATGCCTCCAGCTTTCACCCACCACCCCTCATTCACTCCATACCCTACAGCCAATACCTAAGATTAAAAAGAAACTGCACTGATCCAGCCAAATTTCAATTGGAAGCTGATGCACTAACCTCCCGACTTTTACAGAGAGGCTATACAAAAACATCACTACGCAAAGCATTCAATCGTGCCAACAATTATGACAGAGAAACACTCCTCTTCAAAAACAAGGAACCAACCAAAACGGGATTGGATACCCGTATTATCATTAGATTCACCAATGAACATCAAGAAGTCAGAAAAATTCTCACAAAAAATTGGCCGATCCTTATGGAAGAACCAAGCACCTCCAAGCTTCTACCACAACACCCACTCATCACCTTCAGAAAGGCAGGTTCCCTACAACAGAAACTTGTACGCAGCGAATTTCAGGAAGGATCTACAAAAGATCCATGTAAAAACAAAGGCACCTACCCCTGTGGGAGCTGTGCCCAATGCCATGTCATCCGCAAAACAACCAATACCATCCTACCCAATGGAGAACCATACCAACCAAAACATTTCTGCAATTGCAAAACGAGAGGGATAGTATACCTGATGACTTGTGAATGCGGGTCTTTCTATGTAGGAAAGACCCGACAAGAGTTTGGCAAAAGGGTCAACCAACATCTTCAAACCATGCAGGTTGGCAACTTCTATGTACCGCTAGGTAGACACGTGAGAGACGACCATAACTATAAAATACCAATGATCAACTTTATGGCACTGGACAGGATTCACATCCCCCTACGCGGTGGTGATTGGAACAAAACATTGCTGCAATTGGAAATGCGATGGATTACACATCTCAAGGCTACCATTCCACCAGGATTAAACGAAGCACAAAGCTTCCGCCCCTTTCTTCCAGGCTTCTCATCCGTAAAAAAAGATTAAACCCCAAAAATCAAAACCTTTCCCCCCCCCACCCTTTTCTCTCCCCCATCAACTCCCCCTTACCTACCAAAAAACTATCACATACCATTTAATCGCTTAGATTGCTCAAATTGTCCAAATTTATCACCACTCACCATCCAATCCCTTTTCTTTAAAACCCTTTAAAAACCTTGCCACACAATTGGCATATGCCTGACTCTGATTTTTTCCCCCAAACCCAATCCAGACTCTCCCACAACTGTGTCTCGCATTCCACCACTATATTGCTGCATCTTCTATACAAGTTATAATTCATGTCTTAATTATACTGCCTATTATACTACTGTACTTTAAGGTGATCACTTTTAAGTAAGTATCACCTCAATACAAGATTGTTCAATCTATTTTCCTTTTTTGTTTTTCCCGCATACTCCGGGAACTCCCGGCACGGTAAGCCCCGAATCCTCCCTGGATCGGGGCATTTCAAAGCCGATCGGTCGGTCTCTGACCTTCCACCATCCCCATTGGGGATCTCGGCTTTTACTCCGTGTCGGCGGCCGTCTGGGCGCGTCCGCACGGTCACAAGGGATGCAGCTCCCGCATCGCGCAGGCGCATCCCCCACCTGACCACGCACGCCGCTCATTGGCGTCACGCAGCGCACTACCGCGCATGCGCGACAGCCTTTAAAAGGCCGGGGAACATCTCCGAGTCCTCAGTCTCTCCCGGACCAAGGGAGGAGAGGACCTGTTGACTACGTGCTGGGATACCCTATTTGAACCACGCATCAAGCAAATGTAAGTATAGACTCGGAGAAGATTATCACATATCTTCTGACCAAGTCTAACTACTTACCTCTACTTTGCACCTTACTCCCAAACTTGCACAACTCAGAACCCATGATGTATTACTCATCACAAGTACCATTTTATACCCTTATACCTTTATTATAGAGGACCCTCATCGATGTGGACTCTCACCTATCCTGACCACATTGCATCTTGGACCCCAAAAAAGCATGGCCCAATAAGTAAAAATACTAAAATTTCCTTTATACTTTTTACTCCCAATTTGCTCAAATCTGGTAAACTCTAATATATATCCTCTCATCTAATACAGCACTGTTCCTGCAGCTCCCGGAGACATCCCGGAAAAACAATACTTTAGGAATTGGACAAAAAATATGTATGTAACACCACATTTTTATGAACAAATTAAGTTGATTACAGCCATACACTGTTACCACTGACATTATTTTCATTTACCTTAGAATCGGTAAAAAATCCTTGATAAAGGCCGCTACAGGCCGAAACATGTCGGAAATACCGATCAAGCCCGTTCTCTGCAATCATTCCTAATCTTGGATATGAGGAACAGCAGAACAGGACCAATTATCAATTGTTTCTTTAAAGTCACTCAATTCACGTTCAACACAACTTACTATTCTTCTTCACTATCACTATGGGACTGTACCCATTTATTCACCTATGTTATGTATAAAACCTCAACATGGAATAAATTTCTATTTTTTATTTAAAATTGTACTACTTCTGTGTATTTGTTTACTCCTGCCCTTAAAATCCCATACTTGACTTGAGGCACCACAGACCGACATAATATATGGTATGTAAAATGTTGTGGCAAATGGTCAGTGAATAAACATGGGAATAAACACCTGTAGGGGAAGTGTGTTCTTAAGTAATAAAAAATGTAAAGTGACTGCGTGCTAATAAATATAAATGATCAGAAATTATATAAACCGAGATAAATATAAATATAAGACAATGATGGTATACAATGTATAAGCTATATATATATATATAAAAGGATCACTGTGTGACATTTGGCTATAAAAGTGGCTATAAAAGTCCAATAATTATTGGAACAGGTGACAAAATCTTTGTGTAAATATTACACACTAGGTGACCCCGTGGTGGGTGGTGAGGTGCTCCGTGACCCCTTTAATAGGTAGCCCACTCACCAGAAATACCCACCCCACACAGGGGTATAGAGCGGGTATATAAGATGGATGATGATCCTGCAGGTAGGTCCTTGTTCCCTCTGTGGGTCCTAGGATGAATGTACTGGAGGGTCCCTGTAGGGTACCAGGTATAGCAGGATTCCTTAAAGAGGATGGCCGGGGTCTGGTGGGGTTCTGTCAGTATGGGATAGTGGCTCCAATGTTCCACGGTGGGTCAGCCAGTTTCAATGGGACAGGTTATGTGCATCAAAGCCGTATGGAATAAGGAAAAGGCACATAGTGTAATACTGTAGGGTAAATGCTTTATTGCAAGTCAAAGGTAAAAGGTACTCACATTTGCAATGATATAAACGAGCGGTGTAGTGTACGTCTGGAACGCAATGCGATCCACGCCAAATGCCGGAACCGGAAGTGATGCGACACGCTGTACGCGTTTCATAAGCATACGTCTTCAGCAGCTGACCTTAATACATTGTATGCCATCATTGTCTTATATTTATATTTATCTCGGTTTATATCATTTCTGATCATCTATATTTATTAGCACGCAGTAACTTTACATTTTTTATTACTTAAGAACACACTTCCCCTACAGGTGTTTATTCACATGTTTATTCACTGACCATTTGCCACAACATTTTACATACCATATATTAACTTTCCTTCTGACTACTCCTCTAATTTTACCACATTCATATTTACAATATTGTCATTAGGCAGCGCCATTCCCTTATTTCCCTCCAAACACTGATGATCACTCAGCATGCAGAGAGCTGGTGACTGTCAGTCACCGGCTCTCTACTCTGCCCCTCCAATGCTCACTGAAGCGCTGGGCTGTGGAGGGGGCAGAGCTGCTGGCTCAGGCTCTCAGCAGCTTGCTAAAATGCTGAGCCAGTTGCCGTTCCAGGCATCTGGGCAGATCCCAACTATAAAGTCAGGATCTTTCCTGAGCCTGGACCACCTCTGTGATGTCAGCCGACCGTGGGCTTTAGCAGGTCAAAGGAGTGTAGAACTAATTGCACTCCTGTGACCCACAGGCAAAGTAAAGCTTTGGACATATTTCTCCTTTAATCTTTCCTATTCAGGTGAACATGCAAATATATACAATGAAATAATGTGCGATTTATTTTCTAAAAGTTATGTCTCTGTGATACAAGTCATTTACCATTGTTTCCTCCCTGTTTTTCATTGCAGTTTGGTTGCTACCAAAGAAACAGACAGCGCTCGGTCTCGTAGTTCACCTATGTCACCATCTGATTTTCTGGACAAACTAATGGGAAGAACATCTGGATATGATGCAAGAATAAGACCTAATTTCAAGGGTAAATTTGTTTCCTGCTTTGCCTTGTACTATGGTATTTGCCCAGTTGTGCACAACCCTTGTATTTTCTGAGCACCATCTACACTATTTTCTGAGCACATCTACACTACAACAAATAGCCACCCACCAGCATCAACTTAAGACATTTCCAACTCAACAATGTCCACTGAACCCTTACTACTCTATAAAAATGTCCCTATGGTATCTGCCACTGGTAGCTGACACTAACGTATTGCATATTCTCCCACAAGTTCTGCATTGAAATCCTGAGTTCTGAAGTCTTCTACCTACAGTACAGTGATCGTACATTCCACCAGTTACATATTCCATGCTGTGAGAAACACTAATACAGTATAATTACAAAAAGCCAATGGTCATTATTGTAGTATAACTATTGTAGTGCATGTGTGGAGGTTTTAGGTATTAAAAGAGTGAGCTCATAGAAGTTATTAACATTTTTGCATAAAGTTTAATATTTTCCCTGCTGTAAATGTAATGACTTACTTAAGTAGGCCATTATGTACGGACAAGATGGACTTCCTTACTGGCTTCAGTGATGCATTTTTTGGAGGCAGATAGATGATGGTTTCCATTACCTTAAAGAAAATGCGTGCCTAAAAAAACGCTAAACATTGGAATTGTTATATGAAACATACAAAAACAAAATAATAAATTAATGCATTGCAGCTAAAAACTACCATATTTATCGGCGTATAACACGTATCAGTGTATAACACGCACCTCAATTTTAAGTGGGAAGTTTCAGGAAAAAATCTTAAATTTGAAATAAAGAACTTTGAACTCAGAACTTTTTTAATCAAATGCAGCCTCACCAGTGCCCATGAATGCAGTCTCACCAGCGCCCATGAATGCAGCCTCAACAATGCCCATGAATGCAGCCTCAACAGTGCCCATGAATACAGCCTCAACAGTGCCCATGAATAGAGCCTCACCAGTGCAGTGTCCATCATTGCAGCCTCACCAGTGAAGTGCCCATGAATGCAGCCTCGCCAGTGCAGTGTCCATCAATGCAGCCTTGCTAGTGCAGTGTCTATCAATGCAGCCTTGCCAGTGCAGTGTCCATCAATGCAACCTCGCCAGTTCCCATTACACAGGGGAGATTACACAGAGCGGGGATCTCCCGCTTACCCGGCAGTCTCTGTCATCTGAAGTCCCGCATCCTGGACTGGCGCCTATAATAGACGTCACATGTCCTGGCTTTGGGCCAGTGTGCTGTCTACCATATGAGTAAGCGGGAGTAGCCTGGCAGCGCTCGCCCTTCCTTCCCCTCAGCCTGGCCTGCCCCCTCTGCCTCTGAGGGTGGCACAATCTGTGCACCCGCCCAGGATCGGCCCTGCCTGGTGCCCTTCCCCAATTGGCCTCTTTTTTTTTAAATATTTTTTTAAAAAAATATTATATTAATATAATATATTTTTAATAATATTTTTTAATATAATTTTTATTATATAACACGCACGCATATTTTGCACTCCATTTTCAGGAGAAAAAAGTGGGTGTTATACGCTGATAAATATGGTAATTTGTACTTTTAAACTGCTCTTGACTTTATATTTTTAAAAAACATACATGCTGAAAAAGATCCTGGGAGCTGAGCTGTAATAAGGCCTTTTTTTAATCACACATCATATCATTTTAAATATAAAAGACAGGAGTTAATGATCTGCAGACTACTTGTCTTTGCCTAAAGTACAACTGTCAGGGACTAAGCATTGTATCTAACATGCCAGATTTTAGTGACACTTCTAAGCAAAATAGCTATAACTTTAATATAAACATTTGCATTATTTCCTTTTGGAAGTACTTAGGTGTTTTATATCGATAACTTCTATAAACATGCTAAACATTGTACCATTTACTTTTGTACATATCTAGATTTTTTAGTATTTCTTTTTCTGCAATAAAGTGTATGCAGTTGATCTCTGCAATATGTGCATATTTCCCCATGTTTTATCATTTTAAAGACTTTGCAAGTACAGAAAGCTACTTGTTGACCAGTCAGAAATGCCCTCAGCTCCTAAGTTCTTTTGTTGGTTATTAATTCACAGAATTTTGGTGGTGTTAGCCTTGTGCCGTTGTCCTTTGCTAAACTACTGATACCTACCGCTATCCTGTTCTACATATCATAGAGTGTATGGTCTGAAGATAACAACTAGGAGGGATAATTACATTCCCTGGGACAACATAGGAAAGAGACAGGGAAGCCTCGAATTTCTGACATAATAAACAGGTTGTTTTTGGGGGGGTTTTTTGCACATATGGAACCGATATAACAAAACATTTTCGATAGTACATGTAACACAGCAAAATGTAACAAATGAAAAGAAATTTGTTGTGAGGGTTTACACACACTTTAAGAGGATCAGTGTCAGTGAACAGGAGCTAAATCTTTCCATATTTATTTATCTGGTTTTATCCAAAAAAAAAAAAAGGAAGTTGTTTAGTCAGCCTTTACTGTGTATTATAAATTAGATAATATATGTGTTCTTTTTTTTAATCATGCAGTCTGCCTGTGCTTCACTCTTACCTATTGATTTATAAAATTAACTGAGACTGTTCACTTTGTAAAGTGACTGTACACATGGCTTAGTGAATAGGTATCAGGAATATGCAGGACAGCAGGAACACCTGCTACTGGCACTGTGGTTAATAGACTGGGGTGCTACAATTCCAGAGTTCACCAGTAGGTGTCATCCAGTTATTGGGAGACCTTAACTACCTGAGGCTGACTGCTAAGAGACCATTTAGTCCCACCCAGCTTGCTATGTCCTATATGCATACTTGTTATGTATACTGTTAGTTTTCTGTACATGTTCTAGCTCTTGGCCTTTATGCTTCTCACCTGACCCTGTTCCATCTAGTTTCCCTGATTTTCTTCCCTAAGTGGCAGGATTCATGTTGCAGCTTTCTAGACCAGATCCTCATGGATACCTTGGAGGACATACCCTGGCTTGGCGATGAGGATGCGAGGACTGCCCATGATGTAGTCTTTGGGCACTGGGCTCTGCTTGTGGTGCTCTCCAGACACCTAGTATACCATGTAAGTTAGTTGCAGAGCACTTTGCAGGTCCAAGAGCATGATACACATGCTGGTGTAATCTTCTCCCTGAGATGTGAAGATTCAAATTTAAAATAGTTCACTGGGTTCTGCATTGGCACTTTCCAGTACCTTGTTCCTGTGTTTGCTTACTGTAGGTAGGTAGAGTGCTCTTTAAACTACTGCTGTCACACGTAAATGAGGCCTCTGTTGGAGCCTAGTGTGTGTTATCTATTGCTGATTCCACTACAGGGTTAACATTCTTACAGAGCTGTGCTGAGTCATATTGGATCTATTGAACATGCCCTGGTTAACATTACTGCACCACTGTGGCTTGTGTTTCACACACCCTGATAGTTATGTGAGACAGTCACCCTTTGCTGCTGCCTAACAGTTACAGTCACAGCTAGCCTTGTATCCCTCTTTCCTCTGCTATTGCATCTTTTCTGTGAGTGCTTAATCCTATTTAGAGTTTTACTCTTTTACATACATGTGATCTGTTGAATCAATGCCCCAAAGGGAGCAGTTTTGTAGCCCCCTTTTATTTTCATGATTTACTAACAGCTCTGGGGTGGTTTGCAGTGTCCTTCCTTAAGGACCTGACAATGATGACCTGATCCATTGTCCTCTGTCTGAGTCTACACACTCCTAAGAGTCTTTCCTGGCACCATCAAGCATGTCTCCCTCCTCTGCATGGTCAAGTATTTTTCAGCGGCTTTGAAATTTTATGACCAAAATCTCTGCCATGATAGCAGAATGCAGAGTCCATAACGGTACTTCCAATCCTTCTCCAGAGTAAGTCCCTGATTTGCCTGCAGCTGCATCTGCACACTTAGATGAGGAAGATAAGTGTCAGGGTCCGGACTAGCGGCAGGTGACTGCACTGGAGGTGGATCCTCTGTGTCAATGAGGGATTGGCGTGGACCGTACCAGGGGATCGGTTCTAAGTTACTACCGGTTTTCACCAGAGCCCGCCGCAAGGCGGGATGGACTTGCTGCGGTGGTAGCAACCAGGTCGTATCCTCCGGTAACGGCTCAACCTCAAAGACAGCTGATTCAGGCGCGGTACAGAAGGACAAGGCAAAGGCAAGGTCAGACGGAGCAAAAGGTCAAGGCAGGCGGCAAGGTTCGTAGTCAGGGGCAACAGCAGAAGGTCAGATACACAGGCAGGGAACGATACACCAAAAGCTTTCTCAAGGCACCAAAGGCAACAAGATCCGGCAAGGACAGGAAGGGGAAGTGGGTTTTTATATGTTTTGGTACTGATTGGACCAGGCACCAATTAATGGTGCACTGGCCCTTTAAACTTCAAAGCAGCGGCGTGCGCGCGCCCTAGGGGGCGGGGCCGCACGCTCCGGGAGGAGGAAGGCACCCGGCGTGTACCGAGCGGCCGGGATGATGGGACCCGGCGGGTAAGTTGTGTAGATGCGGGGGAACAGCCCGCGGGACACCTCGAGTGCTCCGGGGAAGCCACGGGACCCGGAGCACTCGGCGGCGTTACAATAAGAAGTAAAAATGTATTCTTTTTGGATAGTTTTATGACTGAGGAGTTTCAGTCTACTGAGTGACACAACTCTTTTGGTTCCTAATGAGGTGCTCCATACATGTCTGGATTTGGTGCAATCTGCGTCTCAATTATATAAGGTTACTGGTCCGGACTCCCTTAAAAATCCCCAACCTGTCAAAACCTTTCCAGTACACTTCTAACTGAAATAAGTTTTGCATGGTGTCAGGGTGCCAACAGCAGGAGAAGGGCTGTAGGACCCAGCATCTCTACCAGCACTTCACCTGGGCCTTTATAAGGCAGCCTGCCAGGGATTTTAGTTGCTGGTTGATCTTCAGCTTCCCCCGTGTGTCCCTGTGCTTGATATTATTGGATTTCCTGTTACCGACTCGGCTTGCCTTGACCTGTCTTGTACCCATTCCTGGCTTTGACCCTTGGCTTATTCCCGTGCCCCTACTTCTGCCTGCTGCTCCATGGTTGACCCCTGGCTTGCTCTTTTGACTCTGCAACTGCCAGATTACCAGTGTATGACCCTGGCTGACCCCACTTGCTGCGTACCCCTGGCTGATCTTCCATGCATGACTTCTGACCTGGCTCCTGACTTTGCTCCTGGCTCTTCCTGCTGCCAAGTTTCACCTGGTACTCCTTCCCACCAGTGCATCCTGCTCATCAGCTGCAATCAAGCAGACATCTCTGCATCACCTCAGCCTTTTTCAGTTGGAAACCCCTGCTTCTCTGAGCATAGCACTCCCTGTTACCACCTTCAGGGGCCTCTGCACTTAGCTGCAAGGGAAGCCCCCTCAGCACTTCGGCCTCCGACCAGGTACATGACACATGGTGACTGTTTTTTCTCCTAACAAGCAATTTTCAATTCCCAAGTGGTTTGCTGAACAATGCCTTATTGAGACAATGTTTATTAACTAGTGCACCATACCCATTATGGACCCAGCCATTTCTTTCCTTACCAATGCACTGACTGTTCCTGTTAAGGAGATCCCAGGGTTTAAGGATTCAGCTGAAATAAAACTGGTAAAACCTGCAACCCTTTCCAAGTCATTGTTCTTCTTGACTGGCCTGCCATGCAACCTCTTATTGCCTTCATTTATATTTGCCAAATCCTGTTAGTTGGTATCCAAACAACAGTCCAGACTCTACAGTTTAATTGGATACAGAACCTTCAGAAATCAGTGCTGGACCCAACTAAGCATGTTTCTTGAATTATCCAGGTCTTTTGCTAGATACAAGTCAGTCCAGACATGTACATCTGCAGGACAAACCTCTGTGTAGCTTCCATGCTCAGATTATGTTCTTGCATTAGAGTTTTTGGCTTGATCGTGGCCTCATCAATGCAGCCCAATACACTGAGTCATTACAACTCAATATTCTGGTAGGGACAAGAAATGACAGTCTCTGGATTCATGATTTACCTGATACCCAGGACAGGGCTGTCTGTAGACTGGTGTTACATAAATCCAGCCCTGGATTTAGAGAAATTCTTTCTTCCGCTGGTCTGGCCAGCCTAAAAGGCTGGGGAGGAGTCCTAGACAACCTCTTGTTGCAAGGGACTTGATAGTTGAAGGAGGCTTGCCTCCTAATGAATATACTGGAAATCGGTTATACCTTCAGTGCTGGACCCCTTAACTGCAAGATATTCTGATATGGATTCAATTGGACTATGCCACAGAAGTGGAATATATCAGTTATCAGAAAGGAACTAGAATTCTCACAGTGCGAAGAGAATCCAATGTGATTCTGTCTTGGCAGAACATAACATTCTAGTCCTATCTGCCATGCACATTCCAGGCACAGACAATTGGCAGGCAGATTTCCACAGCCATCAACATCTTGATTTTAGAGAATCGTCTCCTCACACAAATGTGTTTCAGGACCTCTGTCACAGGTGGGGAACAGCTTATGTGGACCTCCTGACTTCGGCAACAAACTAGTAAGTTTGTCTTCAGATGCATAAATGCCTTTGCTCCTCTAAAGTACCTTCAAAGCCCCTGTGCTCTGCATGATCGAGATTGAGGGTATTCCTGTGATCCTTTTTGCAGGTGCCCAGGTCATATGACTCAGGCAGATGTAGTGCTCCAGCTTTATCAGACTTCTGAAAGAATCCCTGTGGGCTCTTCCAGAGCATCCAGATTTTTAATCCCAGGGATTGAGTTTACCACCTCATGGCTGCTGACTTTGATATTAGGGGACTTCAATTATCCCGACATTGACTGGGATGAGGGGACTACACACTCACAGAAGGCCCGCCTATTCACAGAAACCTTACTGGATAATTACATGTCACAGTTGGTGGACTCTCCGACTAGAGAAAATGCAGTCCTGGATCTATTGATCACTAATGACCCAGACCTAATCTCGGAGGTAGTAGTCAAAGACAACCTGGGCTCTAGCGATCACAGGATGATCACATTTAGTGTAAATAACAATATAACAAGGCAAGTGGGGAACATAAGAACCCTAAACTTCAGAAGGGCTAACTTTCCAAAATTATACTCCTTGATGGAAAGGGTAAACTGGGACCAAACCCTGGGATCACTGACCACAGAGGAAAAATGGGAATGCTTTAGGAACATATTAGGCAAATGCATCTTGCAGTGCATTTCTATGGGAAATAAATTTAGAAGAGACAAAGCCAAACCTGGCTGGCTAAACCATAGCGTTAAAAAACTTATTAGGGGAAAAAAATTGGCCTTCAGGAAATATAAATCAGAGGGCACAGTATCAGCTTTCGAGCAATACAAGGAGGCAAATAAGAAAAGTAAACACGAAATCAAGATGGCTAAAATCAACTTTGAGAGACAAATAGCGGAGGATAGTAAAAAAAACCCAAAGAAATTCTTTAAATATATCAACAGCAAAAAAACTAGGGCAGAGCATATTGCACACATAATTAGCGATGATGGGGGGATGGTTACAGAGGACACTGAAAAAGCAACCGTGCTGAATGCTTTTTTCTCGTCAGTCTTTACACAGGAAAAAGAGGGGTACACTGACCATGACTGTATGGTTAGTAGTAATACACAGGACTTGCCACTATGGCTAACAGAGGGTGAAATCAGGGAAAGGCTGGATAAACTTAACACAAACAAATCACCAGGCCCGGATGGCGTACATCCGAGAGTACTCAAGGAACTCAGTAAGGTTATATCCAGACCACTGTTCCTGATCTTTGCTGACAGTATTAGGACAGGAGATGTACCAGGGGATTGGAAGAAAGCTAACGTGATTCCGATATTCAAAAAGGGCCAGAGGCATATCCCGGGAAATTATAGGCCTGTCAGTTTGACATCAATAGTATGTAAACTTCTGATAAGGGACTATATCGTAGAGTTTGCTAAAGACAATAACATCATCAGCAGTAATCAGCACGGGTTTACAAATGGGCGTTCTTGTCAAACCAATCTCTTAGCATTCTACGAGGAGGTAAGCTGTGAGCTAGATAGGGGGAGACCAGTGGATGTGGTGTACTTGGATTTCGCTAAGGCGTTTGATACAGTTCCCCACAAGCGCTTAATTTATAAAATAAGGTCTGCAGGCATCGACCGCAGAGTTTGCTCTTGGATACGGAATTGGCTTAAAGGGTGTGTCCAAAGGGTGGTAATAAACAGCGCATACTCAGACTGGTCTGAGGTTGTAAGTGGGGTGCCCCAAGGCTCAGTCCTGGGACCAACCTTGTTCAATTTATTCATAAACAGCATTGAGGACGGGATCAGTAGTGCGTTATCAGTTTTTGCAGATGACACAAAATTGGCCAGGGCAATAACTGCACAGCATGAAGCAGATATCCTACAGAATGACCTGGACAAAATTACAGAGTGGGCAACGACATGGCAAATGAGGTTTAATGTGGAGAAGTGTAAGGTTTTGCACTTGGGGACTAAAAACATAAAAGCACAATACACTTTAGGAGGGGAACCCCTGGGGGAATCAAAAATGGAGAAGGATCTGGGAGTCTTGGTTGATGATAGATTAGGCAACAGCATGCAATGTCAAGCGGCAGCTGCCAAAGCCAGCAGAATATTAGCATGCATAAAGAAAGGGATGTATTCCAGAGATAAGACTATAATCCTTCCACTTTATAAAACTCTGGTCCGACCGCATCTGGAGTATTCTGTCCAGTTCTGGTCACCAGTCCTCAGGAGGGATGTGTTGGAGCTGGAGAGAGTCCAGAGAAGGGCAACTAAACTAATTAGGGGATTGGAGGACCTTGACTATGAAGAGCGTCTACAATCGCTCGATTTATTCTCCCTGGAGAAGAGACGTCTGAGGGGGGACATGATAGCAATTTATAAATATCTTAATGGGGATCCCAGCTTAGAAAAAAAGCTGTTCATTCGAAGGGATTGCATGAGGACTCGAGGACATACAATGCGATTACAGGAGAAGAAGCGTTTTAACCTCAGGCAACGTGGGGGGTTCTTTACTGTTAGGGCTACAAGATTGTGGAATTCTCTACCACAAGAGGTGGTTTCTGCGGGTAGTATGGTGGCTTTCAAAAAGACTCTTAGACTTACATCTCAAGGATCAGAACATTCAGGGGTATGTGAGATGATTACAGCCACACACACCTACACAGGTTGAACTGGATGGACTATTGTCTTTATTCAACCTCACCTACTATGTAACTATGTAACTATGATGGCATGGCTGTTAAAGCGTAAGTCATAATAGACACAGTCCGATAGGTGCCCTCTGGATTCAGTCATTCAGTCAAGATAGGAAGTCTAGGTAACACAAGGTCTACCATTGCATGTGAAAAACATACTTTGTCTGGTGTAAGACAAGACAATTTTATCCCAGAAAATTCTCAGTGGCCTTCCTACAATCAGGTCTGGATTAGCATTTGGCCTTATATACCATCAAAGGACAAACATCATCCCTTGTAATCTTGTTTCAAACATTGCTTTCCATTGCTGAGTGAAGTGCTTTTTACAAGAGGGTGCTCATATAATTTCACTTGCACAACCTCCAGTGACTCAGTAGGAGTCTCAACCTGGTTCTCTCATACCATTCTTTGAACCTATCAGAGACCTTCCTCTCTGACTTACAACATGGCCTTCCTCTTTGCCCTTACCTATGTGTAGATTTGGTATGAGCTGTTTGAGTTTATCTCACAGCTACATCTTTCAGACTGACTTTTCTTCATTTTTGAAGGCTGTAAGGAACAGCCTGCCTCATGTTTCACCATTTTAGGTATCTCAGGCAGCTTATTATTTAAGCCTATAGGTTTAAGGTTAAGGCTGCCCCCTTTTCTGTCAAAGTGAACCCAACAAGGTCCTTTTTGCTTGCCAGCTTTAGTCATTGAGTGCCATCATGGTCTCTGTCCATTTGTGGACCTCTAGGGTTGGTTTAGGAGTAAAAACTCAAAAGGGAATGTTCCCTGAAATTAGTGAATACGTTATGTTAAGTTGTGTTCACTTTACTTGGTCCACTGCAGATGGCTTTAAAGTGAATACAGCTTTACAGCCTACACTCAACTGCACTGTGGGCTTCCCCTTTTATATGGTCATTAAACACCTCTGTAAAAACTAATATACTTTTAATTTACATTAGAGGGTATATTATCAAATAAAATTATAGTATCACTAGTTGGACTGAGCTTCAGGATTATATATGAACGTTGAACTTCAGCTCCCAAACATCTACATTAACAATGCCCCAGGTTCACTTACTTGGTGGTAAAGTTTCAAAAACATTAATTCTCAGGTGTGACTCCTCTGCTCAGGATGCTCAAAAATAATGGGCACCAATCACTTTAGAAGATTTTAAAATAGAAAAGAAGTTTATTGCACATGACAATAGGGGAAAGAGGGTGTAGTAAAGATCAGGATATTCCCAAGTACACTAAATCTCAGATATTAGACTAGGACATTATTTCTTCTAGATATTTCTCTCTAAAGTTTATCTTGTTTACTTTCAAAATCATAAACTGCGCTGGTTGGACTCCTGTGGAGTTCAGGCTCCCTGGCAACTGAGGTTCAAATGGTTCTCAGTCTTCACTTCCAAGGCAGGACAGTATGGAAAGATTCTCATGCATACATTTCCACTCAACTATACCTTACTACACGCCTTTATGTGTGGGACAGTTACAGCTTTGCTTTTCTTTACACTCTTTTCCTCAGTAGCCAGCACCTTCAGGGGTTCTTTCCATGAGGGAAGATCTCTACATACAGACTTACACCCTCACAAGACAAAAGCCCACGAGGGCAGAGACAGAACATTAAGTAGCTCAGATTTTTTTTAGTTATTTAGTTGGGGTGTACTCCAGTGGACGTGCGGATTTAGGTTCTATCAGGTCGTGAATTTGTGTCCAAAATGGTTGAATTGATGAACAAGTCCACCATATATGGAGCATTGTGCCCGGGTTCTTTATTGCAATGCCAACATGTGTTGGGGATGTTGGGATTGTATTTGTTAAGGGCCACTGGTGTGCGATACCAGCCGGTTAGAATCTTGTAGTTGTTTTCTTGGGTCGATACATTAAGAGACCCTTTATGTGCGATTGTAGATATGCATTCCCAGTGATCTTCAGATTTTGTTTGTAGTTCTTTTTCCTAGGTTAAGCATGATTTATTGGATTTGGATTTGGTATGGGTGTTATGGAAAAAGATATTGAAATTCTTAGAAATTGCATGTTGCAGGGGACAAGATTGTGTGCAGAGTTGTTCAAAGGGTGAAAGTTGTCGGGAGACAGATAAATTACGGTCTGCTTCACGGAGAAAGTGTTTAATCTGGGTGTATGTCCAAATGGGCAAGGTGATGTAATTTGACTTTAGTGGTAGGGCAGTTCGTTCTTTGAGAGTGCCAGCGAAAGAATTGATGCGTCAGGATTTCTGTGTGTTGCCAAACGCTCTTTAGGAATTGCGTCGACATACCGGGGGGAAGGCTGGGTTTAGTCTAATTTGTGTCAAAGGACCAGGTATAGAGGAAAGCTGTAGGAGGGCATTCATTTTCAAAATCGCTGCTCTCCCGAACCAACAAAAGTGGGGTATATTCCATTTATATAGATCGGCTGTTAAGGTTTTAAGGATATGTTCATGGTTTTTGGAGAAGATATCAGCAAGCTTCGGTGTTATATGTATACCTGGGTATTTAATCCCATTGTGCTCCCAATTAAAAGAGAAATTATGTTAACATTGTACTACTGTGTCTTGTGGGAGGGTAGCATTGAGAGCTTGCGATATAGAGAAATGTATTTTAACGTTGGATACTCATAGGAACATATCCAGATCTTTCAGAAGATTTGGGATGGAGACATGGGGTTCGCTTAAGAACAACAGGATGTCATCTGCAAAAGCTGCTACCTTAGATTCACGTCCTTCTATAGGTATGCCTTTGATATTTACATTGGACCTTAAACAGCGTAGGAAGGGTTCCAGGGTGAGGACAAATAGTATTGGGGATAATGGGCATCCTTGTCTTGTTCCATTGCTCATCGAGAAGGCATTCGACAGACTCTAGCACTTGGTGTTGTATAGAAGGACATGATTACGCGAAACATCCGATTCTGGAATCCTATATGATGAAGAACTGCCCCTAGGTAGTCCCATGCTAACCTGTTGAACGTCTTCTCAGCATCTAGCAAAAGGAAAAATCCTTTATGTTTATGTGTGGATATCCAGTGGTGCACGTTAATAGCTTTTATTGTGTTGTCCCTTGCTTCTCGGCCTGGAATAAAGCCAACTTGATCTCTGCCTATCAAAGAAATTAGGAATGGAAGGAGGCGATTGGCTAATATTTTGGCAAAAATTTTAATGTCTATGTTTAGTAGGGAAATTGGTCTATAGTTGGTCACTGATGTGGGATCTTTCCCTTCTTTAGGGATTACCGTTATGTGAGCTTCTAGGAGTTTATGGAAGGTTAGAGTGGGAGAGGAGAGGGTATTACAGGTTTTAATAAAGTGTGGTGAGTGCAAGTCAGAAAATGTTTTGAAATAAGTGTCTGTGAACCCGTCTGGTCCAGGGCTTTTGCCAGGTTTGAGATGTTTGATTGCGATTTTGCATTAGTCCTCTTATATAAGACTCTCCAGACGACGTGCTTGTTCTGCATCTAATGGTTTAGGGCAAAATTTGTGGAGGAAGTCCCTAATCACACTTTGTCGTGTGTCAAATCCTAAATAATTGGAAGACTGTTTGGAAAGCTTATATATGCTTGGAGTGCACTGGCTAGGAGTTTACCACATTTGTTTCTAAACTCATAATAGAGTTTTTGATGCAAGATAAATTTGCGTCGCGTTTTGCGATTTAGTTCCGTAAGGAGAACTTTCCTAGTTTGCTTTAAGTCATGGTAAACTAGATGTGCCTGTGATTGTTTATGTGCAAGCTCTAATGTTCTAATTTGTAGTGTCAGTTCAGTGATCCTGGCTTGTTGGGCCTTTCTCAGGGCTGCTTTTAATGCGACAAGTGTCCCCCTAATAACGCACTTGTGAACTTCCCATTGGCTAAGCGGGGTTGTATCAGGTGTGTCGTTTTCCGAGAAGAACTTGGTTAAGCTTTTGCATTTCCAATTTATGTCCTCTTCAGTCATTAGTAAAGAGGAGTCTAAACGCAAGGTTTTTGTGAACGTGGTTTTGTTTGGGAGGGATAAGGACATGGAGATATAGTGATGGTCTGATAATAACATTGGCTTAATAGTTGTGTTTGATAGGAAGGGTAGATCTTTCTGGGACAGGAATAAGTAGTCAATTCTAGACTAATTATTGTGTGGGTAAGATAAGAATGTATAGTTTTTGTCATTGGGATGGAGGGTGTGCCATGTGTCATGAAGAAGTAAATCTTGTAGTTGTATTTTAATTTGTCGGAGGGCTTTGTATGGTATGGAGGTGGAACCGGTCGATGTCTCCAGAAGTGGTGATAGAGTGACATTAAAGTCTCCAACAGTGGCGGCTGGTGCTCAAAATTTTTGGGGGGAGGCGCAAACAGAAAAATGTAATAGGCATTGCTTTGCGGCAAAAAACGCTGCAAAAAAATTGCCTGACTTTGAGGTCGCAAAGGTGTGAAAGAAGCCTTCAGTAATTAAGGTATAGTGTGCCCCCTTTCAATGCAGAGAGACCAGCATGCCCCCTTTCAATGCAGAGTGACCAGCGTGCCCCCTTTCAATGCAGAGTGACCAGTGTGCCCCCTTTCAATGCAGAGTGACCAGCGTGCCCCCTTTCAATGCAGAGAGACCAGCGTGCCCCCTTTCAATGCAGAGAGACCAGCGTGCCCCCTTTCAATGCAGAGTGACCAGCGTGCCCCCTTTCATTGCAGAGTGACCAGCGTGCCCCCTTTCAATGCAGAGAGACCAGCGTGCCCCCTTTCAATGCACAGTGACCAGTGTGCCCCCTTTCATTGCACAGTGACCAGCGTGCCCCCTTTCAATGCACAGTGACCAGTGTGCCCCCTTCAATGCAGAGACCAGTGTACATGCCCCCTTCAATGCAGTGACCAGCATACATGCCCCCTTCAATTCAGAGACCAGCGTACATGCCCCCTTCAATGCAGTGACCAGCGTACATGCCCCCTTCAATGTAGTGACCAGCGTGCATGCCCCCTTCAATGCAGTGACCAGCGTACATGCCCCCTTCAATGCAGTGACCAGCGTACATGCCCCCTTCAATGCAGTGACATGCGTACATGCCCCCTTCAATGTAGTGACCAGCATACATGCCCCCTTCAATGTAGTGACCAGCATACATGCCCCCTTCAATGCAGAGACCAGCATACATGCCCCCTTCAATGCAGAGACCAGCATGTGTGCCCCCTTCAATGTAGTGACCAGCATACATGCCCCCTTCAATGTAGTGACCAGCGTACATGCCCCCTTCAATGCAGTGACCAACGTACATGCCCCCTTCAATGCAGTGACCAGCGTACATGCCCCCTTCAATGCAGTGACATGCGTTCATGCCCCCTTCAATGCAGAGACCAGCATGTGTGCCCCCTTCAATGTAGTGACCAGCATACATGCCCCCTTCAATGTAGTGACCAGCATACATGCCCCCTTCAATGCAGAGACCAGCATACATGCCCCCTTCAATGCAGAGACCAGCATGTGTGCCCCCTTCAATGTAGTGACCAGCGTACATGCCCCCTTCAATGCAGTGACCAGCGTACATGCCCCCTTCAATGTAGTGACCAGCATACATGCACCCTTCAATGCAGAGACCAGCGTGCATGCCCCCTTCAATGTAGTGACCAGCATACATGCCCTCTTCAATGTAGTGACCAGCGTACATGCCCCCTTCAATGTAGTGACCAGCATACATGCCCCCTTCAATGTAATGACCAGCATACATGCCCCCTTTAATGCAGTGACTAGCGTACATGCCCCTTCAATGCAGTGACCAGCGTACATGCCCTCTTCAATGCAGAGACCAGCGTGCATGCCCCCTTCAATCCAGTGCACTTACCTCATCAGCAGCAGCAGCGGCGGCGGCACGGCTTCTCCTCAGTCCCCCCGGCGCGTCTCCTCGGGTCCTCCCGCTCCCGCCTCCTCCTCGGCCAATGGCATGGGGTTTGCCTTGCGGCCAATCAGGAATCAGGTATTAGACCCGCTCCCTGATTGGCCAGGAGGAGGATCTGTGTGACAATAGCGAATTTTCATTCACTATTTTCATACAATGTGTAGAGTCGGGGGTGCACTGCTCTGTGCCCTGGGTCCACCCTTTGCATCGCCCTATTAGAGCCCCTGGCTCTAATCAGGTGATGCAAAAAAAAAAAAAGCCCCATTGAACCCCCTGCGCCCCCAACACACCGGCTGCCACTGGTCTCCACCAAAAATGGTGAGGCCCACCTGAAAGTCTGCTAGGAGTTGAGAGACGTTCTGGAAAAAGCTAACTTGTCCTTAGTTAGGACTATATATATTTGCTAGGGTTACGGGTCAGCCATTGATCTTTCCTTTTATATATTATATATATATTTGAGATATACTGTATATCTACCTTCCGTGTCTATGAGTGAGTCTGAAATTTCCCAGTCAAGATTTTTAGAGATAAAAATGGACACCCTTAGTTTTAGTGAGTAGATAAGTTGCATGATAATATGTTGGAAACAAGTAATTTTACAGCTTAGGGGTTTTATGCGTTCAAAAGTGGATTTCTTGCAAAAATACGATGTTGGCTTTTAGGTTGCGCATCATGTCAAGAACCTGGCTGCGTTTCTCTGGGATGTTGAGGCCTTTTGTATTTAGGGAAACTACCTTAAGTGTGGAGGTTATTGGGTCGGAGTGTCTACGCGACATTTTCGTTCCTGCTGAATGTTGTTTGAAATCGGGACTAAGAACGGAAGGTGCGTGTATATCTGTTGCTTATGCATGTATATTCCTTAGAATCTATAATGAGAATGCTCTTAGTCAGTAAGAAGCTGCGGCGGGGGTAGAGGTCAGGGGGGTAGGAGAGAGAGACAAGGTGAGTGAGAGAAATAAAAGGGGGGGGGGTGGAAAGAGAGGGGGGGGGAGGAGAAAGACAAAGAGTTGTAGGAGGAGGTGAAAGAAAGAGAATGAAGAGGTTTGGAAAGGACAGAATATCTGGAAAGGGGGTTAGGACAGTAGTCCTCCCCTATGGGTTTTGGTCTGGAGGTGTTCAACAAAGGTAATACTATACCTGTCGTGTGGAGGAGTGGAAGATGTCAGTGTGTGTGGAGTGAGGATAAGCTCTCTTGTCTACCAGAGGCAATTATAAAGCTTGATTGAATGAGTGAATCAATACATTATGTAGTGTCAGACAGAAGGGGTACGGTGGTAGTCCCCAAGGGTTGAGGCAGTACAGTGCATATAATAGTCATTTAAACTTTAGGCATATCAAGTGATCAAAATGTATCCATTATATTTCAGCATTAAAAGAAGCAAAACAACAGTATAATGTCAAGAAGAAGGAGTATATTATAAGATCTGATCAGCTTATTCATCAGTGACTAATTTAACGTTTATCCCAGAACCATTTTTCAAACGTTAATGGTTAAAGTGGAACAGGAAAGCCCATATACCTAGGCTTATCACAGCATCTAAACATGAGGAACAACTTATCTATAATGTACTTGTATAGGTAAACTTATTTTCTCATAGATATAATGAAGCTTGAGGCTAAACTTGAGAGGCGTATGACTGGTATACCTAAAGGTATAACAACATAATCCTTCATACAGAATGTAAAACATTAGCATTATATGATGTACAAAAAAGGAGTTCCCTCAACACATTAAGTAGGGATCCACCTGAGATAAGAATCGGCTGGCAGTATATACAGGTGGGTCTCATTTAACATAGACATATTAAACAATAACCACCACTCGAATAGCAATATGGCTACAGCTGCATATGCAAAGTTTTCAAGTCATGGCTTACTTTTCATGAGGATGTGTGGTAACACAGGGATATAGTTAACAGGGGTAGAGTTCAGATGCAGGTTAGTTCCATGTGAGTAATGTGATCATTGTATCCACTTACCTGATCTAGGGAACACACGGTAGCACCTTCTACCTACTATTCCTAGAAAGAGAAAAAAAGAAGAAAAAAAAAGAAATGAAGGAAAAGAAGAAAAAAGGGGGGGGGGATGCAGGTGAAATATGATGAATTTTTCTCTTAGGTCTCAGGCTGGAGACTCCACCATGCTAATTTGCGGGTCATCCGTTTGTTTTATGTCAGTGGTCAAGTAGGCATGTCTATTGAGTTAATAGTTCAGTGTTCCAAACGGGATCCCAGGAAAAGTTGTGTTAGTTTCTTGCTCAGACAAGTATATAGTGCTTGAATGCAATGCAAATATCGCTCAGTGAAGATTGATCTAGCGAGCATCTATGAGGGGCCGTGTCTTCTGGCAATACAGCTAGTGGGTCACGAAGAGATGAAGTAAAGAAGAATAGGACCAGGTGAGGATAAAGGTCAGCCAGCAGACCCCTCATGGCAAGCTCTTTTGTGTGCTGGAGATTCTGTGGGGCTATTAACCACTTAATTTCTGGTTTCCATAGGTATGGTATGATTTGGGGATGCATGTCTGCGTCTCCTGATGTGGAAATCATCACGGACTGGAATGGCATCTGTGGAGTTTGATCTCCATAGGTGTGGGGGTCGAGTGGGATTGTATCAATCTGGGACATTGATCCTGGGGAGATTCAGTGCCTCACAAAAGGAGGGTAGGTCTTCTGGGTACGGCTGTGCAGCCCTGTGAGGAAGCTGATAAGCAGAAGGGAAATTTCCACCTATATCGAATCCCCTTGGTATGTAGTAGATCAAGAAACGGGTGCAAGTCTCTTCTATTCCGGAGCGTAATTGGCGAAAGATCCTGGAAAAGCTTTATATCTGACCCTTGGTATAACAGGGTACGGGGGTCTCTCGCCCTGTGCAAGATCTCTTCTTTTGTTTTGAAATTAACCAGGCAGCAAATTATATCTCTGGGGTGATCAGTATTTCTGCCTCTGGGTTTTAGAGCCCTATGTAGTCTCTCAAATTCTATAGGTGATTCAGGTGGTCTGCCTAAAAGGTCGTTAAAGATCGCAATAGTGGCTTGGGCGATTTGATTGTTTTCTACCACATCAGGGAAGCCTCTTACCTGTATGTTGTGTCATCAGCCACAGTTGTCTAAATCTTCCAGGTGTCTGTGAAGATCTCTAATTTGGGAATTCTGGGACTGGGCTGAAGCTTGTAGTTGCTAAATAGCTGTGTTATGGTGAGTTGTTGGGTCTTCCAGCTCATCTATCCATATCGCCATAGATTGAATGTCCCTTCGCAGGTCTGTAATCGCTGATGCTAGTGTTGCTTTGATGTCTATCGAAACAGATCTTAAGTCTTGGATGTCTGCCTAGGGGACTTAGGCTTGAGGAGCGGGCTCTGTTCGTGTAGGCCCGAGTTAAGGCTGGGGCCTCATGTAATGCTTGGTCCCCCCTGTGAACTATTGCTCCTGGGGATCTGTATCTGGTTGGGGAAGGTTCTTTTACCGTTTTCTCCATGTTTTCGGTTTGGATGATTCGGCTGGACTTCAGATTGTGCCTCTGTGGATCGGAGCTTGTGTGTTATGCAGCCATCCCAGTCTGGCACCAAGCCACGCCCCCGCAAGGATTTTACCATAGTTTGTTACAGATTCCTACCTGTTTCTACTCTGACAGAATAGCTCTTTATTAGATCAAGATTTGTGCAAATTAAATGGGAGTGGCTAATTCATTTTAATCAGCTAATGTGCTTTTTGTGTTTATTTCTTTTTAAATTGTATATGTAGCACTACTCCCATGGGAGCTGCTGTGTGTGGGTTCCCCTGGGTTACCATTAGCAACAACAGAACAGTCTGGCATTTTTCGAAATGTTTTACCCCAAGACAAGAAGCAGTCCAGTATCTTTGGTTTTTAGGTTTTATTTTGAACTTGGATAGGAGAAGGGAATGAGTGGGATACTCCAACTTAAAGAACTATGAACAATAGGCTGGGACAACTTGAATAGAGATGAATAACGCTGATTAACGCTGTATAATGCTGAGTAATGCTTCGCTTTGCCCTTGGCTGTGAATGAAGTAATAGAGCTTTCTGAGGTAAACTGTATCCTGAGATAAGCTGTACTCTGAGGTAGACTGTATTGCTGAACAACTTCAGGGCCCTTCCTGGCACCCCCTTTGTCCCTAATCTTCAGGGTTAACTACTTGGCACCCCCTTTCCTGTAACAATCTGTGTGAGCTGGCTCCTTGATCCCCTGACTTCTCTGGAGTGGTCTCCTCTCCTAGGCAGACCCTTGAGCAGATCCCTTAGTACTCACGATACTGTTTTTCCCAAAGTCTTCTGCCCAACAGCACACTGGATCCTCTGCAGCCCAGCTCCAGTCCTGGTTCAACAGGCTGACTGCCTGAACCACCTTCCTCACATCAGCAGGAGGAGAGACAGCCGTCCACCTCCTCCTGGGACTTTGCTCTCGCCAAAAGATGCCCTGTCACATGCTCCCTCTGGATTTATAGCCAATCCCAGGATCCATTGTAGCAATGCCCACCCACTGAGACATCCATAAACCCTGGTGTGCTACTGGTTAGTTTTTTTCCACTGTCCAACAAGCTCCCTTATTGGATACAGTGGGGAGACTCCCTTAGACCCAATAAATCACACCTCGAAACATGTGACAGGCTAAACTAACAGATCTGGCTCTCCTGATAAGAAGAACAGAGCCACCAACTGTGTTTTCCTAGCACCTGCCTAAGAGGGTGCTACATATTTTTATTGATTTTGTTATTCAAAACCTTACAGGACTCAAATATAAAAATCAAGTTATGCAAAAGCATAACATATAGTAGAAGTAGTATTAGACATTCAAATATAAAAGTTGAGAGAGTATATTATTGCAAATAATAAAGGAAAACATAAAAAAGGAGAACTGAAAGAGGATAGAGGGATAAAGAAAACACCATGGAGCAATGGATAGAAAGGAGTATATATACAGTATCTCACAAAAGTCAGTACACCCCTCACATTTTTGTAAATATTTTATTATATCTTTTCATGTGACGACACTGAAGAAATGACACTTTGCTACAATGTAAAGTAGTGAGTGTACAGCTTGTATAACAGTGTAAATTTGCTGTCCCCTCAAAATAACTCAACACACAGCCATTGTCTAAACTGCTGGCACCAAAAGTGAGTATCCCCCCCCCCTAAGTGGAAATGTCCACATTGGGTCCAAAATGTCAATATTTTGTGTGGCCACCATTATTTTCCAGCACTGCCTTAACCCTTTTGGGCATGGAGTTCACCGGAGCTTCACAGGTTGCCACTGGAGTCCTCTTCACTGGAGTCCAGTTGGTGGATGTTAGAGACCTTGCGCTCCTCCACTGTCCATTTAAGGATGCCCCACAGATGCTCATTAGGGTCTGGAGACATGCTTGGCCAGTCCATTATCTTTACCCTCAGCTTCTTTAGCAAGGCAGTGATCATCTTGGAGGCCGTTATCATGTTAGAATACTGCCCTGCAGCCAAGTCTCTGAAGGGAGGGGATCATGCTCTGCTTCAGTATGTCACAGTACATGTTGGCATTCATGGTTCCCTCAATGAACTGTAGCTCTCCACTGCCGGCAGCACTCATGTAGCCCCAGACCATGACATTCCCACCACCATGCTTGACTGTAGGCAAGACACACTTGCCTTTGTACTCCTCACCTGATCACACACACTTAACACCATCTGAACCAAATAAGTTTATCTTGGTCTCATCTAATATAACCATTATTACATCCATTACAAGACTGCAGGACATGGTTCTAGTATTCCATATCCTTAGTCTATTTGTCTTCAGCAAACTGTTTGCTGCCTTTTTTGTGGATCATCTTTAGAGATGGCTTCCTTTTGGGATGACAGCCTCTTGATGAAGTGTGTAGCGTATGGTCTAAGCACTGACAGTCTGACCCCCACCCCTTCAATCTCTGCTGCAATGCTGGCAGCACTCATACGTCTGTTTCCCAAAGACAACCTCTGGATATGACGCTAAGTAGGTGCACTTAACGTCTGTGGTCGACTATGGCGAGGCCTGTTCTAAGTGGAACCTGTCCTGTTAAACCGCTTTATGGTCTTGGACACCATGCTGCAGCTCAGTTTCAGGGTCTTGGTAATCTTCTTATAGCCTAGGCCAGTGATGGCAAACCTTGGCACCCCAGATGTTTTGAAACTACATTTCCCATGATGCTCATGTACTCTGCAGTGTAGTTGAGCATCATGGGAAATTTAGTTCCAAAACATCTGGGGTGCCAAGGTTTGCCATCACTGGCCTAGGCCATCTTTATGTAGAGCAGCAATTCTTTTTTAGATCCTCAGAGAGTTCTTTGCTTAGAGGTGCCATGTTGAACTTTCAGTGACCAGTATGAGAGTTAGAGCGATAACACCAAATTTAACACACCTGCTCCCCGTTCACACCTGAGACCTTGTAACACTAACAAGTCACATGACACTGAGGAGGGAAAATGCTAATTGGACCCAAATTGGACATTTTCACTTAGGGGTGTACTCACTTTTTTTGCCAGCAGCTTGGACAATAATAGCTGTGTGTTAAGTTATTTTGAGGGGACAGCAAATATACACTGTTATACAAGCTGTACACTCACTACTTTAGCACTGCGCAAATTGTTAGCACTATATAAATCCTGTATAATAATAATAACTGTGGCAATGTGTAATTTCTTTAGTGTTGTCACATGGAACGATATAATAAAATATTTACAAAAATGTGAGGGGTGTACTCACTTTTGTGAGATACTGTATATATATATATATATATATATATATATATATAACAAATTGGATTCAGCAAATAGAAATATAGAAATGATGTCTACTTAAGGTTCAGAGAAAAACGCTTCAGGACAGTTAGTAGATTTATCACAAGCCTCCCAAATCTTATTAAACCTAGATAATGAGTCATCGGTTAATGCAGTTAAATGTTCCTATCTGCGCATTTCTGTTAGAGTGGAGAACATGTAGGTGGGGAGGTAGACAGCCAACATCGTGGAATGACACGTTTAGCTGCTAATAAAACAAAATACCATTCACTTCCTGGAAGGCTTGGAGATGCTCGAAAAGGGAGACCCAATAGATAATGTATAGAGTTTAAGATATTTTAGACATAGAACCAAAAAGGCTTAATGCTGGGACAGTATCAAAAAACGTGATAGAGAGTGCCAACATCAGTGTCACATCTCCAGCAGCTCCAGGACACCTCTGGGTTACGAGCATGTAAAATGTCTGGGGTCCTATACCAGAAAAGGAGAATTTGAAAGCAGTCTCTCTCTGTGCCACACAGCATAATACCCTAGAAGCCGAGTCCCAGATTTTTCCCCAATCTGCTAGCGAGATAGGCTGTTGAATATGGGATCACTTGCTCATGTAAGAATGAGTGGATTCAGTTAAGGGGGTAGCCTTGTGGAGAATTTTATAGATGGAAGATATTAAATGAGGCTCGTATGGACCCCTGTCACATAATAATTTAAAAACCGGTTGGTTTTCTAGGGATAAAGTAGGGGATTTGGAGGAGAAAAAGTGTTTAATCTGCAAGTATGAGTAAAAAAATGTAATTTCGGAATTTGCTGCTTAGGATTGTATATTTGCAAGGGACAAAATTTTCGGGTCAATGGATGGACAAAATGGCGGAGTTGGAAAACCCCTGCCTGAGTCCATGGGAGCATACGGCTGTAGGATAAGCCATCAGGAATATCTGGATTAAATAACACATTCAAAAGTGGAGGGCATGGAGAAGAGAGAGAGTACTTTTCAGAACAACGCTTGCAGATCATCAGGGTGAATAACATCGGGCTAAACACAGGCTTCTCAGTTGAGGTATGTGTTTATCAAAGGATGGTGATAACAGAGAACATGGATGTACAGGGGATGTAATCCCCATTTCAATTTTAGACCACCTATTCAGAGCGTATCTAGATGTCCAAGAAAAGACAGCCCGTAAATGTGTGGCGTAGTAATATTTCAATAGATCTGGAGCCCCCAAACCCCCTCTCGTTCACAGAGCCTGGACTACCGATCCCGCTATCTGATGGGAAGCATTGTTTTATATAAAAGCAAGAAAGCTTCTCTGAATTGTTTTCAATTGGGATAGTGGAATCCAAATTTGAAGAGTCTCAAACAAGTACAACAGCTTCGGGAGTATAGACATTTTGAGAACGTTATTATTCTTCATAAAAGGGAGACAGGGAGGGCAGTCCAGTATTTCAATAGGCGATTCATTTCTATGAATAAGGGAGGGAAGTTTGTCTGATAAAGGGTAAGAGGAGTAAGAGGAAGTCAGATGTACACCTAAGTACTTAAGTGTGTGAGAGCACCAATGATAGTTGAAATTTTGCTGGAGAGAGGTGAGGAGAGTCAGGGGGATATTAATAGGGAGGGCTTCTGTCTTTGTGGGATTGATCTTGAAGCCTGATAGAGAGCCGAAAGTTGATAAAGTGTTATGTAAGGATGGTAGGGATGTAAGGGGATGGGTCAATGTAAATAAGATGTCGTCAGCAAAAAGAGATAATTTATACTTTTGTCGCAAAGATACCCCTCGGATATCAGGATGAGATCGAATAGCAGCAGCGAGAGGTTCCAAGCTGAGAATAAAAAGTAAAGGTGACAGGAGACAACCTCGCCTGGTGCAATTACTTAACGGGAATGGTTGTGACAAGTAAGAGGCAAACTGCACTTGGGAGGTAGGGTTGGAATATAACGGTTGTAAAGCATATATAAAGGGACCAGAAAAGCCATAGTGGGAAAGGACTGCAAACCTAAAGGTCTAATTTAAATGATCAAAGGCTTTTTTTTTTTTGTAAATTATTTTATTGAAAAGGAAAAGGCATATGACAAGTCACAAAGATCAAAGGCTTTTTGAGCATCTAGGCTTAGAACTATAGCAGAACATTTCAATTTGGACAAAAGATCAATAAGATCAATAGTGCATCTTGTATTGCCTCCAGAATGCTGAGTAGGAACAAAACCAACCTGATCCCTATGGATGACGGAGGGGAGCAAATGTGAGCGTCTATTTGCAAAGATTTTTGTAAATATTTTTTAATCTGAATTTAATAGTGCAATAGAGCGATAATTATCAGGGGTCAATGGGTCCTTGCCCGGTTTCGGGATGACTGTGATAAAAGCATGTAAAAATTGGGGGTGAGGAACATTGCCTTTACTCAGGGAGGTAAAGAGGCTTAGAATATGTTGAGAAAGAATAGGGAGAAAGGTTTTATATTAAGTATAAGGTAGATCGTCGGGACCCGGGGATTGTTGCAATGGCAGGTGTTGGATAACCTCTGCTATTTCTTCAGCAGTAATAGGCAAATTAAGTTTAGAACTATTGGCTAAGGATAATTTAGTTAGTTTTAGAGATTCAAAGAAGTTGTCGAAATTCTCCTGTGAAAACTGGGAAAGTGAATCAGAGCTTAGACAATTATAAAGTTTATGATAAAAATCACCAAAAACTTTGGACATGGTATAGTGACAATAGGTAGGAGTGCCATTTGGTTGATGTAAGACATCAGGAATGGAAAGGGAAGGACAAGGTTTAAGCCTACAGTTTGTTAGCATATACATAACACTTCTGTCTAGCCCATAGCAAGGATTTCAAGATCTTACCCTTATCCAACGACTTGATATGGTTGCGTAGAGATACAACAGCACGTAGAGGTTTCACACTGGGAAAAAGGAGAAGATGCGTCTCCGCCACACGCAGTTGGGTAAGAAGTGTTGATCTTTGGAGATTAGTATCACGTTTCATACATGAACCAGCGGAGATACATTCACCCCTAAAAAAAAGCGTTATGGACTTCCCAAAGAGTGGAAGTCTCAGATACTGTGCCCTGATTAAGTTGAAAAAACTCAGACAATTTCTGATATAGTTGGTCTTTAATAGTGCAAATCCATAAAAAAGATTCATTAAGACTCCAATGACAAGTTTTTGTGGTCAGTACAGAAAGGGTAAGCTAAGTGTGTTAAAAGAGGCGCTGTTACAAAGAAATGGTCTAATCTAGAATAAAGTTTGTGTAAAAGTGAGTAGAATGTATATTGTATATGGGTAGGATGTTTAATTCTCCATGAGTCAAAAAGGTTGCGAGATCAAATAAGTTTGCCAAAGGAGGTGGCTAACCTGTGGGTATGTGTGGAAGGGGTAGTTTGAAAAAGAGAATGTCTATCCTTGGTCGGGGAAATACAAATATTAAAATCCCCGCCTATGATCATAAAGGGCTGTAAAAAAGATTCTATTCTCTCAAAAACCTTTGTGAGAAACCCAATCTGCCCTGAGTTGGGTGCATATATGTTAATCAGAGTAAAGTTTGTATTCATGTGATCACAGCTCAGGAGAACAAACCGACCCTGAAGATCCAGAAAAGAGGATTTAATGCATATTGGGCATGAGCGCTTAATTAAAATCACTATATCTGCTTTTCCAGAATGATCTGAAGCTATAAAGGCGGTAGGGAAATATTTAGAGGCAAATTTAAAGGATTCTCCTGCTCGAAAATGAGTTTCCTGAACCATGACCACATCCGCATTCGAAGACATGAACTCCTTCAAAGCAAGCCATCTTTTATGAATCCCCTCACATTACAAGAAATTATTCTTAAAGCCATATCTCAAAACATGTAGGAAATGCAAACATTATCCAATTAATAGAAGTAAAAAGCAATGTCCATGGTGTATAAAAAAAAGAGTCAGTAGTATTTGAACACTTGAGGAGTTGGAAACCACAACAATTGAAATGAGATGCAAAATCAAAAGCAGGTTAAAAAAGGACCTGAGCCTTCCAAGTAACATTGTATTGCGATGCCAAACCAACTTCCCCTTCGGGTGGGAACCACACAATATAACCTATCTAGGAGTTCGAATCCCGGTAAAACTCTCCGCACTCTATACTAGGAATCACCTATCATTTCTACAAAACATCCAATCAGACCTCCATAAATGGAACATCGGACCCTTTTCATGGTTTGGAAGAACGGCAATTATTAAGATGAACATTCTTCCTAGAATTCTCTATTTGCTACAAACAATTCTGATTACGCTCCCACCAACGTTCTTATCGTCATTCAAACAAATTAGCTAACATTTTATCTGGCACTCTAGATGTCCTCAACTTAGCTGGGCCGTACTTACAACCCCTAAGCTGAAGGGAGGCATAGGTCTTCCAGATATATGCAATTCTACTTCCTCCTCTCCTATTCCCTTCTCTGTTGGGGTTCCCCAAGGCTCTGTTCTTGGACCCCTCCTATTCTCAATCTACACCTCCTCTCTGGGTCAGTTGATAGCCTCCCACGGCTTCCAATACCATCTCTACGCTGACGAAACCCAAATCTATTTATCCACCCCTCAGCTGTCTCCCTCAGTCTCCTCACGTATCACTAATTTACTATCAGATATATCTGATGTCTGGATATCTCACCACTTCCTCAAACTCAATCCATCCAAAATCGAGCTTATAATTTTACCTCCACCATGTGCCCCTTCCCCTGATTTCTCTGTCAATATCGATGGCATTACTATCAGCCCATCCCCGCATGCCAAGGTCTTAGGTGTTGTCCTGGACTCTGAACTCTCCTTCAAACCCCACATCCAATCGCTGTCCAAATCTTGGCGCCTCAGCCTCCGCAACATCTCCAAAATATGCCCCTTTCTAACCAAAGACACAACAAAGCTCTTAGTTCACTCACTGGTCATTTCGCGCCTCGACTACTGCAACTCCCTTCTCATTGGCATACCTCTACACAGGCTATCCCCCCTTCAATCCATCATGAATGCTGCCGCCAGACTCTTCCACCTTACCAACTGCTCAGTGTCCGCTGCTCCTCTCTGTCAAGCCCTCCACTGGCTTCCGCTCACCCAACAAATTAAATTCAAAATACTTACAACATCTTACAAAGCAGTCCACAGCTTAGCCCCTAGCTACATCACTAGCCTAGTCTCAAAATACCAACCTAATCGCTCTCTTCGTTCCTCTCAAAACCTCCCGCTCTCTAGCTCCCTCGTCAGCTCCTCCCATGCTCGCCTCCAGGACTTTTCAAGAGCCTCTCCAATCCTATAGAACTCCTTAACCTTATCTGTCCGATTATCTCCTACTCTATTAGCTTTTAGGCAATCTCTGAAAACCCTCCTTTTCAGAGAAGCCTATCCTACCCACACTTAACAAATATACCTCCTTTTCCTCCATCAGCCCATCCCCCACGGTTATTGCCTTTTGTTTCACTTGACCCTCCCTTCTAGATTGTAAGCTCTAACGAGCAGGGCCCACTAGTTCCTCCAGTTTCGAATTGTATTGCAACTGTATTGTCTTCCCTCACATTGTAAAGCGCTGCGCAAACTGTTGGCGCTACAGTATATAAATCCTGTATAATATTAATAATAATAATAATAATACAAATACTATTGGGCATCCCACCTGGCGAGGGTAATTGACTGGCAAGTCCATGCCCAAACTAAAGCTTGGATGAAAGTGGAGGACTCATTTTCCCAGATACTAATACGCAACCTTCCATGGATCAAACCCAAATCGACCCCCAAATATAGTAGGAAATACCCATTGATAGGCCCAACACTTCATGTTTTCTCGGTGGCAGCATGTAGGAAACTTAAGCTCTCGTCATCCCCGGGCTCTCTTACCCCCATCAAACGAAACCCGGAATTTCCTCCGAGCATCGATGAAACATTTTTCGCTAACCTGCACACAGACACACCTTTAAGAGTGGAACACTTCTTCAAAGAGGGTATATTGCTTACGAATTACCTTCTATCTTCACACTTTCCAGATCATCATATTCCTTTCATTACATATCTAAGTTAGCCAACAATGGGAGGGAGATCTTGCCATGGACCTGGCAGCAGAGGAATGGGAGCATATCTACACACACACACATTTACAAAGGATCAACCAATGTGTCTACCCAAGAAAATGGATATAAAATATACTAAATATGGTACAGAACCCCTGAAAAAATTCACAAATTCTATCCTACTATAGCTCCAATATGCTAGCAGGGCAACATGGAAATAGGCACATTATTGCACATATGGTGGAAATGTCCTTTAATACAACCCTTATGGACAAAAATACACCAACTGATATCTAACATTACAACATATCCCCTAAATTTCACACCTGCCCAATTTCTACTACATTACACATCTATCCCTCAGTCAGTTTACAAAAAATCCTTGGCCCTACATCTTATTAATTCAGCCAAATTATGTATTCCTACATACTGGCGATAAACTACTCCATCAATCGTGGATTGAATTCAGAGAGTCCTGAAAATTGCTGAAATGGAGGAACTGAGACACCAGGCAAAGGAAACACCTGCATCATTTCACAAAACTTGGGCATGTTGGATACAGTTCACGAATTTGGCATAATTCACTTGTATAATGAACAAACCCAACAGCAACAGTCATTAGGAACTGGAGCTTTGGAGAAATAGAGATCATTAAGGGGAACTAAGCTTGAGGATATTTATAATCCTAAATCATAGGAAAAACTGAATAAAAGAAACTGGTTTGCTTACTCTAGACCACCCAATCCATACTAAATTGATAATCAAAGATTCACTGGAATAAGAAAATATATGTATTGTTGAAAATAAACCAAAGAATCAAAAAAATATATGTTCATAATACCAGAACAACCCAAGGAAGTTCTGACATGATGTTGAGACATAAAAGGTACCAGAAAACACAACTGACAAGACACACATAAACATTAAAAACAACATACACCCTCCCCCCTTTCTTTACCCCCTTCACCATGAGCTGATTGTTTGGTAATGCTCAGCAAAAAACATAATCTGTATATAAAACCATATTAGGGTCATATAGTCAATTAAAAAAGCTGGAAAAAGAGTGATTGGTTAGGTGATTAGTCCTTAGATTTTGTATGGATCCATATTTAAATCAAGAAATTCAGAAGAGCTAGCAGCGAAATGATTGAAGAAATGATAAGTCCTTGTAAGACAGATGCATAGGAGACCTTTGTATGGATACTATCAAGGGACTCAGTTCACACAGTTCATGATAGAGACAATTGAAAGTAAGCTTCAAACCTAATGGAAACAGTTGTATCCACAGGTATTTAGGGAGTGAAAGAGACACATCTATGCGTGGTCTAGAGGAGGCTTTCAAAGGCACTTAAATAATGCAAATCATCGTAGGAGTGTCAGCAAACTGAATGCATATAACCTCCCTCGCACAGCACAGGCAAACTACTGCACAGATATGACAGTCTTCATATAGCAAAAACATGCATTGTGGAAATACACTGAGGATTTACTCATCCATGAAGAGATCCAAGGAATTGTCCCAAAAGGAGCGTTTGGAGAGAGGCCAAAAAAGGAGAGTATTGGGGTCCCACTATAGTCCATACGGTCAAACAGCATAATCAAACCAGGAAAACATACAATCCAGATATTGTGGGTGTCACCAAGCCATGAGGAGGTCCGGGGGGGGGGGGGGGGGTTGTAAAGACGCAAGTGCCGGTGCCTGACCGGTTTCAACAGACAAGCTTTGCCAGCTTTTTTGATTGACTATATGACCCTAATATGGTTTTATATACAGATTCTGGTTTTTGCTGAGCATTACCAAACAAAAGGTTCATGGTGGAGGGGGTAAAGAAAGGGGGGAGGGGTGTATGTTGTTTTTAATGTTTATGTGTGTCTTGTCAGTTGTGTTTTTGGTTCCTTTTATGTTTCAACATCATGTCAGGACTTCCTTGGGTTGTTCTAGTATTTTGAACATATATTTTTTTGATTCTTTGATTTATTTTCAACAATAAATATATTTTCTTATTCCAGTGAGTCTTTGATTATCTATTTAGTATGGATTGGGTGATCTAGAGTAAGCAAACCCTTTTCTTTTATTCTGTTTTTCCTCCTGTTATCTTACTGGTATACTCCCCCCTTTCCTTGTTCATGGCGTATTAGGACGCCTTGACACTAATTTTTACATATACGGCAAACAACAACTTTTCTTTTTGAGGTTTATGTCTTAGAGTGGCCTATTGTTTATTTTTCAAATCCTAAATCATAGCGGAAAGAATCTCCCCTCAAACACCCGAATACCCATTCTACACCTCCGAAATCTCATTATATACACATAATCAACAATCCATTACCCGAATATACAGAACTAAAACTTCAATATGCCCCCACCCCAAATAGCCGCCATACAACCCCCCTTTTTTTTCTCTTGCATTTTCCTCTCTTTATACTTTGCCAAACACTTATTGACTCACCACTCGACTTCTAGACTGTATACATTTTTGTACCTTATTAGCCATGCAATTTTCATGTTGTACATCACCCTGTTACAGACAAATCACTCTTGCAAAATATGTTTATAGGTAATCAACCTACATTCTTCCAAGCTGTAAGAATAGCACTAAAATCTTGCGATAAGGAAATGGATTGAACAGACCTGCACTTGGATAGTGATGGCTGGTGGCGTCCCAACCTGGACACAGTTAGTGCCCAAGGGGGTGTCCAGGTACTCAGGGGACGTGGACCGCTCTCACTGGTTTGTCATAAGATTACTAAATATAACAAAGTTTCAATACTCAGGTCATGTAATTCTCTTGTTTTTCTTCTCACATCGTTTGTACTGGCTGTACAAAATTATATCCATACATATCTAATGTACCACCATTGGAACTTGGACTTGGTTGTGATAAAATTGCCTATATGTATATCTTCATAAAAAAACCTTCAATAAAAATATTGAAACAAAAAAGGACCAGAGAAAAAAGAAAAAATAATATTATTGAAAGACCTGAGGAGAACATGACCCTCGGGAGTCCAAGGCATGTGCATAGGTCAATGGAGAGGAGCAAGGTGGCCTGCAAGAACTGGCATTTAGGCACCGTCTCCTTTTCTGAAATTGTGGAGATAAAGCAAACAAGATGGAAACAAACAGATTATCGTAACGCAGACGTTAGTGATATTCCCATGGGTAAAGAGATAAAATCTTGAGACTAAAGTCTGCATCACACGAATAAAGAACTGCACACTAATCAGGATGAAGACATCAGGTGGGGTATCTGGGATGAGTAGCACGTTGAGGAGTAGAGGAAGTTTTCTGCAATTTCTGTCAAACAGGGGTCTCGATTTTTCCCGGGGTAGAAAGCGGTCATAATGTTGGTGGGGGGAGTTGAAGGTCTTCTTCAGAGAGTGGCGGAAGGCCAAGATTGTGAATGAACGCCTCGCTTTCTTGAAGATCCCATGTCCCATCTTTGGAGGCAGAAAACCGGAAGGCGAACCCCAGCAATAGGTTTCCTGGTGATTTTGTAGATGGGTAGTGACAGGGCATAGACTTAGTCATTTTGCCAAGGTGATAGATGAAAAATCACAAAAAATTTGAATCTTGGCGCTTATAAAATCAATACGGGATTTGTTGCATGTTGCTTAAGTGAGTGCCTCTTTACTCTCATAATAATGGAAACGCACAATGATGTCTCTAGGATTTGCGCCTGGTGGTGGCTTGGGGGCTAAAGAACCGTGAGCCCGATCAAGATGCCAATTTATGTCCAGAATATGAGAAGCTAAGGTGACAAAAAAAAACAAGAGATAAGAGAGCAGTTCCTTGTCATTTAGGGATTCAGGAACTCCACGAATCCACAGGTTTTGCCAGCGCTCTCTGTTCTCTAAGTCTTCTTGTTACATTTGGATTTGTGTGACTGTGTGCTTAAGAGCAGCATTATCTTCTTCCAGAAAATGCATGTATTGCACCAGTTCATCAAACCTATTTTCCAGGGTATCAGTACATTCCCCCAGATGAGTGATTTCACCTCTAAGCCCGTGTGCTATTTTCCTCATTCTTTCGTGATGTTGTCGGTTAAATCTTGAAGCAGGGTGTGTAGCTTTAAATCTAAGACCTCTACAGTCACTGTTGCATTGGGTTCTGGCAGTGGGGTTGGGGTCTTTTTTGCAGATGGCCCATCTGCCGCTGTAAAGAGATCGGTGAGCTCAGCGGGTCCCCCTGATCTCTCGAGGCCGAGGATTGCAGCCTATGTAGGAAACAAAGATGGATAGTGATGGATAGATGGAGATGGATAGTGTGGCTCCCATGGCGATAGATGTGGCTGAAGTGGAGGAGGGAAGACAGGAACAGGAGTTGGGAGATCACACGTCCGCCATCTTACAAGGTGTGCATGCTCCCTCCTGGGGCTTTCTGAGTTTAGATGAGAAAATGTATCATTCTGGCATCCCCTGCTAGAACAAGGTCAAATAATATCTGGGAGAGTAAATACACTTTATGTTTAGAGACTGACTCCTTATGTGGTATAGTTAGGTTGACTACAGCCCACTGCATGTTACAGAATTAAAAACAAATACAGGAAGTAGCTGCTTCATCTGTACATTATATTTACTAGTATTAAAATTTTCTGTTAATTCTTAAGTTTTTGGTCTTCCCAGCAGAAGAATGGCAGCATTGCAATACAATGAATACCTTAAAGATTTGTTTTAATTCATGTTGCGTATGAGTTGTTGTTTTAATAAAAGTATAACTTATATGAGACTATAAATCAAAATAAGCTGTTCAAGCATCTTCAAGAAGGATGTGATGTACCTCTGCAAATGACCACAGAGTGAAAGTCAATTGAATTTGAGGTTTTATAATGAAGATTAGAAAATAATGTTGCCATTGTTGCCACTGCTAATATTCTCAGTAATCTCTGAGCATCACATTATTACAGCACTCACTTATTTTATTGCTTTATCCTCATGCATATTAAATAGTTTAACAATTAAATTAATTTTCCTTGACACCTAAAAAAGGGCAGGCAGCAGACATTGCAATAATGCTTTATAAGTCTGGACACTGTTTAAGATGGAATTTCTTTATAGTAAAGGATTTAAAATGTGTTGTATTAAATTATATCTGATGGCCAAATGACTGAAAGTATCTGAAAGATGAACTATTTAAAATATCTAATAAGAATTTCCTCCGCATTTATGTTCTTCATATTTCCAGAATAAACTAGAAAGTTAAACATTATGGTACATTTGGTTGCAAGGAGCAATACAAACAGCACTTTTTTCAAGTTGAGTTAGAGGTTTATTCAGGAGTCGCCAATAGTTTTTTAGTAAAACAGGCGATAATGCTAACTTTTTACCCCAAAAAACATAGGGCTTTAAAAAATGTATTTTGAAAAGTGTTATGTAGTATGCATTGTTTTCTATTGTATCTACATCTATTAAAAAATCAAGTAGCTTTAGTTTATATATATATACAGTATCTCACAAAAGTGAGTACAGCCCTCACATTTTTGTAAATATTTTATGATATCTTTTCATGTGACAACACTGAAGAAATTACACTTTGCTACAATGTAAAGTAGTGAGTGTACAGCTTGTATAACAGTGTAAATTTTCTGTCCCCTCAAAATAACTCAACACACAGCCATTAATGTCTAAACTGCTGGCAACAAAAGTGAGTACACCCCTAAGTGAAAATGTCCAAATTGGGCCCAATTATCCATTTTCTCTCCCCGGTGTCATGAGAATCGTTAGTGTTACAAGGTCTCGGGTGTGAATAGGGCCCTAAGTGAAAATGTCCAAATTGGGCCCAATTAGCCATTTTTTCCCCGGTGTCATGAGACTCGTTAGTGTTACAAGGTTTCCGATGTGAATAAGGAGAAGGTGCATTGAACCTAATATACGAAAAAACTTTTATTTTTTTCTTTTGCAAATAGCAACATTTTACACATCATTACTCAAATTTTATTTTTTTGTTTCAAATTCTTTATTTAGATAAAATGAAATAACGCAAACAAGGTTCACACTCAGTAAATCAAGAACAATGTACAACAGAAACATAGCTCGCAACAGGCATGTGAGAAAATCAATTTGGAGTAAATGGTGCATACATTCATGGTGGAGAAATAGTAGCGTAGAAGTGGTCTACATAAAGTCTAGGGTGAGATGAAATATAATGCACATCAACCATGAAATACTATCAGACATCCACGATACCACAATGTGTTAAGAGAGAAGAGCAGCATTCATCGTTGTCCAATATGTGAAAGAGGTAAACCGAAAAATCTTTTCGCACCAATAAAGATGACAAAGTGAGGTGAATCTTACGTAAGTGTAATACCAAGTTGACAGTTTGAGTAGACAAGAAGGGGGGAAGGAGGGTGGGCATATCGGGCTATGAGAAGGAAGGGTGGGCAAGGGGGGGGCAAAAATTCAGGAGGGGAAGGAGAGAAAAAAGAAGGAAAAATAAAAAAGAGGGGAGCAGGTGGTAAGTAAGGTGTAATTGAGGAGTTAACAGTCCCTGGGGGACAGAGAGTGGAAAGAGGACAGAAGGAAGGTCAAGAAAAGGGAGAAGCCGAATGGATCCCGTGGGGGCTTCCAGGCCCCTATCTCAGAAGGTTCAGGTAGCACCCTGAAGAGCTCTGCCCTCACCTGAGAGGATGAACATATTCCAGCATCCCCAAGTCGCTGTGTAGTGTTCCCTCCTGCCCTGCGAAGTCAGGATCAGGTCCTTGAAGTCATTAATGAGCTTAACCCTGGACAGCCAAAGTGGAATCGAGGGGGGGGTCGCGGACTTCCAACAGAGGCCAATGCATACCTTGGCCGCATTGAATAGATGGCGAAGGACTGATTTCTTATAGCGGCTTGGCGGGATAGAGGAACAGTGTAGGAGAAAGAGAGCGGTATCATCCTGGAGGACAAAGTCAGTCAGCTGTTGGGAGATCCTCTGCACCTCCGTCCAGAAACCCTTCAGCCGTGGGCAGCTCCAGAACATATGGAGCATGGAACCTCGGTCGCTCAGGCACCTCCAACATCTGTCCGACGCCTCAGGGAAGAAGCCGGCGAGTCGCGTCGGGGTGTAGTACCAATGCGACAGTATTTTATAGTTAGTTTCTTGAAGACGTGTGCAGATCGAGGAGTGCAAAGAGAAGCGGAGAATGTTCCTACGTTGAGTTACCGTAAAGGTCCTCTGTAGGTCTCTTTCCCACTTCAAGAGTCCCGGAAGGACAAACTCCCTCGGGGCTCCGAAAGTGTGGCATAGAGCAGGGACAGGGCGTGCGGCAAGGGAGTGGTCCCTGATATAATGGCCTCGAGTGGAGACAGTGGTTTCTCGAAAAGCGAGCGGGGTCCCAGTTCGTGGAAGAAATGGAGCAATTGAAGTGCCTGCCACCGGGTAAGCCTAAATCGGCCACCCGCAGGAGCGACGGCTACTCAAACTTTATTAACATTCAGACCAAGAAACATAGATGATCATGTGTACATAGCCTTTCTTCAGAAAGGATGTTTATGCTTCAAAATCTAAGGGACTGTCCAGGGAGAAAAAAGGGAAAGAACCCAACACCTAGAGATCAACAAAAGCAGCTACAGGCCTGATATTCCCCCACGCCTTTATTCAGACCCTTTGCCACCATCTGTCCATCCAAATCTTCCCTACCTCCCAAAGAATCTCACACACCACCACCGGAACAGGAAGGACTTTCTGCCGAAGGGATATCTGAAACTGTGCATTCCAGGTGTAATATCGGACTACTAAGCTGACTAGAAAAAGACTGTATATATCAAATCCCTTGTGATTCTGCAATGCTCCATATACCCATTCAGAATAAGACACGCTAGGCAAGAAAGGAATATTCAGAGGCCTCCCCACCTTTTTATAGACTTCTACATTGAAAGGGCACTGAAGCATGAAGTGGTCCATTGTTTCCACTTCACCCTGACACTCCGCGCTTGGACAACTATGGTTGTCCAAAGAGCAGCACTTTACATTCCCCTTCACATAGAGCCTACCGTGGAAAGCAAGCTAGGGTTGGTCCCTAAACTTCAAGGGAATCCGCTCAGAGTTTATCAAACCTAAACCCTCCCTCATAATATGACTTGGGCAATCCCTTAAGGCCAGTGGCTCATGAAAGACAGTACCCACGATCTTCTCACCCAGGGGTCTCCTAGGGAGGGACCTGATATCCCCCGCTGTCACATGCCACCATCTAAGAATTTTCAGGCATAGGGCAGCATAAGCTGGGAGCCTACAATGCTTGACCCTTAGGCTTTTCACTGGCCCGCCACTCTCCCAGCCTACCACTCCCCCAACAGCCCAGAAAATACCTAAACCAGATTTGGAATACCTACCCATCCAGGCGGTCTCTCGGCTAGCCTGTTACCAAAATGATGTTTCAAAAACATAGAGAGAGAAGAACACAACCAGGTTGACCATCCCTAGGCCACCCTTTCACCTAGATAGGTAAATCACATTCCGCTTCATAAGATTCAAACTCTTCCCCATAACAATTGGAAGAAACTATAAATCCTGGTATAGAAGGACTCTGGCAAGATGCAAACAAAGCTGACATACAGAAAGGTAGGAATCAGGTAGGTCCTAATCAAGTCCACCCTTTCCCTCAAGGAGAGCCACCACCCCCTTCCAGCATTTCACCTTGACATCAGCATCATTCAGCCTGGATTCACAATTTGACTTTGCGTAATCATCAGGGCCAAACACAATGCCTAATACTTTGAATTTCTGCTTAGGCCCCTGGAAGGTGTCCGGAAGTGCAAATCTCTCACCTCCCTCGCTCATCCACAAAACTTCACTTTTATAACAGTTGAGCCCCAGAGATAAAGACAGAAACATCATCAGCATAGGCTACAACCCTCAAGGGCGGCTCACCAGTAATGCCAACCAGCACCCCGCACAGTGCTCCGCTCACTAGCCTTCTGACAAAGGGGTCAATTGCGAGCATGTATAGCAAAGGGCTCAGCGGAAACCCCTGACACACCCCTGAACCAACCCCAAAGGGCTGTCCAACCCAACCGTTAATAAGGATAAAAGCTCTCTGGCTCTCTGTACAAAGTCTTAAGCCATCCGATAAACCCACCCTCCAGGATATACTTGTCAAGGAGAAGCCAGAGGTACTCATGATTGACACGATCGATATCCTACATCTGATTCAATGCCAGCAAATACTTTCCCCAGATTTCAGGCCTGCAATATTCTAGAGCCTCCGAGACAGCTAACCCAATACTATCCCTTAGCCCAACAACTGTCCTAACTACTGCGCTTTGTTTGCAGTTCTGATAAGGGTCAGGTGAGTGATATTTCCCATAGGCCCTTTCCAGAACCAAAGGAGCATGCTGGTCATACCGATACTTCCTAAGGAGAAGTTTCACCTCAGAGATCGCCCCTGAATCTCCACTACTCAAAACAAGGCAATCAATTTTCCGCAGCTGCTGGCAGGCAATGTATTTACCAAGCTGTTTCCTTTTTCCTATGGCCTTGAAAAACCCACTGATCTAGCTTTTGGCAAGCTCCCACCACTCCGATTTACTGCAGCAGAAATCCAGGACGGTTACCTGAGCCTGAAAAAAAAATCCTCAAAAGATTGTCTTACCTCTTCATCATCCAGCAGAGCCGAATAAATCATCCAAATACCCCTTCCTTTAGGTGGCATATCTGAAGCATTGAGAATAACAGACAGCATAAGGTGATCAGAGAACTCCACCATACGACACTCAGGAGCCGAAAAGGCAGAGCCCCCCTTAAAAAAAAAAAAACTATACTGCTCTCACAACTGCCTCACTTAAATGTGTAACCCACGCTTTCTTGGCAATGCTTAATATGTGCATCTGCCAGACCTGCCTACCTGGCTATAATATTAAGAAAGATGCTATCCTATCTCAGGCTGTCAGTGGAGCCTTTCTTGTCTGTGGGCAAAACGTTGCACTTACAGTACCTTGATGTGATGTGATCCTTTCGCAATAAAACCTTTTTTGGACTGCTATGCAAGATCCATGGTGTGCTGGCGAAAATGTATACTTAACAAAAGAGAGGTCATACTCGTATGACCCAACTGGGCTGATAAGGGCAAAAATCTCCTCTGCTTTAAACCCCATTCCAAGAATTCAGTCCACCACATACCTCCAGTTTGGGGGGGGGGACATCTCCAATCCACCTCAATTGAACCTTATTGTGGCGCTTAAAGGAGCTACCGGACAGTACTGCATTGGCTTGGCCTCCGCTGACATCACCCCTTGTAATTGCAGAATATCTGGCCCTATTTACCCTAGGAACAGCTGCAGTCACTGCTGCAGCATAAGAAATTACAGCATTTCTTGCTCCATCCTGCACACCACAGTTAGTTACCCACCCCTCTTTAGATAGTGTGGCAATGGCATTATTATCAGAGGTAGATGGTTCAGAGGGTCCTGACATAAAAACAGCAGTTACATTACTATTGTCAAGTCTTGCTTCATTACCAGCAACTAAGGGGTTACCAACAATAGAAATGTCCTCTTTAGCACTCTGCACAGCAGAGTCCATACACCCTTCGAAGAGACAGATTGTCAGAAAGTGGGCAGTGATATCCCACTCAGTTTAGTCTGCAAAAAACGTTTATTGAGTTAAGAAATATTTTGGATAAACATCCACTAAATATCAACCTTCCAAGGATTAAATTATTGACATGACATAATTAGCCAACTGGAAGAATTGTACCCATATAAGACCACAGGCTAGTTTTTACGAACAGCTACAGCTGTATCCCTTAGTTCTCATGGGGAACAATCCGGATTGTTTCTAACATTTGTTGTGGTTTGTATGATGTGTCAATAATTTGATCCTTGGATGGTTGATATTTAGTGGATGTTTATCCAATATATTAACTCAATAATCTTTTTTTGCAGACTAAACTGCGTAGTTTATCATTGCCCACTTTGTGACAATTTGTCTCTTCAAATGTCTCCCCCTGTCTTTCAGTACAATTTTTGTGCAATTGCCACATCGTAATGATGCATTTCACCTTTTTTGTTTTCACAATCCATACACCCTTCACTGGCTGGCTGAATACAGGTAGAATCATCAGCCTAACCCAGGCAATGAACTTGCTCTTCAACGCCCTCTGCTTCACCATCCATAGGAACTACACCTCCGTTTCCACAGGTATGTCGTAAACAAAAACAGCTTTTCCTTTCATCTTTGGCTTTAATGGCTTTGGGGGACATCATTATCCTCTTCCTCATCCTCAGAGACACCCAACAGGGCAAACTAGGGACCATGTAAAGGCGATTCCATCTCCATAATACATTTTAGCATGCCTGATCCCTCTACAGGCTTAGATAAGTCACCTTGTGCTATAGGCTGTTGCGGGGATAGGGGCACAGATTGTTCTATGACACACTGCCGGTTAAATCGTTCAGCTGCTGATCACCCCCAGACTGATTGGCAGAACTTTTACCACTTTCCACAAACATATCAGCATTTGGTGCAGGATGCAAACATTTTCAAATGTGCTGGGCAGAAATTCGATCCATTACCACAGAAACATTTTTTATAGGATACTGACTGTGGTTTCTTACACTCTGATGATGCCTGTACTTCACTGGCCTGTATGGGCCCCCTGGGCATTGCACGGATCCGATCCTCATTGCTATATTTTTCTTAGAAAGCCCCACTGGTTTCCTTTAGCATGACCACCAGCAGACTCTGTCTCTCCACTTTAGCCTCCAAAGCCATTAACTCAGGTCGCATCTGCTTTCTCTTAGAACTATGAAGCCGATCACTAACAAGTTTTTTATGTTTAAACTCAAATCTTAACTTTGCTAGTACCTCCTCCCCCCTGGTAACTCCCGCAATTCTCGCACAAACTTTCTTCCTGTAGGTCGCCAAGCTGTCGCCTTTAGCTGTGCCATTTCCCAGGTCCTCAAAAACTGGTATGGGAGGACCAGTACTATGGCCATCTGGGGGATCTTTCTCTGGGTCCAGCTCAGGCTCCTGCTTCGACTCTGGGTATAGAAAACAATTAAGCTCCCTTGGATCAGTAGGCCTCACTGGAGCTCAGGAGAGTACCAGTAGTGCAGCCACACACTTTGCAGGCTTGCAGCTAGATCAGCTTCAACTCTTCTGAAAAGGGTGTCCACAAGGTTTAGGAGTGTGCCTATGGGATTTTCTGACCATTGTTCCTAAAGACATTTCTGATGTGGACAGGAAGGCCTGGCTTGCATTCTCCGCTCTAATTCATCCCAATGGTGTTCTATCAGGTCAGGACTCTGTGCAGGCCAGTCAAAATCCTCCACCCTAAACTCGCTCATCCATGACTTTATGGACCTTGCTTTGAGCACTGGTCCTAATCATTTGGTGGAGGGGGGATTATAGTGCGGGTTTTTTTTTTTCAGTGGTAGGGCTCGACCCCTTAGTTCCAGTGAAGAGAACTCTTAAGGTGTCGACATACCAAGACATTTTGGATGATTTCATGCTTTCAACCTTGTGGAAACAGTTTGGGGATGGCCCCTTCCTGTTCCAACATGACTGCGCACCAGTGCACAAAGAAAGTCCATAAAGACATGGATGAGCCAGTTTGGGGTGGAGGAACTTGACTGGCCTGAGCTCAACCCGACAGAATGCATTTGGAGTGAATTAGTGCGGAAACTGTGAGCCAGGCCTTCTTGTCCAAAATCAGTACCTGATCTCACAAATGTGCTTCTGGAAGAATGGTCAAACATTCCCATAGACACACTCCTAGACCTTGTGGACAGCCTTCCCAGAAGAGTTTAAGCTGTTATAGCTGCAAAGGGTGGAACAACTCAATATTGAAGCCTACGGACTAAGACTGGGATGCCATTAAGGATCATGTGCGTGTAAAGGCAGGCTTCCCAAAACTTTTGGTAATATAGTGTATGTTCAAATAAGAATTATCACAGTGCATAGCTCTCTGTACCCTGTGAGTTGACTGGTCTCCTACTCAGCTGCCTTGGCAGTGTAGCTGTTAAAATAACAGGCTAGCAAGAGAGAGTCTGAGAGGCTATGTAGTTCCAATCCCTGGCCCAGCAGGTGATCACTAGTCACTTGAATTTAAGCCTTATAATGAGGACTTGTGATTGTTTGTATGTTCGCTAAAACATTTCCCATGTTCGAGATGTTCTGGTGCCAACCGAACAGGGGGGTGTTCGGCTCATCACTACTGTACATTGTAGCAAAGCATTGTTTCTTTAGTGTTGTTATATGAAAAGATATGTAGCAGGTTTTCCAGGCATTGGGCCTGATATGGGTCTGCCATTGTTACCGGTAACACTTCCAACACATTTAAGTTGAATACCCCAGTGTAAGATTGGAGACAATGACCATTCCGGTATCTTTGGTTTGTTTTGTTTATTTTGTAATGGGGATGGGAGAAGGGAATGCGTGGGATACTCCTCTGGCTCAACTAAGTTTAACTGGGACTTCTTACAGAAAAATGCCTGTTAGCGCTGTCTTTGACGCCAGCTGAATGCCGACCAATGCTTCCTGGCGCTTGAAGGTACTGTTTTGCTGAACTGTTCTAGAACTTCGACTTTAAACAATCTGGTTAACTCAGAAGATCCAGGACTGTAATACACTTGACTCCTGACACTTTGTTAGCTCAAAAGTCCGGTGAGAAGCTTCCTCCAGCCCTTCACTGACTAAGGTAACTACTTATAACTGCTTGTGCTGCTCAACACTGTACACTGCACGCTGTACACTTAACTCTTCAGGGCCCAACTGCTGGCGCCCCCTTTACACTTCAGGGCCCTCTCACTAGGCACCCCCTCTGACACTTCAGGGTCCTCTCACTAGGCACCCCCTCTGACACTTCAGGGTCCTCTCACTAGGCACCCCCTCTGACAATTCAGGGTCCTCTCACTAGGCACCCCCTTTACCGCTAGCTAGCTCTTGGATCCAAGGGACCTTCACCGGAGTGGTCCCCTTTAAGATGGGCAGACCCTTAGGGGTAGTTCACAGTACTCCCAAACTTGGATCCTCTCTGCAGCTCAGCTCAGCTCAGCTCTCTCTCTGTACTCTCAGGCAAGCCACCCAAGACACCCGATCCTTCTGACAGGAGGAGAGACAGCCGTACTCTCCCTCCTGGGACTCTGCTTCCCACCAAAGATGCTGCATCATGCGCTACCCTCAAACTTATACCCACTCCTAGAATCCTCTGTGGCAGAATCTGCCTTCTAGGGGAAGATACAGGCCTGAATGTGCCTCTGATTGGGTTTCCTCCACTACCCAATGAGAATCCTCTCATGGAGCCAGTGGGGAGACTCCCCTCTCAGCAGCCACACCTGGGAGGCATGACAGCCCAGCTGAAAATCATGGCCCCGCTGTTAGGCAGCCAAGGCCCACTATACTTTGCCTAGCACCCACCTTGTAGGGTGCTACAGATATAATAAAATATTTACAAAACTGCGAGGGGTGTTATCAGGACTCTGGAGGGGAGCCTGATGTGCAGAGGGTAGCCTCTAGCTCACTGAGGGATGGAGCACAGACGAGTCACCAAGGCAGTAGACGCAGGCTAACCCGAGGTGCGGAATCTAAGTGCCAACCAGTCATTAACCAGAGCCTCTGATGGTGAGGATGGATTTTGCTGCGTGTATAGCATCAGGTCGTGGTCCTCGGGGTTGCCCTGCCAGGAGGTGAACAGGTCCGGATCCGGTGGCAGATAAACAGACAAGGATAAGACAAAAGAGTGGTAACAAACAAGCCGAGGTCAGGGCAGGCAGCAGACAAGCAAGGTGAGGGACAAGCCAGGAGTTCAAACAGGAATAAAACTGGATACAACAGGTTTCAGGTTCAGGAACACAGGAGAAGCTGCAGATCAGACAGCAAAGACACGGTGCTGCTGAGATGCTTAAATAAGGCAGCCTGTTGCCAATTAATTAAATTAGTCTGAGCTAGGTTAACCCTTAGGTTGCAGATTCATGACAGTACTTCAGTGTGCACAGGGAGCGTTCCTGACAGGTGTACTGACTTTTGTGAGATACTGTACATCACAGAATGCTCTGTTAGTACTTCTCTCTGTGGACCGGCTCATGGGCTCATTAGTTATACAAACATCCAAATACCAAAATGCCTTCATGGGTGAATGTCAGTCTGGGGCAGACTTTATCTGCATGACTGCCCTTGGTTATGCCAACATGTGATGCTGAGCCTCCATAATTGAAAGAACTGAAAACTAATGAATGAAAAGAGTGAGCAAGGGACAATGAGTAAGCAATTTCAGTACAAGAGAGGAGCCATACAGCTGTGCAAGACTAAAGATAAGGCTGGGATTTAGCTTTAAAGTGGAAGTAAACTCAATAAATACACTTTTCCCCATTTAAATAATCAGCACATACTCTATAAATCGCTGTCTGTAGATCTCTTCTAATTTGCTTACTTTTCCTGCAATCCATTATTGTCCAGTTCTACTGTATGACATCACCAGCGCATGCGCAGAATGTCCCCTTTTTATGGCGCGCTTACCATGCCGTTCAGTAACATGCCGTGGCTTCGTCATGTCCTTTCTGTGGCATTGCTTTTCAATCCCGGGAGTGTACAGACCCATTCAGATTTTTCTGTTTACACCCCCATGTGACTTGCAACGTCACAGGAGGTGTAACCATCCGTGCATAGCACGGGACAGGAGCGAGAAGCTCACCTGATATGGTTGCCACAGTAATCCGGAATGAAAACGAGTCTTTGCTAAAACCTCACTCGGCATGTGCGAGATTATGGAAGGGAGAAACAGAAAGGGTGGAAGCTGCCTCGGAAGACAAAATATAAGATGGTGCTGGCTTCAGACATGAAGGAAGAAAATAAAAAACACACCAAATAACAGTAAGAAACATCCAAAGAGATCACTAACTAGGCAGAATGCAATTGAAAGATTTATTATACTGGCTGCATTGAGAAGGAGCACTCGAGGGCCAGAGTTTACTTCCTCTTTAAAGTTTTTGGTGCTGACAGTTTGTCTCCAAATGTTAAAGTTCTGTTTCAGTTGTCTTTATTTAACTTTTATTGTTCTTTTTTTTTTTCTGACAGGACCACCGGTGAATGTCACATGCAACATATTTGTAAACAGCTTTGGGTCGATTGCTGAAACAACCATGGTAAGTAATTACAAATATTGCAAAGCTTTACACAAGTACATGATCAATAGTCCAATACACCAAGAAATATCATATCTCAGTCAAAGGTGGCCTCAGCTGCTTTTATTAAGGGTTATTTACAGGTTTGGAATAATAACTGCAGAAATCTGTTTGGGCTGTACATATAAAATATACAGTTTTTGCTTTGATGAAACATTTGAACACAACCTCATTGTATTGGTGCAGGGAGCTGTGATCTAGCAGAAGTGTACAACAGTCCTGGAACATCAAAAAAACAAAGTCAATTAAAATACCAACTTTCAGAACACAGCTATGACATACACTGACCTGTCTTTTGTATAGATAAAGAACATAATATAGGCTCAGTTAAATAAATTTCATCATAAAAAAGAGGTGTCTTGTATTTTGAAAATTAACCCTCAATCTACTGGCTTTTTCTTTTTTGTACCACCTTGCACTGCCAGGGTCCAGTGGGTCTTGTACTATAGTTTGATACATACTGTATAAATAATAAATGTTGCATCAAGTTTTAGTATAATTATTTTTATTGTGAAACAGGGTAATTATGAATTTTGATTATAATTTTAGCTAGTAAAATATTGAATAACCATGAAATACTAAGAAATGCTGATTCATTTGGTGATAATAAAGTTTATTTGCCATATTTTGAGCATTTGACTGTGAAGAGTATTTTGTCTTATATTATTTTGCACATAAAGTCACAAATAAGGATACAAATAATAAAGAAATTGTCAATTGAGAGAAACATAACATTTTGATATGTAGGTGTAAGGCATAGGTAGTTAGAAAACGTATGAGAAAGTTTGATGAGAAAGTTTCACTGTCCACAGTTCAAACACACCACTTTCAGATGTTCTTGACATACATTTTTTTTTGCACACATAACACACTGTTTGAGTTTTTCTGTCTTTGCTGTTAGTGCAGACACTGCAATGTGCTTTCTTTCTTGGTGGTTCTTGTGAGGTAGAAGTTTGAGGAATGTCAGGGCACTCAGATACTCCAGCTAGTGCTTTTCCAAGATGTGTAAGGAAACCCTTCCTTTTGTGCGATTTACTTGCATTCCAGCTTGGTTTTAGCGACATCCAGATATGTAGGCGTTGATAGCACTAACATCCAACATGTTATAAAATATAACCATTGGCCATCTTCTGGTCGTCCGTTTAGAACTGTAAGAACCAACCATCTGATCCAACGAATCAATGCCTTCTTTTGTCTCATTGTATGACCAAATTATCTCTGTTATTTTTGTTTTCTTGATTTTGAAGAGTAGGCTGGTAATGCATAGAGCTCAAGAGGGTAACGACTTTGTTTTTCTTAGGACAGTATGATGCAATCATCACGTCTTTCTGGAAACCAAACAGAGTAGAGTAAACATTTTGATTTTTTGTGGTCGCAAACTCTTGGGGCAGTTCTTTTTTGTTTTTACAAATTTTTCCAACAACTGTGATTTTCTTCTCCAGTAATTTTATAGATAACTGCAGACCGCAAAGAAGTTATCACAGGTGATGTATCTTCCACAATGTAATATTCCTTGAGCCAAATCCATTACCACTCGCTCCCCCTGATTCACTTCCCTTCCTTGGTCTTGACATTTTCCGGTGTGCACCTGCATATCATATGCATAGGAAGTTCTGCTGTCGCATATTGCCCATATTATTATGCTGTATTTCCCTGGATTCGATGGAATATAATATTTGAAAGAGCAAGACCATCAACGAATCAACTGTCATCGACTCTCCAGGAACAAATGCTTCAGAAAGAGTTTTTGCCCATAGATCAAAGCATTCTCTAATGGGCAGCAACTTATCAGTAGAAGGGTTTTGTCATCTAGCAGCAGCATCATCAAATCTCAGAATTCTGGAAATGTTCTGAAAGCAAGTTCTGCTTATTGATTTGTTAAATATTGGGCAACCATGTTCTTTGCTCCTTAAATGAGACACTTCTTCATTCTTACCCTTGTAGACGCAATCAAAATAAGTACACCAATGAACTTGTACAATTCATCTGTAGTTCGATAAGACCATGGAGCTTCATATACAGCTGAACTTTCTTTATTGGTTCATTTACAGATGGTTTCAACAAAGGGTTTCCAGAAAAAAAGCACAAATGATGATTTGATTGTGTCTGTCTTTTTGCAAAATGGTTGGCACCTGGTGTTTCTCAAATGATGTTCACTTGCCTCGTTCTGCCTTGTGAATTGTTGATAGGCACAGAATTCCATTTTTCATTCTTATCTTTTGAATAATAAATAGTTCTATGCACAGATGAATATGAAAAATCGGTTTGGGTGGTAGGTGCTCTGAAGGTGCTATCATCATAATCCAAGTTGTTTTCTTCAAGGATGTCATCTATTTCATTTTCATCATCCGATGGCTCGTAATCTAATGCAATTTGATCTTCTTCAGAATCTGAGTTCAACAAACTAAGTATTTCTTCATTACTGAGGTGTTTACGAGCCATGATGAAACTACACCACCAAGTGAGGAAATCCTAACAAATCTTCAAAAGCTAAGAAAGCAAGTCCTAACATGCAGAAACATGTCCTAATTTGCAAACTGAAAATGGCCCACGGAGTGCAGTACAGTAATCATGTGACTTGATGAGTCATAACAGAGAAACTATTGAAGAGCAACATGGGTCTGATGGACCCTGCCAGTGTACAATGCTATAATTTGAATTTACAGAAAAAGTATAAATAAAAAAAAAATCATGCTTTCAGTTATATATACAGTAACTGCCTAATTAGCAATAAAAAAGTCATAAGTTCTTATCAAATAATAATAAATTCCATTAAAAAAACACAGCACAAACTGCCTACAGGGTCCACGGGACCCTGCCGGTAGACCAAGGGTTAAAGTAGAATAAAACCATTGGTTTAACACATTGAGCACAATAAAATAAACATTCCCAAGTAAACTATGTGTTAGAATTCTTACGCCAGCACTTTTAAAACTTTCACTGCTACTGGCTCCTGCTCTCTCAGTGCTGCTTGCCCTAAACACTGCAAGTGAAAGGAGCCACCTTGAAAGAGGAAACCTGCCCGGCGGTCATTGCACCAGCTTAAACTGGAACATAGGCAAGGTTTGAAGAATAGGGAAGCTGGATACTGAGTGAGTGATTAAATCAGCTGCTGTCAATGTATTCATATTAATATTACTTTAAATTGGAAGCAACTTCACATTACTAATTGTAGTATTCAGTTTCCCAAATTAGCATGTGTTTTAGAACCTTTCTAAAAGGTTTGCCCAAGAATAGTATTTATTTGCATGGGGAATGTAATAGTGTTTGATAGTTTTTGCTCTCAATTGTGATGCTTTGATTGTGCTTTACTTAATGCTTTACTTTATAGTCATTATGTAGTGGATGTAATGTAAGATCTTTAATTAAAAAAATGTCATTAAAATTTCTCAATAAAGGAATGTAAGTAGAAGTTAAATTGTATTACAGGAAGGTCTTCATTGCTGTCTATCTCAGGGAAATTCACGCTCGCTATTTGTCCTGGTAACCAGGAATTTCTTCCTGTTCCGTCTCTAGGACAAAAAGTTAAACTCTCCACCAGAACACAAAAAAAAAAATTAAAATGAAAGGGGTTCTAATCTTTTCCTACTATGGCAAAAGTTTATGATGCCCACTGCATTACCAAACAAAATGTCCTCTAGTAAGGATAGATTCGCATATATGCATCTCCTTCATTTGAATGGACTGCTGTATCTGCAAGAAATGCAGAGTACAGGTCCCTGACCCTTTACCCAAAATGTACTTGCAGGGAAGCTGCAGGGAGCCTCGTGATACTATGGCATCATGTGGTCTTGCGTACCAAAAAACTTGCTACAATTTTAGATGCACAAGGGTGTCATTAGGAATTAATGGCACCCCTACATGTCTGCTAAAAAGCAGCGCATTTTGGCTGCAGGTGTCTGTGGGTGCAGGATGACATGTGATTTACACACATTCCAACACTCGCAGTAGTAGGGAAATGTTGCTTTACAAATATATTTATAATTGACATGGTGAACATTAAAGGGTCTACCTATAAAATACAGAATGAGACTTTAAAGATGAATTCCAGGTATGGCATTTTTACATAGTTACATTGGTCCAACTTGGTCCAATGTAACTATTAATATATCATCTATTGGATCCCTCTAGAACCTATAAATCACAGACAGCGCTACTACAGTGGTCTCCATTAACTTCTGGATCCTGTGCTGAGTGGCTGCCCTGCTGCATTGTAAACATAGGGGGAGAACTGCTTGGTCCAGGTGCCGTTCAAAGAATTCTTTGCATTTTCTCAATTAATGCAAAGCATCCTTTGATTGGACGAGGTGGAGAGTGTGACATTATTGCCCTCAAAAATAATGGAAATTATGGGCGCAAAGAAAGAAGGTGATAAAAGTCCATTAGACATCTGTTATAGTCCCATATGAGTCCCTGAAGTATAGGAGGCACTAGTGGCAGCCTTTCACAGAGTTAGCCAGCTCTAGTAGATCAGAATAAAATTAAAAAGTAGAGAAGTGCATATAAGTCCATCTAAGTGCAGCATATAACCACTTTACCACCGGAGGATTTTGCTGTCTTACGTCTGGGCCACTTTTTGCGATTCGGCACTGTGCGACTTTAACTGACAATTGCGCGGTCGTGCGACGCCGTACCCAAACGAAATTTACGTCCTTTTTTTCCCACAAACAGAGCTTTCTTTTGGTGGTATTTGATCACCTGTGCGACTTTTACTTTTTGCGCTATAAACAAAAATTTTTTTTGAAAAAATAACAATATTTTTCCCATTTTTTTATATGAAAGTCCCCCAAAAAAAATGTAAAAATCAAATTTTTTTTAAATTTTTGGCCAATTTGTTTTCTGCTACTTATGTTTGGTAAAAAAAATCACAATAAGCGTCATTTTGATTGGTTTTCGCAAAAGTTATTGCGTTTACTAACTAAGGGAAGGATTTCTGTAATTTTTGGTGTTTTCTTTTTAACGAGTAATGTCGGCGATCTGCGATTTTTTTGCGGGACTGCGACATTGCGGCGGACAGATTGGACCCTTGACTGACATTTTTGACACTTTTGGGGGTACCAGTGGCATTACTGCAGTAATCAGTGCTATATATATGCACTGTTACTGTAAAAATGACACTGGCAGGGAAGGGGTTAATTTTATTGGAGAGGGAGGGGTTATTGTATGCCTGGTTATTACTAACGTGTGTGGGGGGAGGTGACTGTGTGACACAAGGACAGATCGCAGGTTCAGCTATGCTGAACCCTGCAATCTGACCCTGCCTGTCACTTAGGAGATCTGCCCGCTTGTGTTTACACAAGCGGGCGGATCTCCACACTCGATTCCTCGACGATTGGGGAAGAGCAGCGGGAGCGAACGGGGAATGTCTGCCAACCTATTTTTAGTTACATAGTTACATAGTTACATAGTTAGTGAGGCTGAAAAAAGACACAAGTCCATCCAGTTCAACCTATGATGTGTGTGTGTTTGCTTTTAACCGTACATTGTATACCCCTGTATGTTGTGGTCTTTAAGGTGTCCATCCAATAGTTTTTTGAAACTATCAAGGCTCCCCGCTGATACGACTGCTTGCGGAAGAGAATTCCACATCCTTACCGCTCTTACAGTGAAGAACCCCTTACGCACCTTAAGGTTAAACCGCCTTTCCTCAAGTTTTAGTGAGTGGCCACGTGTCTTATTGTATTCCCTTACTCTGAATAGTTTGTTCCTTATGCTAGGGTCGCCAGTACAGTATTTGTACATTGATATCATATCCCCCCTCAATCGTCTCTTCTCCAGAGAGAATAAGTTCAGTGCTTGTAGTCTTTCCTCATAGCTGATGTCCTCCATTCCCCTAATTATTTTTGTTGCCCTTCTCTGGACTTTCTCCAGTTCCAGCACATCCTTCCTATTACTACGTTGTCAAACGTTATCGAGCCACTTTGCCGCAGTAGTGCTCTAGTGAGCAGACGGCAAGTGGTTAAGATACAATTTTATTAAAACAATGGGTATAAAAACTCACAAGATTTAAAATAAATACAGGCCCATCAATAGTGTACACTGTTGGGACCATCTAGTCCTACAGGAACCGCTTGTGACAGATGAAACTGTCAGATCTGGCAGGGGGAGCCGAGGACACTGGATCGTATCCCAGGACCGCCTCACACCGATCTAGAGTGCATCTGGAACACACTCACAGGCGGATGTGACATCAGATAGAGAGGATGATTCGGTGTGTGACTCAGGCAGGCTATGCACTCGGAGCCAACTGCTCCTTCTACAGACCTTCTCGGATATTGCCACTGTTTCATTTTATAGAAATAGGGAGGTAGGCGGACAGCAATGCTCTTGCTGAAAACACAGTGCTGCTGCTTCAGCCCAAAAACATAAAATCTTCACAGGAAAAATAATCACAATGAAAAAACTAACATTATTGCCCTGCTTCTCCACCTCACCAATCAGAAAACACTTTACATTCATTGAGAAAATGCAAAGTGATCTCTGAATGGCCCTGCGCTGAGCAAAAAAACTCTCCTGTTTATAAAACAGCAAGGGAGCTGCTCAGCACAGGACCCAGAAGCTAGTAAAGATCATTGGAAAAGCAGTGTCTACTACAGTGATTTCCAGGTCCTAGAACCATGATGGCGAACCTTGGCACCCAAGATGTTTTGGAACTATGTTTCCCATGATGCTCATGCACTCTGCAGTGTATTTGAGCATCGTGGGAATTGTAGTTCCAAAACATCTGGGATGCCAAGGTTCACCATCACTGTCCTAGAGGGATCCCACAGGATTGGTATAATTACATTGGTACAAGCTGGGACACTCTAACTATGTAAAAATATCCATATCGGGAATTCTTCTTTAACAAATATTCTCTAAATACTGTAGAATAACTGATTCTCCACCAGTGAATATTTGTGAAAGTCACATTTTCTGCTTTATAAATAGACCACTAACAGTGTTCTGACTGTGACAGTAGACTTCTTTACTCTAAATGACAACGTTCTTGAAAACAAGTTATTTTAGATCCCTAATGGCAGGTCATGTAAGGCTGTTAGACCTTGAAGGGCAACGAAAAAAAATGAACTTTGGTGAGTTCCAGGAAATCAGCTACAATAACAGGATCAAACAATATGTCTGCAAGCAGCTGGAAAAATACATTAAATATTAAAAATGTATATATAAATTATTATAAGTTCTGTATATGTATTTTTTTTCTCAAAGGCACTTATTAATGGTAGTAAAAAACTGCTTGTGAATTATATTTAAAGTAATTATGAAATAATCTTATTTAGTTGTCGCATTAAATCTCTCAGTGTGAGTCAGTAACTCTGGCTTTAGTATCACCGCACATGTATGATTCGGCAAGAGTAAATAAAGCTAAACTTACATTGGTCCAGATGGACTTGATGTAAGTATCTATATCTGATATCCAGAGGGGAAACCACAAGAGCAACTCGGAAGATCACAGCTAACAGATATTAGCTATGGGTACTTATATCGACCCAAGCTGAACCAATGTAGGTTTTAAAAAAAGATAATTCATGGAGTTCTACTTTAATGTTTGATTTTCAAAGCTCTGTGGTCTGCGTGAACCATCATAAGTGGCACCATAAAACAATACTAATATTTACAATCAATTTAATTATTTGTTAAATCTACATGTGAATGGGCTTAGTAAAAAAAAAAATAAAAATATATGAATGTAGTTGTTTATTTATATTATGTTAATAGTACATGCATATTTTTTTTTACATTTACAGTTGCATATACTGCTTCCCGTTTCCATTGCTATACATGGCAGTTTTTTATTGATCTGTTTTACGGTGCATGTCTATAAGCCTGCAGACCCACTGTAAAGCTGGGCATACACAAGCAGTATTTGTTGAAAATTGTTTGCCAGAGCATTCAATTTTGCCATAACTGAGTCAACTAAGTCCTTAACATTTTGTGTAGACCTGCTACTTTAACAGAATCTAAGAAAAATGTTTCTTTCAAAGACAAAACAAAGCAGTGTTCTGTCCTTCAATTTGTTATCCAGGCATTGCTGTAATGTATTTGTTTACCCCAGTCTCTTTTTAAGAACTTAGAACTCCCAAACATTACATATATATTAGTCTTTGCTAATATATATATTAGCAACGTCTCTGGAGAATAAAATGGCAGTCGTTGCAATATTTTTTTTTTTCACGCGGTATTTGTGAATTGGTATTTCAAGTGCAATTGTTTTGGAAATAATACACTTCACTGAATTAAAAAAAAAAACAGTAAAGGTAGCCCAGTTTTTTTGTATATTACAATTATATTATTAGTAAATAGATAACTAACACGTTATGGTTTAAAATTTCTCACACTCGTGGAATGGTGACAAACTACGGTACTTAAAAATCTCCATAGGCGACACTTTAAAAACGCTTTTTAACGGTTACCAGTTTAGAGTTACAGAGGAGGTCTTTTGCTATAATTATTTATTTTGCTCTGATGATCGCGATGATACCTCACATGTGTGATTTGAACACCATTTACATTTGCAGGCGTGATTTACCTATGCATTTTCTTTGGTGTGCGAGCTCACGGGGACGGGGGCGGTTTAATTTTTTTTTTCTATTTATTTTATTTTAAATTTTTAACATTTAAAAAAAAAACTGATCACTTTTATTGTTGTCACAAGGAATGTAAACATCCCTTGTGACAGTAATAGGCAGTGACAGTAACTCTTTATGGAGGGACTCCAAACCCCTCCAGTGGATTCAAAGTATTTAAAACGTAGAAATCTGTATTTTTTAATACTGACAGTATTGGCGCTGTTGGCAGTCGAGTAAACCAGAAGTGACGTTATGACGTTGCTTCTGGGTTACATGATCGGAGACCCGATCGAAGCCAAATCGACTTCGTTCAGGACTCTAACCAGCCTGTATGTATCCCCCCGGTACAACCACTTCTTCAAGCTGACGTACAGGTATGTCAGTTTGCGGGAAGTGGTTAATATGGTCTTATGTTGTATTTTCCTGGCCTGTTTATTTTTTCCTGTATCTCCTTGCTTCTCTTAAAAGCCTGTGATTTACAGAGCTCAATAGCTCAAGGTGAAATGAACACAGGTGATTAAGTCAAAGCAGTGACTCCCCTACTCCCACAGAACAGCTCCATTCAAGGTTTTAGTAAGAGAGAGCATGCCTGAAAGGAGAAAATAGTAAGAAAATATTTTAAATAGAGAAAGATACACAGCACATACATAATGGACTATTCATTTTCAGGTGCAACTCTGATGAGCTATTTGGAATCTCCCTGAAGGTGATTACAAATAATCCAGTTTAAGGTAAACTAAATGAGCTTTCTGATTTTAGCATAACTGGGAGTTTTCTATATAGCATGGATCACTGCTTGGATTCACATCTACCTGAAATTTATTGTTCAGGTAAATACATCAACTCATAATAATACTTTACAAGAATATGTGCTCACTGAAAATATGCTATAGTTGCTCTTTGAAACATAAATACCAGTATTCTATTTTCACTATTTATAGACAATATCATATTTTGCAAAGAGAAAAATATGGGTGAGTAGCATCAATCATCAATTTTTTTAAAAGAACACTACAGACAATAGAAAAAAAGATGTATTTTCACTTGATATTATTTGCATTATACACTGCCTGAGTACACTGCGTATACACTGCAAAAAAAATGTCGCCACCTGGAATTAACTAATTCCTTTTCTTCCCTGATGGCATGGGCATATTCCAACTTGACAATGCCAGGATTCATCGAGCTCAAATTGTGAAAGCGTGGTTCAGGGAACATGAGACATCATTTTCACACATGGACTGGCCACCACAGAGTCCAGAACCTAACTCCATTGAGAATCTTTGGGATGTGCTGGAGAAGGCTTTGCGCAGTCTTCCGACTCTCCCATCATCAATAAAAGATCTTGTTGAAAAATGAATGCCACACTGGACAGAAACAAAAATCTTGTGACATTGCAGATGCTTATCGAAACAATGCCACAGCCAATGCGTGCCGTAGTCAAAGCCAACAGAATATTAGAGTGTGTGACCTTTTTTTTTTCTTTTTTTGGTGGTGACTTTTTTTTTTTGGCCAGCCAGGGTATAATACTTGTAAAATCTAAGTTTCATATGATTTGGTATGGCAAACTCTCATTAACATTAAATATATGACCATACATAAATTACTAAGAAGCTGATCTCAAGGCAGATATGAAAGGCAAAACTAATGGAGCGCTATAATCATTAACCCCTCCCTAAATATCTTATTTAAATGCCAGAAATATTTTGAATTGATAGCAGCCTCTTACAATCGACTGCACAATTTATAGAGAACTTAGAGAAGGAGAGGAAAAGCAGCTAAAGAAGCCACTCGGGTATTTTGTAGTGCAAGGAGCAATGTTGATAGGAAGTGAAAGCAGAGTGACAAAGAAATTAACTTATCAGTGTGCTGCAACTCTTTTCACTGTCCAGTCACAGAGTTTGGATGGGATTGGGGGGATGGTATATGAACGTAATACTTCACCAGAGAAAGACCAGGTCCCCTCTCCTGCTAGACAGAAGTGTGCCCCCCTGTGGCAGGGCTGTATAAATAACAAGACTTCATGGGCAGAAATACAAATCCTTTGGCAAGAAAAACAGCCCTTTTAAAATATATTTATATAATCTCTGTATTTAGCTCTTTGCCTGTCGCTCCACTTCAAGACCTCAAAGTGTTTGTAAACCTTAGTCATGGAATCTGAGCAAAGCACATATATCTGTTGTGTTTATTTATCTCTATCCAAAGCTCTGATTTTAATTTCTCTATGGTGCTTTGTTCCTCTGTTCACTTCTGAGAAGCTTCCCCAACACATGGGATAAATTTGTGTCAGGGAAGGAGATAAGCACAGAGCTTGTCTATTCAGAACACAGCTGTGTGAAGGGGGTGTGTTCCTTTCCTCCAATCAGCTCTCACACACTGTACTTCTAGCCTCCCCGCACCTTCCTTTGTGCTCCTGACCGATGAAAAAAAATTCTGAAGGGGTGTATGGAAAAGACGACTGCAGATACACAAGTAAAACCCTACCCTGCTTTAAAAGAGTTGAGGGATCCAATGAAAGTAAAGAGATATGATCATCCAAATTAATTAGTCATAGCAAATGCTAAAATTCTCATAATTTTATTTAGAAATAAGAAAGGAATACCGGATGTAAAGTGATGTTTTTTTCCCCCCTTAATAAATTTATGTTAAGAGCATGGCTTAATTGGATAGAAATAATGTAGTTTCGATTAAATACAATTTTGTCCATGGCTTCCTTGGTTTGCAATCCAGACTTCACCCCAAGTCTTAACCCCCAAGCTTTTGCCTGGTGGACAAGTAAAGGTCTGATACGTATTGTTGATTTCTGTGATCATAGGGGTATCTTAGCAAAACAAATCCTACGAGAGAAACGCCAACTTCCAAATTTAGAGATATTTCATTACTCTCAGATTGTATAGTTCCTAATTACTCTACAGCATACCTGTATGTCTGATCTCACCACCTCCACCTTGATGGAGTATTTGTGTAGGCCCTTTGATAAACACACTGGTTACATCTTCAAAATTTACAACATATTGACTTCCAAGTAAGAAAAATAGTTTTATTTGAATAGGTGGAAACAAGACTTTGGGGGAGACATTTGAAGTAGATGAGTGCTTTAAAATGACACAGTGAGCTTCGAAAATCATACATAAATACCATTGATCGAAGCAAACTACAAAGTTTTGATGCAATGGTACATGGCACCAGTGAAAGTGACTGTGTACGTCCCAGGAGATACCTCCTCTTGCTTTCGAGGTTGTGATATGGAAATTACAGTACTACATACAGTACATGGTGGTTTTGTCCAAAAGATCAATGATTTTGGATCCGTATCTACAACTATTCACTCACTTACTCAGGTGAACCAAATTAGGTCACCATAGTAAGCATTACTAGGATGTCCGGCTGACAGGACACTGGAACATAAAAGAAAACTTATAGCATTTATATTTACGGCAGCTAGGATTGCAATAGCTAGGTACTGGAGGTCATCCATGATCCCCTTTGACTTGGTGAAAACTAAGCTGTCATGGATCATGGTTAACGAATGCCTCTCGACAATCCTACTTAAGAAACAAGACATATTTTACAAAATCTGAGAACCCTGGATTAAATACCTGTCCGATCCCGTGTGAAGCATTAGTGATTAGACAGGTTTAATTTAATGGAATGCACTTTCTTTCTCATCTTACTCTTCTCTCCTCCTTTTTCCCCTCTTTCTTCTGGTTACCGCTTTTTTTTTTTTCCTGAACTACCAGGGAGATAGATAACAGGAAAAGTTTGTTTCCATAAGGAATGTAAATGAAGATATCAGTCTTAAAGGCCATGTTGGCATGGTTTCCCAAAATATATCTGTTCTTTTGTTTTATGATGGTTATTTCATAGCGGATTTTGATGTGGCTTATATCAGGTGTGCAAGTCAGAAGACATCTGTATACTCTTCCCGCAATACCCACTGTACCATGATATTAGTTTATGGGATTTTGTTATATTCCTTTGATGTTCACATGTCTTAAAAACTTCAATAAAAATATTGGTAAGGAAATAAATATTTGTACTTAGGAAAGGGCAATTTTTAAAAAGTAACGTTACTCCTCTTGACTTGTCCAAGATGGTGTCATGGGTCCATTATGGTTTCACCCAGGTTCCCTAGCAATATGGCAGGTGGTCATGTGTCATTAAGATGTGCTTACACATGTGGGATGATGCCTAATTCACTCCCACAGATTCGAGACCATATCCCCACGCTTTATGTGCAGTACTGTATTCTAATATCCTCATGCATGCACATTGTCATCTTAAGAGTGGATGCATTTGATGAAATATTAATTTCGTGCTGCCATCAACATGGCGGCAAGATCCCCTGCATGTGCGGTGGTGATTTATATTTACTACCAACAAGCTCAACAGATTCTTCTAACTTCGACTTTTGCTTGCTCAGAGAAGGAGCCCCTTTTTGAGTGGCGATAGGCTAGCTATATTCCTATTACAGAGAACACAGAGCAGACCAGGCACACACCAAATCATGTGCCCTCTATGGGGCCCCGCCTGGCATATACAGTCAGTTAAGCAATAAGCAGGCATGCCCGAAAATGGTGCTGGCTAAGCAAATCCCTTTTCTTCAAACAACTACAATGACAACAGTATTCAAAGCAAAAACAAACAACCAATATTGTCAAATTCAAATCCAAATTGAAATCAATCAAATCAAAAGTCAAATGCAATTAATATATTAAACATTTACATCATGTAAATAACTCATACATAGACAACAAATTGCCAGCAAAAGGAAAATAAGTGTTACCTTTCGTGCCCTGTGACCCCTTAAAAAAACTCAACCAGCACAACAGTGAAAGAAGTAAATGAGAAAAGGTTCTAACATTAGTTGGCGTGCCGGCTTTTTCTCCTGTTGCGCGAATTTGGATGGTGGAGCCGGGGACAGAGGCCCATGTGTCCAGGTCACCACTGTTAAGAATAGTATTGCAATGAAGGACATAGGTATATCTTTTGTTTTTGTATGGTTTACTGAGTATTATTATTGTACACTGGATCACAGGGCATCAAAAGCAGAGTGACAAAGGTACAAGATTAAACACAGTTTTTATACCATTTTGTGTAATATGTGTTACGTATCCCATCCTTTACATAGTGTCTACCTTATTCTGACTATTCTCTATCTGTGACACATATTCACGGGGAAGGGGGAAATTCTGATTATCTGAGATAACATTGTAAATGTCACATAAATGATAAATGGTGATAACTGAGGATAAATGATGCTTGCATACTAATTGATTTTTGAAGTGATAATTAAAAATAACATGAAAGAAACCCATAATATAAAAGAGAGAATCTCATTCAAAGACACAAGGTCTTACATCCTTTCCTATTCACCTGCTTCTAACCATTATCCCACACATCCCACACATCAGTAACAATGGTTACCATCCTTGGTCTAGTCTTACACACATCCTTTCATTCCTACATTGTCTAGACAAAGCTAAACGGAGGAGAAAGAACTCAGAACACAAGAGATAAAACACAGTTCACATATAGTTCATAATGTCAATTTACTCAACTGATGGCTTCCAGGCACAAGAAACACTTTTATCAATCACTACAATAAATCTGTATCTGTGGTGAATGGTGCAGTAAAATACAGGTAGCCAGTTGAGTAAATTGACATTACAAATCCCTACTGCAAGATATAAATCAGGTATAAGCCAGAGCCTCTGAGCTTTAATTCTGTACCTATTGCTCCTGTCCCAATATTACCATCTCCCAATACTTCTATTGCAGCTAACATACACACCCAATTACATCCTCAAAAATTCATAAGTTTAATAACCCTGATTCTGTATCTGACACCCACCCATATCTATAACCTCATCCACAGGAAAAATGTACCTTCTCCACTCTAGAAAAAGTAATTTAACCTAATACTTGGTCAAGGTGAAGGCAGCAACAAGGGCATTTGGATTATACTAGACATATTTGTTGTGCCTTCCAGGAGTAGGATCCCGATTTCATCTGCAAAACATTCTTTCCCTGTTTCTAAGCCACTGTTTCCCTCATTTTGTATTAGTTGTTTTGTCTGTAGGAAATGTAGAGCTTAGCTGCAGAAGTGACCTTACTACTGTGTAGGAGGTCACTACCATGCTGCTGACTATAGTTTAAACATTGTACTATGCCCACAGGTATCTAAATATTAAATATTAAGCATAAAAAAAATAAAATCTGACAAGAAGAATAACAAAACATTGTTTTGTGTAAGTAATGTATTTTGTATTGTGTAATGTATTGTGTATCATTGTGTTCATCTGTTGGGTGAACAGTTCGGGCTAAGCAAAGGTTCGACCCGCACATCGCCTCTTCGTCCGTTCTTCAAACATCTGAATGTGCAGGGCGTTCATGCTGCACAGTGCATTTTAAGCCCTAATTGGGCAAACCTTTGCCCAATCAGGGTGCAGTGAATAGCTGGTTGTTAAGGAGTGGTCCGGGACGCCAGCCGCAGCATTCTTAACAACTGTTGAATCATCAGCTGTCAATGGGCTTCCCCACTGACAGCTGAATGAAAAAAAAAACCTTGCCGTAATTTAAAAAAAAAAAGTGCAAAAAAAAAAAAACTATGTGGGGGTCCCGCCCCAGAATGGCCTGGTATGGATTTTAAGGGGAACCTCATGCTAAAGTTAAAAATAAAAAAGGGCATGGGGTTCCCCCCAAAATCCATTCCAGACCCATATTAGATCATGCAGCCTGGCAGGCCAGAAAAGGGGGGGGGCAGGGAGCACCCCCCCCTGAACCATACCAGACCACATATTCTCAACACCAGGCTCTACCCCCACCCCAAAACACATTGTCCCTATGATTATGGTGAAATTGGCCTCATTCCCACAACCCTGGACTGTGATTGTGGGTGTCTGCAGGCAGAGGGCTCATAGGAATCTGGAAGCCCCCTTTAACAAGGGGGCCCCCAAATCCTGGCTTCTCCCTATGTAAATGAGCATGTGGTACATACAGTAGTACCCCTACCCATTCACCAACAAGTGTTAAAAAGTAATAAAAACACAGGAACAGTTTTTGACAATTCTTTATTTAAAAATAAAAAGACAGTGTCCTCCCAAGTAAATCCATCGTCAATTATAATGGTATTGTATTGACGGCAATTTAAATGTCATTTCATTCATTTTTTTTCTTTAGAGATGTCAGTATTGCTGCAGCAGGTTCCTTACAACCTACAGATGCACCACCTTACTAAGACTAAGGGGAACCCCCAGGCACTATATTTAAAGGGATTTTGCTTTTTTATTGTTGCACTTTAAGCATCATTAAAATCACTGCTCCTGTAAAAACAATCTTTTTTTTTTACAAAAAATGTTTGCATTGATACATGTTCCCCAGGGAAGTACCCAGACCCCATACCATTTTTATGGCCAATTACTTGCAAATAATTTCGGGTCCCATAGACTTTAATAGGGTTCGCCGTTCAGATCAGAGCTTTTTCTCTGTTCAGGAGTCCTAGTGCGGACTGAACAGGGTGGTGTTCGGCCCATCTCTAATCACTACAGTACCATATGTATGTATAGAGCAACATATTGGAACATACTGTTTCAACCTACATCCCTCAAGGTGGTTACTGCTAAAATTTTCGTTCATTGTTGTCTTTGGTAAAAACCATGGTAATATAACCACAAATCATCTTGTTTGGTCCTCTTGCTGACAATGTAATGGTATAATGCTTTACAGGAATGGTGGGTTTTAGCACCCACATGTTGCTTATATGTGTCCTCGGCAACCAAGATTTCTGTTATGAGAACACGCTGACAGTGTACTATCAGCACAGTCACCCAGCTCCAGGTCTCTATTTACCATCAGGAGTCAGCGGGATGGACTTATGATCATGTGAACACTGTTAAAGCCAGTCAGGAAGTCTGTCCTGCCTCCTGGCATTAAGGTCAGTAAAAGAGATGCCCGGAGGGGCTAGAAGAGTTTAAATACCCTACAAAGACACCAATGATAATTTATGTCTGTTTTGAGCAATGATGAGATGGTAATGATTAAAGTCTAAAAAAAAAAAAAAAAAAAAAACTTTTTTGAAATCATTTAGGAGAAATATTACTCCTCCAAAGCCTCTACCACCACCACTGTCGCAATTGTGTTTGGTGTGGTAAATAGCACTAAGAGAGCTATCACATGCACTGATCAATAATCAATAATATTGACTGTGCCCACCCTTTCCACCTAGCTCCCCCATCCATAGAAGCTGCACTACATCATTTGTGAATGAAAAACTATGTATAAATGGAGAATGATTGAATGATTGAAAGGCTGCCACCTCCATTCATATATCTTGTTGCATTCAAAGAAGTTGTAGTATGCCATCTATGATTAGAGGGTCTGTGTAGAAAGTGAAGGCATAGTCGGGCACTCTTAATGAGTGCCTGTAACAGCTCTCTTAGTTCTGTTAACTTCCTCCACACTGGAAAATTTCAGCAGCGGGGGGTGAGGGTTGTCAATAAAGGCAGAAGATTTCATCTAAACAAGGACAGAGCAGCACAAGGGAAACATCTCTATAAATGTAAGTAATGTCCCTTGTATTTATTTTTTCAAGTAAATGTAGGCATTAACCACTTGCCGACTGCCAACAGTAATATTATTGTTGCAATGCGGCTCCCCTGGGTCCAGCAAGATACAGGCCCCCAGGCTGCTCCTATCCTTCCAGGGACCCTCTGCCAACAACGCAATGCAAAGTTAAGGAAGAGCAATGCCCGACAAAGCTCACCGTACTTTCCTCCGGCCCGTTCCAGGGAGAGAGAGATTCCAAGATGGCGCCGCCGGCCAGGCCTTGTGCTCTCCTGCCTCATTAACCGATCTCCCTGATGCAGATCCAGAGGACAAGGACAGTGGATTGGCACCCATCTCCCTCACTTTTCTTACACAACTAGCCCAGTGTCACAGAGCCCAGCCAAAGCCAGGATGCGGATGGATTCTCCTCTCCAGGCAGAGACCACAGTGAGTAAAGAGAATTAGCCAGAGCACACTGTCTTGCAATCCTCCATAGCTGCTTTTCCTATATCAGGACAGTCTTTTATAGCTACAACCATGAAAGATATACTCTTATCATTGCAATCTTCTCTCATGGCTAATTTCTCCTCCCTTTGTCACATGTTTACCTCCGATATGCAGAAAAGGAGAGAAAGAGTACAGTACATGGAAAACAAGATGGAGGAATGTACTTATACAGTGAATTATATGGTCGATGTATATATAGAACAGAAGGATGACATTATGGGGATAAAAGCAAAATTTGCAGATCTTGAAGATCAATCCTGTCGCAATACCATTAAAATACACAGTGTCCCTGAATCCATTCTACCCTCAGAGCTACGAACTTATGCCATCAATCTGTTTTCCACTATCCTGCTTGAATTATCACCAATGGAACTTACTATTGACCGCATTCACAGAATCCCCAAACCATGGCACCTAGAGAACTCAGTACCCAGAGATGTCCTTATGAGGGTCCACTTTTATCCAGTTAAAGAGCAAATTCTATCCAAAGAAAAAGCACACAACGCCCTCCCTGCAATGTGTGCAGATGTCCAAATTAGGGCAGACCTGTCACAATACACCCTGCAAATGAGAAGAAAATGGTAGCTAAGGCTCTCAACAACCATAAGCTAACCTACAAGTGGCGTTACCCAGCTACTATATTGGTCAATCGCAATGACGTCTCCCATGCCATCTCTACCATTGAAGACAGAATAAAACTCCTTCATTCTTGGGGAATTATTCCAGAGATCCCAAGAGATGTCACCGACACCTCCAAAAAAACCAAACCACCTCACCATGGGCATTATAAATCCAAATACAAATGAGCATTCCTGCCCTTTATCTGCTCAGCTTCAGCTTTAATCTCCGGTCTGGCTTTCAGCTTGACTCCGTACAGAGTTTGAACTTTTACCCCAAGATTGGTCAGCATCTCTCAGAGTTCTAAATGTATGCTATGTGTGTTGTTTGTTCTGTTTCCTTTTTTTTTCCTCTTACTCTCACCTGGATACAGTTTACGGTAACTATTTGGATCCCTAATCTAAATTCTTGTTCAGTGAGTAACTCTGCTTTTCTTCACACCATAGACTCAGAAGACGTACAGTTTCTGCTACATCATTCCTGGAAACTATTCATTGAGGTGCAAGCCACAGCTCTATTCCCCGTTCTCCTGAAGTTCAGCTTGCCTGAGTCTCCCAACTGTGAATTGTTGCTTTACAGTTTTCAACCTAACATATACACAACATGACTTTCACCATTCTCTTCTTGAATGCCAAAGGCTTGAATCATCCGGCTAAATGAGCCTCTTTGTGGAAAACAGTCTTGCCGCTTAACTGTGATGTTCTTTTCGCCCAAGAAATCCATTTTGATCAAGCTGCAGAACCCCTTTGTAGTCACAAAAACTTCCCTCCGATATTTAAAGCCCACTACATATGGAAACAGGGAGAAGTGCTTTTAGCCACCCGAGACGCTGTCACATTCCAGCTCCATAATTGTATCTCAGATCCAGAAGGTCGTTACATTATTCTGCTGTAGTAATATTGACAATACACAGTATACGTTTGTATCCCTCTATGTTTCAAATCAGTGTCAAATAACATCCTTTAAAAAGATCCTCAAAACATTGAAGAATATCCAGCAGGGTCATCTCCTATTGTGTTTGTACTTTAATTTAGATACTGATAATAGGATAGGCACCTTCACTGGTCCTAAGAGACAATAATCTCCTTTGAACAAGTTATAAATTCTAATGATCTATATGACTTATGGATGTGTTGCCATGCTAGTGAATGTGATTATACATACCTATACCCGCATCACATCACCTTCTCAAGTATAAACCTTTTCCTAACTGACAAGTGGTTACTTCAGAAAATATCGGCATTGACCATCCACACTGTTCCCTTGTCAGATTGTGCCCCTATGAGCATCCCCTTATCCAGAAAGCCTTCTCATCCCCATGCATACGTGCGGCGGGCCAACAACTATCTCCTACAGGACACTACGACTGCTGCATCCCTGTGTCAGCATCTTGAGGGTTTTTTTTTCTCTTAACTCAAATTCGGTGAATGACCCAGCAACAGTGTGGAATACTCATAAAGCTGTCATTAGGGGTATTTTTATTCAATTAGGGTCTCACGCAAAGAAAAAAGGACGCAGCGGCTAGACAAACTTACTGCAGCTATAACAGCTACAGAATCCCTGATCAAAACGAATCCCTCACCATCCCTTCAATCTAAGATATTTTCACTGCACCATGAACTCCGTTCCTTACTACTGGAGTAATTTGAAAAAGTTTATAGGAAACTCAAGGTTAAAATATACTCCACAAGCAACAAAGCTGGGAAAATGATGGCCTTGCAAATTAAAGAGCAATGCTTTAAAACTAAAATAAAACCACTTCTATCACCCAATCACTAATGAAAAAAATGTCAAATCCCTTTCCATTGCAGACTCGTTTAGTCTATACTACAGGGGTCTTTAAAATATTTGTGATGAGATTGACCTTCCCTCCTTATCTACAGCAAATTTCATCCCTTACCCGTCCCTTCACTGTATCTGAAATTACACAGGTAATCAAAAACCTACCTAACTCCAAATCCCCAGGCCAGAGGGGTTCACTGGAGAATACTAGAAAAAATGTAAACATATTTTAGCTCTTTTCCCTGGATGCAGAGAAGGCGTTGGACAGGGTACACTGGAAATATCTTTCCTCTGTGCTAACTAAATTTGGGTTCCAGGGCCATATTTTTAAGGTCATAATGCCTTTCTATTCTACCCAATCAGCATGTGTCTACACATCTAATATTCTTCCTCCTTCTAAATCTCTAATGGAACGAGACAGGGTTGCCCTCTTTCCCCCTTAAACTTTAATTTAGTATTGGAACCCCTAGCAGAACACATCAGGGCCAATAGAAACATTTCTGGAGTCTCTATTGCTTCTCAAGAACACAAGATTAGCCTATTCGCTGATGATGTAATACTCATGATTACCAAACCCACTACCTCTGTATACCAGAAGTGCAAACAACATTATCCTGGTTCAGTGAGGTTTCCTATTATAAAGTTAATGACACAAAATCTTTCATCCTTGAATTAGGAATTGATGCCACAACCAGTAATCTTCTCCAACAACAATTCCTGTATACTTGGGCTGAAAGTAGCATATCAGGCCTAGGGGTGCAGTTAACTAAGTCTACTAGAACCTTGTTTCAAAACAATTACCTTCCCTTTTGCAATAAACTGCAACAAGACCTCAACAACCTGGAGAGATTCTAATTCTCCTGGATGGGCAGATTGGCGTTTAAAATGCTGCACCTCCCCAAACTTCTTTACCTTTTTAGAGCATTACCTATTCCAATCCCATCTAGCTATTTTAAATCACTAATCATTTTCCATTAAACTAACACATCAGTGTCACATGACCCCTGATAGAATCTCTCAATTAGGTAAATGCACGAATAATAAATGCTGGAGAAACTGTGGCCAAAAAGGCGACCTTCTCCATATCTTCTGGGCATGCTCTATATTGACATTGTATTGATCATCTATTTTCAAACTTGTATCTGAAGTGACTCAAACAACAATCCCACCATCACCCAGCCTAGCACTACTTTCATTAGAAGTAGAAATGTTTCCACACACACCTTACAATATACCATTACCCATATCCTTCTAGCAGGCAGACTTAACATTACCAAGAGATAGAAGAATCCTGATCCTCCCACTCTATGGGAAGTGATAGATCTGACCCAATTACCAATTACACTACTCATATGAACAGGTAGTAGGACTCAGACAGAGCAGAATGTATTACTCGCATGTGGCTAACATGCTCAAATGGAGAACATTAAACCTTTGAAGCCCACCCTTTCCTCTGCTACAACGAGTGAGAGACACCTGATGCCTAATCGGCATTGGTTCTTTCTTACTCAGTAAGACCAGTAGAGGAAGAGAACCTTCTTCTCTTCTATTGACGAGAATTTGCTTATTTACTTAAACCATATTTTTATGATCCGAATAGGTATTCCTACTGTTGTTTACTTTCTCTTTCCTACCAGTGAGTTACACATTGAGAAACTTGTATTGTCTACTCGAAAATTTCTGTACAATTGTCATTGTTTCTTTATTGTTGAAAATTAAAATCTACTAAATATCTATTGAATGAAAAAACACTGCAGTGTCATTTGAAAGGCCTTTTGATCTACTAGCATGCTATTTTCAATCATCTGGTCACTTAAAATTGGAAAACAAATAACATATATTTATCAAGGTAAGAATCACCAAGTACTTCAGCTGGAAAAAGAAAATTACTCTGTATGCTCAGCTATGGAGTTAAAGAGACCCTGTATCCTTGATTTTCTTCTAAATTCTAAGCCCAGTGGCCTGGCAGTTATAGAAGACAAAATAAGAAATCCTCTCTCAAAGTAAAATCATGCTTTTTTTTACTTTATCCTGACAAAGTTGGAAAAAAAAAAATGACAAACTAAATTTCACATTAACCAGAGATTGAAGGCAACATTTCTCTTCTTTACCTGTTTCTTTAAACATTTGATCACAATATGCATGGCATAATGCAAAAGGCGAGACAAGAGGGGATGGTATTTCTCTAGTGGGTAATAATTTCCAGGCACTATACCAATAAAAGATATACAAAGAGTCAGGTGGCTGGGGACTTTCTTGATAAATGGCTCACTGGAGGATTCTCTGTTCCTCCACTAGGCCAGTCCTGCCCTATTCTAGGGAATATAAGATTAGATAATGCAGTTTAAAACAAGTAAATATGATATACTTTCCTATATATGTTATAATACTAGCAGCATAAGACTTTAAAAATAGTCAATGTTGATGGATTGATTTTTTTTTCCATTTATTAACATATTATGTTATGACCTCAAATATGTTTAGGTAAGTTATGAAAGTGTTCACCATCATTTAGAATAAGCGATCTCTACTGGTCAGACAATGGTCTGAAACTCATATTCAAATGTTCAGTGAACATGTACAACTATGTGTCTGTGACATTTGAAGTATATTGTCCATGGTCATGTTAAAGTGAAAATGTAGGATGTTACAAAATGACTCAGTTTAATCTAGTTATACATTTAGTAAAGTAGCATACTCACTGTAACAGGAAGGGCCAGATCCTTAAGTCAGTCAGACTTACCTATATTGTACAGTGCTTTAGATCTACCTAGTTTTCTGAAAGGTGCATGTAGGCAGAAAACACAAGTTGCTTCTAATTCTTTATCCATCCACAGCCTTGACCAAGCTGTATTGGTTTGACTACTGTGGAAGAAAGTTTAGTCAGGAGCTGTCTTAGGTGTCTGGCAGGAAAATCTACTTAAAAAAAAAAATGATTATACAGAATTAAATTTTTTGATAGGTAAAAAAGTAAACACATAAAATCACACTGTGTATCTAGGCACAATCAGTAGGATTTATGTTTAGATTTTGGTTTAAAGACAATTTGGCATTTTATTAAAGTTTTTTCTTCCACTTTCCATGGCTATGCCCCTATTATTTTTCCTGTGCAAGTAATCTTGCTTCATTGTTTTACCTATTACATTTTTACTCACCGTGTACCAGAATAGTAAAACAAAAGAAAAATAACAGTTTATCACTGAATAGAAAGCTTAGCGAAAAGTCAGCTTTAATAAAGTACAGGCAGTGACTTTAAACTGCTTATGCCTTAAATGGTATTAAGGCATTTTATCCTTTTTTGCCTTTAGATTTTAAGCAGCATGCCTCAGTTGTAGCAGTCAGTTTGACTGCAAATCATTACTCTGGTTTTTCTAGTAAGGGGTTCTGTACCAGTGCTTCCATGGTTTAAAAGATATGAGAATTCATTACATTATTAGACTTGTCCAAACGCATTTAAAACACATTCTGCTATGGGCTGTAATATGCCAATGTTAGGAACAAAGCTTAAATATATTCATAACAGAATAACCAGATTTCTATGCTATGTATATGGAAGCTTGACACAGAAAAAAGAGTATTTTCCAACAACACACATTAAAATGATAATTAGTTATTCAGTATGTGGGAGTCGATATTCCCATTTTGAAAGATGCAAGCTAGTTGAAACAAACACCTGATTCTTTTGTCTCTCTGGGAGCCCACAGATATATCTCCCCTCCTTATATCTTGGTGCTGCTTCCCCAATGTTTTACCTCTCCTGCTGCATTCTCTGTAGTAAAAGAGAAATTACGTTTTCTACAGAATGAGCAAGACTACTTTGGAATGGCTGCCATATGGAGGCAAACCTGTGATTTAATACTATTTACATAGTTTGTGAGGTTGAAAAAAGACATCAGTCCATCCAGTTCAACCTATGATGTGTGTGTGTGTTTGCTGTTAACCGCACATTGTATACCCCTGTATGTTGTGGTCTTTAAGGTGCCCATCTAATAGCTTTTTGAAACTATCGATGCTCCCTGCTGATACGACTGTTTGCGAAAGAGAATTCCACATCCTTACCGCTCTTACAGTGAATAACCCCCTGCGTATTTTAAGGTTAAACCGCTTTTCCTCTAGTTTTAGTTAGTGGCCACGTGTCTTATTGTATTCCCTTTCTCTGAATAGTTTGTTCCTTATGCTAGGGTTGCCAGTACAATATTTGTACATTGATATCATATCCCCCCTCAAGCGTCTCTTCTCCAGAGAGAATAAGTTCAGTGCTTGTAGTCTTTCCTCATAGCTGATCTCCTCCATTCCCCTAATTATTTTTGTTGCCCTTCTCTGGACTCTCTTCAGTTCCAGCACATCCTTCCTGAGGATCGGTGCCCAGAACTGGACAGCATACTCCAGATGTGGCCGGACCAGAATCTTGTAGAGTGGGAGAATAATCTCTTTATTTCTGGAGTGAATCCCCTTTTTTATGCATCCCAGTATTCTGTTGGCTTTGCTGTGGGCTTTGCTTAGACTAAATATCTCCTTAACCACTTTACCACTGGAGGATTTTGCTGTCTTACGTCCAGGCCACTTTTTGCGATTCAGCACTGTGCAACTTTAACTGACAATTGCGCGGTCATGCAACGCTGCACCCAAAAAAAATTTACGTCCTTTTTTTTCACACAAACAGAGCTTTCTTTTGGTAGTATTTTATCACCTCTTTGCTTTTTACTTTTTGCGATATTAATAAAAAAATGCAAAAATTTGGAAAAAATAACAATATTTTTCTACTTTGACAGTTAAAAAATATCCAATATATTAAATGTTTGTTATATATTTAGGCCAAAATTTATTTAGCTACATGTCTGACAAAAAAATTCTCAATCAGCGTATTTTTAACCGCTTTAAGACCGGAAGATTTTACCCCATTCCTGACCAGGCCATATTTTGCGATTCGGCACTGCGTTATTTTAACGGAAAATTGCGCGGTCGTGCCATGCTGTACCCAAATTAAATTTATGTTCCTTTTTTCCCCACAAATAGAGCTTTCTTTTGGTGGTATTTGATCACCTGTGCAATTTTTACATTTTGCGCTATAAACAAAAAAAGAGCTACAATTTTGAAAAAATAACAATATTTTTCAAATTTTTTTATATGAAATTCCCCAAAAAAATGTAAAAATCAAAATTTTTTTAACATTTTAGACCAATTTGTTTTCTGCTACCGCCCACAAGGAGAGGAGTCCAGCGACGTAGGTCTATGTCGCTGGACGATAACGAGCCACTTTGCCGCAGTACGGTCAACGTGACCGGTCGGCAAGTGGTTATTGAGTGTCTGTTTTTAGAGTGCTCTCAACTTCCTTTTTAGATGAAGTCTGCTGCCTGGACTATCTGGCAGATAAATACAGTGACAAAAGTTTATCTTAGGGGAAATGCAGACTGCTATTGTTGATTTTCCTTTAATAAATGCTTTCTGCTTGCATGCAGATTAGCCCTTCCAGTGGCCCATGCCTTTAAACTCATCCATTTTACTGCTTCTTGGCCACAGCAGGCATTTGATGGCTTCATGTGTATAAACACCTGCTCTCCATATTGTGGTACCTGTTGCCAACTTGTACACTACAGGATGTATGAGGCGGCAGTAGGAACCACAGCATGCGGGGTATAGGAAGTATTCCACACACACAGAAGAGTCAACCACTTGCAAGGCTGTGGAGTAGCAAAGTGGCAGAGTTTGAAGACATAGCCACTAGAATTGAAGTATACATGCTCTTCCTTTACAGTGAAGCATTTGCTTATGTAGCACATTCCAGTGTGCAGGCAAATTTATGTTATGACTCAAGGTAAACTGTGTGAGTTAGAAATTTTGTCAGGTTAACTGCAGGTCAGTCCGGTCGGTTGTACAGAGGCAGGTCTCTGGTACCTCCCCCTGGATCTGGAAGTTTGAAGCAACTTCTTGAAGTTAAGAGGTGGAGGCCAGGAAGATGCATGCTTCAGGGAGTCTGATCAATCCCCCAGGAAAAATGTCCTGGCAGGGCAGGGCAGGGTCCTGGCAGGGTGGATGCACAAGTGTTGCTTGCATCCCTTTGGCGGCAGTCCCAGAGCTGTCTACTTGAATGCAGAAGCTGCACTGACACAGCTGCTGCTCCCAATGTGACATCCATATAGGTTCAGGTGTATGGTCCTGAACACTCCCAGGGTGAGTTTGGGGACATGCGCTCACACCCACATGAAGTGATATTGAGACACAGTCCATGCAGACCACTGGGTCCCAATAGATCTGAATGGGACTGCCCACATGGGATGTGCAGAAAACCTGTGCATCCCCATGCTGTTAAAGAATGGCCCTTCACGGGCATTGATGTAGTCACCCAATGTGAACAGAGGCCTTAATGTGCAGGTGGGGTCCTCTACTCCAAAAATATGATAATAATACAACAAAAATAAAGAAAAAGAGTGTCAATGTAGGCATACAAACAATCTGGCTATAATTGATGGATCAAAATAAACTTAGCTATCACACCCAAGAATACATAAATATAAAGCAGCCACTGTGGATGATAGCTTGTGGATAGGTTTAATGACAGTAATGGCTAAACGGAACTTGAATGAAATGCTTAGGTCAGACAATCCTGGCCAAATTATGCAATCAAAACCTTCCACATAGACTCAAGGCCAGCATTTACTGTCAGTGAAGTTTCTTTAATGATAAAGAGTCAAGTCACCAAAAGTGCAAGAAGGCCCAGTTAGATGCAAGCATAATGTTCTGGGTGGGAGTTTGTATCCACTAGGTACATGCTAACTAGGAATTCAGGCAATATGAACTGGGCTGTATGGAAGCACAAGCCTCAGAGGAGAAACCAAAAAGGTTCTCCACCAAAGGGACACTATGTTGCAGAGTGGCATAATGCAAAGGCAATACAGGGAAAACACAGAGGCGGCATGGCACAGGTGACACCATATACAGAAAAGACTGAAAACTCTAAGGACACATAAGAAACAGGGCTTTAAGTACCTATGCTTACACAGTGGAACTACAGAATGTGCTGGTCTTCCCCAGAGCATCCTGCAAGGGTTGATATAGAACAAGAAGCATGGCTACCTATAGATAGAGTCTATTGGAGAACAGTGTTGCTGGAGTTACTGAAACACAAATGAGAGTCCCTGGGACCACTGGGGTTCTGGGATCATGGGAACACAGGAAAATCTCTAAAAGCACTGGGGTGATGGGCACATGGGAATACATGGTACAGGGGTCACAGGATACTCAAAGAGTGAGGGAGTTGCACATGGGACACAGAGGATGCTAGGGACCTGGAACCTTGGAGACACACAAATCATCACAGGGAAGGCCTGGACCAGGAACTCTGAGGATCACAGGGACACAAAGAGAAAGCCTAGAAGCACCAGAAAGGACAGGAAACTCAGTTACTAGCATGTTAACCCATTGCTTGAACTTCAAGGAAGACATGCACTATGTAAATCAGTACCTGGCTATTGCACAGTGGAAAGAACTGTACCTGGAACAAGATAGAGATGAGTGTGACACAAAATGCGCATTTTGTGGCAGTATTTCCCCCAATGAGATGATGCAAACATCCAAGATCCATGACATTATGGATGGCATACATTTTCTTATCTGACACTCCTGTAACTGGCCTTTAACTCAACTTCTGATAAATTTAATCCACAAGGCAATGATAACTAATGTACAAAACACCAGGCATATGTCTTAAACAGCAGGTACAGTGCCCTGTGAAAGTATTCGGCCCCCTTGAACTTTGTGACCTTTTGCCACATTTCAGGCTTCAAACATAAAGATATAAAACTGTAATTTTTTGTGAAGAATCAACAAGTGGGACACAATCATGAAGTGGAACGGAATTTATTGGATATTTCAAACTTTTTTAACAAATAAAAAACTGAAAAATTGGGCGTGCAAAATTATTCATCCCCCCTTAAGTTAATACTTTGTAGTGCCACCTTTTGCTGCGATTACAGCTGTAAGTCGCTTGGGGTATGTCTGTATCAGTTTTGCACATCGAGAGACTGAAATTTTTGCCCATTCCTCCTTGCAAAACAGCTCGAGCTCAGTGATGTTGGATGGAGAGCGTTTGTGAACAGCAATTTTCAGTTCTTTCCACAATGTCTCGATTGGATTAAGGTCTGGACTTTGACTTGGCCATTCTAACACCTTGATATGTTTATTTGTGAACCATTTCATTGTAGATTCTGCTTTATGCTTTGGATCATTGTCTTGTTGAAGACAAATCTCCATCCCAGCAGGCCAAAACCATGATGCTGCCACCACCATGTTTAACAGTGGGGATAGTGTGTTCAGGGTGATGAGCTGTGTTGCTTTTACGCCAAACATAACGTTTTGCATTGTTGCCAAAAAGTTCAATTTTGGTTTCATCTGACCAGAGCACCTTCTTCCACATGTTTGGTGTGTCTCCCAGGTGGCCTGTGGCAAACTTTAAACAACACTTTTTATGGATATCTTTAAGAAATGGCTTTCTTCTTGACACTCTTCCATAAAGGCCAGATTTGTGCAGTATACGACTGATTGTTGTCCTATGGACAGAGTCTCCCACCTCAGCTGTAGATCTCTGCAGTTCATCCAGAGTGATCATGGGCCTCTTGGCTGCATCTCTGATCATTCTTCTCCTTGTATGAGCTGAAAGTTTAGAGGGACGGGAAGGTCTTTGTAGATTTGCAGTGGTCTGATACTCCTTCCAATTCAATATTATCACTTGCATAGTGCTCCTTGGGATGTTTAAAGCTTGGGATATCTTTTTGTATCCAAATCCGGATTTAAACTTCTCCACAACAGTATCTCGGACCTGCCTGGTGTGTTCCTTGTTCTTCATGATGCTCTCTGCGCTTTAAACGGACCTCTGAAACTATCACAGTGCAGGTGCATTTATACAGAGACTTGATTACACACAGGTGGATTCTATTTATCATCATTAGTCATTTAGGTCACCATTGGATCATTCAGAGATCCTCACTGAACTTCTGGAGAGAGTTTGCTGCACTGAAAGTAAAGGGGCTGAATAATTTTGCACGCCCAATTTTTCAGTTTTTTATTTGTTAACATAGTTTGAAATATCCAATAAATTTCGTTCCACTTCATGATTGTGTCCCACTTGTTGTTGATTCTTCACAAAAAATTACAGTTTTAAATCTTTATGTTTGAAGCCTGAAATGTGGCAAAAGGTCGCAAAATACTTTCGCAAGGCACTGTATATTTCCCTAATATTTAAGTTGTGATCCCTTTAAAGGGGACAGCTTGAAGGCATAGTTGAATACTTGGGGGTTCTTACCCACGCAAGCTGAGGGGTTCCTGGGTAGTCCGGTTGAAGAGAGAGAACTGATTGTCAATACTCTGAATTGATAAGTGTTTATTAGGGACTAAGAAATTCAGAGGTTCAAAGAGTTTTGAGAGGGAAGAACCCTGACTACAAGGACTCTGGTCCTGAAGGGGTTTAGGTACATCTGCCTATACTAAATTTCAAAATAGGGACAGATGCTTATCCAACATCACTGGGGTGTTTTTGTTAAATTTGGACCTAAACCTGTGGATTTTATAAATATTTAGTTGTCAACTGCCTCTTTCATAGCCATCCTTTTGGAGCAATTCCTAAAAAAGGTACCTCATCATTGTCAAATTCCTCCAGGTTTAGATACTTCTCTAACTCGCCCTGTTCCTGGTTCTGTTCTTTTCTCAGTCATTTCCTAAAGGTAACGTTCCACAAAAATAGATACAGATGTTTATAGTAGTCAAATTCATGTCCTTTGTCAGTGTGGCAAAAATAAAAGAAGACCTCTAGATAGTGCTGAAATACGATCCATATTTGGGGGGGTATACTGTCAGATGAATGACTTCAAAATTAACTCTCCTGATCTCAATATTATCTCAGTATTAGTTCTTAAATTAAGGGATAATTCTTCTCCCATTATTTTATTATTTATCTGGTCTTCATCTGACTGATTGCCCCAGCTCTCCTAACTTTTGTCTTTTTTCTTCTTACTCCTCCTGGTTCTTTGTTTTCCCTGTCTGTTTCTAAACAAGGTATTCAATTCTTACTTCTGGACTTCTCGAAGTTGCCCAAATAACTTGACTTCCCTGAGCCTTCTGTATCTGTTGTAGTTACCTCACCTGTGAAGTCAAAAGAGCTCCTCTCTTCCCTTATATTTGATCATCTCTTACATCTAAAGAAAGAATGAAAGTTCAAAACAAATTCCTTTTTTGAAATCCAAAATATTTATTCAATACGTTTTTGCTTTGTAATCTAATTCTAATTTTTTTCTACTTCTTTTGTCAGGTGTGCATTGCGGTTCTAAAATTGCTTTTCTTTATATTTATCCAAAGCTGCTACACTTAACTACATTTCTCTCTTCATATATTTTAGTTGTAATTCAACTTCAATTTCCTCTGCATAAGGCTAAATTCATATGCAATACATATCTTTTAGCCATTTCTAAAAAAAATTTTTAAAAAAAGTGGATATTTTTTAAACATTCCAAAGGGATGATACTAATATATATATATATATATATATATATATATATACTGTGTATGTACTGTATGTATATATATATTTGTAACACCTACTATAATCTCCAAAAAAGCAAACACTTAATAAAACAACATAATTTAAAGCAGAAAATAATGTTGTAGGACACACTGAATGAAAGAAAAGAAGTATATTTACCATCAACACTTGATTGTGTATAATACAATGCGGCAATTTTCCATCTTGTGTCACCTACTATCATTTAAGCTAATGTTCATGTTTTTTGTTTGTTGTGCAAAACCTAACTGTAGCAGTGCACCTGCACAAAAGGTGGGCAAACCCTAACACCAGGTACTGCTGCTCCTAAAAGCATTACTTCCAAGTAAGGCTTGTGCTTTAGTCAAAGTGCAATTGTAATTTTTCATAGGGCAGAAAAAGTAAAATGAAAAAGTTGTAATCCGGTCATGAAATCCTTTTCTTTCATTGCTTTAATCTGCTTCTGCTTTAGTTACTCTTCGTACTTGCATTAAGTCTTAATCCGTTTATAAAGTGTTACTTCTGCTGTCTGGATCTGTGGCCTCTCTACATGACTAACCCGATTGTCTTCGCCATCCATCACTCACTAGTCATTTGTCTTTAAATTCCTACAACTGGGAAAGCAAACCATACGCAAGTCGATAAATAATGCATTGAGAATGGCAGAGGCGAGGCCATTTTTTTTTTTCCTTAGCTCATACTCCTAAAGGTTATTTGAAAATCAACCAGGCAGAGAGGTTTCAGTGATTCTATATGCATAAATCATGCTTGGCATGCCATGTGTACTTCACAACACTCACAATGATGTTAACATACATTGCATAACAAATGGGATGCCCTTTCATTAATTGAATATTTAATAAATTAATTCCCTGTAATCTCTGAATCCATCAACATACACCAAGGAAATGCTGAAATGCCACTCTTTGACAAATTGTTTTGTAGTGTTTACTGAATAAGCAGTGTGCAACAAGCTGCACAGAACATCATATTGTAGCTTAAGCGTAGCCCTGAATCACTGAATCAATTCTGAACGCAAATCTTTGAAATTCTACTGAACAACAGCTGCTTAGTTGCTGCATGGGCAAATTAATCTATTCAAATCCCACAGCTGAAACTCCCCTTCTGCATTTTAAGCTGACTCCATCATAATACAGACATACAGGCAGACTAACCCTCTCATTGCTGAGATTTGCTGGTTAATAATAATGATTTTGATCATGGTTAAATCTAATATTTATGGCATTCAGAAGAATCAGAGAAGCAGATCTAAATCCCCTTGCTTAAAACATGCCAATGAAATAAATTACACATAATAAAATCAATGTTTTTATGAATTGGACTGAAGGCAATTCATGATCAGAAGACAGATTGTTCACATCAGTCAGAACAAAGTCTTACATTTATTAAATGACCACCTCAAATTTTCAGTGAATGGTTTATTACTAGTGATGGGCCGAACAACCCCCCCCCCCCCCCCTGTTTGATTACCACCAGAACATCTCAAACAGGGAAAAAGTTCTAGCGAACATGCAAACTCTATTAAATTCTGTGGGACACGAACATGAAAAATCAAAAGTCCTCATATTAAAGGCTTATATGCAAGTTATTGCCATAAAAAAGTGTATGTGGACCTGGGTACTGCCCCGGGGGACATGTATCAATGCAAAAAAATGTTTTTAAAATAATTGTTTTTACAGGAGCAGTGATTTTATTAATGCTTAAAGCGAAACAATAAAAATGAAAAGTTCCTTTAAATATAGAGCCTTGGGGGGTCCCCTTAATGCGCTAAAAGTAAAAAAAAAGGCTCCCTCTCTCCTGAACCATACCAGGCCGCTTTCCCTCAACATGGGGAGGGTGCTTTGGAGTGCCTCCCAAAGCACCTTGTCCCCATGTTTAAAAAGGGGGCCCCCAGATCTGCCCCCCCATGTGAATGGGTGTCGGGTACATCGTACCCCTACACATTTACCAAAAAAGTGTACAAAAAAAAAGTAAACACAAAAGACAGTTTTTGACAAGTCCTTTATTCAAAAATAAGTATAAAAAAATAGTGTCCCCTGATATAAATCCATCGTCAATCATGATGCTCGCCGCACCCGTAAAAAATTCAAAGACGCTTTGCCTCTTTAGAGGCTACCCGACGAATGACGCTCTCAAGCTTTGAAAGCTCTTTTATAGGCAAGGGGCCACCCAGTTATGTCACCCGGTGGCACCGCCCCATCTAAAATCACGTGATGTCATGTGACGTCAGAAGGGGGTGGTGCCACCGGGTAATTTAACCAGGTGGCCCCACCCCCTACCTATAAAACAGCTCTCAAAGCTCAAGAGTGTCATTTGGGGGGATGCCTCATAAGAGACGGAAGCATCTTTGAAGTTTTTTCGGGTGCAGCGAGCGTCGTGATTGACGATGGATTTACATTAAGGGACCTTTTTTTATTTCTATTTTTGAAAAAAGGACTTGTCAAAAACCCTTTTGTGCTTATTTTTTTGTACAAGGGGCCCCGGATACAGATAAGCCCCCCACCCGCATACCCCCCACAACCACAGCATCAACATAGGGACAAGATGCTTTGGGGGAACCCCAAAATACCCTCCACATGTTGAGGGCAAGCTGCCTGGTATGGTTCTGGAGGTGGGGGGGGGGCGCTTGCTCATCTCCCCCACCCCCTATCCTGGCCTGCATGCTCGGATAAGGGTCTGGTGTAGATTTTGGGGGGCCTCACACTTTTTTTTTTACATTTTGGCGTGGAGTTCCCCTTAAAATCTGTACCAGACCCGAAGGGCCTGGTACAGATTTTGGGGGATATCCCATGCTATTTTTTTTTTTAATTCTGTCATAGGGTTCCCCTTAACCACTTAAATACTAAGCACTTTCACCCACTTCCTGCCTAGACCAATTTTCAGCTTTCAGCGCTCATTGGCATCTATGGGAAATATTGGTCAGCTTGGAATGTCACTACTCCCCCTTCTTTAACATGGGCATCTATAGGAAAAATTGGTCAGTTTGACATGGCACTGCTCCCTGTCTTTAACATTGGCATCTATTGGAAATCTTGGTCTGCTTGGCATGGCACTGCTCACGAACTATAAGTGACAGGGACACAAAATGTGGGGGCCACTGAGAGGGGAACCAGGACTACAACATATGTATGGGGTATAACCTATGGGGTACACTACACTGACTGCAGTAAACTAACTCAACACACTATCCACTAACTACCTGCCTAATCTCTATTGTAACACGCTATACACGGCTGCCGTGTAAGCAGCAGCCTTATATAGTGTGGGGTGTGGACCCCTGAGCCATGATTGGCTAAATGCACCCTGTCTTTGGTCTATCATGGCTCTGACAGGACATTGTGCTGTGACTGGCCAAAGAATACAGGTCAAGTGCATGCTTTGGCCAATCACAAGCACTTAATGCACTGCAATCGCGAACACACGAACACCTGATATTCGAGTCGAACTTATGTTCGACTCGAACATCCAGCCCACCCCTATTTATTACATTTGTTGTTTACAGTACAAGAAATTACATAACTTCATTTTTTTCTGTGCCACGTATGCAATTTGAGGCTACATTCATTTGAAGCAGTATTGCTTGAATTAAAGGAAAACTTTACTTTTTCAAAGTATATAAATTATCTAACTCTTACAGAAGCCATTTACTGCATGATTCCCTAAAAAAACATGTTTATCCATCTTTTTTTCTTTCCTATGCTATTTATGAGGTGTGTTATAAATTATTTTGAGGGTTTTAAATTTAAGCAAAAAAAAAGAACAGATAGATGTTGCTGTTTGTTGTCTGTTAAGTCATGATATATTGTAGTTAGTAGTAGTTAGTCTAGTTCTAGGTATATATTCTCATCCTGTGTGTCAAGAAAATAGAAAGAATTTACAGTAGACTACTGGAATGTATTGGTACCCATGGCTGGATCTAGGGGGTGCTGGGGCGGGCTATGTACTGTGTGTGAATAGGAGTTTGGCTCAGTGATCTGTGACCAGGCTAAATGTAGTTGTTTTTTTTTGTTTTGGTGGGAAGGCAGATTGAGGCTGACTGTATGGGAATCTGCTCATTCTCAGCTGTTATTTACTGTGTGGGGAAGAGGAGCTCAGCTCAGTGCCTTACAGACAGCCTCAATCTGTCCACCCACCAAAACAAAAGAAAACAACTACACCCAGCCTAGTCACAGATCACTGAGCCAAACTCCTTCACACACAGCACATAACTGAGCTGAGAACCAATGCATTCCTTTACAAACAGCCTCGATCTGCACAATGTGTAGTTGTAAGAAACACTACCAGTAGAGTCTCAGGCTCTGCTCAGTTATGTGCTGTGTTTGAAGAGGAGCTAGGCTCAGGGCTCTGTGACCAATCTAAGTGCAGCTTTTTTTCTCTTTTGATGGATCAAGGCTGTCTGTAAGGGACTCAGCTATGAGCTGTGTGGGATGGAGGATTATTTTTATTATTATTGTACCCATGTAGATTTTTTTGACATTTGCCTCTGTTCTCCTGAGGAAGCAGTACTCAACTATGTTGAGTGAGGCATAAAGGCATAAAGTTGGATATATATATATATATATATATATATATATATATATATATATATTTTGTATGAATTATAGTTATATGTTTTTTCTTTTTCTATTTCAATTAAATAAACATTGAGCAATTTTTATACTAAATTATGAAGTCTTTTGGGTATTGGTAAAGTCCAATAGTCTGCTATAATCCTTTCTATATACAATTGAGTAGGGATGTGGTACCTCACTTTAGTCTTTTAATCTACCTGCTTATTTTATCTATACCATGTGTCAGGAAGTCTGTATAGATGGTAACCCTTTGAAGTGTATTCCTGAAGGTGTCATTTTAAGTCAAATGTACAGATGTTTAAATGGCATTATATATAAAAGACTGATGGTGTTACAGATTACCTCCCGCATTAAGGGATGGTTGTTCCAGTTAGACACAGATAGCCTCTTTCATGCCTCTTGAGAATCAGTTGTCCTCTTTACCCAAAATGCCACCTCACTGTCATCAAAAAAATGTCAATTTTCCTTAAGGTCTAGGAAAATCACTGACTCTTGACCTGTAGAATTTTTACTGTAGTTGGCTAATTCATTGCCAATTTGTTGGGAAGTTGTTTTGTCTCACCAATTTACAGGTCTTTGCATTCCTAACTACACTGTATGAATCAAGTTACTTTCTTGTACTTAGTATTGCAACTTTTGAATGTACTAGAACATGTCTCAATGTATTGCTGGTCATGAAAGTTACAGGGATGTGATATTTGTTAAGGATTTTTTGAGTTCTATTGATACAGCTACAACTACATACAGAATTTCTCTATTTCCCTGTGTGTTCTGATTTTCACCTCTGTTTGATAGGCCCTTGTTTTTGCTTGACCTTGTGGATGTATATTGAAAGTCCATTCTGGTGAGTTACAAATCTTCAACGTAGTCCTTAGATGTCTCTATTCTTTGTTTTTAGACAAGTATTGTTGTTATCCTCTAGGATCAATGTTAAGAATCCTAATAACCCCCAAACTGTGTTTCACTGGGTGGGGTGAAGTCAACAAACACATACTGCTATTTAAAAATAGGTTTCTTGTCAACCTCAATGTCAGCAAGTCTCCAGGTGTAACACATAGCCAATGACTTGGTGTCAATCCCCTGAAAGAGCTTAGGGCTCTGTTCTCCACCAACTTCATGTACAGGTTAGCTATAATGGGGGATATTAGTGGTCCCTTTGCACAGCCATCTTCCTTTAAAGAATGTTAACCTTACGGTGAGCTCAGTGTACAGTACATTCTGAACAAACATTCAGACTGAACACTGAACATTTAGGGCATTGAGCATATGTGAAACTGACAACTTCTAGCTGTCAATAGTTGCTAAGGAATCAGCGTGTCCTTACCAACCACTGATGTCACCTGGTTGATTCACTTACTTGGCTGGGAATCCCCAGCCACTTAAGTAAATGGGTGAAGATCTCAGGGGTTACATCGCTGCCATGGCTATATATGGGCAGTGATGTCCCCACTATATCCTCCCCTTCCCTTATTAGCTGATGACAGCTTGGGCAGGTGTCATACAGTTATGTGTTGCATCAGGATTTTTCATGTGTTCTGGGTAGTGTTGAGCGAACACGGACTGTATTATTCGTGTTCGTACCGAATAATTGGATTTTTTTTACCCGAACACGGACACGGACACTTTACTGTATGTTCGGGTAAAAATCCGTGTTCGGTCGTTTTATTTCCGGGTTTTGCATGCTTTGGCGCTCTTTTCATGGCGGGCTTTCAACAGCCAATCAACAATCGTTTAACTGGTGTGCCTTAAGCCATCCCAGCCATGTGCTGGCTGCTGATTAGGGAAAGATAGGCAGGAAAAAACCATTTGTGTCCGGATAGAATTGAGGGACAGGTCGGAGTGTTTAGGCAGGGCGAGTTGTAGGCATTTTAGGGATAGAGTCTGCTGAATTATAGGGTCAGTGTCTTCTACAAACTACAATCGATATTGCTGTGTGGGGGGTGGGGTGAATCTGCACTCAATCCTGATCTACGATCTCTTCTCAATCCTGTTAGGGACAGAGTCTGCTGAATTTTAGGGAAACTGTGTTCTACAAACTACAATCGATATTGCTGTGTGGTGTGGGATTGGAGATAGGCAGGTGTCAGTGATCCACATCCATTTTTCTGTGTGTGAGCTGCAGTGAACACAATCTTTTTGGGCTGCAGTGAACACAATCTTTTTGGGCTGCAGTGAACACAATCTTTTTGGGCTGCAGTGAACACAATCTTTTTGGGCTGCAGTGAACACAATCTTTTTGGGGTGCAGTGAACAAAATCTTTTTGGGGTGCAGTGAACACAATCCTTTTTGGTGTGCAGTGAACACAATCTTTGTGGGGTGCAGTGAACAAAATCCTTTGTGGGGTGCAGTGAACACAATCTTTTTGGGATGCAGTGAACAAAATCCTTTTTGGGGTGCAGTGAACAACATCCTTTTTGGGGTGCAGTGAACACAATCTTTTTGGGGTGCAGTGAACAAAATCCTTTGTGGGGTGCAGTGAACACAATCTTTTTGGGGTGCAGTGAACACAATCTTTTTGGGGTGGAGTGAACAACATCCTTTTTGGGGTGCAGTGAACAAAATCCTTTTTGGGGTGCAGTGAACAAAATCATTTTTGTGGTGCAATGAACACAATCTTTTTGGGGTGCAGTGAACACAATCTTTGTGGGGTGCAGTGAACACAATCTTTTTGGGGTGGAGTGAACAACATCCTTTTTGGGGTGCAGTGAACAACATCCTTTTTGGGGTGCAGTGAACACAATCTTTTTGGGGTGCAGTGAACACAATCTTTGTGGGGTACAGTGAACAGAATCTTTGTGGGGTGCAGTGAACACAATCTTTGGGGGGTACAGTGAACACAATCTTTTTGGGATGCAGTGAACACAATCTTTGTGGGGTGCAGTGAAAACAATCTTTTTGGGGTGGAGTGAACAAAATCATTTTTGGGGTGCAGTGAACAACATCCTTTTTGGGGTGCAGTGATCAAAATCCTTTTTGGGGTGCAGTGAACACAATCTTTTTGGGGTGGAGTGAACAAAATCATTTTTGGGGTGCAGTGAACAACATCCTTTTTGGGGTGCAGTGATCAAAATCCTTTTTGGGGTGCAGTGAACACAATCTTTTTGGGGTGCAGTGAACAAAATCCTTTGTGGGGTGCAGTGAACAGAATCTTTGTGGGGTGCAGTGAACACAATCTTTGGGGGGGTACAGTGAACACAATCTTTTTGGGGTGCAGTGAACACAATCTTTGTGGGGTACAGTGAACAGAATCTTTGTGGGGTGCAGTGAACACAATCTTTGGGGGGTACAGTGAACACAATCTTTTTGGGGTGCAGTGAACACAATCTTTGGGGGGTACAGTGAACACAATCTTTTTGGGGTGCAGTGAACACAATCTTTGTGGGGTGCAGTGAACACAATCTTTGGGGGGGTACAGTGAACACAATCTTTTTGGGGTGCAGTGAACAACATCCTTTTAGGGTGCAGTGAACACAATCTTTGTGGGGTGCAGTGAACAACATCCTTTTAGGGTGCAGTGAACACAATCTTTGTGGGGTACAGTGAACAGAATCTTTGTGGGGTGCAGTGAACACAATCTTTGGGGGGTACAGTGAACACAATCTTTGTGAGGTGCAGTGAACACAATCTTTGTGGGGTGCAGTGAACACAATCATTGTGGGGTGCAGTGAACTCAATCTTTGTGGGGTACAGTGAACACAATCTCATACTTCTGAAGATTTGAGGGTGCTGCCTGTTCCATACTCCCCCTACTCCTCATCTAGCCTTTTAGGGGTACAAACAATAGTAATTGGGGCCTAGTGTGGTTGTGTACGTGTGATATACATACACTTTTTTTGGATCATATTTTCTATTCCGCTATTTAATCAAAAACCTTTGGGGATCAGTTAAATTGGGGGATAGTCTGTGTTGGTACGTGTGAGAGAGATCCACCTTTCCAAGTTGTTGGGGTTCATCTCATACTTCTGAAGGTTTGAGGGTGCTGCCTGTTCCATACTCCCCCTACTCCTAGCCTTTTAGGGGTACAAACAATAGTAATTGGGGCCTAGTGTGGTTGTGTACGTGTGATATACATACACTTTTTTTGGATCATATTTTCTATTCCGCTATTTAATCAAAAACCTTTGGGGATCAGTTAAATTGGGGGATAGTCTGTGTTGGTACGTGTGAGAGAGATCCACCTTTCCAAGTTGTTGGGGTTCATCTCATACTTCTGAAGGTTTGAGGGTGCTGCCTGTTCCATACCCCCCCTACTCCTCATCTAGCCTTTTAGGGGTACAAACAATAGTAATTGGGGCCTAGTGTGGTTGTGTACGTGTGATATACATACACTTTTTTTGGATCATATTTTCTATTCCGCTATTTAATCAAAAACCTTTGGGGATCAGTTAAATTGGGGGATAGTCTGTGTTGGTACGTGTGAGAGAGATCCACCTTTCCAAGTTGTTGGGGTTCATCTCATACTTCTGAAGGTTTGAGGGTGCTGCCTGTTCCATACTCCCCCTACTCCTCATCTAGCCTTTTAGGGGTACAAACAATAGTAATTGGGGCCCAGTGTGGTTGTGTACGTGTGATATACATACACTTTTTTTGGATCATATTTTCTATTCCGCTATTTAATCAAAAACCTTTGGGGATCAGTTAAATTGGGGGATAGTCTGTGTTGGTACGTGTGAGAGAGATCCACCTTTCCAAGTTGTTGGGGTTCATCTCATACTTCTGAAGGTTTGAGGGTGCTGCCTGTTCCATACTCCCCCTACTCCTCATCTAGCCTTTTAGGGGTACAAACAATAGTAATTGGGGCCCAGTGTGGTTGTGTACGTGTGATATACATACACTTTTTTTGGATCATATTTTCTATTCCGCTATTTAATCAAAAACCTTTGGGGATCAGTTAAATTGGGGGATAGTCTGTGTTGGTACGTGTGAGAGAGATCCACCTTTCCAAGTTGTTGGGGTTCATCTCATACTTCTGAAGGTTTGAGGGTGCTGCCTGTTCCATACCCCCCCTACTCCTCATCTAGCCTTTTAGGGGTACAAACAATAGTAATTGGGGCCTAGTGTGGTTGTGTACGTGTGATATACATACACTTTTTTTGGATCATATTTTCTATTCCGCTATTTAATCAAAAACCTTTGGGGATCAGTTAAATTGGGGGATAGTCTGTGTTGGTACGTGTGAGAGAGATCCACCTTTCCAAGTTGTTGGGGTTCATCTCATACTTCTGAAGGTTTGAGGGTGCTGCCTGTTCCATACCCCCCCTACTCCTCATCTAGCCTTTTAGGGGTACAAACAATAGTAATTGGGGCCTAGTGTGGTTGTGTACGTGTGATATACATACACTTTTTTTGGATCATATTTTCTATTCCGCTATTTAATCAAAAACCTTTGGGGATCAGTTAAATTGGGGGATAGTCTGTGTTGGTACGTGTGAGAGAGATCCACCTTTCCAAGTTGTTGGGGTTCATCTCATACTTCTGAAGGTTTGAGGGTGCTGCCTGTTCCATACTCCCCCTACTCCTCATCTAGCCTTTTAGGGGTACAAACAATAGTAATTGGGGCCTAGTGTGGTTGTGTACGTGTGATATACATACACTTTTTTTGGATCATATTTTCTATTCCGCTATTTAATCAAAAACCTTTGGGGATCAGTTAAATTGGGGGATAGTCTGTGTTGGTACGTGTGAGAGAGATCCACCTTTCCAAGTTGTTGGGGTTCATCTCATACTTCTGAAGGTTTGAGGGTGCTGCCTGTTCCATACTCCCCCTACTCCTAGCCTTTTAGGGGTACAAACAATAGTAATTGGGGCCCAGTGTGGTTGTGTACGTGTGATATACATACACTTTTTTTGGATCATATTTTCTATTCCGCTATTTAATCAAAAACCTTTGGGGATCAGTTAAATTGGGGGATAGTCTGTGTTGGTACGTGTGAGAGAGATCCACCTTTCCAAGTTGTTGGGGTTCATCTCATACTTCTGAAGGTTTGAGGGTGCTGCCTGTTCCATACTCCCCCTACTCCTCATCTAGCCTTTTAGGGGTACAAACAATAGTAATTGGGGCCTAGTGTGGTTGTGTACGTGTGATATACATACACTTTTTTTGGATCATATTTTCTATTCCGCTATTTAATCAAAAACCTTTGGGGATCAGTTAAATTAGGGGATAGTCTGTGTTGGTACGTGTGAGAGAGATCCACCTTTCCAAGTTGTTGGGGTTCATCTCATACTTCTGAAGGTTTGAGGGTGCTGCCTGTTCCATACCCCCCCTACTCCTCATCTAGCCTTTTAGGGGTACAAACAATAGTAATTGGGGCCTAGTGTGGTTGTGTACGTGTGATATACATACACTTTTTTTGGATCATATTTTCTATTCCGCTATTTAATCAAAAACCTTTGGGGATCAGTTAAATTGGGGGATAGTCTGTGTTGGTACGTGTGAGAGAGATCCACCTTTCCAAGTTGTTGGGGTTCATCTCTTACTTCTGAAGGTTTGAGGGTGCTGCCTGTTCCATACTCCCCCTACTCCTCATCTAGCCTTTTAGGGGTACAAACAATAGTAATTGGGGCCTAGTGTGGTTGTGTACGTGTGATATACATACACTTTTTTTGGATCATATTTTCTATTCCGCTATTTAATCAAAAACCTTTGGGGATCAGTTAAATTGGGGGATAGTCTGTGTTGGTACGTGTGAGAGAGATCCACCTTTCCAAGTTGTTGGGGTTCATCTCATACTTCTGAAGGTTTGAGGGTGCTGCCTGTTCCATACTCCCCCTACTCCTAGCCTTTTAGGGGTACAAACAATAGTAATTGGGGCCCAGTGTGGTTGTGTACGTGTGATATACATACACTTTTTTTGGATCATATTTTCTATTCCGCTATTTAATCAAAAACCTTTGGGGATCAGTTAAATTGGGGGATAGTCTGTGTTGGTACGTGTGAGAGAGATCCACCTTTCCAAGTTGTTGGGGTTCATCTCATACTTCTGAAGGTTTGAGGGTGCTGCCTGTTCCATACTCCCCCTACTCCTCATCTAGCCTTTTAGGGGTACAAACAATAGTAATTGGGGCCTAGTGTGGTTGTGTACGTGTGATATACATACACTTTTTTTGGATCATATTTTCTATTCCGCTATTTAATCAAAAACCTTTGGGGATCAGTTAAATTGGGGGATAGTCTGTGTTGGTACGTGTGAGAGAGATCCACCTTTCCAAGTTGTTGGGGTTCATCTCATACTTCTGAAGGTTTGAGGGTGCTGCCTGTTCCATACCCCCCCTACTCCTCATCTAGCCTTTTAGGGGTACAAACAATAGTAATTGGGGCCTAGTGTGGTTGTGTACGTGTGATATACATACACTTTTTTTGGATCATATTTTCTATTCCGCTATTTAATCAAAAACCTTTGGGGATCAGTTAAATTGGGGGATAGTCTGTGTTGGTACGTGTGAGAGAGATCCACCTTTCCAAGTTGTTGGGGTTCATCTCATACTTCTGAAGGTTTGAGGGTGCTGCCTGTTCCATACCCCCCCTACTCCTCATCTAGCCTTTTAGGGGTACAAACAATAGTAATTGGGGCCTAGTGTGGTTGTGTACGTGTGATATACATACACTTTTTTTGGATCATATTTTCTATTCCGCTATTTAATCAAAAACCTTTGGGGATCAGTTAAATTGGGGGATAGTCTGTGTTGGTACGTGTGAGAGAGATCCACCTTTCCAAGTTGTTGGGGTTCATCTCATACTTCTGAAGGTTTGAGGGTGCTGCCTGTTCCATACTCCCCCTACTCCTCATCTAGCCTTTTAGGGGTACAAACAATAGTAATTGGGGCCTAGTGTGGTTGTGTACGTGTGATATACATACACTTTTTTTGGATCATATTTTCTATTCCGCTATTTAATCAAAAACCTTTGGGGATCAGTTAAATTGGGGGATAGTCTGTGTTGGTACGTGTGAGAGAGATCCACCTTTCCAAGTTGTTGGGGTTCATCTCATACTTCTGAAGGTTTGAGGGTGCTGCCTGTTCCATACCCCCCCTACTCCTCATCTAGCCTTTTAGGGGTACAAACAATAGTAATTGGGGCCTAGTGTGGTTGTGTACGTGTGATATACATACACTTTTTTTGGATCATATTTTCTATTCCGCTATTTAATCAAAAACCTTTGGGGATCAGTTAAATTGGGGGATAGTCTGTGTTGGTACGTGTGAGAGAGATCCACCTTTCCAAGTTTTTGGGGTTCATCTCATACTTCTGAAGATTTGAGGGTGCTGCCTGTTCCATACTCCTCCTCCTACTGCTCAACCATCCTTTTAGGGGTACAAACAATAGTAGTTGGGGCCTAGTGTGGTGGTGTACGTGCGAGATACATACACTTTCTTTTTGATCATATTTTCTATTCCGCTATTCAATTAAAACCTTTGGGGATCAATTCAATTGCGAGATAGTCTGTGTCGGTACGTGTGAGATCCACCTTTCCAAGTTGTTGGGGTTCATCTCATACTTCTGAAGATTTGAGGGTGCTGCCTGTTCCATACTCCTGCTCCTACTGCTCAACCATCCTTTTAGGGGTACAAACAATAGTAATTGGGGCCTAGTGTGGTTGTGTACGTGCGAGATACATACACTTTTTTTGATCATATTTCCTATTCCGCTATTCAATAAAAACCTTTGAGGATCAATTGAATTGCGGGATAGTCTGTGTCGGTACGTGTGAGATCCACCTTTCCAAGTTTTTGGGGTTCATCTCATACTTCTGAAGATTTGAGGGTGCTGCCTGTTCCATACTCCTCCTCCTACTCCTCATCCATCCTTTTAGGGGTACAAACAATAGTAATTGGGGCCTAGTGTGGTTGTGTACGTGCGAGATACATACACTTTTTTTGATCATATTTCCTATTCCGCTATTCAATAAAAATCTTTGAGGATCAATTGAATTGCGGGATAGTCTGTGTCGGTACGTGTGAGATCCACCTTTCCAAGTTTTTGGGGTTCATCTCATACTTCTGAAGATTTGAGGGTGCTGTCTGTTCCATACTCCTCCTACTCCTCATCCATCCTTTTAGGGGTAGAAACAATAGTAATTGGGGCCTAGTGTGGTTTTGTACGTGCGAGATACATACACTTTTTTGGATCATATTTCCTATTCCGCTATTCAATAAAAACCTTTCTAGGGCAAGATCTTAAATTACAGAAATATGAGGAGACCGTCAAATAAGGGCCGTGGCCTGGGTCGTGGTGCTGCTGGTAGAGCTCCTGTTGCAAGGAGAGGACGTGGTCGATCTGTGCCAGCTACACGCACAAGTGAAACACCTTCCTCAAGTGTGAGTAGGCGACAGAACCTGCATCAGTATTTGGTAGGGCATCAAACGCCCCTAGAAGTGATGAGGCCAGAACAAGTTGAGGCGATAGTAGATTGGTTTGCTGCTGACAGTGCCTCCAGTTCCTTCACATTGTCTCCCACCCAGTCTACTGCAGAAAGGTCAGAGTTGGCACCTGCAGCCAATGTCCAACCGTCTTTCACCTCACCCCCTTGCAAATCAGGCCAGCAGTCTGAGCCCCAAGCCATACAGCAGTCTCTTATTCTTTTTGAGGACTCTGTCAGCAGGGTTTCCCAGGGCCATCCACCTAGCCCTGCCCCAGAAGTGGAAGAGATTGAGTGCAGCGATGCCCAACCACTTATTTCTCAAGATGAGTACATGCAAGGATCATCGCAGCACGTCTCCGATGATGACGAAACGCAGGTGCCAACTGCTGCGGCGTTCAGCATTGTGGAGACCGACAAGGAGGGCAGGGGTGAAGACTGGGTGGAAGATGATGTGGAGGACGATGAGGTCCTCGACCCCACATGGAATGAACGTCATGCAGGTGACCTGAGTAGTTTGGAGGAAGAGGCGGTGGTCGCACAGAGCCACCAGCACAGCAGAAGAGGGAGCAGGGTGCAGAAGCGGAGCGGCCGTGCCCTAGACACTACGCCCGCTACTGCCCAACGCAGCAAGGGAACGAGCGCACCAAAGTCAGCTCAAAGGAGTTCTCTAGCGTGGAAGTTCTTTAGAAAATGTGCTGATGACAGGACACGAGTGGTTTGCACCCTGTGCAATCAGAGCTTGAAGCGAGGCATAAACCTTCTCAACCTGAGCACAACCTGCATGATCAGGCATCTAAGTGCAAAGCACGAGCTGCAGTGGAGTACACACCTTCAAAACCAAGAAACGTCTCTGGCTCATCCTGCTTCCTCTTCTGCTGCAGTCTCGGCCGCTCCAGCCACATCTGTAGTGATACCGGCACCTGCCACCCCGCAAACAGACGATCTGTCAGCAACACCACCACCTGGGTCACCAACAACCATCTCCACAATGTCCCGTGGAAGCGTTCAGCTTTCCATCTCCCAAACACTTGAGAGGAAGAGGAAGTACCCCCCTACCCACCCGCGATCCCTGGCCCTGAATGCCAGCATTTCAAAATTATTGGCCTTTGAAATGCTGTCATTCCGTCTGGTGGAGACGCACAGTTTTAAAAACCTTATGTCGGTGGCTGTCCCACAGTACGTCGTGCCCAGCCGCCACTACTTTTCCAGGCAAGCCATCCCTTCCCTGCACAACCAAGTGGGGGAAAATATCAGGTGTGCACTGCGCAACGCCATCTGTGCCAAGGTCCACCTAACTACGGATACGTGGACCAGTAAGCACGGTCAGGGGCGTTATATCTCCCTAACGGCACACTGGGTAAATGCAGTGGCGGATGGGCCTGAGGCGGATAGCAATTTGGCGCATGTCCTTCCACCACCGAGGATTGCAGGGCGCTTCAGTTTGCCTCCTGTTCCTAACTCCTCCTACTCCGCTTCCTCATCCTCTACCGCCTCCTCATCCGGACAGCGTAACACCTTCACCACCAACTTCAGCACGGCCAGGGGTAAACGACAGCAGGCAGTTTTACAACTTGCCTGTTTGGGGGACAAACCACACACCGCGCAGGAGTTGTGGAGGAGCATGGAACAGCAGACAAATGAGTGGTTGCTGCCAGCGAGCCTCAAGCCCGGCCTGGTGGTGTGCGATAACGGGCGAAATCTCATAGCAGCTCTGGGCCTAGCCGGTTTGACGCACATCCCTTGCCTGGCGCATGTGCTGAATTTGGTGGTGCAGAGGTTCCTTAAAAACTACCCCGATATGTCAGAGCTGCTGCAGAAAGTGCGGGCCGTTTGTGCGCACTTTCGGCGTTCTCACCCTGCTGCTGCTCGCCTGGCAGCGCTGCAGCGTAACTTCGGCCTTCCCGCTCACCGCCTCATATGTGACATGCCCACAAGGTGGAACTCCACCTTGCACATGCTGGAAAGACTGTGCGAGCAGCAGCAGGCCATAGTGGAGTTTCAGCTGCAGCACGCACGCGTGAGTCGCTCTGCGGAACAGCACCACTTCACCACCAATAACTGGGCCTCTATGCGAGACCTGTGTGCCTTGTTGCGCTGTTTTGAGTACTCCACCAACATGGCCAGTGGCAATGACGCCGTTCTCAGCTTAACTATCCCACTTCTATGCCTCCTTGAAAAAACAATTCGGGCGATGATGGAAGAGGATGTGGCACAGGATGAGGAGGAGGAGGAGGATGAAGAGGTAACATTTCCAAGGCTTTCAGGGCAGTCATTCGCAAGGGGCTCCGAGGGTGGGTTCCTGCACACGCAAACGCCAGGGACGCAATTGTCCAGCAGGGGCACAGTTCTGGAGGATGAGGAGGATGAGGAGGAGGAGGAGCTGGAGGAGGAGATGGAACCATGTTCACAGCAGGGTGGCACCCAGGCCAGCTCATGGCCATCACTGCAGCCAGTGTATTATCTGAACGGGTATTTAGCACAGCTGGGGGCGTTATAACAGACAAGCGCAGCCGCCTGTCCAGAGACAATGTGGACAAGCTCACGTTCATTAAAATGAACCAGGCATGGATCCCACGGGACTTTTCCGTACCTTATGCAGAATAGCAATGGATACCGACCTTACCCACCCATTGTTCCATTTTTGCTCTTTCTCACTCTTTTGGGGTGTACCCTCATTTAAAATTTTTGAAAAGAAGCAGTGTTGGCTACCTCGTCCTCCTCCTCAGGGCCAGATTAATGTAGGGGCTATTGGAGCTGCAGCTCCAGGCCCCTACCTTTTATATAGGCCCCGGGTTGGCCATATTCACTGTTACCGCTCTTCTGTCACTTGTAAACACAGAAGTCTGGCTTCTATGCTCGCTTCCCCAGGCAGCACCCTCAGAACCTCCCCACACAGCGTGAAGGCCGGACAAGGAGGGACAGTTGGCGATGCATGGATGTGTTTATGGGCTTCAGAGACAGCATCCCATGTTGAATTAGGCATGCATGGCTGCACCCTTCCTCCTCTGGGTGCATGGCAAGGCACGGCCCTTAAGGCCCTTCAAAATCCTCAGCACCAAGCCCATGATGCTGTTAATCCGGCCCTGGTCCTCCTCCACCGCCGCTTCCACCTACACCGCCCATAGGTGTGCGCAGCCTATTGCATTAAGGTGTGCACCCCAAAGTTGAAATACACATGCATGTGTTTGCCAGCAGGGAGAGTAATGTATCGGGGCCATGTACCTGTAGGCAAGGAGAAATAGAGCAGAGCAGGTCCCAGGGAGATCTTTCCCATCTCCTCACTGGCAATGCTATGTGCCCTAGGTGATTAGGGTGTGCCCAGGCACACCCAGCACACCCTGTGCGCACGCCTATGTCACCGCCACATCCACCACCACCTCAACCTCCCTCCTACTCCATATGGGCCTCGTCCTTCAGAGATGAAGAAGAACATTGTTTTATTTTTCTGTTTTTTTTTGTTGTTTTAAGTTATTTCCCTATCCACATTTGTTTGCAGAGCACTTGCCATGCTCTTAATTACGTTTTGCTGCCATTTGCAGCACTCTAGCCCTTTCCTTTGGTGTTTTAGAGCCATTTTAGTGCCTTAAAGTTCGGGTCCCCATTGACTTCAATGGGGTTCGGTGTCCGGGAAAAGTTCGGTAAAAGTCCGGGACACGGACCCGGACTTTTTTTTAAAGTTCGGCCGAACCCGTCGAACACGGACATCTAGGTGTCCGCTCAACCCTAGTTCTGGGTCATCAGATTTTTTTTCAGCAAGTCGGCAGGTGGCGGGCATCATGATGATGAATTTACAATAGGGGACTTTCATATCTTTATTTCTAGGTGACATATTTTTTTATTGTGAAAGAGTAGTGATACTATATACTTCATACGCATTCATGTAGCCTACACTCAGATTCCCCGCAACCAGTGGCTGGGATTGTGGAGAAGAGGCTCTCTTCCTCATCAACATCAGGACAATGTGCTTTGCCAGGGAAGGGGGACCCCCCTATCAAGGCACCTCCTCATATTGAGGGCATGTGGCCTGGTATGGTCCAGGAGAGGGGATAAACACTCACTCTCCCCATTTCCAAAACCAGCCAGGCAGCATGGTCGGAGTAAGGGTCTGGTATGGATGTTTGGGGGGGCCTCACACTCTTTTTTGTATGGACATACCCCTTAAAATCTTTACCAGAAACAGTTTTCCCGGGGGGGGGGGGGGGTTGCATGGTTTTTTAAAATATTTTTTTTCTATTTCTGTTGGAAGCACCATCTTAAAATCCATATTAGGCTCAAGGGATCTGGTATGTACTTTTTTTTTTTTTTTTTTTTTGCAAGGGGGTCTTCATGCTTTTTTTTTTTCTTTTAAAGAGGCTGGGAATTTTGAACCCTTTGTTTAAATATCAGTGTTTCTGCAGCCATTTCTGTATATCACAGAGATATGTTCCTTCATAGACAGGATTAGAGCCCCCCTCCCCATGTTATTCAAAAGAATTGGACATTTTGAAGTTTAACTTTAAGCTTTTAAAGTACCTTGCCTATTAGCCCAGAAATAGAGCATTTTTTTAAATTGACAGATTAAGCTCACATTGATTTTATTAGGGTTTAGATTCAGCATTCAAACGTCTTTGAAGTTTGCTGAACCCTGCTCAAATCGAATCCAGGGAAGTTGGGCTCATCCCTAATCCTTTGTACCCGAAATAGAGAGTGTGGAGAGAAAGGTCCAGTAGGGAACATACTTGGTCTTGCTTTAGTTCTGCTTGATTGTCAAAAGTATTTTTTGTTTCAAATGTTTTCAGTCTCAACAGTACCCGCAGTAAGTATCCAAGTGAAAAGTGATGTCATATCATAGATCACTGTTATCTCTTCTGGTTCTAACTTCCATCCATACTTGTCGAAAAAATTCTTAAGGCTGGGTTTCCCGCATTCAGTTCGCATATCAGGAGATTGTGACTGGCTCTCAAAGGAGCCAGTTCACACACCTCTGGGACAGCTGCAGAGCGGTTTTCAGGAAATTCATGTGCGTCTTCTGGTCCATTTCAGGTCCAAATTTAGCCAAAAATTTGGATGGAATTCGGTGAATGGAACGCACCGGACATCCTACTGGGAGCCGCTCAGTCCCTAGGGAAATACAATCTTTCCAGGGTTGAAGACTATTTAACAACTTCCCAGTCACCATCTGGGCCAGATCAATTTTCAGGCTTGCAATCCTAGCCTATAAAACCCTGAATAGACAAGGCCAAATAATCTCTGCTCCCCTGATTACAGAAGGAGACAAAAACTAAATGTACTAAATGTACCTAGCATCCAATGCTAGGAGGGTTCTACATAGGAATGGTATGTAGAGACCATGATTCATAGATTAAGTATTATGCAGTGTTGGTATTCAGTGGCACAACTCTGTACCTTTGTTGACATCTGTAGGTCTAATTCATTGTTTCTTAAAGGGGTTCTAAAGGTACAGGAATTTAAGCAGCAGGACAAGCCATTGGCTCCTGCTTCTGCTAATCAAATGCTTTAAGGAGGTAGAAATGGGCAGGACCAAGCCCGAATGCGGGTTTCCATGGTGTGTGACTCCATTGACACATACAGCTCAGGAATGAATAAGCATGTGTGCACCCATAACAAGCGGCTTGCTAAAAGGGCACACAGATTTTCACTGAGTAAATAGATATCTAACCTCATGCTTTAACCTCCTTAGCGGTATTCCCAAGTGTGGCTCGGGGTGAAATTTTAGTTCCATTAGCAGTAACCCCGAGCCACACTCGGGTTTCCGCCAGGGAGCAACGCTGGATCCTGGTAGAGGTTACTTACCTTGTCCCTGGGATCCCACGATCTGTCCCTGCCGCATACGGCGGCCGGATCCTGCGCCCGATGCTGTGAGCCCCGACTTCCGTCTCCTGCGACGTGATGCCTTGCAGGGGGGGTGGAACTGGCGGCAAATTCAAATAGTATAACACACAAACACACTGATATATTGTAATCCTATTGGATTACATTACAAAATAAAATAAACTGACATTAGTTTGCCCCCCAGTGCCCTTTCCTGCAGTTTTACTGTACTTTTTATATCTATCTATATACATATATATATATATATATATATATATATATATATATATATATATATATATATACACACACACACATATATATATATATATCTGTATATATATTTATTCACACACATACGTGTGTATATATATATATATATATATATATATATATATATACTTTAACTTATTTAGAGTTATTTATTATATTATAATATATGATTATGTGTTTCAAATTTTATCATACCCGAGATGTTATATAGAAGAACGCACAGTAAAAAAAATCATATGTAAATAGTTGGTTTGGGCTGCTCGTCCTTAAGAATTGCTAGCAAAATAATGGTACCACTTTCAGCACCTATAATCTGAAAAAATCATACAGCCTGGGAGGTTAAAACTGTGTACTCCCATTGAATGGCACCAAACTACGGTACCTAAAAATTTCCATAGATGACGCTTTTAAAGACTTCACTTTACTCACATATAAATTTCATGGTAATACCTCACATCTGTGGTGTGAGCATCCTTTTTCATATGCATGTGCAGGGATTACCACGTTTAATAACCCTCGCTTAAAGCTTTCCCACACTGCAGAAAGCACTGTCCTGTATGTAATTACCCTGGGTGTCTATTTTTTATTACAAAGTTTGCTTTTCTGTATATTAAAGTGTCCCAGTCATTTAAATACTTTTAAACTTACATATTATGTTAATTTACATATTCATGATATAGTTTAACAGCATGTTTTTGTTAAGTTGACAGATAAACAGTCAAACAAATGTGTTCATCTGCTTATGCAGGGTTATCACCCTCATCACAGGATGTGTTCAAATATAAGTGAGCACATAAGGACAACTTATGTAAGAGATAGATGGTATCATTATGTTTTAGGCCTCATGTACACTGCTGCTGATAAACGGACATTTAGGAGCAATTGGGCGTTTTTTTAGCAGCCCCTGAACTCTCCTCTATGTTGTCTTATCTGTCCATGTACACTGAGATGTTTAAAACTATTTAGAGGCAGTTGAGATTAGTGGCATTTTTTTTTAAAGCAAAAAAATGGGTTCAGACAGAAGTTTGTTGGCATTTGAAATGTCAAATACTTGCAACAACATGCAAACGTGTCTAAACACGGTAACTCGCATTCATAAGAGTTCTGTTTATAGGTATTTTGTATGGGATACATTTCTGACCATTTTACAATGTAAAAATGCTTCTAAACCCAAACGCCACTAAACGCACATAAACGCAGCAAAACTGACGTTTTTAACAGACGGTTACTAGCTGTCCAGTTCTAGCGTTCACAAGAGGTTTTCAAATGTCCCGTGTACATGAAGCCTTACTGACGTTGTGAAGAAATTATGTAGGCATACACTGCATGATGTGCAAGCCAGTATCTTCTGTATATTAAACAGCTCTTGACTTTTATATTTATCAAGGCAGCACACTGTTTATACATTATGTATCATAGGCTATATTAAGCTGCATTAAAATTAAACAGAATATAACCGCAAGCATTAAGACAATGAAGAGTACAGCATGTAGTTACCCTAACAAAATACTAATCATGATTATATGATAACAGTTACTTTCGAATGTCACCAGGACCAATTATGTCATTGCGATGTTCTTTGAATGTTCTCTGAGTGGCTTGTTTGAATAATGAACAAATATGTGTGAATATTGAAATTATACCTGGCCTGTGACCAAGAACTTAGCATAATCATCAGGGAATATTATTAGAAAAACTACAGAAACAAATGTGTGTCTCTATAATATACTGTCTGTGCTCTTGCCATGAAGGTGATATTGCAGCTTAGCACACCACCTGCTAATAAATGTAATGCTGAGCACGTTTGGGGAAATTCTTCTCCTGAAGAGAGATCACTCACCTCCAACTTTTGCACTTGAATTTCTTGTAAATATTGTGAATATTGATTCATGCTATGTCACACAAGTGCTTGAAAGTGTTAACAAATGGAAAAATATTAGTAGCTGTTATTATTTCTGTCTGTGATAATTGAAGCATAAAAGGATTCTTCATATCTTCACACTATATGATACAATAATATATGTGTAAACAGCAGTGATATATTGATTGTTATCCAGGATACATTTACACTCATTGACTCTAACCTACACTCTTATTGTGAAAAATAATTATGTATGTATGACTACCCTGGTACCAAGATGTGTAGTGAATCAATTGCATTATGTCACACAAGTCATTGTTCATGTTCTCAAGAACCACCGAGAAAAAAAAAATTCTTATATTTTTTTGTCAAGCTGGCAAAGTGATCCCATTCAGCAGGTACAAAACTCTTTGATTCTGACTAGAGATGCACTGGGTTCAGATTCAAACTCAGTCCAAACACAATTTACTCAAACCTGTGGAAAGCTGTCACGTGATCACATGCCTACTGGCCTAATGAGCAGTGGGTGGATATTTCCTTACCCTGCAGCTGCACATAACAAAAGGGCTCGGATGTTTGTGACATTATTGATCTAATATGGCCATATATGGCTGCTTATTCATCTAACAATCAGGCAGATGTAAACTGCAAAGCTGAAAGTGAATAGTGATTTCACATTTCAGGTTATTTTGTGTGGCAGGGATGAGAGTAACAAATTGGAATTACGAATACCTTGGCAGGTAAAACAGGTAAAATATAGAAATTACAACTGTGCATGTGTCTGTCTATCTATAGTTGATGTTGTAGAGGTATTTTTCAAACTAAATTTGCTACTTTTGTGTGATCTGTAGAAAGCAGTGAGTTTAAGTCATATATGTGTGAGTGTTTCCTAAGCATTTTGTGTTATCTGTGATACAATTCAGCCACTTCGAATCAGTGACCCGAGGATGTATGCTGGGGAAGTGTTAAATGTTTTTGCCGCTCCCTGCTAACTGGTTCAGTCTTTAGAGCTTAGACCCTGATATAATGCTACTTTGAGCTGTCTCTCTTAGTCCTTAGGACCTAGGGGCTGGATGTTGCAGGAGTCTCCTCTCCTGGAGGCAATACCAAAGATATTGACTGCTGGAAGAGAGGAAGAGGCTAACAATAAACATCTCCTACAGTTAAGGTAGTGAGTGACTGGTAGAGTGATAAGAACCTTCATGGCACTACTGCCTTGTATAACCAGGGTCAAGATACTTTTAAACATTTGATTTGTGAGTATTCTAGCCAGCATATCTTGTAAGATAATGAAGCTAGAGAGTCTAGGTATGTAGAAGACAAAGAAGAAAACATTCTATGCTTCTGTCACCATTCTTCACTTCCTCTAGGCACTCTGCATATAAATTATTTTTAGTTCATCCTAAAAGTGACTGGCTCCTTTTCTTTATTCTATGGTGGAAAAATAACCAACCCTGAGACGAGTGAGCCAAGTAAGTGGGCTTGAAACATTAATAATGCAGCCTATTATTTTGGAATTTTATGGAAGCCAGAACTGATCATCTAACACTTTTTAATATTGAAGAAAAGCATTACCAGCTGAAGTAAAATAATAAAGTGACTTTGTTTTTGTAAAAGGGAAACTCATGTATGAAAATAGAAGAGATTCTGTCCCATATGTTCACAACTCCAGGCTGGATCATACACTGACACATGAATTAAGCTACTTAATTTAATTTACTTTAGTGTAGTCAAGTATAGACATACATTTTACCTGACATTTTTTAAATGTGCTGATTGTAATTAGATGATAAACCTCTCTCCATTGTTGCTGAAGTGTTGTTGCTGGTCCAGAAGTGGTTTAAATAGCTACAAAGTTAGTTGGGTTGAACAAAGGTATGTTCAGGAAAATCAACAGCTGAAGAAAAATAATTACAATGACTATGTTTTTGTAATAGGAAATTTGGTCCTGGGCCAACACTCAAAGGGGGAGCGATTATTCAATTTTTGTACCTAAAATATTAAAATAAAGACAGCAGTTATAAAAAATGTATACTATATGCAATCCAAATGACAATACTCCTTAAGGGGTTAAATACTCCTTGATGGATCCATATGTGATCTCAGACAATAACGATCAGCATGAAAAAGGAATACAGCAGGAGATCTAATGCTCTCTGAATACAACACCTTTAATATATATACGAATAATAGGATGGGACTCACATAGTAAGCACAACTCACAGCTTGTGCAAACTGATAAAACAAACACATAAACCCTACTAAGGTCGACCCCTACTGAGGAAGTCGTGACGCGGGAGCGTATGACGCAATGTGTTTAGGGGGCGGAGACGTCGGGCGAGCAACGACACGGCAGGATGACCCCACCATAGGCTTTATGTGTTTGTTTTATCAGTTTGCACAAGCTGTGAGTTGTGCTTACTATGTGAGTCCCATCCTATTATTCGTATATATATTAAAGGTGTTGTATTCAGAGAGCATTAGATCTCCTGCATTATTCCTTTTTAATGCTGATTGGTATTGGCTGAGATCACATATGGATCCATCAAGGAGTATTTAACCCCTTAAGGAGTATTGCCATTTGGATTGCATACAGTTTACATTAAACCAGTGCCAAGGCGGAGGTTATATGTGGATATCCTATGAGTCTTACATCTCAGATATGCCCCTAAAGAGTGTTGCCATTTGGATTGCATACTACTTATACTGAATCAGTGCCAAGTTGAGAGGCTATCCATAAGTGTTGGTGGTGGTTACATGAGCACGGAGTGTGGAAACATCTTACAAGCACCTTACATTGCTGTCTTTGCACATTTGGATCACTTTGATGGACTTTTTGCTTCTTTGTCCCATGCATTTCATCACTTTATATATCTCACTTGCACTAAGTTTTATATATGTATTATTTTTAGATTTAATGATTAATATTTTGTCCGTGGTTTATTAATACTGCTGACACTGCATTTATATCTTTATTGTGGGCACCTTAATAGCACATGTCACTTTTATTTTATAGCAACCTTTTCTAGCACGTTTCAGCGCTGTACCCCCATTGTTTGCATTTTATCCACTTTTTTGTGAAAAAAGTTTTGGTATAGCTGCTCATTATTTTTATCATCGTTTTGCACTGATTTTTACATACTTTGCATATAAAAAATTTATAGACTCATGCACATCGTGCAGCCATTTATACTTGGCCAGTAGGTAAAAGGAAGAGATGACATATGTGTTATTGTGAAAAAGAAAATCAGTTAGTTATGCCAAGAGTTAGAAATATTTAAAGGACATGCTGCACACCTGTCTTTTTACTAGGCCATAACAGAAAACAAGGAGAATTTGCATGTGTTATACATGTCTAAGTTAAAGTGGAACTACACTGCATCTAAGCACCACAAATCAGTACCACTATTTAATTCCTTTTTAATATTCAAAGCAAACTCCCTCCATGACTGTTTTTTTGTGGAGAAATCACTTTGAAAACCACCCCTAGCATTTCTGGCCATGGGCATCTTGATTAAGGGCTGATGATTCATGCAGCATTTATTTCCTGAAATCCATCTGCCCTTACCTCAGGCATGCAGGCAGAAGGGTATGCTTAGCTAAAAAAAAAACCTCCTCCCCTTTTGAAGACTCCATAGGTTAATGACATTATTTGCCTAGGCCTGGAAACCAGGAAGTAACTTAAAAATGTAAAAAAAAGTTTAAAACAAGTAAATATGTTATACTTCTCTATGTATTTACTAATGGTAATGGGGAAAGGAGTAAACATAGTCAATGTTGATTGAGAGATTGAAATTACTCTTTAAAGTGTAATTTTCTGGAGCCAAAAGCAATAAAAACAGAATTGATTTCTGGGCAGTATATACTCCTTTTCAGCTAAGATGCAATGTCAGAGGGATAGAGCATGCAGATTTCATGCATAACAGTGTATATTTTTGGAGACTAAAGAATAGTCAATTTTTGGAGAAATTTTGTTGAAGCCTTTCCATAGTCTGCTATTTCAGATGGAGAGAGAAGGCATATTTTCATGTCCAAAAAAAAATCATTGTCTGTTTCCTAAAACTAAAGACAGGAAATTGTATGGATTTGCAGAACACCTTTAAGTCTTGCTTGGATAGACCACAATTTCAGAGGGAGAGAGCAAGCACATTGCATCTGGAAATAAAAAAAAAAGAATTTTTATAGGTGACTAAAGATGTTAAGATATTACAGATATGTACCACAGATACCAACAATGTATAGACTAGATCCAATTTCTGACCAATTGAATGGGCAAATTATATGCAGAATTAAAAAAAATAATGCCCCTATTCAGAGACTGAAAAGTCTAAAATTTACAGTTTGGCACAGCAGATATAAAGCCAGTATTGGTAAGCTGCAATTTCCAAGTGACTGATCAGGCATATTGCATCTGCATTAGTGTCTAGATTCAGATACTGAAAAAGCCAAAATGTCACAGTTTTGCCCCAGTCATTAAGCCTTTAAGCACTGCAATTAAGGATTTAACAGACATATTGCATCTGGAAATAAAAAAAAAATCAATGTCTATGTGTTTCCTATTTAGAAAGAAAGAAAACAAATGTACAGAATTTCAGCTAGGCCATATTTTTGTCGAGCAACATTTTTTTTTTTTCAGATCCTCAGAGAGTTCTTTGCCATGAGTCGCCATGCCATGTTGAACTTCCAGTGACCTGTATGAGAGAGTGAGAGCGATAACACCAAATATAACACACCTGTTCCCCATTCACACCTGAGACCTTGTAACACTAAAGAGTCACATGACACCGGGGAGGTAAAATGGCTAATTGGGCCCAATTTGGACATTTCCACTTAGGGGTGTACTCCCTTTTGTTGCCAGCGATATAGACATTAATAGCTGTGTGTTGAGTTATTTTGAGGGGACAGCAAATTTACACTGTTATACAATCTGTACACTCACTACTTTATATTGTAGCAAAGTGTAATTTCTTCAGTGTTGTCACATGAAAAGATATAATAAAATATGTACTCACTTTTTTGAGATACTGTATGTATTGATAGAATATTGCTAATACAGCCCTAACAATAAAATGACACAGTAATTTATTTTTAAAGCGGTAGTATACCACTTTTTTCCACTTTTAACTACAGGTAAGCCTATAATAAGGCTTACCTGTAGGTACAATTAATATCTCCTAAACCGGCACGGTTTAGGAGATATTTGCACTGCATGCAGTCGCTCACGCGAGCGGCGCATGCGCTCTGAAGGTCCGGCGGACCTTCACCTTTCCTTGCCGGGAGCTTGCCGGAAAATGACTCCCACGCGCATGCGTGGGAGTGACATCATCGCAGCTCCGGCCAATAACAGCGCCGGAGCCGCCGAACCCGGAAGAGACGCCGAGGGATCATGTCAGCTCCCACAGGGGTGTCCGGGGGTCCGTGTCGGGGCTTCGTTTTAAGGTAAGTAATTCATAATGAGCTAACTCATTATGCCTTTGTTTTGCAGGGTTTTTTTTTTTTAGGTTTACAACCGCTTTAAAGACAAGTTAACAATTATAACTATTTCATGCACAGAATATCATATTTTTAAATAGGATTAGAGAAGTCATATTTCAGGCCAAAATATACAGTAACATTTTACAGTTATTTATGAATGTATAATTGATCAATTATACAGATCAGCTGCACAGAATCAAGTTATTTTCCACAGGAGGCAATTCAAAATAGTTTCTACTGTGACAAAGGAGAAAATGGTGTGCAAAATAGCTACCAAAATATAAAGTATTTTAAAGGGTCACACAATTCTGAGATAAGGAATGAGATTAAGTGGTTTCAATGTAAAAAATTACTGTAGGAACACACTACTTTTAAGAGTGTTCATCCAAAATGTTTCCAGACTGTGCCAGAGTACTCAGATACAAACATCATAATATATCCTGCCTAAAAGCCAAAAAATTTCCAAAGTAAGGAGAATGATGCCAAAATATAAAGTGTTGTTCATATTTAAATACATTGTGCCATATTGAAATGCAAGCATTATTGGCGAACGTAGTAGTTACCTAGGCAGAGGCGTTGGAATTGCCCTATAGCCACGGTTTCAGTGCATGCATGGGTTCTCGGCAGAATGAACATATATACCTTGATGGTCCTTGTACCGTGTACTACTATACTGTCGCAGGTCTACCAAAAGATCAACCATTGTATTCGCAAATAGTAATTTGTATATGCCTATATTAGCTGTCTGAGCATTGTCATTTTGCCTGTATGTTTTAAGGAACAGCAAATGTACCTTTACCTTGTAACTTTTTTTCAAATAGTTCAATAAAACGTTTGTGGAAAAAAATGTCTATCTCCTTTGAAATAACTGAGTATAAATTGGGCAGTTAAATTAATTGCATTTAAAATTATATGTAAAGTGGATCTCTCCTTAAATGCACCCTGCTGTTATGATAAAAAAAAATGTGCCCACAGCATTTTGTGAATGAGATACATAATAGTCAAATTCAGCTAGGCAAATTCACATTTTTAGTTTCTGCAACTTCTGCTATCCAACACTTCCAGATGTGTCCGATAACACATCCCCCTTTGGCCAATGTAGTACCTACATCCAGTGGCTGCATCATTACAGGGAAAACAATAGTTTGATACTTTTTCAGAGACTCTTTCAGAAAAACGAGTGTGTTTAGTTTTGATTGTATATATTTTTTAATGATCTACTGTACAGATTCTATCAATGTTCGTCCAGAAGACATTTCATTTATACACAAAAAGAAAACTACCTGCGCTCCCTATAAGGTACCAGTAGCTATCTCAAACTCTGGGAAGTTGAAGGAAATAATGCACAAGCGAGCAGCGCTAGTAAACTACTACTATTGATAAATTAAAATTATAAAAAGTCCATCAAATATGCCACAGGATCGGTGGTTACACAAAAGATGAAATGAACTGTGAACTCTTTACCCAGGTGCTTGGTATGGTAAGACAGTGAACAAACCAGACACCACACACTGACTCTTACCAACAGTAAAGATGTGAATAGCAGCAAGCAGTTATGGGACCGCTAAACCCCGTTCACAGGAGCCAAATAGCTGCAGACATCCATGTAAGCATCAACCATTTCCAATCCTAAGCCGCAATATTCCTCATACAATATGAACGCAGGACCCATTCTGGCTTCCGGGGTATCTTAACCACTGTACCACCGGAGGATTTTCCTGCTTTACGTCCAGGCCACTTTTTGCAACTTGGCACTGCGCGAATTTAACTGACAATTGCGCGGTCATGCAACCCTGTACCCAAACTAAATTTAAGTCCTTTTCTTCCCACAAACAGAGCTTTCTTTTGGTGGTATTTGATCACCTCTGCGCTTTTCATTTTTTGCGATATTAATAAAAAAAGAGTGAAAATTTGGCAAAAAAATTGACATTTTCTACTTTGACAGTTAAAAAATATCCAATATATTCAATTTTTGTCATATATTTAGGCCAAAAAGTATTTAGCTACATGTCTTTGACAAAAAAATTCTCAATGAGCGTAATTTTAACCGCTTTAAGACCGGAAGATTTTACCCTTGCCAAGCGTGACCACATCACACCCGGAAGTTGGAGGTCGGCTATTTTGTTGGTTGTATCCGAGGAACGTTGTCCAACTTACACCTATATGTATTCATGCTCTGCTTGTCTTCTCACATGGTGAGTGAATATCCTGTTTTAATAAAGGCTTTTTATAAAGTACTACACTATGGGCCTTCGCCTCTTAATATCTTCCCTCTTATGAGGCGAGTTTGAACCGGAACATCATTGGGATGATCGGGTCCTGCGTTCATATTGTATGAGGAATATTGCCGCTTAGGATTGGAAATGTTTGATCCTTACATGGATGTCTGCAGCTTTTTGGCTCGTGTGAATGGGGTTTAGCGGTCCCATAACTGCTTGTTGCTATTCACATCTTTACCGTTGGTAAGAGTCAGTGTGTGGTGGCTGGTTTGTTCATTGTCTTACCATACCAAGCACCTGGGTGAAGAGTTCACAGTTCATTTCATCTTTTGTGTAACCACCGATCCTGTGGCATATTTGATGGACTATTTTTATAAATATATTTAATTTATCAATAGTAGTAGTTTACTAGCGCTGCTCGTTTGTGCATTATTTCATTTATACATACACAGAATACTGAACACATAAAATGCATTTTTTTTTAAAGTACATATTTAATTAATAGCTGTTATTTTTATTGCCTTGTTTAAGAGTAAGCAAGTAAAAAAACATGCATGGATACACATAGGCTTTTTCATTAATGTAATGTAATTTTGAGTCATTAAAGTCTTATGGCCATCATCCAACAGCCAGCAAAAATCTAATTTGGTCATCAATCTCTTCATAAATATGTCAAGTGAGATGAATATTGATTACTGGAATAAGTCACCAGTATAATTTAGTTGAAAAAAGTGTACCTTTTTTATCGATTTTCTATTTTATTACAGTCTCTGATTTCCATGTAATTACATATGTAGAAAATGCAACCCATTCCACAAATATGAGCATGGCTAATTGAAAGGCTAGCTAAGGCAAAGAAGTTGGGGTTTACATGCGAATATGCCAAGAAAGGGCTATGTGCTTGAAAGCCTGCACAGTTCTAAGTGGATAAATTAAATGTCAAACAAGCCCTGGAGTGCATGTGGAACTTGGGATTTGTGTTCATGCACCTGATAGAGTGCCGCTGTATTGTATTTTATTTGGTGTTAAAAATGTATGCAGAATTTTATTTTCTACAGCATGGGTACCTAACACTTTTTCTGCAATTACTGATCTCCACTGAATTGCTTAGTATATCACTATAATCCCAAACTGTTGAAGTCATCATTATTGCCAGTCCTATCAGACACTGATATGATTTTTAATTATGTCAGTAGCTTTGTTTTACATAAAGAAAGCTAGGAATAGAACAGCTGAAGGAAAATCAGAAGAATGTATTTATTTAGTTATTTATTTATTTAATTTTTTTTGTTGTTTATGTTATTTTTGTGCAATCAAGACATAGACTTGATGTACAATTACTGGCAATTTTATTTCATGTCATCAGACACATAGGGGTTGATTTGCTAAAACTGAAGAGTGGAAAATCTGGTACAGCTCTGCATAGAAACCAATAAGCTTCCAGTTTTTTTGTAAAAGCCTAGTTCAGCAAGCTGAAGTTAGAAGCTGATTGGATACTATGTACAGCTAGCTGCATCAGATTTTTCACTCTTGAGCTTTAGTATATCAACCCCATCAAGTCAATTGATTTCATGTTAAATAAGGCAGAAAATCATGCTTTATTTTTTATTAGTCAGAGATCAAATCCCAGATAAATGTGTAAAATAGTTTTTTGCATTGTATAGTGGGCCCAGAACTGGTTGTATGTTTATCCCCCCCCCCCCACAACTTGCCCATCAGTATTTCTGGTTATCAAGGTTAGTCAGTATGTTTGGTCACTGTATATGACCCTTTGTCATGTGCTCCCAAGCTGTCAGACAATTCTGTATTCAACCATTACAGTGTGTGTCCATTAGGTAGTTTCTATAAAGAAACAGTGCAGTGTTACATGTGATATAAAAACATAAATCTTAACTACTTGACGCCCGCGCTATAGCCGAAATACAGCTACAGTGCAGACCTAAATTGTCGGGAGGGCGTACATTGAAGACCTCCCATGCACGAGCGGCCCAGCTCGCTCTGTGATCAGCGAATCCATGAGACTCGCCTGATCACAGATCGGAGTAAGGGGCGGTCCCGCCCCCTTACCACATTATCAGCTGTCAGCCAATGACAGCTGATCATGTGAAGTAAACAGCAACCGGAGACCAGCTGTTTTTTTCTCCTCACACTGTCAGTGTAAGGAAAAAAAAAACTATTGCTGGCTGCTGTCAGAGGGACATCGGTCCAAAAGAGGAGAGGGCAAATTGTGCCCACCAGCGCCACCTATCAGTGCCCACCAGTGCCATCTGCCAGTGCCCACTAGTGCCACCTACCAGTTCCACCAGTGCCACCTATCAGTGCCACCTTCATAAGTGTCACCTACCAGTGCCTATCATTGCCCATCAGTGCCACCCATCAGTGCCACCTATTAGGGCCCATCAGTGCCCATGAGTGCTGCCTATTAGTGCCCTTCAGTGCCACCTACCAGTGCCTGTCAGTGCCACCCATCAGTGCCCACCGGTTCCACCCATCAGTGCCACCAATCAGTGCTACCTTATCAGTGCCACATTATCAGTGCCCACCAGTGCAGTCTATCGTTACCCACCAGTGTAGCCTATCAGTGCCCAACAGTGCAGCCTATCAATGCCCATTAGTGCAGCCTCATCAGCGCACATCAATGAAGGAGAAAATTTACTTGTTTGCAAAATTTTATAACAAACTATAAAAACCGTTTTGTTCTTTTTTCAAAATGTTGTTTGTCAGCAAAAAGCAAAACAAAAAAAAAACAGTAGTGATTAAATAATACCAAAAGAAAGCTCTATTTGTTTGAAAAAAATTATACAAATTTAAGTTGGGTACAGTATTGCATAACCACGCAAATCATTCAAAGTGCGACAGCACTGAAAGCTGAAAATTGGTCTGGGCAGAAGGGGGGTTTAAGTGCCCAGTAGGCAAGGGGTTAAATAAATACACTGATATAAAGTCACTAAAGAAAAAGTGAAAATGTAATAGTTACATGCAAAAATGTTCAAGGTATGTTAACACTGCACTGTTTCTTTATGTACATTTTGTGTCAATTTATGTCAATTGATGTGTAACCTCCAGGAGCAATTGTTTCCCTTTGTTTATTAATGTCTGCCAGTGTTTGTAATGCTAATTAAAAAATATGATACATGTAAACATGTTATTAACAATCTATATACCTGAAAAAGTATTCATACCCCTTGAAAATTTCCACATTTTGTCATGTTACAACCAAAAATGTAAATGTATTTTTTTGGGGATTTTATGTGGTAGACCAACACAAAGTGGCACATAATTTTGAAGTGAAAGGAAAATTATAATTGGTTTTTAAAATGTTTTGACAAATAAATTATTGAAAAGTGTGGCATACATTTGTATTCAGCCCCCCTAAACAATACTTTGTAGAACCACCTTTCTCTGCACCTACAGCTGCAAGTCTTTTTGGGTAAATCTCTACCAGCTTTGCACATCTAGAGAGTGAAATTTGTGCCCATTCCTCTTTGCAAAATAGCTCAAGCTCTGTCAGATTGGATGGTGAGCGTCTGTGAACAGCAATTTTCAAGTCTTGTCACAGATTCTCAGTTGGATTTAGGTCTGGACTTTGACTGGGCCATTCTAACACATGAAAATGCTTTGATCTACACCATTCCATTGTAGCTCTGGCTGTATGTTTAGGGTCATTGTCCTGCTGGAAGGTGAACCTCTGCCCCAGTCTTAAGTCTTTTGCAAACTCTAACAGGTTTTCTTTTAAGATTGCCCTGTATTTGGCTCCATCCAACTTCCCATCAACTCTGACCAGCTTCCCTGTCCCTGCTGAAGAAAAGCATCCCCACAAAATGATGCTGCCACCACCATGTTTCATGGTGGGGATGGTGTGTTCAGGGTGATGTACAATGTTAGTTTTTCACCACACATAGCGTTTTGCTTTTAGGCTAAAAAGTTCAATTTTGGTCTCATCTGACCAGAGAGCCTTTTTTATCACATGTTTTCTGTGTCCCCCACATGGCTTCTCGCAAACTGCAAATTTTCCTTCTTATGGTTTTCTTTCAACAAAGCTTTCCTCTTGCTACTCTTCCAGGACAGATTAATGGAGTGCATGATAATAATTGTCCTGTGGACAGATTCTCCCACCTAAGCTGTGGATCTGTGGAGCTCCTCCAGAGTTACCATGGGCCTCTTGTCTGCTTCTCTGATTAATGCTCTCCTTGCCCGGCCTGTCAGTTTAGGTGGACGGTCATGTCTTGGTAGGTTTGCAGTTGTGGCATACTCTTTCCATTTTTGGATGATGGATTGAACAGTGCTCTGTGAGATGTTCAAAGCTTGGGATATTTTTTTGTAACCTTACCCTGCTTTTAAACTTCTGCACAACCTTATCCCTGACCTGTCTGCTGTGTTCCTTCGCCTCCATGATGCTGTTTGTTCACTAAGGTTCTCTAACAAACCTCTGAGGGCTTCACAGAACAGCTGTATTTATACTGAGATTAAATTGGATGGACAGGTGGACTCAATTTACTAATTTGGTGACTTCTGAAGGCAATTGTAATTGATATGTATTTGTAAAACATTTTGAAAATCATTTATCATTTTCCTTCCACTTCACAACTATGTGCCACTTTGTGTTTGTCTATCACATAAAATCCCAAGAAAATACATTTACATTTTTGGCTGTAACATGACAAAATGTGGAAAATTTTAACAGCTATAAATAATTTTTCAAGGCACTGTATTCCTATAAATTACAGTATACAATACATCATCCCATATATTCTACCAACAGTGTTAAACATACTGTATACTTGTCGCAATATCTGAAGAGTATCAACTAGAAAATAATGTCTTCCATAGAGAAATATTAACATATTACATTGTAAAATGTACATAAATATGGTTGTTAGCAACAAAAGGTTAATTTTATATTGTAAGTTTAATGCAACGACACATGGGGTTGTTTAATTAAAACTGAGAGTGCAAAATCTGGTGCAGTTCTGCATAGAAACCAATAAGCTTCCAGTTTTTTTGTCAAAACTTAACTGAACAAGCTGAAGTTAGAAGCTATAATGCACAGCAGCACCAGACTTTCCACTTTCCAGCTTTGTTATATCAACCCCATAATGTTTCACACACTTTCATATATACATGTCTAAGCAATGCATGAATGTATTGTATGAATATAAAGCATTCTGCACAAACATGACTGTTTTAGAATGCATGTGTGACAATATTTTGACTTACCTTTTCACTAAATTTTACTGTATTGCTATAGGGAAGAACATTTCATTATACTGCCTTTTATTGAGAAATTTTTTCATGAATTATTTATTAGGGTTGTTGTAGATATAAAGCAACAGAAGCCTGTTGTTATTGAGTTAGAGGATGTCAGAAAGTGCTGATGTATGTCGAAAACCCAGACAAAAAAGTAAAAGAATCTAAAATTGATTTCCAGACATTCTGTTTATTATATGTCTGTGAACATTCAGAATAGACAGCTCTTTCTAGAAATACAAAAATACAATGTAATAAAGCCCTGAACAATATTATACATTTATAAATTATGACACAGTTTACATTTTTATATTTTTAAGCTTATTCAATATTGTACCAAGCTGATAATATTTACTTGTCTATAGGGACGTAGCCCATTGGTAAGAAAAAAAAAGATTAAAAAAATAAAAAAATGATGTTCCAATAAATAAAATGCCTTTAAAGAAAGTGCAATGATGCACAGCATTTCTTTCTTGAATCTGGGATATTCTCTAATCATGACCTCCAAATTTAGCTCTATCATCTATTCTTCACTGTTGGGATCCAACAAGTTTGAAAAAGCAATGAATGAGTTTGATAAACATATTTGTTTATAAACTTGCACTGTAAACTAATGACTTCAGTTACACTCTGTAATTCTCACAGCTCCATCCAGCATTCTTCAGAGAGGAATAAAATATCAGTTATATGAATATGAAGATGGTGAAAATGATGACATATATAAAAACATGTGATATGCGGTAGCAATGCAAAATAGTATATGCAATGCTGCACTTATTTTCTTGAATTTATTTGTCATTTGACATGGCTTATTAGCAGCAATAAAACTGTGAGCTTAAAGCTGTTTTTATTGCATGGCTTTACTAACAAACAGATTTTAGGCAATAGCTCCCTTTTAAAAATGAGCATACTGGTGAAAAATATTTGCTCAAAATACTCTCATGATCTACATTCTTAAGCTTCAAACTAGCCAATGCATTATTGTTTAGCTTCTTTAAACTTTTAAATGTTTACGTGATTCAAAAAGGGGTATTCCGACTCCTAAAACCCCAACTACTTCAGACCCCTAACCCAGTTACCTGATGCAAAATGAAGTTAAAAAAAAAAGTGGACACTGGTTTTAAAAATAACTTTATTTTAAATCAAGAGAACTTCACCTAATTATTATAAATTCAAAAAATAAATCTTATACCAGGTCTAAGCTGGGGAAGCTTAAAAAGCATTGCTCTCCCATATGTAATTCTTACTTAACAGTTACTTTAGTGATTTAATATCTGATGTTTATGTTAAATCCAGGAAAGAATGATTAAAAAATCCTTAGAAGTTAATTTCAGCCAAGTCTAATAATTTAATAATACGTGTAATATTTAATGGCAAGAAAAATAATGTGAACTCTTTGGAAATAAAATTGTTTTGTAGTAATTTGCCATAAAATGTGATCCGATCCTCATCTAAGTCACAATAATAAACAAGCTGATAACACACAAACAATACTAAATTCTCATGTCTTTATTGAAAGCACCCATTAAGCATTCACAGTGCTGGAGGAAAGAATAAGTGAATCGATAGACTAGTTACTTCAGCGTAAACTAATAGGAGTCAGGAGTTTGCACACCTGGAGTACAATTAATTAACTGAATTTCGGGGTGTGGTTTACAGCTACTTTGATTGATAAAAGGCACTTAAACATTTTAAAACTGTTTATAAGAAGTATCAGCTTATGTGACCCTTGCCTCATTTAAAGGAGCTCTCTACAGACATATGATCAAGAATAGCGGAACTGCATTAAGATGGAAAGTGATAGAAAGCAATCTCAAAGTGTTTAGGCAGTCCACAGTTAGACAAATTGTCTACAAATAGAGACAGTTTAGTACTTAATAGTGGCTACTATTCCTAGAAGTAGGGGCCCACCTAGATGACTCCCAAGGCACAATGCAGAATTCTCAGTGAGGTAAAGAAAAACCCACAAGTAACAGCTAAAGGCTTGAAGACATCACTGAAACTGACAATCATTGTTTTGCGCTTGAAGTTTTCCAAAGAGCACCTTGGCAATCCAAAATGCTACTGGGACAATTTTTTGTGGACTAATGAGAAAAAAGATATTTGGGAAGAATATTCAGCACTGTGTATGGCACAGCTTACCAACATCAAAACATCATCCCAACGGTGAAGTATGGTGAAGGGAACATCATAATTTAGGCTTGCTTCACTGCATTAGGGCCTGGACCATCATTCAAGGGAAAATGAATTCCCAAGTTTGTCAAAATGTACTGGAGGATAATTTCAGAGGGACTGACTGCCAGCTGAAACTTAATAGAAATTGGGTGATGCAGCAGGACAGTGACCCTATGCATCAAAGTAAATCCACCACAGATTGGCTTCAAAAGATGAAATGCATTTTTTGGAGTGGCCCAGTCAGAGGTTAGAATTTAATAGGGATGCTGTGGAAGGACCTTAAAGAGAGCTGTTTACACAAAACATCCTACAAATGTTTCTGAGCCGAAGCAGTCTGATCCATAGCTACCAAAAGTTTCTGCCTTAAGTCTTTGCTGCTAAAAGAGGTTTGATCATCTATTAATGCGGAGGGTTCTTTTACTTTTTCCTCTAACACTGTGAATGTTTAATGGGTGTATTTAATAAAGACACAAGAAATTAGAATTGTTTGTGTGTTATAATTTAAGCTGATGCTGTGACTTAGATGAGGATCAGATCACATTTTCTGGCAAATTACTGTAGAAAACCAGTTATTTCTTACCACTATTTTGAAAACAATTTTTTCCATATTTTGAGTTGCATCAGGCAAATGGGCAATGGGTGAAAAAGCTATTTTGCCAATTAATTGGGGGAAAAGGTAAATAATTTCCTTTCCTGGCAAGGGCATGTAGGTGACACATAAAAAACACTACCTACACTCCACACACACACACACACACCCTATGCAGAATAACCTTTTGGACAATATTTATGTGAAAATATTTAAAAAGTATTTCTTATAGATTGAGATCAAACAGTTACCATGAAAGATTATTGAAATCAGCATATCACAAGGTTCTACCTATGAAAAGATGAGAACTGGTTATTTGTTTCCGAGAATGCTAATAAATAATAAAAGAGGGGATTGGCATGTAGATGTAGGCATACAATATGTAAATGTAGCTCAAGTGCTAGAGCATCCTAAAGCTGGATTTCAGGCAAACAGCTAAATACAGCTTGTATACATGTAAGGGAACTGATTTACCTGCTAAAGGACAGAAAAATGCACTCCGACATAGCTATCTACTATTTAAGCAATAAATTACAATCCTCTCTCTACCTGTGCACAAGGGAAGTGTAATCAATTTGAATAGTTAACTGGAAATAAACTCCCATGAGAGCATTTTAAACAAAGTGAATATATGTGGAACTTTGTATATTACAAATTTTCGGTCTTCCAACAACTTGAATCAAAACAGATGCAGCCTTAAATAGATAAGGTCAACCAAATTTATGTTTGAGCTCACTAAAGTTTTTCCCCAATTAAACAAAAAGACTGAAAAAAATAGAAGAAAAATAAATATTTCTGTCCATACTGGTGAATGTCTATTCATGTTTGGGGTGTGTCTCTTCTAATTGTGCCCAGTGTGTGCAGGTGCCATGCCCAGTGCCACCCCAAGGCAGTCCATCTGCTACATCATTGTTCACAGCACACAACATGGGTGTGCATGTGACGTGAGCATTCAGCATTCCCATTATTCAAAACAATATACAGACAACCTGGGAAATATTGTCTATACTCAGGATATTGGTACCATTAGACACACTGAATTATCCCAGGTCCATATACACTCTTTTTGTTAATTGAATATCTAAAAGTTGAGCAAAAAAGTTTATGGTGTTCCTTATCAACGTCAAATAGGAAACAATATGCAGGGTAATTCTTTATTGTATGACATTCAATGTGTACATTAAAATCTTGGGAAAAGTGAGATTATGTATAATATTTTTAGCAGAAACATGCCAAATCACTTGTTCAATAAGGCAGTGTAATGTGCAAATAACAATGTTTAAAAAATGTATTACACTTTTATCTAACTTTAGTCAACTGAAATCTAATTTGTTGTTCAGGTTATTATACTGTAGAAACATTATCTTTGTACTACATCACTAAGTGAGTCAGCACCATAGACAAGTGAATTGGTTTGCACCTAGTCAGAACTTGTAATGAATCTGGCTGGTTGGGACATAATGGGGAATTTTAGATCCACCTTCATGGTCACAATTTTTAGCATTTAAAAGCACATCTGCATGCTTTGTAAAATCCCCAGCATTCCCTTTGAACCAAAGGTGTTGTTTATGGGTAGTCCCCATTTAAACTGCCTAATTATAAACTGTATTTTGTGTGTAGAAAGGACATATGGGATGTGTGTTAGGCATGCAGACAGGTGTATATACTCACTCAATGATTTTTAGAGAAAAAGAAAGCAGCGAAGATGTTTGCATTCATATGGAGGCAGTGGTAGCAAATTCCAACAAGCATATTAAAATGTTGATCAAGCTACTCTGTCAAGTTGATTGAACCTCTCATTGTTTGAGATTGAGAAAATATTTTTCCAAAATGCCATTGTTTTTCTTGCAAGTGTTGTTAAAATATATTTTTACAGTCAGGCTCTTAGATCGTTTTTGCATTCTTTTGTTGGAATATAATTGTTAGATTATGTATTTTGTTGTTTAAATGTAATGTACAGTGGTTTTGTTCATAACAGTTTCCTGTTTAAAAGGAATGTGCAGTAGTTATTATTATTAATATGTTGTTTTTTGCTTTTGAACCAGCAGGTGGCGTTTAAGGCACTCTGTTTGCCTCTTTCATGAAAGTTCACAAAACAGCAGTGATTTATACCATATCAGTTGGCTTAGTTGAAAATTTTCAGTAAGATAAAGTAAACCTCAAAGCTTGCAATACTGATAGCTTGCTGTATACTTTGCTAATCTATGGTGCTCTGCTAATCCTTTGTCATGCATTATTTGTAAAACAGAGGATGATATACAGTACATAGTTGAAAAACAAATATAGAGTATATCATCAATATAAAATGTATTTTAAAAATGCATAAAGTTAAAAATTATACAATTGTCTCAAAATTATAACAGGAGTACTATGGGGTTAGTAAAAGTTCAAACTTATCATTTTTACAAAATGCTGTTTAATCCCTGGAGCTGATAATTTATTTTAACACTAAATATAATTAAAGTAGTGCTGTTTTAGGCCCAAAAAACTTGTAATGTTCTTCAAAACTTCAAAAGAAGTAATTTTACATGAAAGGGGTGGTTGTTTCAGTAACAAGAGCTAACAAATCTGTTACCAAAATTGTGACAAAGAGTGGCATTTATTAAATAAAATAGAGGTGGTATTTAATAAAGAAGTCTGATTTTTATTTCTATGAGCTAAATTTACCTTTCAAACATAGTGTAATAAAAGTTGCCATTTCTATTGAATATGGAGTCCTGTTTTTACGAAGACATTGCTATTGTATCCCTCAAAAAGTCGTCAAAATTGAGTGCACTAAAATTGCATTATGTGGAGAAAAAAAAAAAACAGGTTTGTTGTTACAAAAGGTCTTGCTGGTAACAAACTTTTTCAAAACTTAGTGATCCAAAAGTACTACTTATTTACAGTAGATAACAATAGATCTGTAATGTTGTAGATCTGCACTAGTTTGAGAGAAAGAACCACTAACTAATCTAAATAAATGAGGTTTTGGCTCTGATATTGATGAAATTAACAATTAGAGGACAGATAAGACATGGGAAATGTCTTTGAGGTGGTAATGGAGTGGTAATCATGATGAAGAGACCACACAATGCAGAATAAAAACAATGGTGATAAAGCAGATAAGTAGGGTAAGGGAAGGTTCCCTGCTTTTTTTTTTTTTTGAAAATGCATTAGTGATGCCAATGGCAATAATGATTTGTCTTTTTACTTCAAACTTGATGCTAACACCACCATTGGCTGTCATTGACCTCCACCAATGCTGCCATCACCACCAGCACCTAAAGCTTTTGTTTTTGCTAGCCACTACTTCTATGTCATCAAGTAAGATTCAGCAAAAAAATTAAAAAAAAAAATCATCTGAACATATCTGTGTAGCATATTTTTTGTAGACGTGCATACATAATTGGCATTTATTGCTGCTATCCAAGCACTCTACTGTCCTCTCACCATGAACAGTTAAAATTAATTTTATTCCCCTGACTCTAATAAATGAATATCAAAAACGAATTTAAAAGATTTTTTTCTTTTTTTTTTTGAAGAGTGAATAAGCCACAGTGGGTAGGGTATTAGAGTAAAACCTAATGACTTTTCAGGCTACCAAATTTTCATTACTCATCTCTTGACAGTTTTTTTTTATATTCCTGCTATATTTGTAATATTTTTAAGATTTTTTTAAATTGCTGTTTTTGTAAAAAAAAAAAAAGAAAAGAAAAGCAACATGTAATACTTATAGTTAGATCAATTTCATCCAAATTAAAACTATGAAATTTGCATTTTTTCAGCTGAACTATTTCTAGTTTTCATGTTGGTTTAGTTTATTTTCCCCCCTGCTCTTCTCTTGCAGTTCACATTGTTTGGAGAAGCGGCAGGAGAGTATGACCTACGCTGATATTGACAACAAATTCATTATTGTACTACAATGCTTCCCTGAATAGCCAAGCTTTGTAATAAAAAACAGTTTGTCCCGGCCAATTAAATAGGAGTCATTTTGTGTTCAATTGAACCATTGAGTTTACTTACATCATCTCTGAGGGCTCATATAATTGGATGAAAAATAGTAAGCGTTTTGTTGTTTAGTTCACAGTGTAACAAGAATTGTTTCACAGCATAAAGCTTTATTAGAGAGCATTTTAGTTTGGCTGGGAAGTAATGGTTGTCTTGAAGGGAAATTATGTTCATGTTTTATTTTATTCATAAAATTTCAAGCCTGGTGTTTTATAACTCACTTTTTGTTCAGTGACAATAGTGTTAGGAATTATATGCACTCTGTCTTTGCTAATAAACCACACAGCAAACCATGCATTAGTTATCAAACAATGCCATTGCAGTGAGGTAAAGTGAAGCAAAATGTGAATGAGCGAACAATGCGTGACAGAAGCTGCCTATAGAAAAAGTGGGGTCAGATATGTATTTGCATTGTAAAAAACTATTATTTTTACAGACTGGTGTCTACATAGGCGTACTTGTATTGCTTGAGGCTCTGTTTCCACTGCCGCGGCTACAAAGTCGTACTACTTCTAGCGCGACTTCGTAGTGAAAGTAAACTGCGGCTTTCAGTGAGACTTGTCCCTCATTATAGAGGGAAGTCGCACTGAAGTCGGCTCAAAAGTAGTGCACAAACTACTTTTGAAGTTGCCGCAACTGAAGTCGCGGCAGTGAAAACGGGCCCGATTGAAACAAATGGCTTTTGACTTGCTGTGCTACTTGACATGTGTCAAGTCGCACATCAAGTCGCACTAGTGGAAACCGGCCCTGAAGGTGCATGCCTATATACTGTATAAACATCATTGGGATAACCTTTTTCTCAATGGAGCAATAAAATAGTTGAGGAAATCCCAGCTGGGCCAATCAAATGTTTTTTCTAAAAAACTATTGTCCAAGTTTGCCTGCAGTAGAAGCAAGGGTGATAGATTATTGCCAAATTAAGCCAATAGGCTTCTCCCATATATTAGTCTTCTATGTGCTTTTTTAAGTGGTGTGTGATGTATGAAAGTCCACAAATATCTCTGTTGTCTACCATACTGACATGTAAGCAAGACTGGATGAGCTCATGTCTATGGTCATATGTAATCTTTGGTGTGAGTTACTGTAAAAAATAGTAAATTATTTTACTTCTGTAAGACAGATATGCTGATCTGGCATAAAACGCAAAACCTGACTGCTGCTATTTTTTTTTCCTTTTAAGATAGGATAGAGTGGGGAATAATTAGATCCCCTGGCAAGGGTTTATTGCTATCTGAGACAGCACTGTGGAGTTTTTCCTCTACGTTTTATCACTATTACAAGCATCAAGAGTAACATGTGTCAGTGGTAATGAGAAAACACATTAATAAAAACTTGGTAGAGCTTCTAACACTTTTTTTAATGGTGTCTCTGTCCAATTGTAGAAATTTTGCAACACATTCTCAGCAAAACACCAAGATAGCAAATAAGAAAAAATGTCCATCGTGTGGACACAGATAGCAGTGAAAACTTAACAAGGATTTTAACTATTCCTCACTCCAATTTAAAAAATGTTTTGTCTAGAGTTGAAATTTTACTAGTTGAGTTCTCACAACTGTATACCCCTATGGACCAGAATTTTTTTTACATTTCTGCTATGGGCCTGCTTATTGGTAATAACTTATGCAGAAAAGAGAAAATAGCCCTGGGACTTTAAATTAGGTGAACACAAGTGGCCACTAGATGTAAAATTAATGTAGTTGATTTAATTGAAAATAAAGAATTCGTCATACAGGAATACATATACATATGCCAAATCAGTCAATCATAAATACATGATAATATTCATGCTTGTAAGTAGCAGTTGTAAATATATATTATGAAAATGGAAGCATCTTGTAACTCTTCGCATTTCATGATAACACTGCTCACTTCTTCAGGAGTGGATGCTCATGGACATGTCTAAAGAGTACATATAATATCAGTGTCAAATTTAAAAGTATGCATTATAATGCCTAATGAGGTATAATAACTCATGAATGACCCTATGCTAGGGATCCATACTTACAAGTAGGTTGAGCCAAGATGGACAAAACAGCACTATTATCATTCTATTCTATCATTCTATTACTATTGTCATTCTTTTGGTGACATTGTCTTGAACAAATAATGTTTTTTTTCATGCAATTCCGAGACAAAAATGTAACATAACAAAAAAAAAAAAGTACTCATTTATTCTATAATTTGTGCTGTTTAAAACCACACTTCCTATTACTGTCCTATTATTGTCTGTTACCTCTTTCTGCCATTATATCTTTTAGTCTTTCCTATTATTCAACTTACCACATAATACTTTTTTCTCCACTTAAGTGGCGGTGACCAAAAAAAAAAAATGTGAGTAGTGGTTAGAAAGAAAGCCTACATGTGTTCCCCCTTTACATGGTTTTGTCATGGGTATATATTGTGTGGTATGGTTGAAAACATAAAGTGAAAAGCACTACCTACAGTACATGGGATGGCGTCTATTGATAAGTCAAGCTCCACCCCTTTACATCATCTTGATACATGTGCAAGCATGATGATGTCATTGCATATCGCCTGCACTCATGTGGATCTTTGACATTTCTATTAACAGTACATTACCCCTCCAATGGACTGCCACACTTTCTCTTTTGGTGTTGGTCTGACCACTGCCTCTCCTACTAATCCTTCAGGGGCAGGCCAATGCTTTCTTCAACCTCTACACTATGGTAATAGAAGCACTAAATATACTTCCCGACATAGCTGTACTAGTTGTGAAATATTGAAAAAACAATACTTTATAATAATCATTTACAGTTGCCATATAACAGCTAAACGGTATTTAAAAGTATATATACTTTTTTCAACCTAAAAGCATAAACAGTTTACGTTTAAATGAAATGTCCTTATTAGTAAAACATATATTATTTCTTTTCTCATGGATGGAAATTAATGTGATTTGTTTTGCAATTTCTTTTGATAAAGGTTATCTTTTTTTTACTCTGTGAAAGCATGCCAGACCCTTTTATTCCTAATTGTTCAGCTGTCACGTCTCACTGGTTGCTAAGGTTAGTGCCTTGATTGGATTTTAACTCAGATTAAAAAACAATTGAGACTCTCAGCTTATTTTTTTTATCACCACTGTCTACTACCACTATTCTTATTCTTTCTTTAAAATGTGCATATAAAAATACACACACCAGAAGGGTCTTGCTCACTGGAGTTTGCAGTCAAATATCTGAAATTATACATACTGAAATAATTCATAATTACAAATCTATCCCGATTTCCTTCTTTCTTTGTATTTACAGGTAAGAGAGTGCTCACTGCAGCTTTAATGCCATTGTGGTACCTATACAATGGTTTTCATGCATTGGCTGGAAATAACATTCTTGCCAAATATGAAGATATTCAAATGCAAGAGAGATAAATTATAATTGCAAAATCCTATAGGCAGGCACTGATTGTTGATTAACTACTTTATTACTGTTTGCACATCTTTTTTTAACAGAGGAGATTCTACTATTTTCAGCAGGTAGATACAACCACTAACACTTTTCAAATCCTAATGCTTACCTTTTTTAGGGCCTGATTCCTCTTGGTAGAACACATTAAAAACACAATTTTAATTTACAATACGTTAAACAATTTACAGTGTTCCATGCTCTGTGAGATACATCATATCAGAGGAGCAGCAGATGAAAACCTTGCTAGAGGCAAAACATTGAGGATGATTTACTAAAGATAAATAGGCTGATAAATGAGCAAAGAATTCTTAATCAAATGTAAAGAAAATAAAAAACTGAATTTTTTTCTTGCATGTGTTTGGATTATGGAAGTCAGCAGAGCTTTACCACAATCACTAAGCCCTGAGAACCGTACTAGTTGGAAAGGATTTTTAAGGTGCCCAAGGACTCCACACTCATATATCCATAATATACAATTGTATCCACAACATATACAACCCATATGGTTTTTTTAAAATGTTGTTATAACTTTTTATATGCTGTGCATACAATTGTATATAGTCCTTTGGTACCTCAAATGTCATTTCCAACCAGTAATGTTCATAGGCCCTATACAATTAGGATGTGGTGCCCCTTGTACCTAGCCCACTATACCAATATAATTATATTCTGCACACTAAGCTCTGGGAAAATTACCTTGCAAAATGCAAGCCATGATTGTCACACAGACTGGATTAAAAACCTGTCTTCCCCTGCAATGTGAACAGCCTGTTTGCCTTAAATAAATCAACCCCATTGTATTTAGAACACTGCTTTGTCCCACAATCTGCCCATTTAGACCTCAGCATCAGGAAAGTGGCTGGAGTGAGGATCCTGGAAGGAAATAGATCCGCAGACTTTGGGTAGGAACATTCCTCTAAATGAGATAGATTTACAGCTTCATTAAGTAGTTAATATTGATCGGTCTAATGCAAATTAAACTTGGTACTCCTAGTTTCTACATACACTATATTACCAAAAGTATTGGGACACCTGCCTTTACGCGCACATAAACTTTAATGGCATCCCGGTCTTAGTCTGTAGGGTTCAATGTTGAGTTGGCCTACCCTTTGCAGCTATAATGGCTTCAACTCTTCTGGGCAGGTTGTCCACAACCTTTATTTTGGTAATATAGTGTATTTTCTTTCTGTGTAAACAGGTGCAGTTAGAATATTTATTGGTACAGAAAGTATTCAGAAATATAGCTACATTCAAGGTTTGTGACAAGGTGAAAATGAAAAGTATGAATAATCATTACCAGTTATTGATTGTAGTCCATCTTTAGCTATATAAATTTTACTGCATTTTACTGGTGTCACTGAGTTGCAAAAACAGAGCAAGCATGCGTTCAATGACGTACTGCTGCACAGTAGTTTACAAAGGTGATTGTACATATTGATAAATAACTCATTTATAGTCATTTCTTTTAGTGCAAGATCACTCCATTTTCCACTGTTCCTTGTTTGGTACAAAGAATAGAATATTTATCCTTCCTTGGAAGTTCTATTTTAACTTCAGAATCTTATTTTAATCAGCCATAAAACTCTTTCTAGAAGAACGTGCTTTTGTTCAGCATTAGTATGTGCAGTTGTATACATGGAGCCAAGCCAATAACATGAGCAAAAGACGATTTATGCAGTTTTTCCAGACTGTTCAATTGCAGCTACAGATGTTCAGAAAGAATAGAATTACCTAAGGGGCTGCACATGTCTGCTCAATCTATATCCAACATATCATGGGGATATTACCAGTACAGGACCCATAGCCTACTCAAACACTGGATGGTACAAGAAAAAAATATTTTAAATGGAATTTGTAGTCCATTTAAAGTTTTTTTTTTATTTATTTATCCAAACCCAAAAACAACAATTTCATATATTGGAACTTACCAGTGATTAGGTGTCTTTATTTTGTGATTATAGTATAGAATGAGTATAGAAAAAGTATGTTGTCTTACCAGAAATGCGGTATCCCTGTCACTTCATGTGAGCTGAACAGAAAAAAAAAACATTTTTATTTTTAATGTCTACACTTCTAGTCCCATCAATCCCTCCATGTGATGGAGATGGTAAGGAGACCGGTTTTAAATCCAGCCTGTGTGACACTTATGGCTTCTTTCATAGATGCAGTGGAGAAGTGAGTGTAAAAACAAAAGGACAGGAGGTGATGATTTCGAATGATCACCAGTTGAAAAGAAAGGAAAAAACCCTAAAAATAAATTAAATAAATAAAGCAGCCACAACATTTAAGGACCGCTGAGCTGACATATATTACTTTTTGTTTTTAGGTTCTATACACACATTTTAATTTTATGATTAGTTTAATATACATTATATTATTAATGCATGTTAATGTTTGGTAATGTGTTAATGATTTATATTATGCAGCCCTAAAGTGCATGCATAGCCAAGTTGGGAAATGTTTAAAACATCCATCAGAGTATTTATTTATTGTTTGCTGTCTGTGTGCAGTTGGGGAGATTTCGTTTTACTTCCTGTCCTGAAAATGCAACAGGGTGGGAATAGTCCTCTTAGACAGCTGTCACCAGAACAGGTGTTCCTGCTGGAAGACTTCTCCACCCTTTCAGTGACGGCTGTAAAGTTTAGGTTTTCAGTTTCTTTTCCAATTACAATCGTCACCAGGTCAAATGGAGGGGGTAGATCTCCCAAGCAAGGCAACAGACAGTATTAAAAACTGGACAGGTGTTTTAACTCTTCCGAACTCTATTAAAACTAAAAGAAAAGGTTTTGGGCTATACTGTGCATCTGCTTTAATTGTAATAGTTGGGCATTACTTGTCAGTGCAAAGTTATTATGTCTACATAGGGAGAGCGGTGTTTTTATATGACTTTTTTTTACCAACACTTAAAATCATCCTGGACTCTTTTATCCAGTTTTGGCCTGGCCCTCTTTACTGTATTTCTACGGTTTAAGCTATTCTCAAGCCTTGCTTTGTGGAAATTGCTTCACCAGAGCTTTTGCACTTGTTGAAGTTTTCATTCATCTAACTACACAACACAAATCTAAAAGTTCCCAGAACCTCTTTGAGTATGTTGTTCTAGAGTGCAAGTGAATGACGACCTGGCTTTTAGACTCCACTGTGTGTTTAGGGTATGCTGCCTCATTGTATTCTATTCCAATGTCACCAGCTTTAGAATATTTAGTACTGAAGGGTATTGTTTAATATTAATAAGTGGACTGATCTACCAAACCTGGATTTGCAACTTTTCAGGCAGATTTATTGGAGATGTATTTGTCTAGTCACTTACCTCCGAGCTTACTTAATAGGATTCAATAAAAACGTTGCAAAATGAACATTTATTTAGCTTAGTGAAAAAGGCAAAGCAATGTTTGTTTGGAATGCCAGTCATGTGCAGGGGAAATTAAAAAGATTTTGTTTCTTTGTGGATGATTGTAGTAAACCCAGTGACACTGTATTCACTGAACTATGGACAACCAATTTACAAAGATAGCATACACTACTATTTTAGTACATTAACTCCAGTGAACATAACCAGTGGGCATTCTCCATTAGTAAAAATATCACAAGGCAACATTATCAATGGCTTAATTGGTTATATTGGACTTTATTTACTGGATTATCTAAATACAGAGCTATTAATGGCAAATCTTTACTATTTACTTGTAATGCTGGAGATCTGTAGTATGTAATCCTACAGGATGTCCTCATCTCTATTTATTAGTGTGTTATTTCGTAGTTTAAAGTCTTTGTAAACCCTTACATACAGTATACCCAGGGAAGTGACTGGCCTCAGGTGACAGAGATCAAATAAATCCTCCTACATAAGTTGTACCCGTTTATCCAAAGCCTTCTCTTCTCTACAGTCTTTCAAAGTCCAGAAGTTATAAAGCATGTCTAAGCTGTCAGAAAACAAGGGACAGAGAGCTGAAGTCACACTCAGTGAGCTCTGCAAAGTTATGCACTTGTAAAGTTATACACTTGGGGGCTACGAATATGCATGCATAATCCATACTAGGGGGAGTACAACTGGGGTAATCCATAGCGGAGAAGGATCTGGGTGTTCTGGTAGATCATAAGCTTAAAAATAGCATACAATGCCAAGCTGCGGTTTCCAAAGCAAGCAAAGTCCTATCTTTTATTAGGAGAAGTATGGACTCCAGAGGGAGAAATATAATTTTGCTCCTGTAAAAATCATTAGTAAGACCCTACCTGGAATATGCAGTTCAATTTTGGGCACCATTTCTCAAAAAGATTATCAGGGAACTGGAGAAAGTGCAGAGAAGGGCAACTAAACTGATAAGAGGCATGGAGGATCTCAGCTATGAGGAAAAATTAGAGGAACTGATTTTATTCTCTATTGAGAAGAGGAGATATGATCAACATGTTTAACCACTTAAGCCCCAGCCCTATTTCGGACACTTTTTGTTTACAAGTTAAAACCAGTATTTTTTCCTAGAAAACTACTTAGAACCCCCAAACATTATATATATTTTTTTAGCAAAGACTCTGGAGAATAAAATTTCGGCCATTGCAAAATTTTTTGTCACGCGGTATTTGCGCAGCGGTCTTTAAAACGCCATTTTTTTGGAAAAATTTTGAAAAATCACATTTCACTGCATTTAAAAAATACTAAACAGTAAAATTAGCCAATTTTTTTGTATATTGTGAAAGATGATGTCACGCCGAGTAAATAGATACCCAACATGTTACGGTTTAAAATTGCGCCCCCCCGTGGGATGGCGACAAACTACGGTCAATAGAGATCTCAATCTGCGACACTTTAAATGTATTTAACGGTTACCAGTTTAGAGTTAGAGTGTAGCTCTTTTTCTTAAATTATTGCCCATGCTCTGGCGATCGCGGCGATACCTCACATGTGTGGGTTGAACAGCGATTTCATTCGCGGCTCGACTTGCGTATACGTTTTTTTTTTGTGCGCGAGCTAATGGTGACGGGGTCGGCTAAATTTTATTTTTTTTTTTCCTATTTATTTTTTCTTTTTTTTTAACTTTATTACAGGTTTTTTTAAAAAAAAAAAAAATCTGATCACTTTTATTGCTGTCACAAGCAATGTAAACATCCCTTGTGACACCAATATGTAGTGACAGGTACTACACTTCCCTGTATGCAAAACGCCAAAACGGCGTTTTTGCATACAGCCGTTTTTCAAATTTGCTGCCTTTTGCAGCACAGTAACCCGGACGTGACGTCATGGACGCCGCCTCCGGGTTACGTCATCGGAGACCCGATCTATGCTGTTTCCTGCATTCATCGGGACTCCATCCAGCCGGCGGGATGGGAGCCCCGAGCAAAGCCACGGAAGGCGGCGGGAGGGGGGGGACGTCCCCTCCCGCCCCCCCGGGTAATGATCGAGCGGCTCCCGAGCCGCATCGGTCGTTACCGACGGAAAGCCGACCGTCGGCTTCAAACCACGGTACCGGGATGATGTCTCTAGCTAGAGGCATCATCCCGGTATAAGCCCGCAAAGTTTACCGACGTAGCCCTACGTCCATATGCGGTAAGTGGTTAAAGACATAAGGGGTTCATATAGTGAACCTGGTGTTGAGTTAGTCACTTTAAGGTCATCACAGAGGACGAGGGGGCACTCTTTACATCTAGAAGAAAACAGATTTTGTCTCTAAATACAGAAAGGTTTCTTCACACTGAGAGCTGTGAAAATGTGTAATAGACTCCCTCCAGAGGTGGTTCTGGCCAGCTCAGTAGATTGCTTTAAAAAAGGCCTGGATTCTTTCCTAGGTGTACATAATACAACTGAGTACTATTATTTATAGGTAGAGTTGATCCAGGGAATATCTGATTGCCTCTTGGGGGATCAGGAAGGAATTTTTCCCCTTGCTGTAGCAAATTGGATCATGTTTTGCTGTATCAACTGTGGGTAAAGGATATGGGATTGTATGGTTGTGTTTTCTTTTTTGTTTTTTTATTGGTTAAGCTAAATTGACTTTTGTCTTTTTTCAACCTGAATAACTATGTAACTATGAGAGGTCTGAGAGTCGATTGGAGGGAAGGGACACCCCCCCCCCTTTTACACAGCACACAGGAAAAGAGCTAAAGCTGTCAATCAGCTGGAGGTCCCTTCCTGTCACCTTTTTTCTCTTGGTGTCAGGAAAACTTTTCAGAAGGGATTGATGCTGATAGCAGTGGAACAAAGCAGTAGACAGAAATGGCACTCAGTGCTCTTAATTGAGACCCGTACACACTATAGAGGGATATGCTTTGTTTATGTTTTCTGTCTCAAGTTTACATCCACCCTAAAGAACAAATATAAAAACAATTCATAAATTTGTTGATAAATGTCAATATTTGGTCAATGACATCTCCCAGAACCCCTAGCACTGTTGTTTACCTTACAGCAGTGCCCAGGATTTGTCGCTAAGCCGTAGTAGTGAGTCATTGTGGTGGTGGGGAAACATTATCAGGCAGTGGGTAATCATAAATTATCACAATTGATGATGAATGTACATAGCTGAAAAACATAATTGATGCTGGAGATTAATCATGGAACAAAGTTTGCTTTTTTTTTTTTATAATAATCTGTAAACTAAATAAAATTATTATATACCTTTTCCATTTTTTGGGAATGGGAATAAGGGGTAATAATGTACCCTGTACTTATTCCCTGGAGGGTCAGGATATCTAATGGACCTTGCTCCCAATCCCCATAAGCTTTCCTCCACCAACCCCCACATTCCTTTTGGGGGTAGGTGTGGGGTAGAGATTCTTGTCCCTCAACATTGGTACAAGGTGCCTCACAAGGGCAAGTAGACTTAGCTACCCCCTTTTGCAAGGTACCCTGCATGTCCCCTGTTGTGGTTAACTAAAGGGGGGTCACATGTTTGCTGCCCTCCCTTTTCAGGGCCTGCCTGCCTGAATCAGTTTTTTTTTTATTATTGAATTTTTATATGCATTGGTACATGTCCTTCAAGACATAACAGGATTTGGTTGTATGTTCAGGTTTTGCCAAACCTCCATCAAACCAAACGTGTAAGTCCCTCTGATTCTATTTTCAGTTGGACATATAAACAAACTGTGAATACTGTATGAATAATATATCCTTGGTTTTCAAGGGTGCAGAATATAACTGAAAAAATAATATAATGCATAGTATAATAATAAATTATTCATACTACGCTGCATTTGCGTGTTTAAGTAAATTAGGCATTTCACAGTGATGTATGGGAACGTGTAGCCTTGTAATTTTATTAGGGCAAAGGAAAGAAACAGAAGTTTCAGCACTGTAAAGATAATTGTCTTTAATGAAGATTGACATATTTAAAAATGTATACATATATATATAAATATATAAAAAATAAAATGAAAACAATACTTGCAAAATAAAGTCAATAAATGCAAAATAAAATCCAATGTGACTGTGCCCAACACCAATTGTATAAAATGCTTCTTGAAGCATATATCTTCTAATTGCTTCACCACGGGTGCTCAGAGGGTAGAAGGTAACTCACCAGAGGTGTTTGACCCCTTTTTACCGAAGGTCAAAATGAACTTTTTAGAAAACCAGATTGGTTCCTGAGCTCACACCATTTCACCCCAATGGTCCCTCGGGTAATAGCTAGGAAGTGAGGATGTACTCCATCAGGGCAGGGACACAAAGAAGGACTTTATAGTGTAGTAGGTTTATTGATGTTTAAAAGAAGGCATAAAAAGGATATATTGCACTCACATGTAACAGTGCCTGAGCCTGGCACTAGGGGTCTACAACATGTCTGCATGTGGCGTGTCAGTTTAGCGCTGGTGTGCGCTCCGTGCCTTGTTCTCAATACTGGGCCTTGGTAAAAGTCACATGGGAAATAAAGTGACAAATTCACTGTATTTGGTGTCTTCAGGAAGTGACAAAGTACAATTTCCAGTTTGCATTTACAGTATAATGAGAGAATGGATTCGATTGGTTAAACTCCTCAAAATGGAGGACGGGGACAAACTTTAGGTGAAAATTTGGCCTCAATCACGCCTTGTCTATCCGTACATGCTTGATAGACCCAGATGTACATAATTCCGTTTGTTTAAAAATCCAAAAAGTAAATACTTAAAATTACAAAACACAATGGTAAATTGTTTCATAACCCAATCAGGTATACAAGTTGGACAATATATTAATAAGGATAATGTATCTGGGGGGGGGGGCGGTTGGTGATGGGATAGTCATGGAGTCGGTCCTCTGCCCTGTAATGTAAAGGGGCACTGTGATATAAAGGGGACTGCACTTTAATGGGGTACTGTAAAGATTACTGTGCCCCTTTACAGTGAAGTCCTCTTTATACCAAAGTGCCCCTTTACATTACAGTGCCCGTGGCGTTTACAACCCCCATCACAGTGCCCTTGCAGTCATGCCCCCCCTTTTCTCTCTTTTCACAGTGCCCCCTTTTACTCTCTGCTTTCCCTGCACAGTCCTACTTTGGAAAGGACATGGACTAGATTCAGCCTGTGTTTCCTTTCCAGGGTCCCCAGATCTGTATCTGGATCATATGGCAATCACCCGATTGGTAATATGAAAAAACTCTGGCTCTTTGTGCAGATCCCCAACTCATCCTACCCCCTGTTCTGCTGATAGGATGACATTGTTGGCAGGGCAGGATAGCTGGGAGAGGAGACACAGGCATGGCCACATAGTGGAAGGTGAGTGGTGACCACGGTTTGTGTTAGCCTTGTCCGGACCGCGGTTACCACTTACCTCCCACTGTGTGGCCCGGTCATCAACAGGCCATGGGCCGGTACCCTATGGCCAGTCCAGGGCTGATGACAAGCCTATTTATCTATTTACCAATCTATGAGTGCTTCATAATATTGACTTTTGTATTGAAGGGAGTGTAAGGTTAGAGATAGCTAGGGCAATAAAATCAATGCATGTCGACTTATTAAAATAGGTCTGTACTCTTCCAAACCCTTCCAAATCAAATTATTTTAGACCCAAACCCTATTCATATATTCTGTATATAAAACCATTTCTGTTCTCAATATTCCTCTGCTTTTATATGGCTATTCCTCTCATGGTTGATTCTTATTATGGTTTGAATTTATGAGTCTATTCCTATCATGCTTGGAATTGGTGGTGCTTCCTAATAATTAAACTTGTAATTTGAATTGTTTTATAATGTTATAAGTATTTAATTCTTATAATATATGGTCTAATGTGCTAATAATGTATATTAGAAAAGAGAGTTGATGTTTCATATTTATTCTATGTTTCCAAATAATAATTCTCAAATGAACACCGCAACTGAAAATGTTAAACATACAAATAATTATTTATAATAACCATTTTGTATAACATTTATAATAATATGATATTCCAAAATTGCATTTCTTAAACAGTGTAATAATTAAAATGCCTGAACTAACTCCACAGCACAGTGCTTTACGAAACTGCAATGAGGAATAGTACACAAAAGGAGCAATCATTTTATACAAATATATTGAACTTTTTAAATAAATACCTACAGTATATGATGCCTGCATGATTCATAGTTGTCTGATGAGACATGGTATAGCAAAATATGGATTGAGATTAAAAATCAGGATTAGGTATATATATGATAGCCTTTTTATGGCTTAAAGCCAAATGGTTTTAATGTAAATCATTTAAGTTAAAAGTCAGAGATGGAAGCTGACATTTTTTGACTTCTATGCTCCATGCTAGTTCCCATGACAATACAGTCTGTGCAGAAAATGGTAGTTTTAACCTGGAGTTTTTTACATAGATACATTTCATAGGAAGAACATTTTTTATGGAGGCAATAGAAAGCCAAATGTCAACCCAAGGGCAAGGGTTAGGAAGACATCTGCCTCTCCTCAATAGCATTAATAACCTCTGCATTGTGTCTTGCAACTCGGTCAGCTGAAATGTGATACATTTGTGGTAAGGAACTTCTTTTCCCTTTTCTCAAAAAAAAAAAAAAAGACACAATGTTTGATTTTCTAAAGGCATATAGGCTTTTCAAATTGTCTCTTCTTCCAGCATCTCCCCATGAGCAAGAAAAAATATATTATTTAATTTTACTTGTACTCTATGGTAATTATTTGCAAAATTACTTTACCACATTCACCAAGTTAAAAAAAAATTCTCCCGCAAAGGTACAGTTAATTTTATATTAAACCCACAGTGTCATGGCCCAACAGTCAGGAAACAGTCTTTATTGTCTGATAAAAATAGACATCAGTGGTTTGTTCCTCAAATTGATGTTATATTAGGGTCAGAATTGGGACATATTTGGCAACCTATTAATTAAAGTTATTGGCATCTCTCATGGGAAAGCTATGATTGCTTGTCACAGTGGTCAATTGACTGGAAATCTCCCAATCGTATGTTTGCATCTGAAACTTTCCAGTCCCCACCAGTAACAGCGCTGGGAGCAAACAGGGCACGTTCTCTCAGCACAAAAAATTGTTTACATGAGGCCGCATATATGCAGCTTCTTGGCGTTAAAGCCCACGTCAGCGGGAAGTGGTTAAATAGGCTGCTTGTTGGTAGTGGGCATTAGCCAAACAGCGAGTCTTAGTCTGACGGTTGACATCAAGTTTCTAACAGCCTTCCAAAGCTGAATAGCATATGTCAATAAAATAAAAATAAAACGTATTTTTATTTCACAATGTTAACGCACAGACAAGCTTTGTATTAGATTAGGTACTCATGGATAAAAAGATAAAAAAGGCTATCTATATACACTATATTGTCAAAAGTATTGGGACACCTGCCTTTACACCCACATGGAATTTAATGGCATCCCAGGCTTAGTCTGTAGGGTTCAATATTGAGTTGGCCCACCTTTTGCAGCTATAACAGCTTCAACTCTTCTGGGAAGGCTGTCCACAAAGTTTAGGAATGTGTGTATGGGAATGTTTGACCATTCTTCCAGAAGCACATTTGTGAGGTAAGGCACTGATGGTGGAGAAGGTCTGGCTCACAATCTCTTCTCTAATTCATCCCAAAAGTGTTCTGTCAGGTTGAGGTCTGGACTGTGTTGAGGTCTGTGCAGACCAGTCAAGTTCCTACAGGCCAACTCGCTCATTCATGTCTTTATGGACCTTGCTTCATGCACTGGTCCAAATCATTTGGTGGAGGGGGAATTTGGGTGTGGGGTTGCTTTTCAGGAGTTGGGTTTGGCCCCTTAATTCCAGTGAAGGGAACACCTTAGCATACCAAGACATTTTGGACAATTTCATTCTCGCAACTTTGTGGAAAAAGTTTGGGAAAGGCCCCTTGTTCCAACATGACTGCGCACCAGTGCACAAAGTAAGGTCCATAAAGATATGGATGAGCTAGTTTGGGGTGGAGGAACTTGATGATAGAACACCTTTGAATTAGAGCAGAAACTGCGAGCCAGGTCTTCTCATCCAACATCAGTGCTTGACCTACCAAATACGCTTTTGGAAAAATGGTCAAACATTCCCATTCCCTTTGGTATTTGGGGACATATGAATGGAGCTCTACCTTGAAAAGTGACAAAGATTGGGAAGAAGTTCATGCTTTGCCAGAAGAGTTGAAGCTGTTATAGCTGGAAAGGGTTGACCAACACACCCTCAGCTACAGGCTGTCTGCAGTCCCTCCTGCTGGCACAGCAGAAACAGTGTCTGCCTTATTTTTGTGCATAAAAGTCTCATCCATCAGGGAGATTAACTTTTTACCCAACTATCCCAATCCATTGTATGTGCACTCCATTCGCCTGTACTCCTGAGCAGGGATGAGCTCAGGCTTGTTCGAGTTTGTACGTGCCTGATCCCGCCAGGAAGCCGACACTGCACTCTGCTATTCACAGGCAGTGAGACATTTCCCGATCCACACAGCTGCACAGATCGGGAAATGTCTCACTGCCTGTGATTAGTGGAGTGCAGGGTTGACTTCCTGGCAGGATCGGGCACGTACAAACTCGAACACGCCCGAGCTCATCTCTACTCCTCAGCACCAATCCATCCACTCAAGGAGACACATAAGAACAGACGGGCTTAGTTGCAGACTCATTACACAAGTCATTGTGAATCATGTCATACTTTGGTAATACATGACTTCCCACAGCAGGTTGCAATACACCATATACACCACATACATCACCTTGCTCTATATATATATATATATATATATATATATATATATATATATATATATATATATATTAAATTCCTCTCCAGGGGGGTGTGGCCTGGACGGCAATGGCGTAGGACGCATGTGAGCTCCGCTCCGCTCTCGATGTCTCCTTCTCCGCTCAACCTGTGTGCCCCACCGCTCCTGTCATTATCTACAACTGCAATATACTTGCCTAGCCTCCTGAGAATGTCGATGTGGCAGAAGACATCAACCGCTGTCCCTGCGCTGGACAAATTCAGGAGGCAGGAGAAGGATCCCCCTGGGGAAGATGGCGCCAATCCTTCTGAGGCCTCTGCTGCTGCTGACACAGCCAAGGTCCTGGAAGCGATCTCCACATGTCAAACCACTCTGACCACCAAAATTGAGGAGGTAAAAATAGACATTTCCTTTACTAGACAGGATATGGCTAAATTGAGGGACCGGGCGTCAGAGGCTGAAACTAGACTGGGCCGCGCTGAGGACACTATACACCCTTTACAACACACTACTGAATCTTTGCAAAGACAAATGCAGCAACTGTCCCAAAAACAGGATGACATGGAGAACAAAGCCAGATGCTGCAATATCAGAGATCAGTCCCTCCGCACCCAGAGGGTGCGGAGGGACCTGACCCAGCTACCTTCTTAGAAAAACTTTTAACAACCACCTATGGAGAGAGGCCTTCTCCACTACTTTTACTCTCTTATAGAGAGAGCCCACCACATGCCGGCTTGCTGCCCCCCTGAGGGCGCACCCCCCAGAACCTTTATTGCCAAGTTCCTGAACTACTGGGACCGAGATAAAATCTTGAGATTGACCCGAGAGCGGGGTAACATCCTGTTCCATAACACCCATATTATGGTCTTTCCAGATTTCTCGGCGGAGGACCAGAAGCAGAGATCCTGTTTTACTGATGTTAAACGACGCCTCTGCCTACATGACCTGAAATACGCCATGCTCTTCCCTGCCCACCTCAGAGTGGTGTGTGATGAACGGGCACACTTTTTTGAGGATCCTGACCTCACATCCACGTGGCTGGATCAACAGGCTGCAGCCAGGATCAAGCATGCTGTGAGTTGTGTGAAACATGTCTACCATCCATTTTGCTGTACCTTGCATCCTTGTTCAATAAAGCCTTTAATCGTGAGCCTTCACTTGGTGTGCGGCCATTTCTCTTGTATCCTGTTTGTGGTGGTGATCTGAGGTCCTGCACCCATGGCTGGCTGTGAAGTTCCAGCTCAAGCTGCTTGAGCGGTGTACATCTCTTTCTCTGTATCAAGAATAATCCTGCCTGATGGTGATCTCCCTATGATTCCTATGGTGCTCACTGTTCCTTTGCTTTTCTCGGATAATGTTTGTATGGCCACATGACTGTTCCGGATTTCTGGGAGCCAGCTTTTCTGTTTGCGCTATACCCCCTGGATGGCGTTTACTCCCCCATGCTTCTTCCGCACCCTAACTCCTGCTTGCCTCTTCAACCTCGGAGATTGCTATTTTGGGTTTAATTCTCTGAAGACCTTACACATTGGGCACCACGTTTCCCCTTCCCCCATGTGCCTTATTGAACTTTGGTCACTCATCTCTCCTGACTTCTATGCTTTTCCCCCAGTGTCTCCTACTCTCCGGATGAACACCCTATTATTTCTTCATTGTATCGAGAGCGGACTACGGTCGCAGACTGACATGTGGTCACTGCGTCTACAACTTCCAGTTTCTACGATGAGCCCTACCACTGTTCAACCTACCAGCGTTAGTTTTTGCCTGTTGGTCGTTGTTTGCTGTGCAGAGATGTCTGGTATCTTTTTTTCCTATGCCTTATTTGTTTTTTTCTGACCTCCTTACCTTAATGACTTTGCTACGCTATCTCTGCACTGGGTTTGGGAACAATGCTCCCACTGAGTTTAGGCAGCAGAGAGCGGGGTGGGGGGTGGGTTGTTTTGGCTGTTTTTTTTTCTTTTCCTTTTTTACTGTATAAGTTTATTACATGTTTTTATACTTGGTGCACCATATTTGACATTACTGTTATTTCTTCCTTTAATGCCTTAATGTCCTGTTGTGCTACCTTGGGGCCATCCGTTGTACTTCCCCTCCTTTCATGCCTTGCCCTTCACTTATGGCCACCATAAAAATTGTCACGTGGAATGTCCGAGGGCTCAGGGACAAACTGAAGCGCTCAGCTGTATTCACATGCCTTAAATCTTATAGGGTGGATGTGGTGGTGTTGGTAGAGACCCACGTCACTGACCATCTCCAGCGAGCTCTGAAACGCCCATGGATTGGCTAGGCTTTCCACTACGTCCACAGCTCTCACTCGCGGGGTGTGTCTGTTCTCATTGCCAAAAATGTAAAGGTATCGATTATTGACATATATTCGGACCCCCATGGCAGGTTTGTTTTCCTCCATTTGATGTTATATACTAAACATCATCTGATCCTGGCCTGCTATGTACCCCCTCAATACAGCTCTGAAATCATCTCTGAGGGAGTTTCCTTCATGGCCCCACACCCCGCGGTACCTGCTATCTGGCTCGGGGATTTCAACATGGTCTTGAACCTATCCCTGGATCGCATGCATTCTGCCGCCACTCTCTCCATGCCTGACTCCACCAGACTTGCCCGACTCTTTGCGGACTTTGCCCTTACAAATGTTTGGCACTATCAACATCCCAACACTAGGGCCTACTCCTGCTTTTCTGCATCGCACTCCACCATGTCACAGATTTCATACTGATCTCCAACTGTTTAATACCCCTGCTGGAGGGCATGGGGTTTGAGCCCAGAAAATAAAAAAAATAGCTTCTCCAGCATAACCCCCTTCTTCAGTATAAGTAAAATATAATGTTTTTTTTTTGTCTAGAGGGAGACCTAATAGAGAGGAATGCTTACCTTACTCCAGGGCTCCGCTGAAGTTGGGGCTTTGATTCTCAGATCTCCAACACTGAATGTGTACAGGTCCCTAACAGCAATTTCTTACAATTGATGTTGGTGAGAGAGCAATGACACAGCTGGTTAAAATCTGGTAGGAAACAAGCCTTTGAGTGAGTTGTTACCTCATTCACATCAACCTGTCTGGTGTCCTCTGTGTAGCAACTGTGGGGGGGGGGGGTGCATTGTGTTGTTACAAGGCAAGACACCATTTATTATTTTTTTCTTTTTTTAACTTTTTCCACATAATTTTTCTCACCATGTCCGCTGCCAATGGTGCTGATGGGTGAAGTGAGAAAAAAGTTAGTTTTTTTATGCACCACATTGCAACGCACTGTGATGCAGCAATGTGATGAAAATTGGGTGTTTGTTTTCAATGAGCTCTGGTCTGGTGTTCAGCCTCCATTAATCTGTATAGATCGATGCAGTTCAACTGAATTAGTGTTAACAAGCCCTTCATTTTTTTTTTTTTGCCAACCCAGGCTTGCTATATCAAGCAACCTTTGGAGCTAATTAACAAATATCAATATAGGATATATAACATGGTAACAATAGTGCTCATAATACACAGAAGCTATATCTAATCTATTACAAATAAGAAAAGTGCTGTGTATCCTAGGGCTTGTTAACATTAGCTTTGCAGCTTAGACCCATAAGAATTGGTTAAACAAAATATTTAGGTGACTTGTAATTGATCTTTTTTGGTTTAGCTTTTTTACAGCAGGCATTATGATTATATTAAATAACTTCCCAATAGGGTAACACAATCTGTGATTTGAAATTCCAATATAAAAAAGAAACAATAAATAAACCAGTCATTAGCATAGATAGTGATGGGATTGAATAAACTGACTGAACTGTGCATACCATCACCATTTTCCTTCTGGGAAATTATGTATAAAGGTCCAGGGAGCATCAGATGACTGCATGAAAACTCTCCAATAAATAATTTCATAAAGATTCCCTATAGCATCTGGTGTAAGGGTTCGTTTCCACTAGCAGTTGGGGGGCTGTGAAACCCCTTGGTTGGGCCACACTTCTACTGTCCCCCATCTGACACCTTCTCTAACCGCAGAGGCAACGGCTGGGGGTATACATAATGGCCATGATGCATTCTTTTCCAATGAAGGCAGGAATTATATCCCCCGTTGATTTCAGGCTCATTCACACTAGCTTTGGTTTCTGAAGAGCAATTTGTGCTTGGATTCTTCAGAAAGCATTTGATAACATTTTCATTTGAAAGCATTTGCGGCGAGGAAGCATTGTTTTTCCTCTTCACCACTTGCTTTAACCTCTTCATCCCACACTAGTGCTGCACAACCAAATGGAAATCAATGAAGATGAATGGAGGCATTTGAATTCACAAGGAGTTATGAATGTGGTTTTTATTAGCTTGTTATGAATTTTTTCTTTTACATGGTACTTAGTCCCATCAACATCTTTTCAAAATGTACCCCTGGTCTTCCTTCTCTTGTTTCCGAGAATGCAGTCAGATGTGAACTATATTACACATATGATGGATCTGCCCCAAGGACATTCCCTGATATATTTAGTTACTATAGTGACTATCACTAAAAGCACCAAGTTTGCCTTTGTAAACAAACCTGTTGATAATATTACCAGACAAATTCCCAGATATAATTAAACAATTATTTGCTCTATGTTCTTAGTGGCCAAAATAGCAATAGCTACAGCCTATCTTTGATGAAGCGTATATTAATCTGGTTAATGCACAATTAAAAGATGGTTAGTGTTTTGAGAGATATGCAATCAATGTTCAGGAAGGTCTGAAATCCTTGGATTCACAATCTTCCTCTTGATAGTGGGGAGTTTTTTTTATGGTGGCAGACGCTTAGACAAGTAAGTCCTTTTTTTCTATTATTTCCTCTTTCTTTCCTTGTCCTTATCTCCTCCTTTCTTCTTCTTCTTACAACATTGTCTTTTATGAGACCTTTGTATTGAGCCCAATTTTATGTGTCTTCTGGAGGATGTACAGGGCCAGCGCTAGCTATAGGCAAGGTAGGCACCGGTCTAGAGCGCACATCAGTAGGGGGCGTGGGAGGTGCCCCTGGCTGGTGCCTCCTTGGCTGTGCGAGTTAGGGATAGCTTGAGAAGGAAAGAGGACTTCCTGTCATTCTGAACAGCACAGTGCAGGCTGAAATGGCTGCTGGAGGGAAGATTCTTCTTCCCCCACTTTCTCTAGCTGCGGGCCTCTATCATCTGTGGCTACCAGCCAGGCTATTGCTGTGTGGGCAGGATGAGAATGCAGCCAACTTTCGAGATCCCACCTGCCTGAACCCCCTGCCGCCTGACCGCCCACATGTCTGAAACCCCTGCTGTTCGCTCGCCCGCCCACATGTCTGAGCCCCCTGGCACCCGTCTGCTTTCCCACCCATGTCTGAACCCCCTGCCGCCCGCCCGTCTGGCTGCCCATCTGTCTGCCTGAGTGAAAAAACAAAAATTAAATCCGCGCTACCTTAAAGACAGATCTATTATGTGTGCATATGAATGTTGCAGCTGCTGTTCACCAAGTAAATACTCAGAGAAAAATATAGATAGTCAATTAACTCAGCACTAGCATACATAAATAAAAGTACATAAACATGCTCATGTGGTACAAAAAAGTATTTAAAAAAAAAAATCCAAAATGGTAAAATATGTATAAATGTCCAAAATGATAAAAAATCCAAAGAAGTGTCCAATAATATAAAAATACAATAGGTGATAAAGTGCTCCAGTGCAGATAAAACACTCGTGCTCCAAGTGGTGGTGACCCCTCCAGGACCCCTACTCACCAGAACATATGGACCCTGCGTTAGGGTCTAAAGAGCTTATGGACACTTGGATGAGAATGACACCAGGACTTCTCCTTAGGGATCAGAAGCTGAGTGGACCCTCCCAAACGTAGGTAATCCTAGATGCCTAGATTAAAAGTAAGAATTGAGTGAGTGAGCATGGGAAAGTTTAAAGGACCTTTTTTAACACTTGACCCTCCCTTTTAGATTGCAAGCTCTAACAAGCAGGGCCCTCTGATTCTTCTTATATTGAATTGTATAGTAAATGTACTGTCTGCCTTCATTTTGAAAAAAAAACACTGCACAAACTGCTGGAGCTTTATAAATCTTGTATAATAATAATAATAGTAATAATAATAATAATCGTGTAGCTCTGTTATTATTTATATTTTCTTATAAATTGGTGGATACATGAAAGCCTTTGGGTTTTTTTTTTTTACAACTTTATAACATCACAAAGAACATATTCTCAAACTTGTTTTGCAATAAGTGCAATCCATGTAAATTTATGGCCTGGAACATGATGGGTCTGCAATCAATTATCATGCCACCCGGTGGCGTACCAACAGGGGGTGCGGGAGGCGGCCCGTCCCAGGTGGGGGTGTCAGGCTGGCACCTACTCGCAGGGAAGCGTAAGAAGATGAGTGCCCGATCAGCCTGGATAGGAGGAGTGATGGGGGCAGCTGCATATAGAGGTATTAATCTTTCCATATTCCTCCCGCAGCCGCTGAATGCCTGATTCTCCTCCTCTCCCTTCTGCAGGCATTCAGAGGCTGCAGGAGGAATATGGAAACATCAATTCCTCTATATGAAGATGCCCCACCGCTCCTCCTATCCAAATTTTTTTGCTGGCCCCCACCTCCTTCCCCATGCTCTTCATCCCCCTGGTTTTCCCTGCCCCCTTCAAGTGCTCCCTGCCCTCCCCCAGTGCTCTCCACCCCCCTGCACTCTTCAACCCCCATGCAATGCTTCCCAAGCCCCCCTAATTCTCCCCAGTCCCCCCCTAATGCTCTCCAGCCCCCCTAATTCTCCCCAGTCCCCCCCCTAATGCTCTCCAGCCCCCCGTGCCCTTCAGGTCCTCCAGTGCTCTCTGCTTCCCCTGTTCTCTCCGGCCCCCCTAGTGCTCTTCTATCTTCTATCATGTCTGCAGTCTCTGACCTTCTCTTGTATCATGCCCACAGTCTCTGACCATCTCTTATATCATGTCCGACGTCTCTAACCATCTCTACTCTGCAGTCTCTGACCATCTCTTCTATCACGTCCACAGTCTCTGACCATCTCTTGTATCAATTCCACAGTCTTTGACCATCTCTTGTATCATGTCCACAGTGTCTGACCATCTACTGTATCATGTCCGCAGTCTCTGGCCATCTCTTGTATCATGACCCCGGTCTCTGATCATCTCTTATATCATGTCTGCGGTCTCTGACCATCTCCTGTATCATGTTTGTGGTCTCTAACCACCTCCTGTATCATGTCTGTGGTCTGTGACCAGCTCCTGTATCATGTCCGTGGTCTCTGACCATCTCCTGTATCATGTTCACAATCTCTGACCATCTCCTGTATCATGTCCACAGTCTCAAAACATCTCCAGTATCACGTCCACAGTCTCTGACCATCTCTTGTATTGCGTTCGTAGTCTCTGACCATCTCTTGTATCATGTCCGCAGTCTCTAAACATCTCTTGTATCACGCTTACAGTCTCTGACCATCTCTTGTATCACGTCTGTAGTCTCTGACCATCTCTTGTATCATGTTCACAGTGTCTGACCATCTCATGTATCATGTCTGCAGTCTCTGATCATCTCTTGTATCATGTCCGCAGTCTCTGACCATCTCTTGTAACATGTCTGCAGTCTCTGACCACCTCTTGTATTATGTCCTCAGTCTCTTACCATCTCATGTATCAAAGAACTCTCATTTAACACGAATCATATCTGAGATATCTTGATAAATCTCAAAATATAGTTTACGGGTAACAGCAGTCTCTGACTATCTCCTGTATCATGTCCGCAGTCTCTGACTATCTCCTATATAATGTCTACAGTCTCTGACCATCTCTTGTATTACGTCTGCAGTCTCTGACCATCTCTTGTATCACGTCCGTAGTCTCTGACCATCTCTTGTATCATGTCTGCAGTGTCTGACCATCTACTGTATCATGTCCCCAGTCTCTGATCATCTCTTGTATCACGTCTGTAGTCTCTGACCATCTCTTGTATCCTGTCTGCAGTCTCTGACCATCTCATGTATCATGTGTGCAGTCTCTAAACATCTCTTGTATCATGTCCTCAGTCTCTGACCATCTCCTGTATCATGTCTGCAGTCTCTTACCATCTCTTGTATCATGTCTGCAGGCACTGACCATCTCTTGTATCATGTCCTCAGTCTCTGACCATCTCCTGTATCATGTCTGTAGTCTCTGACTATCTCTTGTATCATGTCTGCAGGCACTGACCATCTCTTGTATCATGTCCTCAGTCTCTGACCATCTCCTGTATCATGTCTGTAGTCTCTGACTATCTCTTGTATCATGTCTGCAGTCTCTGACCATCTCTTGTATCACGTCCGTAGTCTCCGACCATCTCTTGTATCATGTCTGCAGTCTCTGACCATCTCTTGTGTCATGTCCTCAGTCTCTGTCCATCTCCTGTATCATGTCTGCAGTCTCTGACTATCTCCTATATCATGTCCACAGTCTCTTACCATCTTTTGTAGCATGTCTCCAATCTCTTACTCAAACTTAAACACATTGCTAATAGTATTAGCTATCTTTTTATGCCAAAGGTAGGACTGTGCAAGGGAGTCAGAGAGTGTAAAAGGGGGCACTGTGATTAGAGGAACAGAGGCAGACTGCAAGGGGCACTGTGATGGGGGGCTGTGAAATTTGTGCAATAAATATTCTTGAAAACATTACATTTTTTGTGGGTGTTTTTACATTTTAAAGTTTGAGGGGGGGTGCCAGATATAGGACCATGATATAGGGTGCCAGATGCTCTAGGTATGCCACTGATGTCACTAGTAAGCATCATATATATCCCTGATTCTTTTGTCTGATGTGTTAATCCTTTCTGAACGTTGCTTCAGACTGGTCCTGCATAGTTATGATCCTCCATCAATTAAAATGAGCAATGTTGAAATGCAAACTGAAGTAAGTAATAAAAAACAATCAAGAATCAGCTGATCTGACTACAACACATTTAAATTTGATTGGATGTTAAGGGTTACAGCTCTTACTTTCAGAAATGGTACTTCTATGCCCATAAAGAATAGTCTTCAAGGAAATTGGCATAGTACATTGGGAATGCAGTCAAGAATGGATGGTCTTTGGATCACTGTGCTTGTATTGAACTTTGTCAATTTAATTTAATTTTGATTAATCTAAATATATACATACGACATAATAATGAAACAGTATATCATCTAATATCTAATTGTCCTGATTTAATGCATACCTCCACATTGCCATCAGATTATGTTAAATTCCCTGCAGTCAATGGCATATGAAATAATCTTCCTGAGGTTTTCAGATTAAGAGCATTTTTCAATTACAAAGAGAAACAAAATGGTTATAACACACATCATCAAAATCCTTTTCTTAATCCCAATAATACTCAGATTTGCTTTCAAAAAGACCAATATATTTTAATAAAATGCATAGAAAATTGCAAAATAAGTGAAAGCTGTACAGTGGTACAAAATAGTGGTTCCTCAAATTCACAATTGTGTTTCCTGGGATTCATTTACAACTGCTCAAAAAATGAAAGGAACACTTTCAAAACATATCTCAATGGTGAAAAATATCATGCTGGATATCTATACTGATATCGACTCTTTAACGTGTTAGGAATGAAAGGATACCAAATCGTTTGATGAAAATGAAAATTATCAACCTACAGAGGGCTGAATTCAAAGACACCCCCAAAATCAAAGTGAAAAAATGATGCAGCAGGCTAGTCCATTTTGCTGAAATTTTATGGGCATCTGGGCATGCTCTTAATGAGACAACTGAAGGTGTCCTGGGGTATTTCCTCCCAGCTCTGAATCAGGGCATCACTGAGCTCCTAAACATACTGAGGTGCAACCTGGTGGCGTCGGATGGACCGAGACATAATGTCTCAGAGGTGTTCTTTTGGATTTAGGTCAGGTGAATGTGGGGGCCATTCAATGGTATCAATTTCTATATTCTGCAGGAACTACTGTAGCTGCATACTGTCACCACATAAGGCCGGGCTTTGTCGTGCACTAGGAGGAACCCAGGATCCACTGCACCAGCGTAGGGTTTGACAATGCATCCAAAGATTTCATCCCGATTCCTAATGGCAGTCAGCATGCCATTGTCTAGCCTGTAGAGGTCTGTGCGTCCCTCCATGGATATGCCTCCACAGACCACAGTGACCCACCACCAAACCGGTCGTGCTGAACAATTTACAGGCAACATAAAGTTCTCCACAGCTTCTTCAGACCCTTTCTTGTCACATGTGCTCAGGGTGAACCTGCGCTCATCTGTGAAAATCACAGGGTGCCAGTGGCGGACCTGCCAATTCTGGTGTTCAATGGCAAATGCCAAACGAGCTCCATGGTGTCGGGCAGTGAGCACATGGCCCACTGGAGGACGTCAGGGCCCACTGGAGGACATCACCCTCATGTAGTTTGTTTCTGATTGTTTGGTCAGAGTCATTCACACCAGTGGCCTGCAGGAGGTCAATTTCTAGGGCACTGGCAGTGCTCATCCTGTTCCTCCATGCACAAAGGAACAGATACCAGTCCTGCTAATGGGTTAAGGACCTTCTGCGGCCACGTATTGATGTGCCATCCTGGAGGAGTTGGACTGCTTGTGCAACCTCTATAGGGTCCAGTTATCACCTCAGGCTATCAGTAGTGACACTGACCCTAGCAAAATGCAAAACAAGTGAAAAACAGTCAGAAAAGATGAGTAGGGAAACAAATTTCAGTGGCCTCCACCTGTAAAACCATTTTTGTTTTGGGGGGTTGTCTCATTGTTGCCTATCTAGAGCACCAGTTGTTAATTTCATTAAAACCAAAGCAGCTGAAACTGATTACCAACCCCCTGCGCTAGTTAACGGACCAGATCAATATCCCAGGAGTTGACTTAATGCAGTACTCTGATTAAAAAGTGTTCCTTTAATTTTTTTTGAGCAGTGTATAAAGTCAAACAAAAGAACAAATAACGGTGTTGCCATAATAATTAGTCATTTTTTTAACTTGCAGTAGAAGAATCCAAGCTATAATCTGACTGTATGCTTTTCTAGGTTGTATATGCTTATGGAAATATTATTTAGAATTGTATAAAGTCTAAAGAAGGGATGTAAGGGGTCCAAAAGCTTGAAGCATTAATCCCTTTACAATGAATGTGCACACTTTTGCACTCTCACTGAAGTGGGTCTTCTACCATGGGGCGGCATGTATGTACCTTTGCTCGTGCTGTAAGCACCCTGCACAGCATGCTCCCAGGGCAGAGACTGAGCTATCACCAACAGCTCCTTGTCTCATACTAAAGATTAGGAGCCAGATGGACCTGCACTTAATTATATGATCACTGTGATAGCCTGTGATTGGCTATTACAGTGATCAGTAAATATACAACCTGCCCCCATGTTCTTTATCCTCTTAAATGAAAAAAAAAAAAAAAAAAAAACATTGCATCTTTTTCACCTTGGTAGATTAGAAGTATGTTAACCAAAATTAAAAAAAAAAATTAATTAAATAAAGACCAAATAGATCAGTGTTATATATCGGTCAGGGTTAGGGTGAGGACCAATGTTAGGGTCAAAGGTCATGGTCAGGGTGTTTTAGTTTGTGTCAGTATGTTTTAGGTAGGACTATTTATCTGGGCCCTATTATGGGTATAAACAACAACATACACATATGTGGTATCGGTGTAATCATCAGGAGTAGAAAAATTTGTTTTGGGTTGTTCTTTGGAGTGAGTTAAAAGTAATGGCAAGGAATATTCAGATACATTAAAAAAAAAGTTACTTTGGGGTCAGTTTTCCTATGATAATAAAAACAAATCAGGAGATATCCATTACCACTTACCACAAATAAAGGTCTAATTTGTCCTGAAAAAAATAAATTATAATCTGTCTGGGTACATTAAGTAGTTGTGATGATATATACAGTTTTATTAACATGTCAAGGTTGCAAGACTGGTTTCAGGTATTAGGATTTGTTTTATCTTCTGTCATAAATGGGTTGGTAACTTAAAGGGGAACTTTGCCCATAACAACTTACTTCTTGCTGGAGGCTGCCATTTTCTGAAGCCCAGAGCCCCCAAACAGCAGTAAATCATAAAGTGGAACTAACCACATTGATTAAACTGTTTCAAAAACGGTTAAATTCCTTGAATGCCAGGATTGGTAATTGTCCCATTTGCTTGTGTCCTCAACAAAACTGTCAAACTATAAAATGGCTGGTGTCATAACTGATCACATGTGCAGCACCATGGCAGTTGCAGATCAAACAGAAGCACCTTTCTTGGCTTTAAAGGATAGGAGGGTTTAATTCTGTCAGCTTATTGGTCTCTACAAACTCAGCAGTGCCTAAAAATGCCTAAAATGGTGGAGCAACTGAGCGTGTGCAGAGCAGGGTGAAACAGTGCATTACTGGATTTTAAACAGTATATACAATTATTTTTTTATGTTTTACATAGCTATACTTGCAAAATGGGCCAGCCTAAAGTTATCTAGCAGGACTTTATTTTCTGTCTAAAGTTCAACTTTAAGTTAGCAAATAAAGGGTTTTACTTAAACACCAAACTTTCTGCACATATGGAAATGTGACACATACACAAATCTGCAGAAGTGACCATAGGAATACTGAATATTGTATAGCTCTATTCTTACCACCCTGTTCTTTTGATATTCAAATCTTGCTTTTAGTATATCAGTTTTCAAAGGAAAATGTTTTGCTTAATATAGAAGTTGTTTGCAACAGCTTATTTTTAAATTGTCTAGCTTGCAAAACTTTATGGGCAGTGGTGTGGGTCTGTTAAAAGAGAATTAAGGTAGAACAAAACATTGAAAAACAATGGCAATGTCTACATATGTGGCAAACAAAATGAACAACATTGTAAGATAATGTATACTGAGATGTCACGTATTTGAAAAGTGTGAGCCAGATGATAATTAGGCAGTGAAATGTATAGTATAGAAAAGACTGCAAAATACATTCCCAGCATGCTACCCTCTGGCAACCCCCCCCCCCCCCAAAAAAAAACTGAGAACTGTTTGTGATGCTTTTTTATTTCTCCTAACATTCAAATTTTCTTCTAAGGTCCAAGCAGTACTAATACACAACATTATAGCAAAATGTTATGTAGGACAATCTGTAAGAAAAACAAACAAACATATACAGCAATGGTAATTATCCAGTTCCAAGACCGCCCTATAGCACTGGATGTCCATCGGCACCCACTGATTGTCGGTAAAACACACAGAATGGAGATCTGCCTATTAGGGATGGGCTGAACAACCCCCTGTTCGGTTCGCACCAGAAATTTCGAACATCACCAAAGTTCAGAACAGAATAACAAGTGCATAACAACATTGAAGTCCATGGGACCCAAACTGGAAAAATCAGAAGTGCCAATTTTGAAGACTTATAAGCAAGTAATTCGGCATGGTTTATGGTTATTGGGCAATGGTTATGGAAGTCCGGGTACTGCCCTGGGGAACATGTATCAATGAAAAAAAAGTTTTAAATGAGCAGTGATTTACTGATGCTTAAAGTGAAAGCATCAAAATGAGAAATAACAATAAAAATTAAAAATTCCTTTCAGTATAGTGCCTGAAGGGTCCCCTTAGTCTACCTGTAAAGTGGCACATCTGTACTGTGTATAGAAGCTGCTGCAGAAATAATTGCATTTATAAAGCCACAAAAAGGACATTTTCCCTGCAACCTTTCTTTATTTTGTAAACAACGGCTTGGGGAGCCAGTCTGTAAGACGAGGCTACAATGTAGTGCACTGGGAACAAGATTAGAGATTTTTTAAATAAATTCTGGTGTCTCTTCCACAGACTTTGGATAGAAGTAGCAGGTGCATAAAAATTGGTCTTTGTGTGTTGAAGGTGCCTTAACACTGTAAGTCTATAGAGGTACTCTTGATGAAAGCAAGAATTGCCTTGCTGTCAAGAATTTAAATGGTATGCACCTGTCAAACATGTGCGTAAAAGTTGGTATTTGGGTGTCTGTGGCACCTTTTCAACATAACCCTATAGAGGTACTCTTATTGAAAGCAAGAATTGGCCTTGCCGACAAAAATTTAAATGATATCCACCTGTCAAACAGGTGCAGGAAAATTGGTCTTTGGGTGTTAATTATGCACATGAAACCTACACCAAAAAAATTCTTCCAGATGAAATCAACACCCACAACAGTAGGCAGCCTAGAAGTCTTGCAGGGATTCCACATTCAAAAAACACTTAATCAGTGACATCAGCATCAGGGGTTTCATAGCTGCTGGTAATCCAGGACTGATTTATTTTGATAAATGTCAGGCGGTCCACGGAGTCTGTGGACAGATGAATTTTCATATCAGTAACAAAACCTCCAGCAGCACTGAATGCTCTTTGGGAAAGCACTCTGGGTACAGGGCAGCCTAGCAGCTCAATTGCATACTGAGAAAGTTCTAGCCAGTGACCTATTCCCATGACCCAGTATCCCAGTGAATCATCAACTGGAATGCTCTCTATTTCTGTTTTTGCCCCTAGATAATCATCCACCATTCGATGCAGATGCTGCCGATAGGATGTAGAAGCTGAGAGCCCTGGGTGGCGACAACTAAAAAAATTGGGAATTGCATCACTTAGGCAGCCCTCTTCTCCACCACTCCTCTCTTGACCATCAGGAGCCTCAAAACGATGTTTTCCACGACACTGTAACATACCAGAGTCCGTAAAAGCATTAGATAATCTCCTATTTAAAGTCTCCTCAAGAGATTTTATCTTCTGTACCCTCTGTGGGGGCAGGATGAGTTCTGAGGCTTTCCCCTTGTAATGGTGGTCAAGGAGGGTTGCCAACCAATAGTGATCCTTCTCCTTGATGCCATGCATTTTTGGGTCCTTTTCGTAGGCTTTGAAGCATTAGAGAGACTCTGCACCAAAAGTTTGCAGAGGCATGAGAGCCTGACTCCTTGGGGTCACTGAGGACGAGAGTATCTGAAACTGCCTCCTCCCAGCCACATACTACTTCAAAGGGTTCTGGGGATGGAAAAAAATCTGTTGAGGGTTGATATATGTCTTCCTCTGCTTCAATGCCTCCAAAACTGTCAGAGCCCTCCTCATTCTCCCTCTCTACTTGAGTGATCTGTGGCATAGAAAGAATAGTGTCTGCATAAAGCGGGCCTTGAGAGGAATGGAAGTCCTCCTCTTTCTCATGCTGCTCTGCCTCGAGGGCCCTGTCCATATTGCCACACAGAGTCTGCTCCAGCAGGAACACAACAGGGATTGTGTCACTGATGCATGCATTGTCAAGGCTCACCATTCTTGTGGCCTCCTCAAATGGTGACAGTACAGTGCATGCATCCTTTATCAGCAGCCATTGGCGTGGGGAAAAAATCTGAGCCGGCCTGAGGCTGTCATTGTGCCATACTCACATAGGTACTCATTGACGGCCCTCTGCTGCATGTGCAGCTGCTTCAGCATTGCCAAAGTTGAGTTCCACCCAGTGGGCATGTCACAAATCAGAAGGTTTTAGGTGCAGGTGCAATTCCCACTGAATTTCAGCTATTTTAGCACTGGCTGTGTATGACCACCTGAAATGGCTACAAACTCTTCTGGTCTGCTTTAGCAGATCTTCCAACACTGGGTACCTATTTAGGAAACTCTGCGCCACCAAATTGAGGACATGTGCCAGGTATGGCACAGGTGTCAACTCTCCTTGTCTAAGGGCGGAGAGGAGGTCTGTGCCATTATCGCACACCACCATTCCTGGCTCCAGCTGGTATGGCATGAACCACCCCTGAGCCTGCCCCTGCAGAGCTGCAAGAATCTCTGCTCCAGTGTGGTTCCTGTCCCATGGACTGTAACGCTCCTGCGTTTCTTATATGGTGTGGATTTTCAGCTGCAGAAATAGTTCCACGTCAGCAGTCATGTAAGAGATATGCTGAGATACCATTCCCAACCTCAGTGACTCATCATGTGTGGAAGGTCTTATTTCAGCCAGTAAATACACACAATTAGCAAGCTGGTTCCTAGAGTGACTTTATGTATGTGGTAACACAATGATGAAGGTTGAGGGATAGGTTGAGTGGAGGTGATAGGTGATAGACACTTGAAGGTGAGACAGTAGCAGATGGATGCAGGAAGGTTTAGCAATGTTGTATGATAGCAGATGATAGAATAGCAGGTGGACATACAAAAGAGATCAACCCAGTGCAGAAAAGTAGCAGTAGTCTCAAGAGCTAGCAATCTAGTTTATGCAGATGTAATAAACAGTCCTTACTATGCAGAGCTAGATAGTGTAAGCTTAGTATACGTTTATAGAGAATTCCCCTGCGGGGTACTTAGCACTATTAGCGATACAGCCGAAGGGTGGTTCAGGAGAGGCGGATGATCCAGTAGCGGGATACAGGGATCAGCGCAGCGAGGTTCCGTCAGCGAAGTAAGCTTGCAAGCATGGAAGCTTCAAGCAAGGTTAGCATCCAGATAAGGGTGTTTGAACGAACACATGTGAATGAGAACCGACGCCTTAAATAGCCATCTAGTCCGGCGCTGAGTGATGACAGCTCCAGTCTTAAAGGTGTATGCGCACCTTTCCAAAAGTAAATGGTAGGGCGCATACACTTGTGGAAAGTGTAATTTAGGGTACCAAAGGTACCGGAACATTACATGGACACACCAACTGAAGCACTGCATGGCACCTTTTAGCCTGACTCATTGAATAGCCCCTTGAACTCGTAGGGGGTACTTGTGGTTTGTAAGACGATTGAGCACAGGAGGGCATGGAGGAGGAGGAGGAGGAGGGGGTTGAGTTGACAAATCTTGCATCATCACCACTAGCTATATGAAGATGTGGTGGCACAACAAGCTTCAGCACTGAGCCTTGTCCTGCATCCTTCCGAATTGCAAGCAGGGTTACCCAGTGTGCTGTGAATGAAATATAGCATCCCTGACCATGCCTGCTGGACCACGAATCAGCAGTAATGAGGACTTTGCAGCTGACTGCCTTGCTCAACAATGCCACAACATTGCCTTCCACATGATGGTACAGAGCAATGGCCTTACGTGAAAAGAAATAGTGACTGGGAACCTGTCATAGCGGTACAACACATTCTGAAAATTCATTGAAGGGGACAGAATCCACCAGACGGAAAGGCAGAAGTTGTAAAGCCAGCAGCTTTGACAAGCTTGCATTTAGACGCTGGGCATGTGGGTGGCAGTATTTTTTTTTTGCTGCAGCGGATGGGGCAGACATATTTGCCGGTTATAGTCAACAGCTGGTGGTGTGCTACTGGCAGATGTGCTGAAAAGACCTGGGACACCCTATACCATCATCCCTGTCAGTGGAGGCTGCTGAGAGGTCATGAGGTATAGCAGGGGTAGACTGAGGTGAGTAAGGAGGAGGAACAGAATTGTGTCCCTTTTGTGTGGCTTTTAGGTGCTCTTGCCAATGGGCAGAGTGGTGGGAGGGTAAATGCCTTGTCAAGCATGTGGTACCCAAATGGCTGGTGTTTTTGCCACACTTGATGTGCTTGAGACAAAGTTTGCAAATTGCAACTGTGCAAACAGCTGCACATATGCTAAAAATGGCCCAGACAGCTGAGCTGTGGGAAGGGTGAGAGGAGATAACAACTGCACAATGTGATGGAATAGGGTGGCTGCTCTCTACTCTTCCATGATGGTTGCCTCATTGGGGTTGTGCTTCACCTTCACTTTCCTCCTCTGCTCTCCCTGGCATACAAGTCGCATCAGTGACCTCATTATCATCATCTCCTCCATCCTCTTTAGCACTGAAGATGACTTCACAATATGCTGCGGTTGGGGGAACATGACTGACAATTTGTGTACTGGTGTTCTCCCCTCTCTGTAGGCTCATGTTCCTACCTTCCCCAACCTCAGAAGCAACATCTGAATCAATTAATGTTTGTGAATTGTCAAGGAGAAAATGGCTGATGCTATGTTCAAATAACTCAGCTGACTCCTCCATGCCTGATGCTGGGGATATGGTGGAAATAGCTATGGACAAAGAGGCAAGTGTAGCCACTCTGAAAGCTGCAGTGGACTGAGCATTCGTTTTTGCTTGGGTGACGGAGGATGAGGATGGTTTAATAAGCCAGTCCACCACCTCCGCTGCATGCTGTGGCTGGATAGCACAGGCAACATCACTAAACAGAGGAAATTATGTCCTGCCTGAGGACTGACCACGTCCACCTGCAATGGTAATGTCTGTCTCTCCTTGTTGGCCTCCCAGACATAATGGGAAGGTGCTTATTAACAAAATGTAATAAAGATGATTAAAATGCATCCACGTACCTATTTACACAAGGGCAATGCATTTTAATCAATCACAGCAATATACTGTGTTAAACAGGAACTAACACACAGAATTATACTGCGTTAATCGGCACATAATGCACTGAAATATACTGCGTTAAATGACATGTAGCGCACAGAAATATACTGCATTAAACGTGCACTAACACACAGAAATATACTGTGTTAAACATGCAGTAATGCACAGAAATATACTACATTAAATGTGCAATAACGCACAGAAATATACTACCTTAAACGGCATGTAACGCACAGAAATATACTGTGTTAAACGCGCAGTAACGCACAGAAATATACTTTGTTAAACGTGCACTAACACACTGAACTATAATGCAGTAAACCTGCTGTGACAAAACAAACTGACACTAAAGTAAAAATGAATTGTCAGGTCACTACACTCATACTGACTGAACTACCACTAGATTCACACTAAAGTAAAAATGAATGGTCACACTACACTCACACTGACTGAACTTTCACACTAAACTGATATTCTACACTGACAATAGAATTAGAATAGCACACTATAGTCTTCTAACTCTCCAGTAGCACTGAACAGAGCCCTGTTGTATCTCTCTCCACGCCGATATCCCACTAAAAATGGCCACTTTTGAAAGAATACTTTTTTAGTTTGGGGTGGGACTAAGAGCAATGAGCCATGATTGGATAGAGTTATCAATACTTTCTCCAGTCATGGCTCTGACAGTGCTCTTTGCTCTGATTGGGCAAAGCTTTCATTGCTTCAGCCAATGTGGCGATGCAGTGCATTGTAGTCATTCGGCGGGCCAAAAAAATGGTCAAACGCCCCAATAATTTGGGTATTTGTCCAATTGGCTGCCACAATATCGCAGTCCCACTATAAGGCCCCTGATCGCCTCCATTACTAGTATAAAAAAATAAGTAACAATTCCATAAATATATACCATAGTTTGTAGATGCTATAAAGGTTGCGTAAACCAATCAATATATGCTTTTTTACCAAAAACACGTTGAAGAATACATATTTGCATACATTTATGAAGAAATTCCATTTTTTTTTATTGAATATGTTTTAATAGCAGAAAGTAAAAAATATTTTTTTCAAAATTGTTGGACTTTTTTGTTTAAATAATTAAAACCTGAGCTAAATCTAGAAATAATGAAAGTACAAAATTAATTATTGTAAAATTAAATTATTTTAAAATTATTTTAAATTGCAGCTGCTGTTCACCAAGTGAAAAACTCAGAAACAAATTATTGTTTTATTGTGGGTCACTTTTTTTTTTTATAGCGCGAAAAATAAAAAAATGCAGTGGTGATCAAATAGCTCTATTTTTGGAAAAAAAATTACATTAATTGTATTTGAGTGCAGCGCTGCATTGCTGCGCAATAGTTAGTTAAAGTACCGCAGTGACGTATAGCAAAAAATGGCCTGGTCATGAAGAGGGTAAATATTCCAGAGGTCAAGTGGTTAGACTGGGATAGTTGTTTAGATAAGGAAAGACATGAATTTAGAGAACGGACGTCCTCATTTAGTCGAAAATCCTGTGTCAAACAGGAATATTATTAGTTCAAATATTTTCCTTTCTTGAGTGTTTTAAAATTCCTTTTAAGCACTAAAATATTAATGTCTTCCATAGTGTGTGGAATGATGCCCCACAGGTGTGGACTAATCGTCTTTGTTTTTTAATGGTGCGTCTGTGTAAATTCATTTGTTTTTGTAATTTCTGGTTCCTTGGAAGCATTTTGTGCACTGAATGAGGTACACACCATTACACATTACACAACATTACTGGATACATTTGTATGATCCTGCAATATTAAAAGTCCCTTTTGTTTGTGGGTGTGTGAGACACTTTTGGAGGGCCGGTTCACCTCACATGCATGGACAGTAGGTTATACAGGTTGGAATGGCATTGTTCACACCAGTGCAGTGAGTTCCAGGGCAATCAAAAAAATAAAAAATTTCTGCAGTACACTGTACTTGAATGGGGCAAAATGCATCAAAAAAGTATTACATAAAAAAAACGTGCCGGAATGCATGTCCCACAATCCAGCAGTGAGCTCAACCCAGCCGCCTTTATCCTCGGTCCTCTCTCGGTGTCTTCACTATGGGCACCCGGCTGTGACAGCTTGTGGCTTCACAGCTGGGTGCCCCCTGCGCATGTGCGAGTCGCGCGACACATCCTGGATTGGTGGATGCAGTCTTCTGAGACCTGTCAGTGTCCCAGAAGACTGAGGTTGAGTGGTTGCCTGAAAGTCAGCACTGGGGGTTGTAAGAGATTTTCTCTTTGGGTTTTTAAGACCATGTTTATGTTTGCATTGATGTTTTTTGGTTGTAACCTTTCTTTTGGAAGAATTCTGCTAGTACTCTGATATTTATTTCTGTCTTCTGGGTCAAAGCATATGTATCTGGTGGCATGTGGTATCTAGTGGCCTGGCTGTTTATGACGACTAATTTTGCGTGCTGGGGGTGGAAGCTGGAACTGTGGAGATTATTACATTGATCAGTGTGTATTAATAAAATTATTGGAGAAACCAGAGGTGAAGAAGGAGGGATATCACATCCATACAATGACTGATTATGACAAGCTCAGAAAACCTTATATATACATATACATGCACAGTCCTAACCTCTTTGAGAATTCCTGACGTAATACATCAAGGAAAATTCACTCTTTTGTACAATATTTTAATAGGTGATTAGTTCCTTGTTACGAACAGATAAATGGTTAATTTATATGATGCTTTCATATTCGTAAAGAGGTTTTGACATACTGTATATGTAAGGTTTTATAATCTTGGTATGATCAGTCATTACATATATATATATATATATATATATATATATATATATATATATATGCTTTTAAACAAAAATTATGAATTCATAGATTTTTAACATGGGTGTCTATTCTCCCATGTTTTAAACTCTGTACTATGTGACTCTCTTGGGGTACCTTAAAAGTCCATTACCACAATAATAGAGTAGTTTTTGGTCAGTGTGTAGGCTGGTGCAGTTCATCCTACTCTCTGTAGGTGGTGCCGTGCCACCAGCTGTTGTGCAGAGGGAGTGGAGGTTGAGAGGAGCTTTTGTTCCTCTGAACCCTCCATCAGGGGAGCAGCCATACAATTGTTGCACTGAATGACCTCCGTGGCCATTTTTAGTGAGGGCAATATGCGAAGTGAATAGTGTAACGACCGGATACCAGCCACCTAGGGACAGTCCACTTCACACTAGTGAGAGATTTTTAGTCAAGGAGGGATAGTGCAGTGACACTACGCCTGGCTCCACTATCTGGGGAGGAGAGTTGGGACAAGGACCTTCCTACTGGTTACAAAAGAAACCTGTACCACTGTACTGCCTATCAGCCATCCCCTTCATCAGCCCACCAAATGCCCTCTCATGTACAAAGACTGTGTTCAAGTACCACCAACATTAAGAGCTGTTGCAGGTTTCCTGTAATTCTTTAGGCTCCACTGCTTTACCAAATATTATTTGTGCCACCTTCCCAGTTCTCTGTGTAATTTTACTACATCTGGGTCAAGTGTTTATTGCTGGTCAATGCTGGATGACTCATGTAGGCAGGTTTTGGTTCCTCCCCCTGGTTCTGTGAGTTTGGAAAAACTTCTGGAAACTGGGCGGTGGAGGCCAGCAGGGTTGATCTGCATACTTAGGGGAGCTCAGGTAATCCCCGGGCCTGGCCTGGCATGGTGCCTGAGTCAGCCCCTAAACATGGATGACATGGAGATGGAGTGCTGAAGAGACTGTCAGTGACCCTTACAGGGGGGGGGGGCTCTACCTTGGGCTAGTTTGGAAGGATCCCTAAAGTATTGCAGTTTGAAAGAAGGAATATTTTTATAAGCAGCAGCGAGAGCAAGTGGACAGTGTGAGTACATCAGTACGGTCAGGAACTTACAAGGGCAGAGACTGCCACCTGTAGCCGGCCTCTCTGGAAGATAGCATTGTGCTTAAATCTTTCATTAAGCCTGCCCTGGGAGTTCTCTGAAGCAGTCAGTCAGGCTGGTGAAGAGGCAGCCAGGTGTACTGGTGAAGAAGCAGCCAGATTGGCTGGAATTTCCTGCAGTTGGTGGAGCTGGGATCAGTGTCTACAAGGGAGTTGGAGGTACTCTGGGATGCAGCCTATACTACTTTGTGCTACTTTCTAAAGGACTGAGAGTTCCTAGTCCTTAAGGGGCATTTGCATTGTGAGATCAATCTAGTGTTGTACATAGAGAAGAAGAGGAGACAAATCAGAGCTGTACATCAGGAGAAAGTTGTCCCCGGGTTTGGTATTATCAAGCTTGGCATCCCATAATTTCTATTCCCCATCCAAGTTATTACCCCTAATAAAACATAAAAACCAAGCTCAAAGACTGTTCCTTGTGTCTGGATAAAGTGTGGAAAATACTTGCTCTCTGGCTGTGTAGGAGTGGGGAACCCAATCATCTGCAACCCCTGTGGGGTTAGTGCTACATTAGGAAGTTTACACGTGTGCTTGAATAGTCAATTTTAGTTTTATGGGTGAAACATACTAAGCAATGTGTGAAATGTTTTCAGATTTTCCTCACCTTCTGTCCATATGATGGAAATCAATATAGAGATAATTTATATAGCTTTTGTTGTATGTTATTAAGAAGTTTGTTCTCCTGATCAGCCAAAAATAAGTTTTCATATTGTGGTGTCATTTTACTTTGCATAGCAGTGCCCATATACTTAAGAAAGCTGTCATTATCCACTTGCTAACAGCCTCACGCAGATTTACTGTGGCAGGGTGGCTTGGCTGTGCATAATCACGTAGATCTACATGATTATGTGCACTGTGATTAGACACAGCGGGAGCCAGACCACTGGAGGAGCGGGCTCGATCGCCACCAGCCTCCTGCAATCTTCGGGGAAACTGACAGGAGAGCCACCTGCCTATGTAAACAAAGCAGACGGCTCTCCTGTCAGACAGGCACAGTGACATTGTGTGTCTCAGCTAAGCTGAAACACCGATTTCTTTGTGCCTTTCACAGAGCCCCCCCTCCCCCCCCCACAGTTAGCAAGCACAATTAGGCTCACACTTACGCCTCGATCACCCCCAATATTAACCCCTTCCCTGCCAGTGTCATTTATACAGTAACAGTGCATATTATTTAGCACTGATTACTGTATTAATGTCACTGGTCCCCAAAAAGTGTCACTCAGTGTCAGATTTGTTTGCCACAATGTCGCAGTCCCACTAAAAATCACTGATCCCTGCCATTACTAATAAAAACAAAAAATAAATAAAAAGTCCAAAATGCTATCCCATAGTTTGTAAACTCTATAACGTTTGTGCAAACCAATTAAAATACGCTTTTTGGGATTTTTTAATATTTTTACCAAAAATATGTAGCAGAATACAAATTGGCCTAAACTAAAAATAAAATTAGATTTTTTTTTTTATTGGGAATGTTTTATAGCACAAATTAAAAAATATTGTGTTTTTTTCAAAATTGTAGCTCTTTTTTTGTTTATAGCGCAAAATCTAAAAAACACAGAGGATATCAAATATCACCAAAAGAAAGCATTATTTGAGGGGAAAAAAAGGACATCAATTGTATTTGGGTACAGCCTCACATGACCGCACAATTGTTAGCTAAAGTAACACAGTGCCGAATCGCAAAAAATGGCCTGGTCATCAAGGGGGTAAAACTTTCCGGAGCTGAAGTGGTTATTGAAAGTGAAATAGTTGTGTGTAAGAATGAGTTAAATGAGCTATATCATATTTCCAACACTGTATGTGTGATTTGGTATGGATGATAAGAATCTGTGACATGCAGCAATCCCATCTTTACCCATACATACTACAATTTTATTTGGTGCTAATTGCTGTATATTGTGGAGCTCGTTCAAAAAATCAGTTGTATCTTGCAAGAACTTAGCAGTGTTTGTGACTAATGGTTTTAGCCCTTTTTTTACAAGGTCTAATAAGGCTACAATGATCTCAAGCATCATGCATTTTTATTTAAAGCCCCATTATCATCTTTGGACAGAGGCAATTCTAGTATGTGCATGTCCACATGCTATCTGTATTGGATTGAAAAATAATAATTTGCTTTCAGCTCAGGATCCAGGTTGATATTGGTAAAATTCACATTTTTATTTTGTTATTTATTCATATTTTTTGTCTGTGCATGGTATTATGACAGAAGGGCGCAGCATTATTATTTGGTTATAGCTGATCTGATATAGAAAAAAAAAATCTCCCACCAAGGTTTTGGATTATGCCCCCTAAAAGGCTTCCTTCAAAATGTATGTAATCATAAATCTATATATCCAGTATGCTTGACTTAATGCCTCACTGTGTATAGTTTTCTTGACATTTATTTTCTAGTATGTTGCAATTTTTTTTACTGCCAGTAACAGCTTTTGTTTGTTGCAGGCTGACAATGCTAAGCCATTCTAAACTAGTAACAGCCCTGCGCTGTCACTGAATAAATATACCTCTCCCAAGCTGCCAGCACTAAATATGATTTGCACATTCCCACAGTATAGAAATAAATACATAAATAAAAAAACAGTGCATCACTCTCAACAAGTATTTAAAGCACATAAAAATGTAAAGAAAAGAAAAAACTTAAAAGTGAAAACCTAGTGTGCATCACAAATACAAAAATAAGTTCATATACATATATATATATATATATATATATATATATATATATATAAATATCTATATATATATATATATATATATATATATATATATATATATATATATATATATATATATATATATATATAAAGTATACGTATAAAACAAATCTCAAATATATAACAAATGCATCAAATTAAATAAAAAAATATTTAAATAAAACTGTGAACAGCTCAGTGCACACCTCCATCAATGTATATATTACATCATAAAAACATGAATAGTCCCCACAGTGACTTTGGCACAAATCCATGATCCTGTTACTGCAGGACACCAGATAACGTGGTGGTGAACACCAGATAACGTGGTGGTTCTTTGAAGAAGTTCAATGAGGAAACACTGTGTTAAATGGGAGGAGATGTAACATCATCAAGCTATCCAAGGTTTGCTCTGAGCATTAAGGTTGTGCATCCCAGGCTGCAGGGGTATAGCAATAGAGAGCACTACGGGGTCCTTTGTTTATTTTTGAGATCACATATGCTTGGAAGGAAAGAGCGCTGATAGGATTGTGGATTTGTGCTAGTTACCAGAATATTGTATTGTATCATGTCTTTATGACCTCCTTATAACATAGAGGTCAAACTGTAGAGGTGAGGGTCCATCTATAAAAGCTCTTGCTGCTGGAGGCAATGAAGAAGAAGAATGCGTAGCACATTAGAAGATTTGTAACTATGTGTGCATGAGTTTTAGGAAGACACTCACTTTTATGTCACTGTGGGGACTTTTTATGTTTGGACTCTAATATATACATTGATTAAGGTGCATTAGGCTGTTCATAGTGATATTTATATCATTTTAATTTAATTGGGTGAAATTTTTGATATTTGGTATATACAGTATATATGTTATAAGACTTTTTTTTTTAATTTTGTATTTGTAATGCACTAAGTTTTTACTTTTTAAGAATTTATTGGGGGATATTTCATCTTTTCACATTTTTTATGTGCTTTAAGTATTTGTTAGAGAGCTGCTTCACATTTATCAGCCTTCTGTGTGCTCTAGTACAGTTGCCCATTGAGCTTCTTGCAGGAGGCATGCACAGAACTTTGAGGCAGCTCAATGACCAACCAAGTGAGCAAATTGTTATTATAAATCAGGAATCGAATGGCCTTTGTGAATTTTATTTTGAACACAAAAAAAGTTTACATTCATGTCTTTTAAAACTTTTTTTTTAAATTATGTCTAGTCACAGAGACATAATAATGAAAATCCAGTTTGCCCATTGGGAGTATTTTTGTAATAGCTTCCTACATAGCAAGTAAAAGTCTATGATTAATCTACCTCTTTATTGTAAAGCCCCTAGGCTTTCAGATAATAATAGTATGTTCCTGATGACATACCAGGCTGCTCAGTAAGTCATTATTATTGGTTTGCTGCATGGGTTGGAAACTGAGGTAATGCAGTTAATGAATGTAAAAATAGAAGTAGAATTTCTGTATACTTACAGTAAACAGTAATACTTAAAATATTAAGATAACAACATTGAAAAACAATATTTTATGATAAAAGGAAGATCAAGTAAAAATATATGAGCACAATTATAAAAGTTAAATTGTACTTAGGATGCTGGAAATGTTTTCAGAAGTAATCCTGCTGGGTTTACTTCTGTCTATTATTTCTTGTCTCTATGGGATCTACCAGGGATTTGCGCTATGTAGATATTATAATTGTGTCGTATATGGCTGAAAAAATTGATTCACACAAGGTAAATAGGTAAATTGCAACATTTTCCAAATGTTTTAATTATATTAATGTGAACTTGAAAATAATTAAATAATTAATAAATGTCATGATCACATGGATCCAGAATTGTATGATTGCCTGCTCATCACACTGAAGGGCAATATTCTGGTGAGCCAAAAATCTTCTGAAAATTAGGAGAATTGGCAGATCTGTGTGATCAATCACATCATCATAATCACTCAATTGAGCATCCGGACAGCTGTGTAATAAATTGTATTATTCTTTGCTGAAAAAATATATATTTGTAAATTGAGATGTCTGTGATTTGTCTTGAATTCAAATCTGTTCACTTATCCCTAAATTATTGTTTTGGTATAAATTGGACTAATCCTTAATATTTAATCCAGCCTTGTATGATCATCTTTTATACTATTTATTCATATATACCTACTCTCAGTTTTCCTTTTTGTAAGAACTATGAAAATGACCTTTGACTTCAATTTGATTTTACTTTTCAAGGGAATGATTATTGAAGATGAAAGCTGCTTTCATTGTGAGTTCAATAAATGATAAAATACAATTTATTTTAAACACGTTCACATTTAATTATCATGGCAAACTGTGTAATAATACATTTATTTAATAAAATAATAATTTCATTTCATTGTATTTGTTCTAATTTAGCATGAATTTTTAATAAAAAAATAATTTGCAAAGAAATGTGCCATGCTGTGTATCAGTAGAATAATTGTATTTATTTTTTTATTGGGACAAATTATTGAGTAAATCATATACATTTTATTTACATCAACACTACATTTTTTTTTTTTTAAACTATCACTATAGAACATAGAAAATAAAACACATACTTTTTTTTTCTTATTTACTTTTTTTTTTTTTTAAACATATGTTTATTGAAATTTTCTAAACATACAAGATCAAAGCCAATAGGGAAAATCAGAAGAATACAAACTGAATAGGTCTCAACTTGACTGGTCCGTTATTTGTTACTTTAGACAAGAAATACGACCTTATCATAACAGAACATAGATGATGTATATTTAACTTAGAATCAATGACATTTGCATTGGGTGTGATATAGTTTTCCCCCGACTTAGGGGATTTTTAATGATCCCAAAGAGTTCTATAGATTTGCTTTGTAGTACCACTCCATACATGGAAAAGAGGCTATTATATTTGTAATTTCCGTAGGCGAGAATGAACATTCAATGAAGGATTTCCACCTAATGAAGAAGAGTTTGGTAGGAATGTAGTTTTGCAACTCTGTGTCCAGTTTTTCCTTAGAGTAACCTTAAGATCTACAATAGCATATATAAAAAAGACAAACAGAAGAGAAGAGGAGGAGTTGGCACAAGCATGTATGAAGGCAGAAGTAGATTTTATAAAAGATAGTACAGATCATAATCAACAAAAAATGGCAAAATCTTTGCCGCAGACATACGAATCATATTTTAGCGAAGATTATTCTTCCAAAGACAATTTTATTGGATGTGATTAAATTTCACATATTTGTGGTATTTAACACATGGAAAATAATAGTAAACAGACTATTGAGGCAATCATAGAGAAATTCAAATTTAAAACATACACGAGAAGGGAATTCACACAACAAAAGACGTCATAGCGGCAGATATTGGACAATAAAGGCAATTCCACCCCCATACAATGGCAAACCGCTGTTTAAGTCTTCCCAATGAGGGGGGTTTTAAATGGGGAGAAGTTAAGTATAGGTTAAGTCTCTTTTTAGCAAAGTCAGGGTGGGCAGTGAGGGTAGAGTCCATGTTTTCATAATAGTTCTTCTTGCGGCTAGCAAACATAAATGAGCCCATGGTGGAAAGTTTGCTTTGTTTTCCTTTTGCGTGGATACATGGTTGATTTGATTATCGTAGCTGAATAGTTAGAGGAGGGGGGTTTTGGGTACCTCCTTTTCAATAATGTTCATCAGGAAAGAGGAGACCTGGTCCCAGAAAGTGGATATTTTGTGGCAAAGCCATAAACGGTGATATAGGGATGGCATGTGAGTTCCACACTTAAGGCAGGATTTAATAAATGTCTGGGTACGGTCTGAGCAGGTAAAAGGTATGTAAGCTCTGTGCATTAGTTTAAATTGCATTTCCCTCCAGGTTTCATTGATCATGTATTTACATATTTTATTGTAGCCTTTAAGAATTTTAATTTCGAAGGTCAAGTTCTGATATGTCTTTGTGCCATTTAGTTGGGGGAAAGTCCTTGAGCGCTCGTTGTGGGTAAGACAGTAGATGTTTATAGACATCCGAGATTGAGTATGTTTTTCTTTGAATTACAGTGTCTAGGAAAGAGTGGAAAAATATTTTGAGTTTATTCGGGCATAGTGATCGAGCATATGTGACCGCTTGTTTATAGTAGAAAATGTGGGTACTGGGTAAGTGGAAGGTAGTTGCAAGTTCCGAGAATGGTCGGGGAGTCCCTGTTTCTATGTTGAAGATCTGGGTAAGAGAAAAAAGTCCTTGGCTTCTCCAAAGTTCAAATGCTCCATGGACCGAGCTTTGGGGGAACATGGGGTTTCCGTGCAAAGGAAGATATCTTGATATCCCTGGTGAAAGCTTAATCCTTTTTCAAATTTCTCTCCAGGTAATGATGGAGTCTCTGAATAGAGCATTTTGTCCTAGTGAGTGTGGTAGGGAGGTCCATTTGCAATGAAGGATTCCCAATATAGGGTATAAGGAGAGACAAAGCTTGCTTCCAGCGTAGAGTTGGTGTACTTTGAGGAGGATGAGAGCCAATACAAACAATACCTTGTTATCATCATCGTCCTTAAGCACCGATAGGTGTGTCTGTTTGTATGGGTCTCTGGTGAGTCTAGCCCAGGGGTAGGCAACTTTGGCTCTCCAGCTGTGCTGAAACTACAAATCCCATCATGCATCTGCCTTGGGGAGGCATGCCTGTGGCTGTCAGAGTCTTGCAGTGCCTTATGGGACTTGCAGTTCTACAAGAGCTGGAGAGCCAAGGTTGCTTACCCCTGGTCTAGCCAATACCCTACTGCACTTGTTTCCACGTTTATGCATTTGGAGATAAAATCTAGATATTTTAATGTGTTCCTGATGTTCCGCCCAAAGGTCAAAGTCCCGTCTTGCCTCTTGCCAGTCCCGTCTGGTTTCTACAGTGTTTGAGTTGAACATGGCTTGCAGCAATTTGTGCAGTTTCTCACTCGCCTGTTTATATTTGAGCATGGATGACTGTTTAAATGTGGAAACATCTTTCCCCTTAGGTAAGCTTTGGCTGTTTCCCAGTAAAAGATGGGATTTCTGTCATGCGGCTTATTATGGGTTTCGTATTCTGACCATGCCGTTTGAAGCATGTGTTGGAAATCTGAGTTATGTGCTAGATAGGAAGGGAATCTCCACACTCTGGGCATATTTCAAGGTTGGCGTTTGGTGAGTTCTATAGAGATAGAAGCATGATCTGATATAGCAAGTTCTTGAATTTTTGTGTTGAAGATAAGGGACATTATCTTAGCTTATTGTTAGTTTCTGGAGAGCAAAATAGGTAGTCTAGTCTTGCCAGTGATCGAGGGTGGGAGTAAAAGGTATATTCCTTGGATCCATTAGCCTCCATGCATCTATCATATTGATGGCTTTGATAGTGTGAGAGAGTATACTCTGAGGAGGAGTGAGAATGTATAGCGGTAGGTAGGGGTCTACCACCCCTGCGTGTACTGCGGTCTTCCCCTGCATCCATCACTGAGTTGAAATCCCCTCCTACCACATGTAGGGGATGAGGAGTTCAGCACCCACCCAGATATATTGGAGAAGAATTTCCCATCTGGAGAGTTAGGGGCGTATATGTTAGTGACTTGTATTGCAGATGATGCGAGTTTGAGCCCTATGAATATCAAGCGGCCCTGATCATCTCTGTCTGTGGAAGTGAGTGTATATGAAAAGGTTTTTATGGAGCAAGATACGTAAGCCTTTCTGTCTATTGCTGGAGAGCCCACCACCTCTCCTGCCCATAGCTTCCTCATCCTATGGAAATCCCCCGACAGCAAATTTGTTTCCTGGAGGAGGGCTACATCCACTTTATGATGATTCAAGTGTCTCAGGATCCTTATTCTTTTATTAGGCTAGCGAAGGCCCTTAACATTCCATGAGACAATGTTAACCATAATGCTGTCAGGGGGTTTAATTCAGTGTTTGAGTGTGTTTTAGATAATTTAAAGTTGTTCAGGGGGTGTGTATTCAGAGGTTTTTTTTTTTTGGTTAAAAGTCAGGGGTTGGCATTTCCTATAATGTGGTACTAGTCGGAGGCGTTTCGGAACAGTAAGATTTATTGAGTAACAAATACTGCTAGCAAAAGAGTAATAAAATAAACAATCAATTAAACAGTAAAATAAACATTTAACCAAGGTGATATTGGGCTTCTTTTTTTTTCATATGAGAAGTGACACCGAGTAGTCCGTCCCAGAGACCCTTAGCATCTGTCTGGGTGGATTAATAGCTCAGAATGGCTACTCCTGCCACCTAGTGTCCAATGAAGGAGATTAAGGGTCAGCGTCTTCTTAGTTTTAATGATAGGTATTATGACACTGTACTGGGATTTGGGTTTAACCCAAATCATACCTTTGTTGAGTCCTTGCGTGGACTGTTTTGTGATTTATGAGAGAGAGATGTTTTCTTGGCAGACGGGGGGGGGGGGGGCTGTCTCCTATAAGCTGGATGTTGTGAGTTTGAAGATATTGCTCAGTTTCCAGTGGTGTATGCAGAGAGATATGCCACTGTAAATTGAATGTGATTGTGAAATAGCGTGTAACATACACAAAAAGGCTTTACCCTTGTTAGAAACCTCCTGAGAATAATCCGCAAAAAATAGTAATTTGTGGCTATCTATTTGAAGCATTTTCTGCTGTCTAAATTGTTGTAGTATGAGGTGTTTGTCTGCATTTGCAAATAGAGAAATCCTCTCTGAAGACGTCACAGGAAATGACGAAATGTGTAAGGATTGGAATGCATAGCGTAACAACGTCACGCCGGGTGGAACGCAATCCAGAAGCCCTGCTCGCCACTCTCCAGAGAGGACGTGCAGCTTGTTAGCCTACCACTGGCCAGTCGTTTTTACTATTTGTTTTATGGTACCACTTTCTTTTAACCCATTTGGGGGTAATAAAAAACTTTAAACTCTACTACACCATCTGGAGCTTTTCCTTTTCCCACATATACTTGAATTAAACCCTGGCGTGAGGAGGAACCCTACACCAATCCACTGGAGATTTAAAGGGGAACCCATCCCGGCCCGGGGGGCCAACTAAGCGTTAGTGGTCCTAATGCCATATGGCAGATAGGACCCATTGAATCTGGTAAGTTATTTAATTTACCCACACCACGGTGAGGAAAGCTGATGTCACAAGAATTTATGGATATCCATTTTTGAGCACCTGTACCTTGAATTTACTGGATAAGCACATTTGCACAAAGACTTTTATTATTCGAACTGTTTTGGCACAACAGTCACTTATTTGGACTTGAATATTTTTACATTGTATACCTATCATTTGCACTTTCATTATTTTGCCAATATTTAGTAACTATTTTGTATTGTAATTTTTTAATTAATTATTTATGCAATTAGGGCACTTATTGCATCTATATATTTAACATTTTACAAGAATTTGATATTTACTCAAACCACTATTGTATACACGCGAGGGGTATATTCAGCAAGCGCTGTAGCTGGCCTTAGTATTAAGGCTATCATTATCACCTACTTTTTCACTCTATAGCTGCTGCTGCACCAATCACTTTAATATATTATCTATTTATAATATTTTTTAACACTAACTCCCTGGCGTGGGGGAATATACCTTGGTATATTTTTCTCACATATGTATTTGTTTTTTTTTTATGTCATGACAAATCCTCTAGCCCTTTCCAAAGTTAAACACAAAGGGAAACAAACCTTTGCAATCGGGTCTATTGCAGTACATTTTGAATAGCACCCAAATTCACAAGGGCAGCAGAGCTCCAGTGCACATGTTACAAGGCACCACAACGCATGATAATGCACTACTGTGTGTTGTACTGTGATGTGTTGGACAAAATGCTGCACATTCATTTTATGGTCAGCATCAGAGATGTGAATAGGACCTTATACTTAACCATTGGACTGCTATAACCAATAATTCTAGTTCTGGCATTATGTTTATTAAGAGAATGCAGTTGATATTTCTTTATGTTTATGGCTTCACTTGTTTTTTAATGAGGGACAGTATTTAATTCTGCCCTATATCTTCTTACTTAATTTACAAAAAGAGGTTGTTGTATACTATACTTATATCAGAATAATCTTTTTTACAGGACTACCGCTTGAATATATTTTTGCGACAGAAGTGGAATGACCCACGTCTTGCATACAGTGAATATCCAGATGACTCTTTAGATTTAGATCCTTCTATGCTGGATTCTATATGGAAACCTGATTTATTCTTTGCAAATGAAAAAGGTGCTAACTTTCATGAAGTTACAACAGACAACAAACTCCTAAGAATCTTTAAGGATGGAAATGTGCTATATTCTATTCGGTAAGTAGCCGCATTTGTCAAACAGCAACTATTCAAGCTTTACATTATTATGCAAAAGTATCTAAGATGTTAAATACATATACATTTTGCAAAATATTTAACTCTCACATGCCTCATGCTTTGATATAAAAGGCAATTCAATCAATCAGTGAAGGTTCATATTGTCTTGAGTGTTTTTTCCATCAGCTTTGTTGTATGATGGAAGTTATGAAAAAGGCCTAAGGGAAAAAAGTGGACATCCTCACCATGGAACAAAAAATAGGAAATTATATTTGTAAATTATACCTTAGACTGTCATTGAGCTGCACCATATGATATAATTCAGAGACTGCATATTATATTACACTATAGGTCATATTACATCATTTAACAACTGGATAGTGAGTGAATGAATATTTATGATCAGTAGAATATGTTACTCCCACTGATGCCATTTTATTTCACTTAGCAGAGATACATATTGGGGTTGATTTATTAAAAACACATAGGCTGTTTACTTTGCTAGGAAACTTTCTCTTAGCTTAGTGAATATGGTAAAAAGTCACTTTGCAAAGGAAATCAAGTCACGTGCAAGGAAAATATATATATATTTTTTTTTGCTTGCACATGATTGGATGATGAAAATAAATTGAACTTAACCTCGTTCGCTAAACTTGAAAATGTCCTTTCAAAGTTAAGAACCTATTTGCTTGAATAAATCAACTCCATTAGGTCACCCAGTGGGGGCAACCAATATTAGACAACATCATTAAATCCCCCCACCACCATCAGTAACATTTAATGTTGTAATACCACTGACTCGTGTCCCAGCAATATTTGAAAGCAGAATATATTTTGCAGAGACATTGGTGCCCCCCACATTCACTGGCTGTGTGGTAGGAGAGAAGAGAGCTGTGTACTGTACTTAGTGTACCAAAAGGCTTGCACATCTAACATGGAGTATTGGAGGAAGAAATAGCACCTAAAAATGAAGTGCTATGCGATCTAGGTAATTGCACAAGACCATTACTTATATCACAAATAATGAACTGGCTTACAGAGGAGGTAAACTATTAAGGAGGTGAAATGTGTTTTAGTCTGGCAATGCTACTTAGCTGCCACTTTGTTGCAGTTACTGTGTAATCGGCAGATGGCATCCAAGGAGGCACATAGTGAAGCCTGGGGTGTAATTTTACCCTGAATCTTAACTATAATGTCAAGAGCAAAAAAATAAAAAAAAATTATAAGTGATGTGATTCACTGATCATGGACATGTAATTGCCTTCTGTTTAGTAGATTTGTTAGGAGGTACAGTATATTTGTTTATTTGTCATTTTCTTACAATGGAAGGATATAAAGCAGGAAGGTGAAGACATGGTAGGACATAAAACATTTAACGCTGTAGGTTTACTTGCAGTTTGATTTATTAACTTTTGTAAGTACAACACACATATACTGTTTATGTTGTCTTCCATAATCACCAGGGTCTAAGCAATAGGCTACGTCCTTTATTTTAAAATAAAGCATTTAGCAAAAAAGTATCATCTTCATTATGATTACTTTATAAAAAAAAAATCATGGAAATCAACAAAAATGTACATACCAAGTTCCTTACATCCCAAGCTTTTGTGTATATTTATTAATTATATATATATATATTTTTTTAACAAATGTTTTGATTGTATTTAAAGAGCCGGTTCACACTGAGGCGACACGACTCCTTACTACTTTGGGGGCGACTTGTGCAGTCCCGTGCACCATGACTTTGGAGCGACTTGCAGGGACTTCACATAATGGAAGTCTATGCAAGTCGCTCCGAGGTCGTCCCGAAGTAGTACAGGACCCTTTTTCTAAGTCGGAGCGACTTGTGTAGCTCCTTTTAGAACGGTTCCTGTAGCGGTCATTGGACCGCGAGGGAGCGCGATTTGTCAGGCTGACAAGTCGCCTGACAAGTCGCGCTTGTGTGAACCGACTCTTAAAGGGAAAACAATATATCAAGAAAAAGAAATAAGCCAAGTTGCATAAGAGACAAACAAATATAGAAACATACATTACAGCAGAAAAATAATGAAATAACAAGAGTTATTTACAAGTGAGCCATAAAGTACAAAGTACAAAGAGCCATAAAAGCGTACCGAAATAACCAGTGAGAGAGGGTGTACATCAAAATACCTTATCATCTAACTTAAAATGTGAACACCAAGGCATCCAGTCTTTGGTAAATTTTGGGATACGGCCATCCTGGACCGCCAGAGTTTTTTCAAATACATACATCTCATTAACCTGCCTAATAACCTCCCTAATTTCGGGGGCTTCAGCAGATTTCCAGTGTCTCAGCAGGGTAATTCTAGAAGCATGAAGGATAAACATAAAGGTCAGTCTAAGGGAAGAGTGCTATGCTTAGAATGGCTAAAACCGGATTAGGTTTCAGGAGGTGACCAGTGACTGAAGAGATCAGGCAAAAAAACACAGCCCAAAAGCTGCGATGGTGGAGACAGGACCGGAACATGTGGAGCAGGGTGCCAACATGGTCGCAGCCTCTCCAGCACTGATCTGAAGACTGCCCTTCCGGTTTTGGAAATGTAGCCAACAAATAGGGAGTGTAGTACCATCTCTGATGGAGCTTCTGGGCAATTTCCCCATGGTTAATGCATTTGGTATATTTGTAGTTACAATAAATGGCTTTCAACCATTGATCCTTTGTGAAGATGTGTTGAAATCTCTTTCCCATTTCAACATATACGGGGTCTTAACGAAATGTGATTTGGATTTCAGCAAGGAATAGAACAGGGAAATGCCTTTACTCTTGGGAGTGTCCGCAGTGAAATAGACCCAAGCTCGAGATGGAATGTCTATGTTGGCCAGACGATAACTGTGGGCTAGGTGCCTAAGTCTTAAGTATGTAAATATCTCATTCCTCAGGCTTGGGTATGAGGAGGTAATATCCTCAAATGAGAGGAAATGACCCTTGGATTGTAGGTCAGTGACCTGGGTAATGCCAGATTGAGACCAAAAGGATAAATCTAAGTTTTCGTGAGATGGACAAGGAGAGGAGAGGGATGGGAACAGTCTGGGAAGAGGACAAGATGGTAGAATGAGATATAAAGGATCCCCATGCTTCCAACGAGGCAAAAAGGGTTAGGTGGTTTTTAAATTCATGTGAAGGTAAGTGTGGAGAGATCAGCAGGAGATTGTGTAAAGAGTTAGGATATACCGCATCGCTTTCCAAGGACAACCAGAGCTTGTCATGAGAGGGGTGAAACCAATATCTAAATTGATCCAGTAAAGATGCCATGTAATAATCTTGTAAATGCAGAAGACACATTCCCCCCACTTGTTTTCTCTTAATCAACACTGCTGATGAACACCTAGGTTTTTTACCCGCCCATATAAACTCGGAGATTATAGATTGCATGCTTGAAGAGAATGATTTAGGTAACGGGACGGGATTAGTCCTAAAGAGGTAAAGTATTTTGGGTAAGGTGATCATTTTAAACGCCGCCAAACAGCCAGACCAGGAAAGGTAATACTGCTTCAATTTCGAGAGTTCCTGTCTAGTGTTCTGAATAAGAGGAAAGAAGTTGCAACGGTATAAATCTGTGAGTGTAGAAGGCAACTGAATGCCTAAGTAGTCAATGTGATCATGGGCCCATTGGAACTAAAACTGCTTAATTATTTTACTTTTAATGTCCTCTGGAATACCCAAGCCCAGCATTTGGGATTTAGCTTAATTTATTTTGTAGTAAGAGATTGCGTTGAAATCAGGTAGGAGTTGTTGAATGTATTTAAGGGATTGAAGTGGGTCAGAAATTTATAGAATGACGTCATCCGCAAACAAAGTGATTTTATGGTGGGAGCTTTTGGAGACAATACCAGAAATTGTGGGGGGATCTAATTTTTTTGGCTAGGGGTTCCATCATAAGTGCAAATATAAAAGGGAAGAGCATGCAGCCTTGCCTCGTCCCATTTTATATAAGAAAGGGGGTAGAGAACATTCCTTCCGTGAAAACATACGCCGAGGGGGAGGAATACAGGGCCAGAATTGCAGAGCGAATCTGTCCTGTAAAGCCGAATTTATCTAGTACCTCTGCCATGTAACTCGTATCAGGAATGGCGTTGAAATCGCCACAAAGTATTAAATAACCCTGGCGGAAGCTATTTTTTCCATAACCTGTTCAGATAGCGCAGCTGATGAGTGTTGGGAAGGTAGACATTAACCACTGTATATAACACATTGTTTATCACACAGGTCAGAATGATGAACCTATCATTCTCATTACAAATTAAGTCTTTCTGCTCAAATGAGACCGAATCTCTAATTGCAATCACTACTACCCCGTTCTTCTTCTTTGTGGAGTTGGAGAAAAAGATATACGGAAAGTGGCAAATGGAAAAGGAAGGCGGGTTTAGAGAAGAAAAATGGGTCTTCTGTAAACAGAGGACGTCAGAGTGGAGGCGCATTGCTTCACACCATGCCATGCTACGTTTATGGGGGCTGTTCAACCCTTTAACATTGAAAGATGTTACCTGAAAAGACATGGTGATATGACAACAGGAGTGGAAAGATATTGGAAAGAAGTAATCAATGAAATAAGCAGTTCCTGGACTTTAAATACACAGGCACCCGAGGCGCCTGAAAAGTTCAAGGGTCAGTTGGCAGTTCCTGTACACTGAGAATGAAAAAAGAAAGAAAAAAGAAAAAGGAGCAAAACATAAACAAACAAACAGTAGAAAAAACAATCAAGGCAACCCCGAAGGGGAGCTAGATAGCCCGTAGGAGGGCAAAACCGTACTGGAAAACCACACCAGTACTGTAAAAAAGTACGATTCTGTGTGAATCCGGGCGGTGAACTGCGTTTACCGCTAATATTTCGGGGGGGATGAAGGGACTGTGAGAAATCATATGGACAGTGCTCACCAGTCCCAAAAGGAAAAGTAGATGGGTATGTAGCAGCAGGATTAGTCCGAGTCCTCATCTGAGTGGCGCTGCAGAGCATGAGGTGTGCATGCCGCTTAAGGGTGAGGATTGGGTCACGGGTCGAGTATCTTCCATTCCTGAAGTAGACGGAAATCCCCTTTTAACGTGGCGATCACATGTGAAGAACCTTTGTAGGTAACTAGTAGCTTCGCTGGGTAGATCCACCTGTAGGGGATACGGTGATTGAGGAGAGGTTCTGTGATGGATGCCAATTGACGGCGTTGTTGTATTGTGTACGCCGACAGGTCGGCAAAGAAGGAAAGATCTGCCATACTGTCAGGAAGTGAGTCCTTGTTCCTGGCCACAGCCAGGAGTTGTTACTTTAATATGGAAGTAATTGATTCTCGCAAAGGTGTCCCTGGGAACCTCATCTGGGACATGGTTAGGTTTCGGAAGTCTATGTATGCAGTCCACTACTAGTTCCCCTAACGGGGCATCTGGAATGGCGTCTTTCAGGATATTGATCATGAAGTCTTTAAGGTTCTGAGGTTTCACAGATTCTGGAATGCCACAAATTTTAATATTGTTACGCCTTCATCTGTCCTCCAGATCAGCCAGTTTAACTTTAATTTTATGGATTTCTTTGTCCCGTTCGTTATGGGAAACAACCATCTCATTAAAGGTAGAGGCGAATTCGCCCATTTTGTTTTCTATATGTGGCACTCTGTGGTCAATCTCCGCCACTTCCGACTTGAATTGTTGCGCCAGAGTAAGTATATCTTCATGTATGGTAGTACGTAGTGAAACTAACATGTCCTTTAAAATGGTATCCATAACCGGTTGATTGGACGTTGGGAACTCAAGGATTGAGTCCTGTAGTTCCCTGGTGAAGTCCAGAGAGGAATTCGTTGTCACAGAAGAACGGGGGTGGCCGTCCTCCTAAAGCCTAGGCTTAGATTTTTCTGGGCTGGAGGAGGTGGAGGACGCACCAGATCCCGCACCACCCGAAGGGCGGGGTGACTGCGAGTGATGGTTGTTAGGGACGGTCGCATTACTATGGCGTCCAGGTATGTTAGAGGATGAGTTCCAGGTATGTTAGAGGATGAGTTCCGTGGCACGGCAGAAGTATCAGTCAAATTAAATTTACGAGGCATATGGAAAAAGTCTGTAATTTTGCCAGGCCTGGAAGTGCCTTTCCTTTTTTTTTTTTTGGTGACATGTGGTATGTTGGAATTAGAGAAGATATTAGTGTTAAGCAATGAGAACCTGCTGTGAGCAGACTGACTGGTGAGCCTTTGCAGCAAGAGCTAACCACACATTATAATGGGACGCGATTCAGAGTCGCATAGTCCAAGGGAAGAGAAACAGTTAATGCTGTGTCCTGATGTGAAAGGATGAATAGACAATTATCCAGCCGACCAGAACAGAGGCAAGGTTGGGGGCTACACTAATGAGTACATAAAAATGCAGTCTATAGGAGCACTGTGTCTCCATGTGGAGGGAGGATGGCAAATAGTGCTGCCTGGAGAGTAGATGGGAGTCTCTCAATCCGTGCCTTGGCCGAGCAGGAGGCTTGTAACAGAGAGGGAGTAGCCCGGGAGGTGGAAGGAGGGCCCCAGAGTGTGTCAGGCCTTACCGGGTCTCCGCCGATGCGCTCGCGTCCCGCGATAGGAAAGACCGTGGCTCCGGCCCGCGGTTAGGCCTCAGTCCTGGCATTCCGCCGATCGGGTCCTGTCCCCCACAATAATGCCAGACAGATGTCCCAGGATGGTGTAGGGAGAGCCTGAAGGCTTTTTGAGTTTGCTGGGGGAGAAAGACTGCGAGGATGGAGGTAGATTGTGGCAGGCAGAGACGGAGCTCTTCTCACCAGCGTCCTGCTCCATCTGCTTCCGGACACTTTATTTATTTTTATTTTTTTTCACTTTATTAATTATATTCTATTATTGTTAATAACTTGTTCAAAGCTGAAAGGACCTGAAACTGTTGTTCAAACCATTATCTCCCGCAAGTATCCTTATTCCATTGTCCTAGATCAAATAACTACCTCTGGGTGATAACAGGGCCTTAAGGATTCCACACGCTTTCTGAGGTTAAACCAAGAGAGAAAACACTTTATCCTACCAATAATTGTACAATATTGTTCTAGCTGTAGTGATATTGTTTTTGTGTTGCTATTATGCTGAACATTAGGTCAATAATATGGAATAAAGTTTATAATGTGATGTATTATCTTTTGTAAAATTGCACACTATCTGCTATAAAAAAGCTGCATATTTTTTTTAAAATAAAAAAAATGGATTGAGTTTAGGATACGTTGTACAAAGAAATATTCATATACTGTAAATATTTTTAATTATTTCAAATTTAATTCCAAACACTATGACTTTAACAGATGGTTGGATGCCTCCATCCAGCATAATGTTCACTTTCACCTTACATCTGCTTTATTAGCTAGATTGAACATTCTAGCAAACCAATCCATTTGGGTTGGTTTACCAAAGAAAAATAGGCTGTTCACTTTGCAAAGTAAGGTGCACAGTACAAGGGATAGGTAGACGAGGGAAGGGTTAAAACCTCTATCATGTTATTTTTCTGACTGTGCCCTATTTAGAAAATTTCCTTTAACTTGGTGTCCTGAAGACACAACTGAAATAATAGTAAATATCTTCCAAGTGAATCAAATTCCCATGTACAGTATGAAGAAGTATGAAATAAGTGCTAGTGATGCACATTTTGGTATTACAAGGAGATATCCCAAAACCTTCCTTTGTTGTCTTTTTGTGTCCTCAATTAAGGACACACAAGACAAGAAACATTGGCAGATGTGCAGGAAGTAGCAGTCATATCAGGACATGTTGATCATGGAAATAAACAGCAGTACTGATTCATAGGGGAAGTCAGGAAATAGTGTGATTGGATAGTGGTGGAGAAGGAAGTAGCAGGACCAGATTCTGGTGGAGGGAGGAGAGAAAGAAGTGTATTTAAATTATAAGAAAAGGGGAGAAGGGGATGCAATATCTAAACATGATGTAGGGAGGAAACAACAACATTGGACCCTAATGAAGAAGGAGAGCAAGAAGCAGGGTTGAATCTTATTGGAGGTGAAAAATAGGGAGGATTGGATAATAGTTGAGTGTGGGATGGGATGGCATTGGAGGTTAGATGATGGTAGCATGACCTATGCTGCTAGTGGTGGGGGATACACTGAACAGTAGGCCACAGTGGTAAATGGACAGGCAAGAGAGAAGAGTATAGCAAGAGATACTGGGACAAGAGGTCTTGATGGCAGCTTGAAAGTAAGCCTGGTGCTGTTTAGGTTTATAAAATAGGAAAGCAGAGTAAGATATTGCTAACACGATAGAGCAAGATGAAGTATGGCGATCACAGTGTTAAGACAGTAATAATTAAGTGGACACAGCGTGATAGCAGTGTAGTAAGTGCAGAAGAAGAATTGTGGAGTGTGGGACAATAGGGTTATAGCAGTAAGATAAGTGCACGGAAAGAGCTGGAGAGCAACAGTCCAGAAGAGACAATGGCCAGGGTAGATCACAGGGCAAAAGGACAATCTGTGTCATAAGGTGAAAGTCAAGTTGTGGGAGAACAAAAGCTAATGTGAGAGTGACACCAAAGAGTAAAGCAAAACGTATTATGAATTAAAGTCTGACAAAAATTGACATTTATGTACAACATCTATCTCTGACTACAATTTTAATGCTTAACAACCTCCTGATCGTTTTTTAATTTTTCCCTACTCAGCCCATTCAAAGGATAAGTTCACCTTTTGCAACAATTTACACTAATATTCAGGGTGGAAAATGTAACATATTCTTTCTGTCAGTGTGAAACTGTCTGCCCGTATAATGTATGGGCACACAGCTTACATTGACAGTCTATAGGAGTCCTGCATGGAACCCATGATCTGCTGACCGTGGGTTCAATGCTTTCTAGGCTCCTACAAAAAATAAAAGTAAATGCAAATTTTTTTACCTGCAAAAAAATGTGCATTTATTATTTCTTATTAGAAAGTGAACTTATTCTTTGAGGACCTGAAGTAGCACAAACACTGACTCCTATTTCAGCAATACTATTATCTGCTTTACATTTTTTGTTTTGTTGTAGTTATTTTTATAAATATGCATTGTAAATAGATTAAAACATTCAAAGCAGAAGGACTAAGGCTCAGTTCACACAAGTTGTACGACTGCGACTTTGCCCTGCGACTTCCGATTTGATCTGACTTGGATGCTATTTAGGAGCCTTTACAAGGTCTGAAATTGCACCCAGGTCAGACCAAAGTAATACAGGATCCTTTTCTAAAGTCTAAAGTCGGAGCGACTTGTGTAGTATCAGTTAAGATGGCTGTCATAGGGAAAAATTTAATTAGACATGTCATGCGACTTGGGGTCTCACAAATCAGATCCCATGTCACAGCAGTGTGAACTGAGCCTAAATGTTTGAGCACTGTAACATTTCAGTATCTTCAACATGAGAAACATTACTGATGGAGCAAAGAAAAAAGTTGACATTTCTCTATGCTACCCCCAATATCCATAATTGGTTCATCATGTAAAATCACAAACACTGGTCGTACTGCTTCAAATTATAGTCAGTTAAACATAGGCAACATTTCATTTTAAATAACCTTAGCTCAAAGGAAAGATCAAATACCAAGTGTTGCACCTTGTGTAAATATTTCATATTCATTTATAAAGAAAACTACTGTATAGGCAGTAGAGATGGGCCGAACACCCCGTCTTCAGTTCGCAGCAGAACTCTCGAACAGGGGAAATGTTCTTACCCAAATGGCAAACCCCATTGAAGTCTATGGGAGCCAAACAGGAAAAATCAAAAGTGCCCAATTGATGGCTTATGTGCAAGTAATTGGCCATAAAGGGGGTATGGGGGTCAGGGAACTGCCCTGTGGGACATGTGTTAATTAAAAAAAAAATTACAAACAATAGTTTTTTCAGGAGCAGGGATTTTAATTATGCTTTAAAGTGCAACAAAAAAAAAGGAAAAATGCATTTAAATCTAGTGCCTTGGGGATCCGCTTAATGTGCGTGTAAAGTGCCGCATCTGTAGCATACATAACATTTTTAAAGAAAAAAAAAAAGAGCAAAATTGCCGGCTATTGAAAAAAAAAATCCATACCAGACCCTTATCCGAGCATGCAGCCTGGCAGGTCAGGAAAGGGGAGGGGACAAGCAAGTGCCCCCCCCCCGCCTGAACCATACCAGGCCATATGCCGTCAACATTAACCACTTAAGCCCCGGAAGATTTTACCCCCATTCCGACCAGGGGGTATTTTGCGATTCGGCACTGCGTGACTTTAACGGACAATTGCGCGGTCGTGCGACGCTGTACCTAAACGAATTTGGCGTCCTTTTTTTCCCACAAACAGAGCTTTCTTTTGGTGGTATTTGATCACCTGTGCGATTTTTTGATCACGCGCTATAAACAAAAAAAGAGCGTCAATTTTGCAAAAATAGCAATATTTTTCACATTTTTTTATATGAAATTCCCCCCAAAAAAAATGTAAAAATCAAAATTTTTTAACATTTTCGGCCAATTTGTTTTATGCTACCTATGTTTGGTAAAAAAAATCGCAAAAAGCGTATTTTGATTGGTTTGCGCAAAAGTTATCGCGTTTACTAACAAAGGGAAAGATTTTTGTCATTTTTGTTGTTTTTTTTTTTAACGCGTAATGGCGGCGATCTGCGATTTTTTTGCGGTACTGCGACATTGCGGCGGACAGATCGGACCCTTGACTGACATTTTTGACACTTTTGGGGTTACCAGTGACATTTCTACAGTAATCAGTGCTATATATATGCACTGTTACTGTAAAAATACACTGGTAGTGAAGGGGTTAACTTTATTTGGGAGGGAGGGGCTGTGTGTGTCCCTAGGGGCGTGCTTTCTACTGTGATTGGCTGTGGCTTGAGCTGTAAGGACACTGATCAACGGATCTACATAGTAGATCCATGTGATCAGTGTCTTTACAGCGAGGAGAATGACAGGCAGCTTGTTTACACAAGCTGCCTGACATTCTCCCTCTCCCCCGCCGATCGCCGAGTGGCCGGCAGACATCGGGTCCGCTGGTCACACGCGCGGGGGGGTCCGTGACCACGCGGGAGCGGGAGCGCGCCTCCGGGGGCGCGCGCTCGCTCCCTAGACCCTCACAAGCAATCAACGTAGCCCTACGTTAGTTTGCCTGTGAGGGGCTGACTGCCGACGTAGATAGTCGTGCGGCGGTCGGAAAGTGGTTAAGGGGGTGCTTTGGGGCAGGGGGGCTCTGCTCCTCCACCCGAAAGCACCCACCCCCCCATGTTGAGGACATGTGGCCTGAAATGGTTCAGGAGGGGGGGTGCTCACTTGTCCCCTCCCCTTTCCTGACCTGCCTGGCTGCATGCTCAGATAAGGGTTTGGTATGGATTTTGGGGGGGACCCCACTATGTTTTTTTTTTTTTTTTTACCAACACTTTTTTTTGTTTTTAATTCAGCTGTCAGTGGGGAAACCCATTGACAACTGATAACTCATCTGTTGTTAAGGAATGCCGCGGCCAGTTTCCCGGCCCCTGCTCCATAACAACCAGCTTACACTGCGCTCCTGATTGGGCAAAGCTTTGTCCAATCAGGGCGCAGAATGCACTGTGCAGTGCTCAGTGCATTGCAGGGTGTTCATCGGGGTGAACTCCCGGCAAACACCCTGCAAATTTGGGTGTTCGGCAAATGGCCATACAGGCAAATGTTCGGCCCGAACTGATGCTCAGGCTGAACTGTATGCCCATCCTTAATAGGCAGTAAATATTTTAAATTGCACAAAGGCACAATACATAATTAAAATAAAAAGTGCATTTATGTGGAAACTATAAGAGCTCATATGATATTGATGTTGATAGGGTAAGCTAGGGGATTTTCCAGCGCACACACTGTTTCTTTTCAGTCTTGCTCTGGCAGTCCCTGTAACTTTACAGAGTGTCAGTAAGTGCACTTTATTCTAACACACATAACAAGATTTAGTAGCAGCACAGTAGGCAACTACAGTGCAATGGGGAGGTAAGTTATGCGGAGCAAGTGGGTGGGGTTTTATAGGTGTTCATGAAGGGGTATGCTGAATGTGCTGAGGAGTACACCATAGTAGGCTCTTCAATATACAAAACATGCTTTCCCTACTCCCCAGCATGTAATGAACCCCAATAAGCTTTGCCCACTGAGTACAATTGGCAACATTTGTGAGGTTTTTTAAACCTCACTTTTTAGATTAGCTTTAAGGCAATCTATCTGTTAAGAGTTCTTTATCATAATACAAGTCCTGATTTTGCTACACATTTCAGTGGTAAGTATACTGGCTTCTATGTGTGTGTGGTATGACTGGGCAGTGCTCAATATGCAATGTTGATTTAGAACTCCACCCTATTTTTATATAGAAAATTGCTGTCAACATTCTTATAAAGTAAGGAATAAAATTGAGTGTTTTAATACTCCGAAATGTCATCAAAAATCAGGAAATGTAGGCAAAATATTACTATTTTCCAAAATGCATTGGAATCAAAAGTGAAATTACGTAAACATTTTAGTTATTTTTCGTAAAAAGGTTCCAGAAGTTTAAGCTTCATTATACCAGTCTTTAAATGTTTTTGCACCAAAAATGTCCCCACTATTTGCCTCATTTGTTTTTTTTTTTTTTTTTTTCCTTCACAGAAACAGTAAAAACAGAAAAACAAAAATGTAGAGTGACACAAAACACATACACCAAAAAAGTACATTATTAAAATAAACTAGACTAATTATCTACCACCTCACAGCCCTTTCCCGCAAGAAAATACAACATGTACATAAAGGGAAAATGGATGTGCTGAGACATACTGTATGTAAAAAGTATATAAAATATCAATTTGTATTAGACATTGATAGAACTGACTGGTAAACTCAGATCAATCCAATAATATCATACCCTGATACCAGATAATCTCACATTTTTTTTTTCTTTAGTCTATTAAACACAATACTATGTGACAAATATACAGAATGTTTTTTTAGCGATTTAGAATAGCATAATTTTTTGTTTGAATTTTTATATACTGCTCAGTATTTTGCAATCTAAATATATATTCATGACGCTTTAACAAGAATCACCCAAGGTCATTAAGAGGACATCACTTCAAAACTGTGTTTTTAAAAATGAAATGTCAGGAGAAGCCTGTAGCTTTACACTAACAGTAGAACATAGGCATGCCATTCAGTTTGTCCTTTAGTATCACTAGCAATATTGCAAATCTACTGGAAACAGACCTTAAATGTAGATGCTGATGTAATGCAGACTAATGGAAAGTGTACAAATGTGAAAATGTCACTGGTCCAAATCTATTAATAATATTGAAAACACATATGCATGTTTGATGTGCATAAGGATTAAGGTGACAGGTATGCTGTAAATATGTGATGATTTCATAAATAAAGAGAAAGTATGTATTTTAATTATTTTTGCAATGCAAAACAAGCAAAATCTCGCCCTATCAGCTGCTTATACTTACATTCCCTTTGCTTCTCTTTCTCTCCATTTGCCCAGTCCATCCAAGGACGAGGGTATAACAGAGCAGGGAGAGAGCCTTCAGCTCAATATAAGATTCAAGACATGAACCTAATCATGGCTTGTTCTCTTCAATCTCAGCAGCAACAAGGAGGAAAAGGAAAGCAAAGTTAGGTATATGTAGCTGGGGAAGCCAACATGACAAGGAACCCCCTGCTTTACCCTGCATGGGCAATGTACAGATTCAGATAAAAGCAATTCTGGTGTGGCATTTATATTATAATGAGGGTGCCTGTGTTTTTACTTTACTAAGGGTTGGCAAAATGATTCTTTCATGCTATTCAACAAGTAAGGGAATTAGAAATGGGATAATCCAGTTCACTATATGTTTTGGTTCTCCTGACAGACATTTACTCACCACAAATGAGTCAGAATTGCAGGAAATCCAGATTTAGTTAAACTGACTCATCCCTAATTGTTATATTTTTTATCTCTTACTGTACAATGTGACCATCAAAATAATTATCTGAGATTTTCTTATCTATATTTTATTGGCCACTTTAGGTTGTAGAATTCAATAATCTTCCTGGAGAAATATTATCATTACAAATATTTGATCATTTTTTGGCATATTGCTGTGCTGTCTCTTTAGATAATCTATAACGCTCTGTAAATTATTTGTCATGGATTAAATGTTTGTATCATGCTGCATGTTCATACTTTAAAAGGACTTTGTCACTTTTAAAAAGGCTGCTAATGAGTATAAATTATATATTCTTGCAGCAGCCTACAGTCTCTATAGCTATGCCATAGTTCTGATTAGGCAAACCTCTGACACTTAATTGCCCTTCCAATGATGTCTTATCACAGTAATGTGCCAAAGGAATGTGTGTAAGTTTAGAGGCAATGCCCAAAAATCTTTGCTATCAGAATGGCCCAGGTGCCTGTTAGATGCGTTTGTTTGTATAATTGGCAGCGTCACTTTGGGAATATTGTCCCTAGTGTTCATATTTAGCCTTTCCTAATAAAATGACAAGCTGGTCCTAATTTTGTTTTAAAATATGAATTATCTAATGTTAACACTTGTATGTGAATGTATTTATTTATTTAGATTGACACTTACATTGTCTTGTCCTATGGATCTGAAGAATTTCCCTATGGATGTGCAGACTTGTATTATGCAGTTGGAGAGCTGTAAGTAATAAGAAATGCAATTTTATTTCACACAACCTGCTTCTTGTATAATTATGATTTCATAGTTTGTAATGTAATTTGTTTCTAAATACTTTAGTTTTTGAGTTTCAGACATTTTAATCAAACATTGAATAATGAATATTCTACATACCTGATTTCTGCAAAAAATGTTGGCAAATCGTTTGCTTTAAATTTACCGGACACTTCAAGGCTGCTCCTTATCTCCTTTACTCTTAATATTACCAATATAACAATTTATCTGCACCATAAAACCTTCCTTGCTCTTCAGGGGAAAGAGGTTAGGAAAGAGTGAGTAACCTATTCTCAGCTTTCATGGGTGACCTCTTGTTTTATATTTCTCAGCCAACCCACATGATCACCTACCTCATCAATGGTTTTGATATTTTTTGGATTACTCTCTAATCCTAAAACCATGGTTCTTAATGTCTGGCTTTCCCTTTCTGTATTCAATCAACTTAAAAACTCCTTTACATTATGTTGGGAACCCAGATCTATCATATCTTTAGGCATCCACATCCCAGCCCAACCTTGGGATGTATTCAAAATCAATCATCTAGTGATGTATTTGAAATCAATCTAAAATCCTTTTTAAACTTGTCCATATTTTGACGATTGATTCTCACATCATTTTGTCTTTTGTGATCAAATAATTAATTATCTTTTATGACTTTGGTCTGTGTTTGTGATGACCCCTTACCTGCCTCATCTCCCTAAAATTTAGATCATCTTATGGGGCAATTCATAGTCAGGGCATTTTTTGCCAGAGTGTTCTTTTGCATGAATGTTAAACAGTGGAACACAGCAGTTTAACTAAAGCAGTAAGAAGATACAACAAGAAAGAGATATTCCCCACTCAGGACTGACTGCAAGCAACCAACATTTTGTAAAGCATCTCTTACAAGTCTGATTCCTACTCCCTCTACCCTTCAGAATGATCCCTCTACTATTCCTCCTCTCACTAGTATCCTCTGTTCTCAAATTCTAATTACATTTCCACTCTTCTCCACCTCATAGCTTACATTTATCACCCTCACTCCTACACTCTCCCTGCCACTGCACATATCACCTCCTGCAAATACTTAACCCACACACTAATCCAAACACCAGGACAGTGTGGTATGTGTGCTCATATACGGTACATCCTGCTCCCATCTTACTTTCCTCGCCCTACTTCTTCTCCCAATTTCTGGAGGTACCTCCCCTAATCCTGGCCCTCTGGTATTTCACTACCACCCCCAAAACTGGCCCCCTCCTTCCTCTGACAACAGCCATGATTAATCTCTATCCCTCATGCTTCCAAAAGCCAACCCCCGGCCCCCCTTCTCATGTACCCTGCGCAATATCTACTCTGTTTGTAACACACTCGCCTCGGTCCATTACCTTTTTGTCTTTCATTCCCTTAACCTTCTTGCCATTACTGAATCTTGGCTTCAAGGGTTTGACTCTGCCTCTTCTGCTGCCCTCTCCCACGGTGGCCTCCACTGGACTCACTCACCCAGACCCAGGGGACAGAAAAGAGGTGGAGTTGGTTTCTTTCTATCCCCACTGTACACCTTTCAAGTACATCCTACACCTCCCTCTCTATCCTTCTCTACCTTTGAGATTCATCCTTTGTATTCATCTGATTTCTCCAATATGTCTAAGGACGGCAGTGATCTACTGGACCCCTGGACAGGTGCAATGCTTCCATTATGACATCTCTGCTTGGCTACCCTACTTTCTCTCCTCTTAAATACCCACTATCATTCTTTGTCACTTTACCATCCACAATAATGCTAACAGTCTGGCTACATATCAACTTCTTAACTAACCCTCATCCTTTGACCCAACACAATGGACACAGTCCTCCACTCACTCTGATTGTAAAACCCTTGACCTTGTATTCTCTCACTTTCTAACTTCCTGCAACCTCACCAACACACTCTTTCCTGTCAATGATCACAATCTCATCATTTTCACAGTGTCCCTGTCTTCAACTACCTATTCCTCCAAGCAGAAAACAACTACCCATGGAAACCTTTGTGACTTTAACTTGTCACTTCTCTTTACTGTTACTGACTAGGGATGATCGAACGTTTTGGGTCGACCATCGGTTTGACCCGAACATTGACTGTTCGAAATTTGGCCGAATTCCTAACTTTTTGCAGAAAAAGTTCGGAATTCGGCAACCAGAACCGACCAAAATACAATGGGACAGGAACTGGGCTTTAACCACTTTACTACCAGTCACGTAACCTCTACGTCGGCTGACTTTGAGTGGTTATACCGGGATGATGCCTCTAGCTAGAGGCATCATCCCGGTACCGTTGTTTGAAGCCGACGGTCGGCTTTCCGTCGGTAACGATCGATGCGGCTCGGGAGCCGCTCGATCGTTACCCGGGGGGGGCGGGAGGGGACGTCCCCCCCCTCCCGCCGCCTTCCGCGGCTTTGCTCGGGGCTACCGTCCCACCGGGAGCCCCGAGCACCCAGCCGGCACGTCCGCCGGCTGGATGGAGTCCCGATGAATGCCGGAAACGGCATCGATCGGGTCTCCGATGACGTAACCCGGAGGCGGCGTCCATGACGTCACTTCCGGGTTACTGTGCTGCAAAAGGCGGCAGATTTGAAAAACGGCTGTATGCAAAAATGCCGTTTTCGGCGTTTTGCATACAGGGAAGTGTAGTGGAGGGGTCTAGGGTCTTTTAGACCCTCGATCCCTCCATAAAGTGTACCTGTCACGACATATTGCTGTCACCAGGGATGTTTACATTGCTTGTGACAGCAATAAAAGTGATCAGATTTTTTTTTTTTTTTAAAAACCTGTAATAAAGTTTAAAAAAAAAGAAAAAATAAATAGGAAAAAAAAAAAAAAATTTAGCCGTCCCCGTCACCGTTAGCTCGCGCACAAAAAAAAACGTATACGCAAGTCGAGCCGCAAATGAAATCGCTGTTCAAACCACACATGTGAGGTATCGCCGCGATCGCCAGAGCGTGGGCAATAATTTAAAAAAAAGAGCTACACACTAACTCTAAACTGGTAACCGTTAAATAAATTTAAAGCGTCGCAGATTGAGATCTCTATTGACCGTAGTTTGTCGCCATCCCACGGGGGGGCGCAATTTTAAACCGTAACATGTTTGGTATCTATTTACTCGGCGTGACATCATCTTTCACAATATACAAAAAAAATGGGCTAACTTTACTGTTTAGTATTTTTTAAATGCAGTGAAATGTGATTTTTCAAATTTTTTCCAAAAAAATGGCGTTTTAAAGACCGCTGCGCAAATACCGCGTGACAAAAAATTTTGCAATGACCGACATTTTATTCTCCAGAGTCTTTGCTAAAAAAATATATATAATGTTTGGGGGTTCTAAGTAGTTTTCTAGGAAAAAATACTGGTTTTAACTTGTGAACAAAAAGTGTCCGAAATAGGGCTGGGGCTAAAGTGGTTAAAAGCCCGTGATTGGACCAGAAACATAAGTAAAAGCCAATTGAGGGGGCAGGAGGATGCTAGGAATGTGATTGGAGTGACTAGGGGGTCCAGAGGCCTATCAGTATTGAATACGCCCCCCAGTATATAACATAGCCCCGCCAAATCTCTAGCACTGTAATACAGGGGCTGTGGAAGAGAGTGGAAGCAGTTCTGTTACTCCTGCTTTAAAAGTGTCATTTAGCAATTATTAGTGTGAGGAAAGGGATATCTAGTGTAGTTAGGGTACTATATACCACTATAGTTAGATTCAATAATCTAGTTTCTGTAGGGAAAGTGTTAAGTGTCAGGGTGACCGTAGTGTAGGGTGAACTGACTCTGACTGCTATGGCAGGGTGACCAAACTCTTCCATGTCAGGGTGACCGTCATAGAAAAAAGTTTGTTTGTCTTAGAATTGCAGTAGAGCAGGGACAGGGCTCCGCTACTTTCACACCTGGCCGTTTTTGTTGCAGGCGTTTATTGGGCTTTTTTGTGGACGTCTTTGGAGGCAGGCATGACATCTGAACTTCTGTGTAGGGGTATATACACACACACACATATATGTATATATACACATACACACATATAGGTGTGAAAGTAGCGGAACCCTATGCCTGCGCTAATGAAATTATTTGCAGGGATGTGGCTCCGCTCCTATCACACCTATATGTGTGTATGTGTATATATACATATATGTGTGTGTGTATATATATATATACCCCTATACAGAAGTTCAGATGTTATGCCTGCCTCCAAAGACGCCCAAAAAATGCCCAAAAAAACGCCTGCAACAACACACCTGGGCGTTTTTGTTGCAGGTGTTTATTGTGCATTTTCTGGGCGTCTTTGGAGGCAGGCATAACATCTGAACTTCTGTATAGGAGTATATATACACACACACACATATATATGTATATATACACATACACACATATAGTTGTGAAAGTAGCGGAACCCTATGCCTGCGCTAATGAAATTATTTGCAGGGATAGGGTTGCGCTCCTATCACACCTGTATGTGTGTATGTGTATATATACATATATATGTGTGTGTGTGTATATATACCCCTATACAGAAGTTCAGATGTCATGCCTGCCTCCAAAGACGCCCAAAAAATGCACAATAAACGCCTGCAAAAAAAACGCCCAGGTGTGTTGTTGCAGGCGTTTATTGGGCATTTTTTGGGCGTCTTTGGAGGCAGGCATAACATCTGAACTTCTGTATAGGGGTATATATATATATATATATACACACACACATATATGTATATATACACATACACACATATAGGTGTGATAGGAGCGGAGCCACATCCCTGCAAATAATTTCATTAGCGCAGGCATAGGGTTCTGCTACTTTCACACCTATATATGTGTATATATACATATATGTGTGTGTGTGTGTATATATACCCCTATACAGAAGTTCAGATGTTATGCCTGCTACCAAAGACGCCCAAAAAATGACCAAAAAAACGCCTGCAACAAAAACGCCCAGGTGTGTTGTTGCAAGGGCTTTTTTGGGCATTTTATGGGCGTCTTTGGAGGCTGGCATAACATCTGAACTTCTGTATAGGGATATATATACACACACACATATATGTATATATACACATACACACATATGGGTGTGATAGGAGCGGAGCCACATCCCTGCAAATAATTTCATTAGCGCAGGCAAAGGGTTCCGCTACTTTCACACCTATATGTGTGTATGTGTGTATATACATATATGTGTGTGTATGTACAGTGCCTTGCAAAAGTATTCGGCCCCCTTGAACTTTTCGACCTTTTGCCACATTTCAGGCTTCAAACATAAAGATATAAAACTGTACGTTTTTGTGAAGAATCAACAACAAGTGGGACACAATCATTAAGTGGAATGAAATTTATTGGATATTTCAAACTTTTTTAACAAATAAAAAACTGAAAAATTGGGCGTGCAAAATTATTCAGCCCCTTTACTTTCAGTGCAGCAAACTCTCTCCAGAAGTTCAGTGAGGATCTCTGATTGATCCAATGTTGACCTAAATGACTAATGATGATAAATAGAATCCACCTGTGTGTAATCAAGTCTCCGTATAAATGCACCTGCACTGTGATAGTCTCAGAGGTCCGTTTAAAGCGCAGAGAGCATCGTGAAGAACAAGGAACACACCGGGCAGGTCCGAGATACTATTGTGGAGATGTTTGAAGCCGGATTTGGATTCAAAAAGATTTCCCAAGCTTTAACCACTTTAATACAGGGCACTTCCCTCCCTTCCTGCCCAGGCCAATTTTCCCCTTTTAGCGCTGTTGCATTTTGAATGACAATTGCGCGGTCATGCAACTCTGTACCTACACCAAATTTATGTCATTTTCCCCCCACAAATAGAGCTTTCTTTTGGTGGTATTTGATCACCTGTGCGATTTCTACTTTTTGCTAAACAAATAAAAAAAGACCGGAAAGGTTGAAAAAAAAAAAAAGTTTTTTTGTTTATGTTATACAATTTTGTAAATAAATAAGTTTTTTCCTGCACTGATGAGCACTGATGAGACTGCACTGACAGGCACTGATGAGGAGGCACTGATGGGGTGGCACTGATGGGGTGGCACTGATGGGGTGGCACTGATAGGCGGCACTGATAGGCGGCACTGATAGGCGGCACTGATATGCGGCACTGATATGTGGCACTGATATGTGGCACTGATAGGTAGTACAGATATGCAGCATTGGTGGGCACTGATAGACAGCACTGCTGGGCACTGATAGGCGGCATTGATGGACACTGATAGGTGGCACTGGTGGGCACTGATAGGTCGCACTGACGGGTACTAATGGGCACTGATAGGCGGCACTGACGGGCACTAGTGGGCACTGATGGGCGGCACTGATCGGCACTGACGGGCGGCACTGATGGGCACTAATGGGAACTGATAGGCGGCACTGGTGGGCAATAATGGGCACTGGTGGGCGACACTAAAGGATGGCAATGATGGGCACTTGTGAGCAGCACTGATAGGGAGGACACTGGTGGGCATCACTGATGGGGAGGGCAATGGGGGGCTCCCTGAGCCCTGATTGCCATCCCTGGTGGCCATAGTGGGCATCCCTGGGGTCATAGTGGGCATCCCTGGGGTCATAGTGGGCATCCCTGGTGGATCTAGTGGCATCCCCCCCGAGGGTCTGCACTGGTAATCAGTGATCTGATTACCAGTGCCGACCCCCCCTGTCAGGGGAGCCGCCGATCGGCGCTCCTTTACTCGTGCCTGTCAGGCACGAACTAAGGAAAGCCGATCAATGGCTGTTCCTGTTTACGATGTGACCAGCCGTGATTGGACACGGCTGATCACATGGTAAAGAGCTACGTCAGTAGTCTCTTTACCGAGATCGGAGGTGCAGGGTGTCAGACTGACACCTCGCATCACCGATCGCCGCTCTGCGCGCCCCCGGGGGCGCCCAGAGCTGTGTTATCCTGCCGCCGTCATATGACGTCCGGTCAGGATAACACAACCACATTCCTGCCGTCATTCTGTTATAGGGCGGCGGGAAGTGGTTAAACATCCCAAGAAGCACTGTGCAAGCGATAATATTGAAATGGAAGGAGTATCAGACCACTGCAAATCTACGAAGACCTGGCCGTCCCTCTAAACTTTCAGCTCATACAACGAGAAGACTGATCAGAGATGCAGCCAAGAGGCCCATGATCACTCTGGATGAACTGCAGAGATCTACAGCTGAGGTGGGAGACTCTGTCCATAGGACAACAATCAGTCGTATACTGCACAAATCTAGCCTTTATGGAAGAGTGGCAAGAAGAAAGCCATTTCTTAAAGATATCCATAAAAAGTGTCGTTTAAAGTTTGCCACAAGCCACCTGGGAGACACACCAAACATGTGGAAGAAGGTGCTCTGGTCTGATGAAACCAAAATCGAACTTTTTGGCAACAATGCAAAACGTTATGTTTGGCGTAAAAGCAACACAGCTCATCACCCTGAACACACCATTCCCACTGTCAAACATGGTGGTGACAGCATCATGGTTTGGGCCTGCTTTTCTTCAGCAGGGACAGGGAAGATGGTTAAAATTGATGGGAAGATGGATGGAGCCAAATACAGGACCATTCTGGAAGAAAACCTGATGGAGTCTGCAAAAGACCTGAGACTGGGACAGAGATTTGTCTTCCAACAAGACAATGATCCAAAACATAAAGCAAAATCTACAATGGAATGGTTCACAAATAAACATATCCAGGTGTTAGAATGGCCAAGTCAAAGTCCAGACCTGAATCCAATCGAAAATCTGTGGAAAGAACAGAAATCTGCTGTTCACAAATGCTCTCCACCCAACCTCACTGAGCTCGAGCTGTTTTGCAAGGAGGAATGGGCAAAAATTTCAGTCTCTCGATGTGCAAAACTGATAGAGACATACCCCAAGCAACTTACAGCTGTAATTGCAGCAAAAGGTGGCGCTACAAAGTATTAACTTAAGGGGGCTGAATAATTTTGCATGCCCAATTTTTCAGTTTTTTATTTGTTAAAAAAGTTTGAAATATCCAATAAATTTCGTTCCACTTCATGATTGTGTCCCACTTGTTGTTGATTCTTCACAAAAAATTACAGTTTTATTTCTTTATGTTTGAAGCCTGAAATGTGGCAAAAGGTCAAAAAATTCAAGGGGGCCGAATACTTTCACAAGGCACTGTATACCCCCACACAGAAGTTCAGATGTCATGCCTGCCTCCAAAGACATCCACAAAAAAAGCCCAATAAACGCCTGCAACAAAAACGGCCAGGTGTAAAAGTAGCGCAGCCCTATCCCTGCTCTACTGCAATTCTAAGACAAACAATCTTTTTTTTTTCTGGTTCTGGACATGCTACAGAGCTGAAACTTCACAGGTACACTTTTTAGACACCCCCCCCCCCCCCAACACTAAATCCAAAGAAATCTCTTTTTTTTTTTTTTCAATAATTTTTTCAATAATTGGCTATCAAAAACGACAATTTTTAAGAACTTTTTTTGTGTGATTAATAGTCTGGGCATGACCCAGAACCCTAGGCACCTTTTAGGGGCATTTATTGGGTTTTAGGGCTTCAAAATTTTGTTTTTTGATTACCGAAGTTCGGGTCCCATTGATTTCAATGGGGTTCTGGAATCCGGACTTTCGGGAAGTTCGGGTGTTCTGGTCGAACCGAACTTTTCCAAAATTTCGATCATCCCTATTACTGACTTCCTCTATGATAAATGCACCCCTGTCCTGTCCCGACCTAGCCATTTCTGTCTACAACAGTTCACTCTAATCCTCCATTGATGCACTTGCTCCACTCACTACAAGCAGAACCAGACCCCAACCATTACAACCTTGGCAGACTGATGACATTAAAATTTACTGTGCACTGGAGCCATTGTGGTGTAAAACCAAATTCTGCAAGCCTTTACCCAAAATAAATCTGCCTTACTAAAATACAGTTCGTCCCTCAATGCTGCCAAATAAGCTTACTTTATCATTAATACTCTGTCATCCCATCTTTATCTGCTCTTCTTTACCTTTAATTCTCTACTTTGTCCACCTCCACCCAGTAACTCACCCATTGCTCAGGAGATTGCCAATCAGTTCAAAAACAATATTGTGTAATTCATGGGAACATCTGCACTGCACAGATATTATACCACTTAACATACCCGGTACAAAACCACATGCAATACTTTCCTCTTTTGACCTTCTTACTACATAAGAGGAAGAGGTTGCCAAAACTTTTTTAGAAGCCGACCTTACCAACCTGGCCACTGGACCTTTTTCCCTCACAACTACTTTGGTCATTCTTTTGCTCTATCCTATTCTCCCTCGCTCACTTCTTCTATCTCTCCATCTCTACTGGCACCTTCCCCTCCCCTATAAGCATTCAGTGATCACCCCCATACTTAAAATTACACTTTGCTACAATGTAAAGTAGTACATCAGAATCAAGACAACCGATGCCTTGCTAAAGAAGCTGAGGGTAAAGGAAATTGACTGGCCATGCATGTCTCCAGACCTAAACCCTATTGAGCATCTGTGGGGCATCCTCAAACAGAAGGTGGAGGAGCTCAAGGTCTCTAACATCCACCAGCCCTGTGATGTCATCATGGAGGAGTGGAAGAGGACTCCAGTGGCAACCTGTGAAGCTCTGGTGAACTCCATGCCCGAGAGAGTTAAGGCAGTGCTGGAAAATAATGGTGGCACCACAAAATATTGACACTTTGGGCCCAATTTGGACACTGTGACTTAGGGGTGTACTCACTTATGTTACCAGCGGTTTAGACATTAATGGCTGTGTGTTGAGTTATTTTGAGGGGACAGCAAATTTACACTGTTATACAAGCTGTACACTCACTACTTTACATTGTAGCAAAGTGTAATTTCTTCAGTGTTATCACATGAAAAGATATAATATAATATATTTACAAAAATGTGAGGGGTGTACTCACTTTTGTGAGATACTGTGTGTGTGTGTGTGTGTGTGTGTATATATATATATATATATATATATATATATATATATATATATATATATATATTTTAAACATTTGCTGACCACCTCCTGTAGCTCTACTGCTACAGGGCAGCTCAGTTGTGCAGAATCACATAAATATATGTTATTTGCCTTTCCGAGTAGGGGGCGTGCACATGGGCATGCCTGCAACCCTCTCTGGCTGTGCTGTCATTGGCTGCAGCACAAGCCGATCAGTGGGTCCCAGCCATTGAATTATCAGCCTGCAGAGTGAATGAAATAAGAGAGCCCTGTGTTGGTAAACAACACAGTGCTCTCTACAGACAGCAGTGATGTGTACATTGTGTAAAGACGGCAAAACAGCACACAGTACACAGACTAAACATTGTTAGGCACACCTTTAACCCCTTGATTGCCCCTAAATGTTAACCCCTTCCCGAACAGTGTCATTAGTACAGTGATAATGTATATTATCAGCACTGATCACTGTATTAGTGTCACTGGTGATGTCAGTGTCAGTTAGTCAGTTCCCCCAACGTCAAATAGTGTCAGATTGACCACCGCACTATCGCAGTCCCATTATAAGTCACTGATCACCTCCATTACTAAATGTAATACCTAACCCTAAAAATTCCAGTATATACCATATATATCATCATTTGTAGATGCTATAACGTTCACGTGAACCAATCAGCACACACTTATTGGTATTTTTTTTGTTTTTTTTTTACTAAAGAAAATACTTTATGAAGTTTTTTTTTGTTTTTTGTTTTTTTTTTGTTTTTTTTTATTAGATATGTTTAATATCAGAAAGTAAAATATTTGTTTATAAGTGAAGCTGAAGTGGTTAAAATTTTGAACTGAATGTTTTTTTTTTACAAGGTGAGGGTTCACATATACTTAAAATAAAGTTAAAAAAAATACATATGTAATCAAGATCTACTGTAACATATTTTTGTTGATATTAATATTATACATTTTAGTACCACTTTCTTTTTTAAAAGAGAATACATTGATGTATAATGGTTTTCTCAATTTAAATAGTAATTTAATATTTTATGATAACATATCTTGAAAGAAAAATGTATTAATTTAGTTCAACTTTTGTAATAAGAAATAGTTGTTACATCTTTAAAAACACTAGTCCAATTTGTCTTCAGAGGGAAAAAAATCCTTTCTGACACTTAATGGTAATTGGATAAATCCCTGGCTCACCATGCTATCGTAGTTTAATTAAATATGGAAGTTACATTAATAAGTTAACTTCATTCTGTCCTTTAGTAATAATGGCCAATTTAATTCATAAGCCAATCTAGTGCAATGAGTAAATGAGTTGGTTAATTTCAGAAACTTAGGGACAGTCACAAAAAGTACACATTAGACAGATTCTATACACAGCCTTAATTATCCTGCTTTTTGTCTGTAAACTCCTAGATAGTAAAATACAAATGTATTTAACCCTTTTAATACAGTCTTGCTTTGAAAAATAATTCTTTTTTGTTTCTGGTCTACTGTTGGGGTGCGTTCACTGTAAGTTTCCATGGAATGCTAGCAAAATGCTTTAAAAAAAAAAATGGATGTAGGGTTACTAAAGGAGTGAAGGCTGTTCACCCACAGTAAATAAGCTCAACCTGCATTCACATTGAATACCCAATCATGGGTTGATCTGCTTGAGAAAAGTTCTGCATGAAGCAATTCAAGCGCATTGAATGCAACCTTTCAATACCACAGCAAAACACAGTGAAACATTCAATAGAGCAGCAATATCTGCTTCGTGTGGACCAGTCCTAGCATGCAGTAAGGAGCTGACAGGAAAAGACAGTTGTTAATCTGTGTAGGGATCATATTCTTTTCACTACAAAGAACAGCTCTGTGTTGTAACAAAAGACGAGAACATGAAGCAACTTTGATAAGTTATGAATTGGTAAATGGTAAAGTAAAGTGTGCAAAATAGGTCAACTAAATACATCTTAACCACTTTACCACCGGAGGATTTTGCTGTCTTACGTCCAGACCACTTTTTGCTATTCGGCACTGTGCGACTTTAACTGACAATTGTGCGGTCGTGCGACGCTGTACCCAAACGAAATGTACGTCCTTTTTTTCCCACAAACAGAGCTTTCTTTTGGTGGTATTTGATCACCTGTGAAATTTTTACTTTTTGCGCTATAAACAAAAAATAGCGTTTATTTTGAGAAAATAACAATATTTTTAACATTTTTTTATATGAAATTCCCCCCAATAAAAATGTAAAAATCAAATTTTTTTAAAATTTTTGGCCAATTTGTTTTCTGCTACCTATATTTGGTAAAAAAAAATCACAATAAGCCTATTTTGATTGGTTTGCGCAAAAGTTATTGCGTTTACTAACTAAGGGAAAGATTTCTGTCATTTTTAGTGTTTTTTTTTTTAACGAGTAATGGCGGCGATCTGGGATTTTTTTTGCGGGACTGCGACAATTTCGGCGGACAGATCGGACCCTTGACTGACATTTTTGACACTTTTGGGGGTACCAGTGACATTACTCCAGTAATCAGTGCTATATATATGCACTGTTACTGTAAAAATGACACTGGCAGGGAAGGGGTTAATTTTATTGGAGAGGGAGGGGTTAATGTATGCCTGGTGCTTACTAACGTGTGTGGGGGGAGTCAGGGACAGATCGCATGTTCAGCTACGCTGAACTATGCTATCTGTCCCTGCCTGTCACTTAGGAGATCCGCCCGCTCTGTTTACACAAGCGGGCGGATCTCCACACTCGATTCCCCGACGATCGGGGAATAGCAGCGGTGATCGACGCTGCTCCTCCCCGGGCCCGACTCCCGCTGTGACTGAAAACAGTCGTAGACGTAGGTCTATGTCGCTGGACGATAACGAACCACTTTGCCCCAGTACAGTCAATGTGACTGGTCGGCAAATGGTTAATGTGGCTCAGTTTTTACCCATAAGTTTAAAACCTCACACTAGCCAAACTGCGTATTTTACTTTAGAAAGAGATTGAAATGTTCCAGGTTCTGTCAGTTTTTATTGCTATCTGTGTTGGTTTCCCCAAACTTCCTGTCCAAGACTCTCCAATGCGAACATTGACAGAAACCCATTTTTAGTAGAGTTAGGAAGTGTTTAAACTCCTGAAAATGTTTGTATTGCTGTCTGAACTTTCCTGTCCTGGTGGCAATGACAACTCCAACCTCACATTTATTGTATACAACCAGATGTAAAAGAAAAGTTCTCTAAAAGGGTCACAGACAGAAGTAAACACATTTTAGACCTCTCTGTCGAAAAAATACAAAAAAAGAAAATGGATAGAATAAATCTTTTGATTTACTGTCATTTCAAAGATAGGTTGATATACAGTACATAAAACATAAAATAGCGTTAATATAATTTAATAAAGTTGTTGCATAGCAAGTTTTAACAGAGAAACCTGTATAATTAACTGTGTATCTTAAATGATCACATTCACTTTGGTGGAACAGATTTTGACATAGCAGTTGTTTCTTGTCAGATTAATGTCTTTGATTTTGGGATGTTTCTTCTGGCAACAGTTGACATGCTTCAAATGATAATCAGTATTACCCACAGCTGTTTTCAATTGAATACACACCATACTATTGAATATCAAAGTAATTTCTATGAAGTCATGTACATAATTCTGAGGCATTGTCCAAGGAACCTGAAAATCTGTCACAGATTACACTCCACTATCATTATTAATAAGACTAAACTTGTTTTCTATTTGAATGCATTCATGAAGTCGAACTATCATAAATCTAAGAGGGATTTACTTTCAATGTAGATGGTATCATTTATTGTTATCGTTTAATTTATCCTTGTAGAGCCATTTTATTACATGCTTATCTCTAAGTGATGATTATGTGTCTTCCAGTTGGATACACAATGAATGATCTAATTTTTGAGTGGCAAGAAAATGCACCTGTGCAGATTGCTGATGGGCTTACTCTTCCACAATTTGTTCTAAAAGAAGAGAAAGATTTACGTTACTGTACTAAGCATTATAATACAGGTATGCGAAGCAAGTCAATCTTTACTTTATTTCTTTTTACAGGTTATCAGGTACAGATGTTCCTTGACATAAGTTACATGAATAGATATTTATGCAATCTGGGCTACATCCAGTACCCATCTAGCATGGCTTGCTGAACAGATTATACTGCCCAGAGCAGTATTTGAAAGTACTCATTCTTTCTGACATACTAAAAAATATGTGTATATGCTTTTGCCTCAGTGTGCCAAAAAAGCAAGGAAAGCAGCCCAAAATACCCTTAAAATATTTATTATGCACATGCAATGCTTGTGGAGACACAGACAATAGTGACTGGCTACAAATTGCATAGATAATAAAGGGTTTTCTAAGCAGTCCAAACTCAAAAGTTTTGAAAATTCACCAACAAAATGGTGGCATACACTAAATTAGATTGGGATTTTCTGTAATGATTTTCAGGCTGTCTTTAATTAGTTAGTTGTGTGGCATTTACTTTTCTTCAGGAACCATATACAGTAGTATAAAATTCAAACTGATAGTACTATAGAAAACTGCAAAAAAAAAACAAAACAAAGTCCATAACAAACTCTTCACCTGGTTTCCAAATACCTATTTATGTGGCACTTGGCAGTATTAAATGGGACAATAGCTTAATTTATCTTAAGTGTATGTCTGGGCAAAACATTTTTTTCTCTATCGCTCATTGACAGACGTAGTCCTCGGTGATACAGCACCTTCGGGTTATGTTGCCTCCACAGGAGCAGGACTAGACAGGAAATAAAAATGCTCTGGCCACACCCCAGGGGCAGTCCCCGAGGGTATATCCTCTCTCTCTCCACCACAGCAAATCAGTTTTTTTCTGTCTAGTCAGGGATCTTCGGTCCTGGCAGGATTTTTTTCTTAAAAAGATTTTTTAGACAGCTTTTTTCTCCAGTGTTCCTGTGAGATCTTCAAGCAAGAAAGCTGAACTGGGCGACGGGCTGGATGTTGAAGAGCACTTTCTTGCCACAGGCTGCTAAAGCTAAGGGACCTCGCAACAAGCGAGGACCTTTCTTTACCGCCCATAAAGGGTTCGCACGCCCGGCTGGAACAAGCGGGAAAGGCAAGACTCCTCCAGGAGGGTTCAAGAAAGGCTGGTCGGACAAACAGAGGACCGACTCAGCCAAACCCGAAGCAAAGGATTACACAGCCTGAAGGTGCGCCCCCACCCGGGTTGAGGGTGGGGGGACGTTTTCACCGGTATTCAGGACATTAGATCGAGCATCGACTACTACTGCGATTCTTCCCTTCCAACATTTAAGTACTACAGGGAGCGGTAGTCACTGTTCCCTGAATAGATCTTTTCCTTTACCTTTTCCTAAAATTAGTCTCAATTCCCCACAGGAATCGGATCTGGTTGACCAGACAGACCAAGAAGCCTCTAGCCGGGTGACTTCGGTCCCTGAGATTCAACCAGGAGAGATTGAATCAGGTGTCGGATAAATGTGTGGGAACAGAAAACGACCAGACTTTGTCGGATGGTCGGGGCCAGATAGCTCTAGGGACGCCTGGTTCAGATCTCGTCAGTGCCAGTGGTCCTAGAAATTCTAGGCTGGCCTCGTCAAGCCGGCCTGGCCGACTTGGACTTGCTAGTCGCGGACGTTCCGTGGGAACTGCGTCTCAGGGAGTATCTGCGGTCTCGAGGACCAATCTACCATTGTGCTTTACAGTCGCTGGTTTTAATGGCCTGGCCATTGAGACCCAAGTACTGAAGGACAGAGGGTTGTCAGCTTCAGTCATTCCTACCCTTATTAAAGCAAGGAAAGCGACTTCCAGCAGAGTCTATTATCACACATGGAAGACTTATATCGCGTGGTGCGAATCTTTAGGATTTCCTCCACGTACCTATTCGGTGACTAGAATATTGGCCTTTTTGCAAAAAGGGGTTGAGCAGAAGCTAGCCTTGAGCACCATCAAGGGTCAAGTTTCAGCATTAGCAATTTTCTTTCAGAAACTTTTAGCTACCAAGTCCTTGGTGCGGAATTTCATCCAGGGGGTGCGGCACCTGGCTCCACCAGTCCGCGCGCCGTTACCGCCCTGGGATCTTAATTTGGTTTTGTCGGTTCTACAGAAACCTCCTTTTGAAAACATCAGGGAGATTCCCTTGCTTACTTTATCCCAGAAGGTGGCCTTCTTGGTGGCTATCACTTCTGCACGCAGGGTGTCAGAACTGGCTGCTTTATCATGCCAGTCCCCATACTTGGTGATTCATAGGGATAAGGTAGTACTCCATCCTAAGCCATCCTTTCTTCCTAAGGTGGTTTCAGATTTTCATCTGAATGAAGATATTGTACTACCTTCCTTGTGTCCTCAGCCCAATCATCATCGGGAACATGCGTTGCATTCCTTGGATGTGGTTCGGGCAATCAGGGTATACCTGAAGGCTACGGAATCGTTCCGTAAGACGGATTAACTTTTTGTGATCACGGATGGCCCCAGAAAGGGGTTGCCTGCATCTGCCGCGACTATTGCCAAATGGATTAGACAGACGGTGGTACAGGCTTATTCTATTAAGGGTCAGAGTCCTCCGTTCCCTGTTAGGGCGCACTCCACTCGAGCGCTCAGTACTTCCTGGGCCTTTCGCCATCAGGCGTCAGTGGTCCAGGTATGTAAGGCGGCCACCTGGTCGTCGGTACATACCTTTACAAAATTTTATAAAATTGATGTGATGGCATCGGCGGATGCCTCTTTTGGCCGCAAAGTGCTGCAGGGCGCAATTTGAGGAGACCGGTGGTCTACCTCGAGGGTTTTTTTCTGTTGAAAAATGTTTTTGTTGAGTCTCATCATTAAGGATGAGCATTGTAAACTTCTAGTTGGCACCGGTTGGGCCTTCTAGATTTGAAATTGATTTCCATTTTCCCACCCCTCATTTGTGATACTGCTCTGGGACTTCCCGAAGGTGCTGTATCACCGAGGACTATGTCTGTCAATGAGCGATAGAGAAAAATGGATTTTTGTAAAATCTTACCGTAAAATCCTTTTCTCTTAGCTCATTGACAGACGTAGTACCCGCCCCTCGGTTTTTGAGTTGGGTTGGGTTAAATTCTCTAAGCACTGCTCTTGTGACATAACTGATTTGCTGTGGCGGAGAGAGAGAGGATATACCCTCGGGAACTGCCCCTGGGGTGTGGCCAGAGCATTTTTATTTCCTGTCTAGTCCTGCTCCTGTGGAGGCAACATAACCCGAAGGTGCTGTATCACCGAGGACTACGTCTGTCAATGAGCTAAGAGAAAAGGATTTTACGGTAAGATTTTACAAAAATCCATTTATTTGCTTTGGATGGAAGGGGGAAGAATTAGAACCACTGTCAGGTTTTTACTGCTATCTGTGGCTCTGTTAGAGAGATCCTCCTGAACAGTCGCATTGTCTGGAGATGAGTGGTGTCAGTTGGAGTAGTAGAGTTAGATGGACTTTACATAAATGACTAACAAATTAAAGCCCATATTTTTCTTTTGTGATAAAGGCTTTAAAAAAAGACTGAAAGCTGACCATTGTGACTGGCAGGATCACTAGGTGGAAATAAAGGAAAATAGCCAAAAAAAAGAGAATAGAATACAGGAATTTGTGAGCTATGATAAATTGAATGTTGTTCTTGGGTTTAGATACGCTTTTGGATGGAAGGGGGAAGAAGTAGAACCACTGTCAGGTTTTCACTGCCATCTGTGGCTATGTTAGAGAGATTTCCCCCCCCCCCCCGATTCCTGCCCTGCTATTAACGTTTTACCAGACATTGGGGGGGGGGCACTTCAACAACAGTATAAAGAGAAATAAAAATGCTTTTTTTTACTAGACTTATTTTCATCAGGTTATCCTATTGGTGGCACTCTTCTTGTCTTTGGGTGCCTCCTTTGTCTATGGAAGAGCAATGGAGATCCTCCTGAACAGCAGCATTGTCTGGAGATGAGTGGTGTCAGTTGGACTAGTAGAGTTAGATGGACTTTAGATAAATGACTAACAAATTGACTGAAAGCTGACCATTGTGCCTGGTAGGATCACTAGGTGGAAATAGAATACAGGAATTTGTGAGCTATGATAAATTGAATGTTGTTCTTGGGTTTAGATACGCTTTACTGATCACCTTTACTAAATGTGCAAAAAGTCCACATTCATATGCACCCGCAACACAGACATGCCATCTGTCTTCATGTTATTTCAACCTGGTCTTGATGAGACAGAGACTGAGACATAGAACGACTGCAGTCCAAATCACATTGTCATACTTGTACAAACTAGGAGGCCAATTTTATGATTTGAAAGAGTCAATCACAGAGCTTTATGGAGAAAATATTCCTAATAGATAGTCGTTTACCATTACTGATATTTTAAATGGATATTCTATATGCTTTTTTTTTATTAATGGGTATTCTAAATGTAATGTTTTTCCTTTTTTATCTTTCTAATTCTTATCTTCACCAAGGAAAGTTTACATGCATTGAAGTTCGATTCCACCTAGAGAGGCAGATGGGGTATTACCTGATTCAGATGTACATTCCAAGTCTTTTGATTGTTATTTTATCATGGGTGTCCTTTTGGATCAATATGGATGCTGCTCCAGCTAGAGTTGCTCTTGGTATAACAACGGTGCTTACTATGACAACACAGAGCTCTGGATCCCGAGCCTCCCTTCCAAAGGTAAGAAAGTCAGTCTAATGTTTACATGTACATCACATCTGAAACAACAGTAAAATATGTCGGAATACCTTGTTCCATCTAGGTTATTTTTGTCTACAAGTGGATTAGTCCAAATATATCTTGTGAGGTACAAAACAAACTTGCTATACTGAGTATAGAGAGTCATATGGCTGATTTTCTGAAAGAAAAGGGGCTTTAACTTTATTTGCATAAATTATGTTGGAGGCAAATTTCTTTTTTTTTCATGTGTAACTCCACTTTTGAGGAAAAAAACATTCCCCTCTGGGTGATCTATGTATATTACAAGGATTTTAACAAACTTGTGTTGCAGATTCTTACTTTTTGTTATTCTGAAGAAATCCCTCTGTGTTTGTCTATATCCATGTGGGAAAGTGAGTCTAATAGGAGTGGTTTCATAATTATCAATCAGCTGTGCACCTGCAGGGCACTAATGAGGAAAACTGCTGGGCCTGCATCCCTTTAGATGTGATTTCCTATTTGAAGTATCTCACCAAAAAATGAAATTTTTTTTGCAAGGGATGCCTTTAATCTGACTTGTATTTTAGGGCAGACGTCTGGGAAAATCAGTAAGCCAATCACACATGCAGCAGTTTATGTTTCTGGGGAGCGTTCTGTACACATTGTGTGTGCAGAACATATCCAGGTAGCCATAATGCATTGCATTTCACAGAAAATTACAGAGCTGCAGATTGAAAAGAAAAGGTCATTTTTAATAACATTCAATTACAATATGACTTGTGTCACAATTGAATAATTATATAATATTTTTTCTTCGCATTGTATAAGCTATATTTTTTCCCCACAAAAGTGGAGTTACATTTTAAATTTACCTACCCGTATTTTCCTGGGTATAAGATGACTGGGCGTATAAGACGACCCCCCTATTACATGATCTACCGGTAATACTTATACTTAGGTTACCTTGGAGATATTATACTCGGCGTATAAGACGACCTCCCATTTTTGGGGGATTTTTTTGAGGTTCAAAAGTAGTCTTATACGCCAGAAAATATAGTATATATAATCATGTAATTAAAAGTAAACTTTGTTTCACAAGGTAAGGGAATTATCAGTAGAAATACAGTCACCTCTTACAAGGTTAGGAGCAGTAAAGTAAAAAATCTTCTTTGTAGAAAAGTGGTCCTAGTAACTGTTTTGCTTTGAGCCTTAAAAGGTGTGTGCCGTGGGCTCCAATGATTGAAATTTGTCCCTGGTAATGAAATAAAATGTGTGTTTTTTTTTTTTTTTGAAGATCTGCTGGACGTTCTCATTGCTCTGTAATAGATCTCTCTTTCAGTTTTACTATCGAAAATGTCAAGCTAAGGGGACAAACACAGCAAGGAGACAACTTGTTTGCCCTTTTTGTCTCCCAGTCTGCTACAAGCAGGTGAAAGATCAAGCTACAGAACTTTATTTAATTTTTGATATTTTTTTCTGTTGATAGTCTTCAGGATGCAGTACATATCTCTGATAGTTTGCTCAATTGTTTTTTTTTTTTTTCTCATCATTTGCCTCCCTGCCTACTTCAAGGTCAGACGTAGATGTTGATCTGCTGTGGTAGTGTGACCTTTGCTTTCACTATCAGCCCCTTCTGCTCAAAACTGTTGAAAACTTTTTTTTTTTCACTGGCAGTCTGTGATGCAGTGTTCATTCCCAATAAAATGCGAAAATATGTTCCACGCTATAGACCACTATATGGGATGAACAAAGAATATATAATGTGCTGCTGTCGCCACTGAAACTGCTGCTAGCAGAGTCAGGGATGTAAATGGATTTAATGGAAGTGGGTGTGGCGCTGCTTGTTATTAGTTAAAGCGGAGTTCCGGCCTCAAATACCTTTTTTAACTAAAAATACCCCTATAATACTAATCCATCGCCCTTTACAGAATCACTATTCTCATACTTACAAGGAGTACAGTATTAAATTTTAGTTAAAATCTTACTTTTAAAAACGCTGTCTGAGTGTGGCCATCTTGGATGTGGGCATCTAAAGCCGCAGTGTAATCTGCTGTGTCCTTCTTCCTGATTTCAGGAAGTGTTCTGGGAGTTCTTCCTGATTCCAGCCTCCTGGGAGTGATGACAAACAGCTCCCAGGATGCAATGCAAAGGCGGTAGTGATGTCGGTGGCCGTGGCCACAGAGGGGGGAGAAGGAGGAAGTACAATCAAAAATGCCCTGAAAATAAGGTAAGGGACCCCCAAAAAAATGTAAAATGCCCAATTGTTGATCAGCATAGATAGCACTCCAGGAATCACTAAAGTTGCAAAATAGGCCTGAACTCCGCTTTAAGTGACTAAATTTAGTGTAGTGTTTACTAAAATAAATTACAAATTCATACATTTATAAAAAGCATTCAGCCAAGCGTGTATTTACTCCATTTAGGGAGAGACTATGCAATTCATCCAGACAATATATATATACTGTATATATATATATATATATATATATATATATATATATATATATATATATTTCCTGGCTCTGCGTCATGCCATCAGACTACGGTCAACTCCGCCCCTCTGACCCCCTTAGGACATCCCTGAAATAGCATAAAAGGCAGGCAGTACCTGGTGGAGGTGTTCTTTTTTCGTCCTCGCTCCGGACACCTTGAAAAAAAAATAAAAAATGTTATCCTTCCTTGTGGCCTTCCCAGATTCAGCCTCTCTCCTGGGCAAGAAGACCCCCTCTTATGAGCTGTAAATCTCCCTCGATGGTGGGTTCCCCTTGGTGCTGGGGGTAAGTTACATTGCAGTCTAAATTGCTGCATTTTATACTGATACCATTACTTGACAGTTAAAACTGCCACAGATGCCGTATTCCAGTGGAGGTTATTTCCTCGCTTTTGTTACAGTATGAATGATGAAGCTGGCTGGCGATTTTTTTGCTGTATTTTTCTCCCCTTAAACATGCTTGCTGGCTCTTGTAGTTCGCTAGAGAAGGTGGTTTTGCATGCTCCAGTGTGGGGGGAGGGGGCCAGCCCAGACTTCCTCTGATCACTATGTTGCTTTTAATCAGTGGAGGCAGTCTGCAGGTGCAGCTGGCTTCCTTTTCCTCTGTGGCCAATACACTGCATGTAACTGGGTCTCTGCTGCCCTCCCTGTGAGTACATGCACATCCTGGTCTACTTTGCCTGTGTTTAAGCTTGGGGTATTTTTGTCTAAAGCTGCCGCCAGCCTCAAAGCACTGAAGATTTTTTGGGAAGGAATGCGTTTTTGTTTTTCTTTATCTTTTTTTGGAAAAAAAAAAAGAGAGTAATGTATGTGGCCAGGACGGAATACATTTTCGTCAGTTGGTCACTCCGAATGGACCTGATCGAGTGTGGAGCCACAGTGTAGTGGGGATGAATGCGAACTAAGCACCCTGCAACCTTGATTTTAATTCCCCAGGAGATCACATACTGAAATATTGACACGGCTGTGAATTCTGTCACATGGCGAATGCTTCACATCATCTTATCACTAATTTGGAGGATATGTCAGCAATACCTTAAGGAGGTAGTCCAAGGATCTTCCTCTCATTGTGCTTAGCACAATGAGGTGCTTGGAGGATACATTGCCAGGAAGGAGAATGTGTCTATGCCTTAATGCCTCAAAGTTACTGTGAACACTGGATGTAGTTACCATTCCCAAGTGTTTGCATATAGCTTGCGCTGCTTTACAATACTGTTGCTACCTGCTGCAGAGACCAAAACAAGGTTACTTCTGTTTGTACAAAATTCAATCTAGCGCTCACTCCGAAGGGGAAGACTGGCGTGCTGCACTCCTCAGGCAGGAAAGTCCAACATGAGTACATAGAAAAAGAGAGAAAGGAGGCGCAAACACCTAGTGCATTATCCGTGGTCACTGTTTGCAAAATTTTAATAAAATGCCAAATGCATACTCACAGACATGAAGATAATAAAATCGTGTTACAAGAATCCACCATGTGTGAACTGGAACAAGTCCTTCAATCAGGACCGCTAACGCGTTTCGGGGGTCAAGCCCCCTTCCTCAGAGCCCAGAGACCCCCGAAACGCGTTAGTGGTCCTGATTGAAGGACTTGTTCCAGTTCACACATGGTGGATTCTTGTAACACGATTTTATTATCTTCATGTCTGTGAGTATGCATTTGGCATTTTATTAAAATTTTGCAAACAGTGACCACGGGTAATGCACTAGGTGTTTGCGCCTCCTTTCTCTCTTTTTCTATATACTTCTGTTTGTAGGCGACAGACAACAGCATAAGCTGGCACTTTATGTGCAGCCTGTGGCTACCCTATTAGTCCTTATTGCTTAGAGCAGATGAGGTTCTCCATGAGTGGAGGAGAAAGGGCTCTGGTTGGGAAGCTTGTGTTAAGTTTTCTCAGTTTTTGGTAAAGGCTTGTATGCCTGGCTCTTGGAGATGGCCCAGGACTACAGCATCAGGGTTGCCTTAGTGGAGAAAGCCTATGGCCACACCACCCCACCACCCCACCCTGTATGTGCTTGATCTCAGAAGCTAAGCAGGTTTAGACCTGGTTAGTGGATGAATGGGGGACCACCTGGGAACACTGGGTTCTGTACAGCAGCACATATACCTCTTAACCAGAAGAGGGCAGTAATACTGATAATTGTGCACTTAGTTTCTCTAGGTTTCTGAGTCAAGCTTGCCCAGTGCTGTGGGAGACAGTTCACCACTCTAAGTCCATGGGGGCCATTACATGTTCTGCATTCTGAGGCTTTGCAAAGTCTAACAGCCATAGGCATGCCTCCTCAAAGCAGAGGCAACAGGGGGTTTGTGGTTTTCGGAAGCCTTGGCGCCCCGGATGTTTTGGGGCTGCATTTCCCATGATGCTCATGCACTCTGAAGTGTAGTTGGGCATTGTGTTACGTGTGGTTCTGGGGTGCCGAGGTTCGCCATCACTGCTCTAGAGCTATGGTCAGATGCAGGTTTTAAAAAGAAAGCAGTGTACAATGTTTGTGGGAAAAAGCAGAGATGTATAGTAACGAAGTAGAACTACTTAAGTACTGTACTTAAGTACCGAAATGCGGTATCTGTACTTTCCTAGAGTAGAATTTTTTTCTCCTACTTCTACTTTTACTTCACTACATTTTTTCGATGATTTCGATACTTCTACTCAAGTATTTTTTTTTTGTGCTGCATAGTTACTCGTTACTTTTAAAAAAATTACCACTGCCAGAACAGTAGATGGCAGGTTGCATAAAGCTCAAAAAAATGTGTATAATGTCATTTGTAAATCAGCGCATACGAAAATAAAGGCTGTGTATAATAAAAGCTGCTATACCAAATCTTTCCAATAAAAAGAAAATATGAAACAAACAAATAAATGGTGCTACAGCGCTTAAAGTGCATCAAGAAACTACTAACAAACACAGGTTAATCATTTGAATAAATCATTTGAAATAATAAAAACAATATGATGTTCATACTTTTGACTTCTTTCTTTAATAACTACATAACACAGTACTTGTACTTCTACTTTCAGTACTTGAGTAGAATTTTTTTTTCAAAACTACTGGTACTTTTTACTTTTAGTACTTAAGTAGCAAATTTTTTGAAAAAACTACTTGCAATACTTAAGTAAAAAAAATGTTGAATACTTTAGTACTTCTACTTAAGTAACTTTTTCTGCGAGCACTTCCACTTCTACTCAAGTAATTTTTTGATCGAGCACTTGTACTTTTACTCAAGTAGAAATTTCGAGTACTTTATACAAGTCTGGGAAAAAGTGAGGTGAGATGGCGCTGCCTAATAATGTGCAAATGATATAGGAAGAGGTTGGTTTAATGGTCACAAGGTAAAGTGCTAGTGTGCTTACTTAAATAATGACATACAATCCACAGTATAGAGCATAAATGTAAAAAGAATAAAAAAGTCAAAAGTGGACTGGTTAGAGATCACTCTCCCCAAATATGTGCTCAAAGTGATGTTTGCAATAAATAGTTAAATAAATTGATGGACAAAAACCTATATACCGGTGAAAAAGTAATAGTGGTGTTCACAAGATTAAGAAATGTCGTCAAATATAATCAGATTAAATATGTGCTCATAAAAATAGATACAATAAATAGATAAATTAATGGGCAAAAAAGCTGTGTGCCAGTGAAAGAAATTGGAGAGTGCTCTCTAACCAGTCCACTTTTGACTTTTTTATTCTTTTTACATTTACTGTGGATTGTATGTCATTATTTAAGTAAGCACACTAGCACTTTACCTTGTGACCATTAAACCAACCTCTTCCTATATCATTTGCACATTATTAGGCAGCGCCATCTCACCTCACTTTTTCCCACAAACATTGTACACTGCTTTCTTTTTAAAACCTGCATCTGACCATAGCTCTAGAGCAGTGATGGCGAACCTCGGCACCCCAGAACCACACCTAACACAATGGCAGCGCCATCTCACCTCACTTTTTCCCACATTTATTGATATAGTCTTCGGACTATATTTTGAGGTTGGCTGCAGCCTATTCCTTTGTCCATAAGCGGGGAATTTCTTTTATCTTTCAGTGTACAATGTTTGCATTACCTCCCATACCCTGGAAGACCTTTTTAAATGTTTAAGGATCAATGATAACTGATGTTCTCATCCTGGCAGCAGTTTCCTGCTTCCTTACCATAGCTCCCATACCCCACCAATCTGTCAACAGTTTTAAGGAGTGATTTAGGGCTCAGGGCATTCTTTTGATACGGATGCAGAGGTGTAGCATGAATATTCATTCCCTCTCTTGGGTCGCAAATATCAGATGGCCTTTGGATTTATCTTAGTGCTAAGCACGTGCAGGTATTTATGAAGGTTCCTGTCTTTATAAAAAGAATCCTGGAAAACCATTATTCTGGTGGTAAGGAAGGGAGGCTGGTGCCCTTTTCTGGACTTAGCAAACGCTAGTCTACATATTCCTATAGAATGGGTTCACCAGCACTTCTCAGGTTTTCTAGCAGACGCTGACTTGGCCTAGGTCATGGTATGTTTTTTGGTTGGCATTATCCCAGAACCTTCTTGAGGGTACTATCAATCTTTATGGCATTTATTTCCTCAAGTGATATCTTGATGATAGCGAAGTAGGGGTGCTGCTGCTAAGTAACATTTTAGCCTGCAGGACCCTCTAGATCTTGGAGTATCTTGTCAATTTTTAGTAGATTCAAATTCAGTCTACTTAAGTCCTGGATCACTGTTCATTGCAAGTGAAGGTCATGTCCATTCTTCTGGGTCCGGGTATGTTTTTGGTCACAGCACCAGCCCCAGAACCCTTCTGGAGGTACTATCTATTCTTAGGGCATTCGTTTCCTCAGTGATATCCTGCTTAGAGCTACGTAGAAGCACTGCTGCTAGTTAAAGCCTTAGCCTGCAGGACTCTCGAGAGCTTTCATCTTGTCAAGTTTTACTATTCAGTCTACTTATTCCTAGATCGCTGTTTAGTGCTAGTTAAGGTCATGCCCATCTTTCTGGGGCCTGGGATCCTGAGCATTATCTGGACTATATCCTGGGGTTGGCTCACTCCAGGGATTTTTTCATAGACCACCAGGATCAAATCTTGCAGACCTTATCAGAATTTGGGTGGATGGTGAATGTGCAGAAGAGCCAACTTGTTCCGTCCCAATGCCTAACCTACCTGGGCAGGGGCTTTTCCTGTGAAGAGAGAAGATCGATCGAGTCTGTGTGGAGACCAATGGGATTAGGTCCTCAAAGGAAATCACGGTTCATCGGGGCAGGATTTTTTTTTAGATCTCCTGACGGCCTGTATCCCGGCAGTGCCTTGGGCACAGTGGCACAGGAGAAGGTTTCAGTTCTGCCTTCTAAGCCAGTGGTGCCATGGTTCTCTCAGCCAGAGCTTAGTTTCCAACAACCTTCTGTGGTGGACTAGGAGGAGCAATCTCTCCCTGGGCGGGCCCATCAGCCCTGGAGACTGGATAACGATTACTTCGGATGCCAGTCTCCAGAGTTGGGGGGCGCATTGCCTACAACTAAAAGTGCAGGGAGTGTGGGACTAGAATTTGACATGTTCTTCGAATCTCCTAGAACTAACAGCGGCCAGAGAGGCGCTGGAGATGTTTCTGCCCGTAATCCAAGGCAGGAGAGTCAGACTTATCATGGACAATACGACAGCAGTATTGTACATTGTGAAACAAAGGGGGACAAGAAGCGCCTGCGACTTCTCCAGGTAACTGCAGAGATCATCTCCTTGGCCGAAGCCCACTTGCTGGATTGTTCAGCATAGTGTCTCCCGGGCCCTCAGGATACCCTAGCAGACCAGTTGAGCAGGAACTTTGACAACTACACAGGATGGATGCTAAATCCAAAATATTTGTAGAGAATTTTCACACAATGGGGAGTTCCCAAAATCGACTTAACGGCAACACATTTCAAAAGTTTTTTCCCCACTTCTGCCCGCAAGCTCTGGCCCAGGATGCTCTCTATCAGAAGTGGGGCTTCAAGCAGGTCTACCTATTTCCACTAATTACTCTGATCCTCAAATCATTGGTGAAGATCATGGAGGAAGGAGTACCCGCTATTGTGATAGCTCCATTCTGGCCGAGGAGGCCATGATTTCCCCTTCTTGGTCGTCTGGCGGTGTGTCCTCCAATAAGGCTCCCTCAGGTCAGGGACCTTCTCATCTGCAATGGCCACACTCACCCCAACTCTGCCTGTCTGGCCTTGACTGCATGGAACTTGAAAGGAGCAAGCTCCAGAACCTGAATCTCTCTGACTCAGTAATGTCCCCCATTCTGTCATCCAGGAAAGAATCTACTAAGGCCACTTATTATAGAGTATGGCAGAGGTTCGAGGCTTTCTCAGTCCAACAGGGAATTTCTTTCCGTTTCCCCTCAGTGGCGAGAATATTGGATTTTCTGCAGTACAGCCTCGACTCAGGACTAAGCTTCAACATGCTTAAGGCTCAAATTTCAGCACTTTCGGCCCTTACCAATACCTCATGGTCAAAGGAGTCTCTAGTAGTTTGATTCCTCCGTGCGGCAATCAAGATATGCCCGCCTATTCATCCTTTTCTTTCCAAAGTGGGATTTAACGTTAGTATTAACGGGTTGCTAAAAAGCCCCCTTTTTTTCCCAGATTCCAACAGTCCTTTATGGTATCTGACATTAAAGATGTTTTCTTGAGCGTTTTGGTCTCATCCAGACGAGTCTCAGACATTATGGCCTTCTCCCACAAAGAGCCGTTCTGCACCTTCCTTCCGGACAGCATGGTGTTACGACTTTCTCTGAAGTCCCTTCCTAAAGTCTTGTCGGAATTTCATTTTAATTGGGAATCGGTTCTCCCAGCCTTTTCACCTTCTCAATCAGCCTTGGAGGAGCCTAGATGGCATGATCTGGATATGAAGTCTCTCCCACAGACATAGCTGCCCAGAACGGTCTAGTTCCTGGAAAACAGATGCTCTTTTTTTTTTTTTGTATTTCCAAAGGGTCCCAGGATAGGTATGCCGGGCCTTCCAAGAGTCCTCTCGACATGGATAGTTAAAGCAATACAAGCAGCTTACTCCCTGGAAGGCCTACCCCCTCCTCAGGAGATCCGAACACATTCCACAAGAGCGGTGTCCTCCTCCTAGGCAGCTTGGTCTAAAGTATCGGCAGACGTGGTCTGTAAGGCAGCAGGTTGGAGATCTCCTAATACCTGCATAAAACACTATAAGCTTGATGTGATGTAATCCCAGTATGCTCAGATGGGAGCTTCAGTATTGTCTTCTGCTTTATCAAGATATTAAAATTTGTTTCTTGCAGCAGTACCTGGTGTTTGTAATTTATTCTTCCCACCCTGTGTTTTGGCTAGTTAAGTCCCGTAGTCTGATGGCATGACGCAGAGCCAGGAAAATGGAAAATTGTTACCAATACTTACCGTAATTTTCCTTTCCTGGCTCTGTGTCATGCCAGCAAAAACCCTCCCTGGTCCGTCAAGAGCTCTTACAGAACACCTCCACCAGGTACAGCCTGCCTTTTATGCTATTTCAGGGATGTCCTATGGGGGTCAAGGGGCAGAGTTGACCCGTAGTCTGATGGCATGACGCAGAGTCAGGAAAGGAAAATTACGGTAAGTATTGGTAACAATTTTCCATTATATATATATATATATACAAAGATATAAAAGGATGTAAAAAAGTGTCAAGTGCCATGTCAATAAAGTAACAAATACAAATGTTGATTCAAAAATAAAGTTGATTCAAAAATGAAGTGATGTGCAAAATCAATGATAGTCAGTCCATATATTATTATACAGCTCTCGCAGTGTGGCGGTGGTCTTCACACGTGCTCCCCCCGTGTTGACCTCTCACATGTGGAGATAACAGCAGGCACACCCCATTGTGTGATATTGTTTTAAACCTGGAGGCTCCGCGTCATTGCATCACTTCCGGTCTGAAGCCGTGGAACACAAATATGGTCCCGGATTTCCTGATTTTAAATGCTGAATGTTTCTTTCCACAATGTAAGTGCAATATATGCGATTTAAATAAAAGAAACATTTTAAAACTATACCACACTATGGGGTATGCCTGCTGTTGTTATCTCTGCATGTGAGAGATCTGGAGGGACAGACAAACAAAGGAGAAGACAGCCCTGGATCTGAAGCATGTGTACAGCCACAATAGCGCTGTGAATGTAAATACACCCCACATGGGGAAAGGCTTCTGGTGAAAGGCTTCTGGTGAGTGAGGTCAACATGGGGGGAGCACGTGTGAAGTCCACTGCCACACTGCGAGAGCTCTATAATAATATATGGACTTACTATCATTGATTTTGCATGTCACTTGGTTTTTGAATCAACTTTATTTTTGAATTAACATTGCTACCGGTACTTAGTATTTGTTACTTTATTGACACGGCACTTGACCCTTTTTTTACATCCTTTTATATCTTTGTATATATATTTTGTTTGGATGAATGGCATAATCTCTCCGAATGGAGTAAACACACACTTGGCCGCAAACGTTTTATAAATTTATGAATTTGTAATTTATTTTAGTAATCACTACACTAAATGTAGTCACTTACGGTAACTAATAACAAGCAGTGCCACACCCACTTCCATTAAATTCATTTTCATTCACAATAGGCCTTTCACTTTCTAGTACACTAGCCTCCCTGCCTGGGACAGTTGAAATGTAAATCTTTATTATTGCAATATTATATAATGATTTTATTAATCATGATAATATCTAATGATTGCTGGCAGATGCTTCAAAAGCCTCAAACACATCTGGGTTATTAAGAATTGTCCCACTGTGCTGTTGCCATTGAGAAGTGAGTGGACATGATACACTAACCGACCCATCCTGTTCCAATCATGCCTGACAAACACTGCCCATTACAAATGATTCCCATGCACATGAATGCTTTATAGCAGGGGGTCTCCAAACTTTCTAAACAAAGGTCCAGTTTACTGTCCTTCAGGCTTGAGGGGGGCCGGACTGTGACCATTGGAAGTAGAAATTGCCTTAGCATCAGTGGGAGTAAACAATGCATCGTTGGTACTAAGGAGAAGAGTAGAGCCCTATCATTGGTGTCAGTGGGAGGAATAATGCTCCATCGTTGGTGTCAGTAGGAGGAATAGTGCCCCATTGTTGGTGTCAGTGGGAGGAATAGTGCCCCATCATTGGCGTCAGTAGAAGGAATAGAGGAATAGTGCCCCATTGTTGGTATCAGTGGAAGAAATAGTGCCCCATTACTGGTGTCAGTGGAAGCAATAATGCCCCATCATTGGTTTCAGTGGGAGGAATAGTGCCCCATTGTTGGTGTCAGCGGGAGAAATAGTACCTCATTGTTGGTGTCAGTGGAATGAATATTGCCCCATCATTGCTGTCAGTTTGGGGAATAATGCCCCATTGTGGTGTCAGTAGCAGGAATTATGCCCCATTGTTGGTGTCAAAGGGAGGAATAGTGGCTTATATTAGTGAGAGGGAAAGCGCCTCAAAGGCCAGATAATGGCAAGCAAAGGGCCACATGTGGCCACTTGGCCGCAGTTTGGAGACCACTGATCTACAGGATAATAATATTTAAAAAATCTTTGTAAGTTTCTCTTCTAAGATGCTGATATAGGGTTACAAATCCTGAAAAAAAAATGGAATTGAAAAATGAAACAATTATGTTGCAGAGTCTAAGGTTGAAATCCATAGTTCTTTATTGCTGTGATGTGATATCCCAGAAAAACAGCTCGCAATTTAATTTTCTATTTCTTACCATAATCTGTTTGCTCAGGACTTTGCTAGCACTGTTTCTAGTAACTGACAGAACAAAAAAAGTTACTTATGGCAATGCCCTTAGCAAAACAATTTCCCCAGTAATATTAGTCTGGATATGCTTAGGAATCTTTGGAGAAGTCAGTCAGGTTTGAAATGCATGTGTAGACTTGAGATAAAATACATTTTATTCCTTTTTAAAAAAAACAGAACTTTAAAAGCAAATGTTAAAGATGCAAATAATGAAGCCATTTAATCATGTACATCATTAAAGTAGGTTTATTATTTCAAGTACTGTACAGTAAGTGCCAGCATTTATCTTGATATAAGTCCATGTACAGAGACACTCAGAGAGGGGTAGGGAGAAGTAGCACAAGAATCAAATCACATGCCCTGCAGTGCAAGAAACATTCTGATAGTAGGAGAGAGCTGAATGACAGAAAGGGAGGATATCTGTAAAGTAAAGTAATTGTAAAGCTTTCATTTTTTTTTTCAATAAAAAAATAAATAATGTTATGCTTACCTGCTCTGCGCAGTGGTATTGAACAAAGTGGCCTGGATCCTCCTCTTCTCAGGTCCCTCATCTGCGCTCCTGGCTCATCCCCCTGTTGGGTGCCCCCACAGCAAGCAGATTGCTAGGGGGGAACCTGAGCTGCTGCTCTGTGTGTTCATTCACATATGGAGCCGTGGTTTGGCCCCAACCCCTCTGTCTCCTGATTGACTCACTAGCTGTGATTGACAGCAGTGGGAGCCATTGCCAATAGCCAATCAGTAGTGTGAGTCCCCGCAGAGGCAAGGCTCTCGTGGACATCGCTGGATCGAGAGGGGGCTTGGGTAAGTATTAGAGGGGGCTGCTGCCCACAGAAGAATGCATTAAGGTAAAAAAAAAACCTTGTGCCTTTACAACCACTTTAAACTGTAACAGAAACAAGTCTCTACCCCAGCTTGACAGAGTTGTGGGGTGGAGCTATGTAAATCAATGGACTGCATGGAGATAAATACAAATCCTTTGACAGGTAAAATGGCTTTCATCTGAGTTCAGATTTAAAAAGATAAAGGATTGATGCTAAATAGCCTAAATACTACATTATAATTATTTTTATTATTACATTATGATGATTATTATTGATGCTAAATAGCCTAAATAATACATCACATTGATGCTAAATAGCCTAAATACTACAGCCTCCCCTCGCCCCCTTTCATTTTAAATAAACCTCTTTTTACATAACTGAGACTGAAAGATGACCCTGTGAGAAGCTGCAGCTTTTGTCAAATCAGGGGAAGGGGGGGGTTCGGTAAAGCCATACTGTACTTTCCATAAGCTCTAATGAAAAGGGTCTTTACTGGCAGACATATGGATAGGTGGTCATTCCTGGAATGCTTATTTTAAAAAGCTGCCCATGCCAGTTTGGAGACGAGTGGATGCATAGATGTTCGGGGGTGTGTTCCCGCTGTGTTCCTCAGTGTGAGTGCCACATCCCAGGTAAACTTGGAACAATTGTGTAATCCCCTAGGGGTGGGACTTTATAGGCAACTTAAAATTTGAAATAGAGAAAATCTTAGTTCATAAATTTTATTCATAAATACAAAAAAAGGAACATACAAAAGATGCAATAGCTACAAGGTAAAATTGGCAAAACTGGTAAGTAAAATATGCAAGTAAACTCAACCATCTACTCCAGATATTATCCAACGTTTCGAGGTAATGAACCTCTTCCTCAGGGATTATGCTGGAGATTGTTAGTTCTGTAGATATTGAGAAGAGCATATATGTCACATAAGAAATCAAAGGATACAACTTTATAAACATGTTCTTGTCATGCAGGTAAAGCCATAAATTTGTTATATATAAAAGTAAAGTACACTTACATGATTGATTAGCATATGCACATATACGTTAGTTTTGCCGCTTTAAAAACAAGGAGTTTTTTGAACACCCACAGAGAGCTGTAGATTTTGCAATTAAGATCTATAGAGGTATAGATCAATATGATGCAAGAGGGGATGGAGCAGGTGGGTTGTGCGTCCCAGATATAGCTGTCACAACTGGAGTCCAAGTGTGCTTAGCCGGTCAGGCAGAGGCCAATCACATATGGCTGTGAAAAAATATGTATAATAGATGTAAATTAACACTCAGCTAGTCTGTTCACATGTCAAACAAGTATGACAGGACAGATGGGTATGTAGCAGGGCCGGAGTGGGACTCATTTTCAGCCCTGGAGTTTCATGCCTTAGACCGGCCCACTTTAGTTCACGACTGACTATGTTAAAATAATGTAATTAAAACCTCAGAATATAAGTTTGCAATGGCGCACTGTTCTCTACAGCCTTGTAATTCATTGTATTTTTCAAAAAATATCATCATTTCCAATTCAGTGCAAATACAGTAGCCTTCTCCGCCATGGATTCCCCCAGATCCTTCTTCGCCATGGATTCCCCCAGATCCTTCCCCCCTAGTATGTATGATGCATGCATATTCTTAGCCCCCAAGTGCATAACTTTACATTTATCAACATTAAACCTCATTTGCCACATAGTTTTTTTTAAATGTACGAAAATATCAGCCAATATCGGCAACAGCCGATATTCAATGGCCAAAATATTGGTTTTGGCAATAAAAAAAACTATATCGGTCAATCACTAATTCATAGTGCAGCCAAAGCAGCCTATTCCATGTTTTAGCTTAGTATTAAAAATTAGATTAAACATTGCAGTGATATAAAGTGGGGAACTTTTGTTATCTGTTCTCCGGCTATAGCTCACATAAAACCTCTACCCTGTACCAATTTCTAGAGAAATACACAGACATGCAACGATGTAGAATCCACAGATCACATTCAGTTTGGTGAAAGGTGACGGTTACATTCGGTCATGTATGGTCTATGTGCATTTGATCAAAGACCTCAAAAGCCCCTAAGCTGCGTCCATTGGAGGTCTTTTTCCAATTTTGCTTCAGTAAACTACCAAACCCTGCAACTGTGCTGCAGTCAGAAATTAATTTACTTCACCTTAATCTGAATTTTATGTATTTCTAAGAATTATGCAAATATCTAAGATTCATGCAAGCTCCCACATGGAACGCCTGCTTCTTGTTCTTGTACTGTGCAGTTGTCTCAGGGACACCAAAATGAATGATGGCAACAAGAGGACCTTGCAACTCAGGGGCAATATCTCCTTATTCAAGGCCATCCTTCACCTCACCCTCCATAAAATGCTAGTTAAAACTGCAAAAAAAAAATATCCCCTAAATACCTGTAGGGGGGGGGGGGGGAATGAGCCTCCTCCAGAGGTAGCTAACCAAGGAGGACATCATCTCCTCCTATTGAGATCCTGGGGAATATTGAGTAATGCAAAGCTCATGAGAAGACAATCCTACACTGTGGCAAGGGCAGTGATTTTTAGCAGGAAGAAGAGCAGAGCCAGAGCGAGGACAACATGAACAATCCTCTTAACTGCAGCGAGGAGGAGGTGGGTGGAGCTACTTTCTTGGCGCTGAGGAGGAGGAATTTAAACCCTCTTCTGCTATGAATGCTGGGCTTCTGCCTGTGTGTGCCTGATGTCACTGGAATCACCAGTTCAGGAATCACACAGTGTGCGTTTCATTTTGGGACACTGCTTTGTCCTGGAATAAAACTGCCTTCACTGTCATGCTACACGACACCCCCTCAGATGTTGCGCCCGGTGCGGCCGGACCCCCTGCACCCAGTGCCGAGACAAGGTCATTCAGTGCCCAGGGCAAACATGGCAAGCTGTGCCCCCCCACCCCATAAGGCTAATAATGGTAGAAGGTTTGTTTCAGGCAGTAGGGAGGTGATACAACGGCTCCTTACCTCCTGTCAAATGCTCTCTAAAGAGCAATCTGCATGATGGTTGCTTTTCAGAGACCAAAACACGTGTGAACAAGCCCTTAATTATTTATTTTTTACAAATGTTTTACATTATTTATATTGTGTTGAGAATTTATATGTACAGTGTATATATATACTTTTTACATTTTTTAACTGCCCTTTTGGGGGGCTTTGATGAAATATCAGGGCTCTAAACAGACCCCAGATGTTTCACTTTTGAGACACCATGTGGTTTGGTGAATGTGATAGCAGATGTGTGGGGTGCCATTACCAATAAATGGCACTGTCGCACGTCTACTAATGGACGATTTGTTTGTGTGTGTGTCAGGAAAGCCACAATCTTGTGACTGACATTCAAAGGTGTGAAGTTTGCCTTATAGTGGGGTCACACCGGTGCACTGCAGTTTGGTCACAGTGTGATTGTGTGTGCATTTTACCTGGATTTTAGGTTCACTTCTATTGAATTCCATTACACAGTGCGTTTTCTGAAACCGCATCAAAGATGCAACATGCAGGACTTTGATGTACTTTCATGAAAACACACTTTGTAATAGAAATTCAACTAGAAGTGTACCTAAAATCCAGGTAAAACGCACACACAATCACACTGTGACCAAACCGCAGCGCACAGGTTATTAGGGATAGGTATAGGTATGGGGGGGGTAGGTATGGGGGGGATAGGGATAGGGGGGAATAGGTATAGGGGGGATAGGTATAGGGGGGATAGGGATGGGGGGGTAGAGCAGGTCTGGGTAATAAGAATATGTGTTAATGAAGAACAGAGTGAAGGGCTGTAAAGAAAGTGCTAATGCTGCATTTTAGGACAGGACAGGGTCAGCTAAATGGCTGCTTGGATAGCCCAGAGTTGGGACCAGAGGCTGCAGGACATGCAGTGCAGATTTATGGAGTGGAAAGCTGAAAGAAGATGGTGAAGGGTTAATGTGAACAGGAGAGAGGAGCAGAAGACTCGGTGCTGACTTACTATTGTTCAGGGAAGGTAAAGAGACGACATGCTGCGGACAAAGTGAAAGTGACCAACAAGGAAGACTCAAGTGACCTGGCCGGGAACGGGGAAGTAGAAGAAGCTGACAGGGGGAGGGGAGCTTGTAAAGAGTAGAGTGATAAACAGCTGAAGGAGAGATAAGGCAGAGGTGAAGTGAATGGAATGAACAAGTCCGGGGATCATACATTGTTGTACAGTGACAGGAGGGAGAATGATATTCACCCCTGTCAGGCAGGAGAAGGCAAAAGCTCTCAGTGCGCCCCCCCCTTCATCACAGATATGGACATGTCCAGGGCAGATGATACTTGTAACTTTCGGCATTACACCGGCCCTGCCTGCACCCCAAATGGACCAGCCCATCTAGAATTCTCCAGATGCTCCCGATTAGCCAATCCGGGCCTGGTATGTAGGGAGCAGGATCCAGTGCGTGTATTGAAGTCACTTATTGGTTAGGTTGAAAAAATATTGCAAATTATTTTAAGGCACTCAAAAGATGAGGGGGAAAAAGAACCAAAGAGAAATCTCCAAAGGTTGTCCATAGCTAAATCCAACAGGATGCATTAGCTTTGTTGACCAGTGGCAAAGTGTTAACACGCATTGAATCCCACCTAATCACCAGATACTAAACAGATCGATGGTGGTCAGTAGCCTCCTACCACAAAAAAGTGTAGAAAGTAAGGGGGGTATGGTCATATAATTAGACTCCAAAAACAGACCTTAGAAGTGGTGTCTGGTCAGCAACCCTCTCCCAGCGGTGGATGTCTCAAATGGCCAACGCTGGGAGTTGCATATAAAGGGGAGTAATGTGACAGGTGAGAGCAATCAGTGTGATTGCTCTCCACCCGCCGCCAGCTGTGGGCTCCCTGGGCGGCGCTCGCCAGGCCCGCTCCCCGCACACCCCGACGCGCATAGGAAATGCGTCATCGCGGAAGGGCGACAAGCGTGGTTGGCGGGGCACTGCCCACCGGTACGGGAAATGACGTCTCCGCTGAGTGATGACGCAAGCGGCGGCGTCCGCCGGAAGTGAGGTAGACACCAAATTGGTGTCAGCAGGATATTACCTACACCTCCGGGGATGGTCGGGGCCGCAGAAAGAGGTCCCGATACCGTGCCGGGTTGGACATATACATCGGGGCGCACAAAGAAACCTGATAAAATTGAAGAGACAATTATATTGAAGTTGTATAGCAATAGTAGTTGTAAATAAAATACAATATATAAGAGAACCAACGCAATTCGTTCTTTAAACAATATATATAAATAAAATGAACCGTCTCATGGGATAGACATTGCACGTGGAAAAAATGCAAAATAAATTTGATGTCTTATGTGACATATATACTCTTCTCAATATCTACAGAACTAACAATCTCCAACATAATCCCTGAGGAAGAGGTCCATTACCTCGAAACGTTGGATAATATCTGGAGTAGATGGTTGAGTTCACTTGCATATTTTACTTACCAGTTTTGCCAATTTTACCTTGTATCTATTGCATCTTTTGTATGTTCCTTTTTTTGTATTTATGAATAAAATTTATGAACTAAGATTTTTTCTATTTCAAATTTAGAGTTGCCTATAAAGTCCCACCCCTAGGGGATTACACAATTGTTCCAAGGATGCATAGATGTTATTATAATTCCTGCACCCAAATTAAGACATATATTGTGATATACTTGATGGGAGGAGGACAATGAGGGGGCTATTAGGCTTAGGTTCTTTTTAAACCATTAAAGGAAAGTATGATATTCTGCCTACTTCCATTGTGTGTTTTGACTTTGACCTTGACTGAATTGTGTAGTCTACAAACAGTATATGGTTTTTACACAGTACATTTTGTTTATGTACACAGCGCAAACATTGATTTCTCTTAATGAACAACTATTGAATAAATGGTTATTATTTCTTACAACAAATTATGGGGTAATTCTTGAAAACTGGAGCAGACAGAAGCTGGAGAAACTGTTCATGGCAACCATTCAGCTTGTTCAGTTAAAGTTTGAAAATGAAAGATAGAAGATTATTCACCATGCACAATGGCTTCTCCAGTTTTGATAAACTTCCCTCTATATATTTTGGTTGGCTCTTTTTCTCTGCTTGTTTTAATGTGTAATTTTATAGTTTAGATTTGGCGTAGAAGAGTTTTCAGCTGAATATTTTGGTTTGTTGTAAAGGTTTTCTCAGTAAGGATTTATGTAGAAATTGGTAAACAGGTGTTAAAAAACTAAAAAAAGTGACACATAAAGTGGTTCTAAAAGATTAATGTGTTTTTCTCTGCATTAAAGTGATTGTAAAGGATCACCATGTAAAACAAGCCATGCAAATTAACATATAATTGAAAGATACATGGTACAGCAGGCACATATCAGAAATATGAAGTGTTGGGCTAACAAATACATTAAGGCAAAAAATCTTCTGTGCCACAAGATCCCCCCCCCCCCAACCTCCCTTCCCCCCTTACTTTCCCTGAGCCCAATCTTAATCCAGTGCTTTGCAGGAGAGCCGTGACACTCTTGAGTCTGTCAACCTTCTTTTTGCCTCAGACATAGCAGCAGGAGCCATTGGCCTCCACTGCTGTCAATTACAGCCAATGAGTAGGGAGCTTCTTATGGACACCCAGAGCTGGCTTAGAAACGAGCCTGCATGAGTTCCCCCATAGCACACAGATTTCTGTGGGGGCATTCCTTTACAATAACTTTAGGCAGCACTCCCTAAAGCATTAATTTAACTGGTCACACAAACCCCAAGCCCTACAGCCCAATCTGGTGGAAGTTGAGGTATACAATGACTCCACATCCAAAACCACCAATATAAACACTCCATTCAATATTTTACTAAAAACAAGCTTGGAGTCTTAAATGTATGATTTTACTCTTATTAATAAAAGTTATAGTTTTGCATCCAAAAATTTACCAGTTTTTTCAATTGGTTCCCCAGTTCCTTAAACAATTGTGCGTCCCAGAGGCTTTGTCAATCTTTTTTTTTTTATATATATTTTTATTGAATTTTAAAGAAAGATATATTTGTTCGCACTTCACATCTTGTGGGTGCAGTTGCTTATTAGGACTTGATACAATTAAAAACATTTAGCTTGCCAACATGGCATTTTAAAGGATAAACAAGTTAAGAGCTAGTCATCTACACAAGTGATAGGACAGGCACTTAGTTATGTAAACAACAGCAACAGTAATCTTATGACTGCATAATAAGGGAGTAAAGAAAGGCATAGGATGGGTATTTGAGTTTCTGGGTCTTCGGTGAGTGCCAGGATGCCCATGGGCCCCATATGAGTTCAAAGTTATGGAAGAATTGTATATATGGAGGCAAGGATTTTTCATACAAATAAGGTTGTTGGGTAACATTCACTACTTCTGATGGATTAGGAGCTAGGTCTTGTTTCTAATACCTAGTGAGAATTAATCTAGCTGACATTAGAATGTTTGCAACCGTTTCTCAGAATTGGATAGGGAATTGCTCAATGCCTAGATTGAGTAGTGCCAATGCAAAATTAATCGGGGTAATAAAACCTGTCACTTCCAATATCAATTTGAAGGTTTTCCGCCAGAAGCTGCGAATGTTATTAAATGTCCAAAAAACAATAATCATTCCCGAATCATCGCATCCTTGCCAGCATAGGGGAGAGCTTGTTGGGTAAATTTTTGACAATCTTTAGGGGGTTAGATACTAGTGATGTAGGACTGTCAATGCCAGTTCCCAGTGATTTACTTATAAAATTTATTTATAAAATTTTAAAATAAAAATGTTTTTGCAATTATTTATAAATAATGTTCCTATACTCACAATTTTAAACATTTAATATATAATATCAGTAAAGGTGTTTTTGTAAATCCACGTATTTTAGAAACAAAAATAGTAATTATTTTATTAATAAAAATTGGTTTTAATAAAATTAAATTCATATAATATATAAATAATAAAGATTTTTAAGATGTAAACAATAGAAATTGTATAGTAACGCAACCCTAAATCATTTTAAAAAACTTCATTTAATAAATAGGTATTAATAAGAAAGTATTAAAATATTTATATATGTACATAATTTTCCAATAAATATAGCATATTAACATATGTTATGAGAGCTAACTGCTATTAAGCTAGGGGAGAATGTTTTTTATAAAAAAACCTGAGTTCCGCACAGATATATTTTTTATGGCTTGTTAAGCACAATAACATTGTGGGGACACGGAGTCACTTCCGGTTTCCGGGTAGAGCCTGTGGGCGGAGTTGGGCGGAGTGCAGAGCGGCAGCTCCTGCATATAAGATCTGGGCTAGACGTGTGACTCCACCTCTGAAGACGTCTAACCAATGACGAAACGCGTTAGGTGGAACGCACGCCGTGACGTCATACGTGCTCGAGTGGAACGCAAGCCGGAACTACCGCTCTCCACTGCCTGAGCTCACGTGTATGACGGTCCTGTCCTTTTGTTTGTTACTGTTTGGATTGATCACGTTTTGCCTCACCTTTTGCTGCAAATTTGAACCTTGGATGTGCATGACACCTGATTATACTCACCTATGGGAATTTTTTATGGATTTGTACCGTTGAAGTGTGCGGGGTGTGTGAAATAAATTTTATTGGAAAAACAATACCACACTATCCGTTTATTCCCCCATCATGGCTTGTGATTGGAGGTGATTTACAGGGGAAGCACATCCCACTAAGTGGATCGTGGCTGGAGGAGACACATCTCATGGTGGAAGTCTAACCTCAGCGGCTGTCTACACCCAGGGAGAGGGAATCCGAACCTGGAAAGGATCTTCTAATAAGCACGGTTGGTTCTAATGTCATAAGACATATAGGACCCACAGTATCTGGTGAGTGGGCATTTCATTTATTTTTCACGGTGAAGGAAGCACCAAGAAGTCAAAGGAAGAAGCACCAGCACTTTAGTCACCTAAGTTGTGTTTTGGACTTATTTTTATTAATTTTATTAATTGATCAATTTATCACCATACACTGGATGGACATTTATTTATGAGTGGTTTATTAATTTATTAATTTATACATCATTTATATTTATCAGTGTATTTGATATATATTTTTTGGCAATGTGTTTTTAGTAATAGTTAATTTATGAATCTCCACTAGGGAGCAAATAGCAAGCGCTATAGGTATCACTATTGTGATTACTTTTCTTTTCATAAAGTAAAGATGTTCCTTTTATTGATTTGAGGGGGTTTGTGCAACATTGGCAAACCTTGTGTGGAATTGTAAACAAGGGTGGAGGGCATGTAAATATAAAGTTATGTATGCGGCTTAGGGTGAATTGAGAGGAGCGAGGGAATTTGAACGTGTTGTTCATAATATTCTCTGGTGTAGTGCGAGCCCCTTTTGGCATGAGGTCCTTGAACCAACAGAGCCCCTTTATATCCTAGACTTTAATATTTAAGTCTTTGATTAGATGTTTTAGAGTAGTGATTGGTATGTCTGCTCTATGATTTTGTGAACAGTTTGGTGTGAACTGTGGTATTGCTCCCCATGCTAATAAGGATGCGGTTGTTGTAGGTGGTAGGAGTTAAGTTTAAGTGGTTTTCACATGTCGGCGTATAGTATGGAGCATAAATTGGGGGTCTTATTCAGGACCGTTTCAATGTCTATCCATAGTGGTTCTGAAAAATTATTAAACTGGTGTTTTAAATGGTCAGCATGAACAGCTATGTGGTAGTCCTCTAGGTTTTTCATACCCATACCTCCTATTGACCTATGCTTTGTTTGAGATGCATGGGAGTCTCTGGCTCTCTTACCTTGCCATATAAAGCTCTTCATTTGAGAAGTAAAAGCTTTTAAATATGATTGTTTTAGGGGAATGTGCAGAGTCCTAATAAAAAAAGGATTTGAGGAAGTACCATCATTTTGTAAGCTGTCAGTCTTCCCAGCCAGGACAACTCAACTTGAGTCATTTTTTTAACCACTTAAGCCCCGGAAGATTTTACCCCCTTCCTAACCAGGGGGTTTTTTGCAATTTTTTTACTGCGTGACTTTAACGGACAATTGCGCGGTCGTGCGACGCTGTACCTAAACGAATTTTACGTCCTTTTTTTCCCCACAAACAGAGCTTTCTTTTGGTGGTATTTGATCACCTGTGCGATTTTTTGATCATGCGCTATAAACAAAAAAAGAGTGTAAATTTTGCAAAAATAACAATATTTTTCACATTTTTTTATATGAAATTCCCCCCAAAAAAATTTAAAAATCAAAATTTTTTAACATTTTCAGCCAATTTGTTTTATGCCACATATGTTTGGTAAAAAAAATTGCAAAAAGCGTATTTTGATTGGTTTGCGCAAAAGTTATCGCGTTTACTAACAAAGGGAAAGATTTTTGTCATTTTTGGTGTTTTTTTTTTAACGAGTAATGGCGGCGATCTGTGATTTTTTTTCTTGCGGGACTGCGACATTGCGGCCGACAGATCGGACCCTTGACTGACATTTTTGACACTTTTGGGTTTACCAGTGACATTACTGCAGTAATCAGTGCTATACATATGCACTGTTACTGCAAAAATGACACTGGCAGGGAAGGGGTTAACTGTATTGGAGAGGGAGGGGTTAAGTGTGTCCTAGGGGCGTGCTTCTAGCTGTGATGGGACATGGCTACTAGTGTAAAAACAGAGATCAACGGTCCTACATAGTAGAACCGTCTGATCTCCATTTTTACACAGGGGAGAATGACAGGCGGCTTGTTTACATTAGCTGCCTGCCTTTCTCCCTTCCCGCCGAGCGATCGCGAGTGACCGGTGGACATCGGGTCCGCCGGTCACGCGCACTGACTTGTCTGGGAACGAGCCGGGGGGGACACGCGCCTCAGCGGGTGCGCGCTCGCCCGCTATTGGCTCACAAGCCAGTGACAGGCTAGTGACGAGCAGTACGTCACTTTGCCTGGCCGGGGCTGACCGCCACAGTATATGTTCTTGCGGCGGTCGGCAACCGGTTAAGTTCCTTATCAATTTTGGTTATCAGCTGTTTAGAATTTGGTTACTCTAGGGAGGCACGCATGAACTTGATGCCCACATAGGTAATTTCCCAAGTTTACGGTAGACTGTCTTTAACCTTAATGACCAGGCCCTATTTTGCGATTCGGCAATGCATTATTTTAACGGACAATTGCGCGGTCATGCAACACTGTACCCAAATAAAATTTATGTCCTTTTTTTCCCACAAATAGAGCTTTTTTTTTGGTGGTATTTGATCACCTGTGTGATTTTTATTTTTTACGCTATAAACAAAAAAAGAGTGACAATTTCGAAGAAAAAAACAATATTTTTCACATTCTGCTATATGACATTCTCAAAAAAAAAAATTTAAAAAATCAAAATTTTTTAACATCTTAGGCCAATTTGTTTTCTTCTACATATTTTTGGTAAAAAAAATCACAATAAGCATATTTTGATTGGTTTGCGCAAAAGTTATTGCGTCTACTAGCTTCGGGAAAGATTTATGTAATTTTTTTTTTTTTTACTAGTAATGGTGGCGATCTGTGATTTTTTTTGCGGGACTGCGACATTGCTGTGGACAGATCGGACCCCTAACTGAAATTTTTGACACTTTTGGGGTACCAGTGACATTACTACAGTAATCAGAGCTAAAAATATGCACTATTACTGTAATAATGACACTGGCAGGGAAGGGGTTATCCCTGTGGGTGATCAAGGGGTTAAATGTGAGCCTAGGGGAGTGATTCTAACTGTGGGGGGGGCATGGCTTCTGAAATGACCATAGAGACATGTGATCTTATATAAAAGGATCACATGGGATCTATGACCATTCCAGGGAGAAGAATGGTCGGCAGTGTACAACAGCCGATCGTCCTTCTCTCTAAGCGGGGAGCGATCGTGTGTGTCAGATGGCAATCGGAACCACATGACACACACATTGGCTTCCCCGCTAATGATCGGGGGCCGGAGCGTGCCGCCGCCGGCGCATGTTTGCCCCTTAGTTGCCACCAGGCGAGTAACGTATCCATACATTGTTTTGCCTGTAGGAGCCACCTTGCCGCCATATACATATACTGTATATAGTAAGTGGTCGGCAAGTGGTTAAGTAGTTTAATCGTTTTCCCTGTACCGGGGCCTAAGAGTTTCCTATCCCCCTCTGACCCCGGCTATGCGAGTGGTGGTGCGGGTATGGACCCAACTGGTGGTTGGGCCGTAGCGGAAGCTGGCCCACTGGTCTCCGGACACTCCGCTCTGGTTCAAACCCCACCTGGGGGAATTTCTTTCCATCCCGGACCTGTGGGCCGCTAGGGGCGTTAAGTCCCTGGCGGACATCAGCGTTGGCGGGCTCTGGCTATATTTGACGACCTTAAGGCTAAGTTTCAACTCCCCAACTCCTTCTTTTTCAGGTTTCTCCAACTCCGCCATGCCTACCGCGTGCAGTTCCCCTCGCCTGTGGCTGGTCTGGAGCGCAGCGACTTCGAATCCCAGCTGTGGGACCCTGGTATGCGTCAGCCGCTCTCCACCATCTACAAGGCCTTGTTACCATCGGTCCATGCTGGGTTGACGGGACTGCGGGCGGCGTGGAGCGCGGGGGAGGAGGGTTTGGATGATGAGGATTGGGAAGACATTTGGGATAGCTCGTTCCGGCCACTCATCGCGACCAGGGACGTGCTGGTCCAATTTAAAATATTGCATAGGGTTTATTACACTCCTCACAGGCTACATCGTATTTATCCTAGTGTCTCGGCCTCCTGCTGGAGATGCACGTGCACTTCTGCAGACTTTTCTCACATTTTCTGGGACTGCCCGCAGATTGCTTCTTATTGGTTGGAGGTGACCCGTTTTGTATCCAGTCTAGCTTCTTTCTCGGTTCCGATGATGGTGGGGGTCTGTCTTCTTGGCCTGGTCGACCAGTTGGCGACGGCCAGGGTGACGAGAACTCTTATCGGAATATTGCTGTTTTATGCCAGGAAGGCCATAGTCCTCAAGTGGAAGTCTCCTCATTCTCCGACTCTGGGCTTCTGGAAAGGGTTGGTTAATGCGGTGGTTCCGCTGTACAAGGCGACCTATATCTCTAGGAATTGACCTAAGAAATATGAAAAGGTCTGGCGAGTCTGGGTGGATTCCAAATCCACGGTTGACGAGCGAGACTCTGAGCCTGACGTGGCTTGAACTCTGGTGGGACCATGGGGGGAGAGAACGGAGACTATGTGTTCCTGTCTAAGTATTGGTTTGTTTTGCTAATGTTGATTCTGGATTGAGGGTGCTGAGCAGTGTGGTTGCGGGTTGTTTTGGGTGGGTTTTTCTGGGGTTATGTTATTGACTGTTGGCCGGGGTATGCCCCCTTATGGCCTTGTCTTTCTATGTGTTTAAACTTAATAAAGAGAATTTTCAAAAAAAAAAAAAAGTAGTTCAATCGTTGATTTAGGCATACCAAGGTTTAGGATTATTGATTTAGAGTGATTAACCTTATAGTATGACAGCTGGCTAAATTCTGTTAGAATGGCATGGGCCCTAGGTAGTGAAGTTTTAGGATTCGTTAACATTAAGATGATAACGTCTGTGAATAAGTTAATGATGTGGGGTTTGTCTCGAAAGAGAAATCCTGTAATTTGTGGGTGTTCGAACTGATTTCTTCTGCCAGTTGTTCAATCAGTAAATTAAAGATTGTTGGCAAAAGTGGACATCCTTGACTTTTTAGATTGAGAACAGTTTAGATAGCATACCCTCTGTATAAACCTGGGCCGAGGGAGAAGAGTAAAGTGCTATAGTTGCAGATAAAATTGTTCCCCGAAAACAAAACCTTTGCAGGACAAGTGACATATAGGTTCAGTGTTTTCAGTTAAAAGCCTTCTCTGCGTCAATTGAGAGTAGCAGAGAAGGCCTTTGATCGCGTTAAGCAGCCTGCACAATATTAATCACCTGTCTGGTGACATCAGAAGTCTGTCTTCCAGGTACAAAACCAGTGTGGTCAGGTTGTATTAGTTTGGTTAGTGTTTTTTTCAGTCTTTGTGCTAGGATTTTGGCGTAAAGTTTGACGTCTACATTAACAAGGGACATAGGTCTGAAAATTGGTGGGGCATTCAGGGTTTTTATCTGGTTTAGGGAGTGTGATAATGTGTGCTTTTAACATCTCCGGGGAAAGGTTGCTGTGAACACAAATTTTAAGTAAGGCATTAGGGGGGAGCTAAAAGTCTGGTAATATTCACAGGGGTGTCCGTCTGGGCCAGGTGATTTATGTTTTGGTAAGGAGCGAATTATTGAAAATATCTCAGAATTAGAGAAGGAGCGGTTTATATCTTCTAAATCTGAAAATGTCAGCGATGGCAAATTTAGTGTTTCCAGGAAGGAGGTGATTAGGTCTGTCATGGGTTGTGGTGTGGTCAGGTCCTCTTTTAATTTATATAATGCCCAATAGTAATCCGCAAACACGTCCGCTATTTGTTTGGGGTCAGGCAATTTCTGTTTCGTGGAGGGATGAAATTTAAATGGAATTTTAGCTTTGATCTTTCGTGCTTTAAGTCTAGAAGCTAGAAATTGCCCGGCTCTGTTATGTGAGGAATAATACTTCATTTTGAGTTGTTTAAGCATTAGATCATACTGGTCTTGGAGTATAGAGCAGAGCTACATACATAATTTGGATAATTTAAGAGCAGTAGAAGGATTTGGGTTGTCTTTATTTAGTCGTTCTAGGTCTCGAAATTCTGAAATGACTCGTTTGAATTTGGCAAATCTGAGTTTTTTTTTTTTGCTCTGGCTCTTAATTGGACTAATATCCCTCTAATATATGCTTTGTGGCCAATCCATATATTGAACATGTCTACCTCAGGTGCATCATTGAAGGAGAAATAATCTTCTAGAAGTTGTTTAATTATATTCTTGGTGGCGGGGTCATTAATCAATTTTGTATTGCAACACCAAATCAGGTTTGAGCCGCAGGGGGCCCACTCTGAGATTGTGATTGATATTGTCACATCGTCAGACCATGTGATATCCACAATGTCAGAGCGGGAGATTTGTTGCAGCAACCACTTCTCCACCTAGAATAAGTACATTCTAGAGTAATAATTGAATCTGGGTGAGTAGTATGTGTAGTCTTTTTCCGATGCATGGAGGCATCTCCATGCATCGTAAATATTTTTCTTAAGAATGAGAATAACCAGGGAGAATGAGTTGGCTCTTCTGTTGGTTGTGGAGTCCAATTTAGGGTCTACCACTAGGTTCATATCCCCGCAAATAACGAGATTGCCTTGTTTATCTTTGGCAATACATTTAAAGAGATTGTGGTACAAAGAAAGAGATTGCGGTAGAATGAGCCATGTTTCAAATTAGGAGCATAGACCCCTACAATTGTGTACAACCGATCATTGAGAGAACATACCAGTAGGACGTACCTTTAGTGTCAACCACAGAGAACTGTAGCTTAAATGAGACAGAGTTCCTAATAGCAATTAGAACTCCTCTTTTTTTTAAAGAATATTCCACCTAAAATTAACCACTTTACCACCGGAGGATTTTGCTGTTTTACGTCCAGGCCACTTTTTGCGATTCGGCGCTGTGCAACTTTAACTGACAATTGCGCGGTCGTGCGACGCCATACCCAAACGAAATTTATGTCCTTTTTTTTCCCACAAACAGAGCTTTCTTTTGGTGGTATTTGATCACCTGTGCAATTTTTACTTTTTGCGCTATAAACAAAAAAAGAGCGTAAATTTTGAAAAAACAACAATATTTTTCACATTTTTTTATATGAAATTCCCCCCAAAAAATTAAAAAATCAAAATTTTTTTAAATTTTTGGCCAATTTGTTTTCTGCTACCTATGTTTGGTAAAAAAAAATTCACAATAAGCGTATTTTGATTGGTTTGCGCAAAAGTTATTGCGTTTACTAACAAAGGGAAAGATTTCTGTCATTTTTGGTGTTTTTTTTTTTAACGCGCAATGGCGGCGATCTGCGATTTTTTTTGCGGGACTGCGAGCAATCTCTAAGATTGCTGTGTGAGCAGACCAGACGGGCTAAAAAATCCCCATACATATGTGGACTATACAGACGTTGGGTATTGGAATACTTGGCTGGAAGGACTTATTTCATCTATTAGGACATCCAAGCCCACTACAGCACTCCCATTACCCTTTGAAACCCTGAACTGGGGTCCTCCTGGGGAACAATTTAGCCCCCAGAAGGGCAGGGGTTGCTTTAACAATGGACAAGTCTATTTGACCTAAGGAACCCCAGCTGTCTTTCTATACATTCCCTCCATATCTGGACAATCAAGGACTTAAACCGATTATAACCTGAGCAGTGTTTATAACCTGAGCAGTGTATATAAAGTTCATCTGTGGGAATTGGATCCCATCTGTAGACAATCCAAGCTTTAACTGTCTTTGGACGCCCCATTGGCCCTTGCACATGTGAGACCATCCTTTGATTTTATTAACAACCCCATGAGCCTCTGTGAATCTTCGGCACCTATTTTGCCCTGAAGAAGCCGCGCAGGCGAAATGCATCGGTGATCTCTACCCTGCACCACTGTAGGCTAGTCCTATTTATATGTGGAACTGGGTGTGGGTAAGGTGTTTTGTAGAGGTCCACATTTATGGTTTGATGGACATGTGATGGTGGTTGTATCAATATATGTTTGTCAGTTCTTTATTTTAATATTTGTATCTTGGAATAAAGGTTTTTTACAATATATCGTTTGGTAAAACTTTTTGTCTCCAGGGACGGGATATACAGCACCGTTATAGCCCCCCTTGCTAGCTCCTCAACCAATTTTTAAATTTTGAATTATTCAATCATAGTGTCAGTTACATGACACTGGAGGATGCGCAGCAATTTGAATGCTTCGATGTTGGTTCCCAGGTTGAGGAAGGGAATAATGTGAGCCTAGAGAAAGAGAGGTGGTGACAATGACGGACAAGAAACTAGCAGTCATGTTCCCCCAGCTGCAGCATTCTGCCAAGTTTGCTCCAGTGACAAAGAGAGAGGGGATGATGAGGTCACTGACTGTACTTGGGTGCTGAGAGAATAGAGGAGGAAAGTGATGAAGAGGCACAACTCCAATGAGGCAGGATGTCCTCCAGGGGCCGGCCGAATTGTGGTATCAAGGAGAGGGATTATTACTGCTTGGCAACCCTTCTTGATCTATGTTACAAGAGTAAAATTACAGAGCTCATCCTGCTTTCATAGAGGGAGCAGAGGATGAAACATCTTGAGGACGCCATGAAGAAAAATTTGTGTAACAACTTTCCAGACACTGGGAGGGTACCAATTTCTGGACAATGTGTTTCTGAGGCTTCATTCAGTCAAAGAAGGAGCGGTGGAGAAGGTGGTCGGCTGACCGATGCCTTTAAACAATTCTTTAGTCCTTAGCACCCAGGGCTGTTAGGTTTAAGCAACCATTGCCTGCATCATATGGTGCAGGATTATCTAGGGGCAAGAGCAGACTTGGAGACGTTTCCAACTGAGCATCCACTGGGTTACTGGGTCTTGAGGATTGACCACTGGCCAGAACTTGCTCAATATGCAATCGAGCTACTGGCCTGTCCTGCTTCCAGCGTGCTTTCCAAATGGACATTCAGTGCTGCTGGAGGTTTTGTGATGGATAAAAGAGTGCGTCTGTCCACAGACTCCTTTTGACCAGCTGACATTTATCAAAATAAATCAGCCCTGGATAAACAGCAGCTATCAAGCCCCTGATGCTGATGTAACTGATTGAATTTGCTAGGGATCTGGGATCCCTTGAAGACTGCCCATGCTGCCTATCCTATTCTTTTACCTTGATTATGCTAACTTCCAACAATGTTCTTGGTTTGAGGGCACCATCAACACCCAAGGTCCAATTTTTCTGCACCTATCTGACAGATGCATGTCATTAAAAAAAATGTTCTACTTTTATACAGCAGGGCCTATTCCTGCGCTCAGCAAAAGTAACTGTGAGGGGTTACAGTGTTCAGGCACCACCAACACCCAAGGCCCAATTTTTCTGCACCTGTTTGACAGATGCCTGTAATTTAATTTTTTTTTTCTAATTTTATACAGCAGGGCCCGTTCCTGCTCCCAGCAAGAGTAACTGTGAGGGTTTACAGTGTTCAGGCACCATCAACACCCAAGGCTCAATTTTTCTTTACCTGTATGACAGGTGCATGTAATTTAAATTTTTGTTTCTAATTTTTAACATTAGGGCCCATTCCTGTGCCCAGCAAGAGTAGCTGTGAGGGGGTTACAGTGTTCAGGCACCATTAGGGATGGATGGAAGGTTTGGGCCGAGCATAAGTTTGGCCTAAACATCACCCATTCAGGCACTCGCCTAATGCCTGGACCTTCTTGGCACTTAGCAGGATGTTCACCTGCCGAGTGCACAGTCAATAGGTTGTTAAGGCTTCCCTGTTGAGAGCTGAATTAAAAAGAATATGTAAATTTAAAAAATTGGGGTAAAAACTGCTTTTCAGGAAAACCCCATGGTTCCAGACCCTTTTCGGGTCTGGTAGAGTTTTGAAGGGGAACTCCACGCCAAAAGTAAAAAAAAATGGTGTGGGGTCCCCCCCCCATAATCCATACCAGACCCTTATCTGAGCAGGCAGCTTGGCAGGCCAGGAAAAGGGGGGATGAGTGAGCGCCCCCCTCCTCCTGAACCATACCAGGCCACTTGCCCTCAAAATATGGAGGGTGCTTTGGGGTGCCTGCAAAGCACTGTTCCCCATGTTGATGGAGACTGGTTGCGGGGATCTGCAGGTTGGGGGCTTATCAGAATCTGGAAACCCCCTTTAACAAGGGGGCCCCCAGAGCATGCCCCCCCTCTATGTGAATGGGTATTGGGTACATTGTACCCCTACCCATTCACCAAAAAAGTGTACAAACAAATAAAGGACTTGCCAAAAACTGTCGATTGTGTTTGTTTAAAAATAAAAAAAAATAGTGCCCCCCATTGTAAATTCATCATCAATCACGCCGCCCATCGTACCCGCCGACACGGCAAAATTAAAAAAAGCTCCACTCTCCGTGAACGCTTTCCGCGGATTGCCTATTCGCGGTTTGATAGTTCTTATATAGGGAAAAGGCGGGACCACACCGGTGACCTCACCCGGCAGCCCCACCCCTTGCGATGTCCCCGACCCAGCATGCACTGGTCCATGATGTCATGAGAAGTGGGACCACCCAAGGACGTCACCAGCGTGGCTCCGCCCATTCCCTATATAATAACTGTCAAACCGCGAATAGGCAGTCCGCGGGAAGTGTTCATCGAGAGTGGAACTTTTTTTTCTTTTCTGGTTGGCGGTGCGGCGGGCGACATAATTGATAATGGCTTTACGTTGGGGGACACTATTTTTTTATTTTTATTTTTGAATAAAGGACTTGTCAAAAAACTGTTGTGTGTTTATATTTCTTTGTACACTTTTTTTGGTGAATAAGTAGGGGTGCAATGTATCCCATACCCATTCACATAGGGGGGCATGATCTGGGTGCCCCCTTGTTAAAGAGCGCTTCCAGATTCCAATAAGCCCCCCCACCCTGACAACCACAGCCCAGGGTTGTCGGGAAGAGGCCCTTGTCCCCATCAACATGGGGAAAGGTGCTCTGGGGTGGAAGGGCATGTGGCCTGGTATGGTTCAGGAGGGGGGGGTGCTCGCTTGTCCCCTCTTTCCAAGCCTGCCAGGCTGCATATAAGGGTCTGGTATTGATTTTGGGGGGCCCTACATCATTTTTTTTTATTTTTGGCAAGGGGTTCCCTTTAAAATCCATACCAGACCCGAAGGGCCTGATATGGACAGGGAACCCTATGTCATTTTTTTCATTTTTTTATTCTGTATTGCCGGGAGCCAACAAGTCATTACAGTCACGAGCAAGTTTAAATTACTTTTTTTTCCTTTAGAAATGTCAGTATTGCTGCAGCAGGCTCTATGCATCATACAGATACGCCACTTTACAAGCACATTAGGGGACCCCCCAGGCACGATATTTAAATGAAGTTTTCATTTTTACCGTTTCACTTTAAGCATCATTAAAATCATTGCTCCTTTAAAAACGATTGTTTAAAAACATTTTTTTGCATTGATTCATGTCCCCCAGGACAGTAGCCAGGTCCCCATACACTTTTTTATGGCATTAACTTGCATATAAGCCTTTAAAATGAGGACTTTTGATTTGTCATGTTTGTGTCACATTTTTTTTTGATTGATTTGATTTTAAATAAGTTTGCATGTTCGCTAGAACTTTTTCCAAGTTTGAGATGTTCTGGTGCAAACCGAACAGGGGGGTGTTCGACCCATCACTAGTAGTATTCCAAGTAGTTAGGTAATGCTAGCCCTCCACATTGCACAGGCAGACACAGAGTGAATTTTGCTAGCCACATGAGAGCACCCTCCCAGATGAAGGAGACAACACAGCGATCCACTTCCTTGAAAAAAGAGCCAGATACCCAAATGGGAGAGTTATGGAATACGTATTTAAATTAAGGAAGATAAATCATTTTTAGGAGACTATTACTTCCCATCAAGTATCCTAAAAGGAGCATTTATCCCGCAGTTGGATAGCAACGGGTGTAAATTAACAAAAAAAGTTCCCATTCCTGATTTCAAAAGGCATGGGAATCCTGGACACCAATTCTTCCAGATTGATTTTCTATGTTATATTCTGTGGTTGCTTCAATATACCTTACTTACCTTAAATTTGTATAAGGTTTTCGCTGTATACCTTTGACTGTTCTCTGATTGTATCCAACAATGTGTCCCTTTACTCTCTGTTATGTTCTACTTAAACTTCAAATCTTATTGAAGAAAAAAAAAAAAGACTATCAAAACTTGCAGGCTCCCATTTAATCTGCATACCTAGGTACCTAAACTCATCAACCCACTTCAACAGAGTAAGGTCCATAGTCCCCCATGCCCGGGGGCCAAGAGAGAGCAATACAGACTTTGATCAGTTGTTCCAGATACCAGAGAACCAACCACATTTGTCAAAAACAGACAGTGCTGCCTGCAGGGAGGCATCCGCATTATGTAAGTACAGAAGGGCATCATCGGAATAAAGATATATATATATATATATATATATATATAATAGAGATGATATTTTACTGCAAGGAACTGATCTGCAGCCTCTCAACCAGAGAGCTCTGAACCAAAAAAGGCTCCAATGCCAAAGCAAAGAAGGAGGGAGACAGGAGGCAACCCTGCCAAGTCCCCTGCCACAAAGGGAGTTTCAAAGACCCTCTAAACCATCTTAAGAGCTAATGACTCTTGCGCCACTATTAGCATGGGCCAGATATTTATGTTGGTATCCTTTCCAGGGATAAATTATGTCTGGACAACTTGCACATGGTCTTCAAGGACCTTCGATAAATGATTGGAAATAATTTTGGCCAAAATGTTTGCATCGACATAGAGCAAGGAAAACAACCTATAGGAGGCACAATCTTCTATTGGGCACCAACACAATAACCGCTTCTAAGATAGACTCCGGCAGGGAATCCATGGAGGAGAATTGGCCAAAAAGAAAAGTGAGCCTAGGCACCAGCAAGTCCTGGTACAAAGAATAAAACTCAACAGGGATCCTATCCACATCAGGGACCTTGCACTTCTTCAAGAGAGATGTCATCATTCAGTCTGTCCCTAGCGTCAAAGTCAAGAGTAAGGAATTCAATCTGATCTAGTTAGGCACAGTGATCAAACAAAGTGTTGTCGTCCTGCAAGAAGTAAAGTGATTGGTAATAGCCCAGAAACCTGCAGTTGATGTCAATTGGGGGACATAAGTAAAACACTGCCACTATCTCTAATCCTACCTATATAAGGAACCGACATCTGCCCTCTAGCCAACCAGACCAGTAACCTGTAATTTTTATCCTCATACTCAAACACAAAAGACTTTGCAGACTTTGCACTGCAGGCGGACCCCGCCATACAGCTCCTCCGTGAGGAAACTCGCTATTATTGTCTTCACAACTGTAAGTGCAACCATTTGTTTTAATAAAGATCTACTGTTGGTAATGCACTATTGCGGTCCCCTCTGTTGTGTCCCCTATTATTGAGGTCGACCAGACTAAGGAGTTACAGCAGCCAATCAGAGTCTAGCCACCTTTGGCAGGATCTTCTTTCGTCAGGCTTTCTGACTGGGTCTGTTCCTCTTGGACACAAGCAACTACATCAGCCATCCTAGAGTCCTGTAACCCCCGGCAGGACCACTCATCACCATAGAACCAGGCTTCTTGTTTGGCTTTTGTCCGGTAAGAGTCTAGGGAGCACGAGTGTGTCAGAGTGCCTTCTGTATTTCTGGGAACTTTTCTACCTGGCTGCATGACCTTTGGAGCGGTCATATTCATATATGCCCTTAACGTTTAACTTCTGGTAAGAGGCCAAGCTGGTGGTGGGACTTTGCACCTTCCAATCACAGTTCACCTTTCCCCAAGCTGGAAGTTTATGTCACCATTTTTTGCACTTTATTTATGGACTTATAATATGGACGTTTATTGCACATTGGTGTATCACCAGTCACCTTCTGGACATTTTTTGTTTTACACGATTTGCATACGTTTTCATTTTTTTTGCATCATTATTGCATTTTTGGTTTATTTGTTTACATCATTTTGTATGTTGCACATATGCACTAGGGCAGCGCACCTGATTTCTTTACCTATTCTACAACATACACTCTAAGGTAGCAGCACACCCTATATTGAATCAGTGCACTTTCCTACCCACCACATACTCAAACACTCGCTGGAAATTAGAAAGCATAGATTCTTTAATCAATTCAACCCTGGGTAACTTCACCCCCCTCAGGGCATGCTGCCAATCCCAGTAACAGGTGTGATCAAGGATAGCCACATAAGCCACCTCCTTCTGCTTGAGATCACACTCCAGCTCCTCCAGAGACTGCACAAAATCCCTTTCAGCCACCACCTTTAAAGGTGCCCCACACAACAAATGGATTACCAGACTCTTAATTTAACACATATTTAACACATATTGCTTTCTTATATAGAACATCTCTATATGTATAGCATTCCTGGTTTCACTACATTTTAAATGAGATTCAATGATGTCCCCACTTTGCTACTTAATGTTGTACCCAAGCATCTGCAGTTCAATGATCTCTGCTTCTGCTTCACTTATTCTGTGGTTCTGTGCTTCCTCCACCTCTCCTGTGGCTCCTTGATCATTACCCCACATATCATCAGATCAACATTCATTGAGGGCAGCTGTGACGTGAATAAGCAAAGTCTCTATACATAGATCACAGTGCAGAACAAGTCATGGAAAGTCATTAATAGAGAGAAGATTGGCTGCAGGAAAGCTCACAGGCAATACTGGTGACTAGTCCTTTGCTTACCTTTTTTGGTCACTGATTTTAAAGTTCAGGTACTCTTTAAAAAGATAACAAGACTTTCATAGTAATATTTAAATATTCAAAAATGTTGCTAATGGCATTGGCAACAGAAAACAACACCTTAACAAAATATGAACATGTTCGCTAATTTTTCACAGATGTAAATGTCATTTTTTTGTTGTCACTGCATGTTTTATTGCTGTTTGTGACATAAATAACTTGGTAAATTATTTACTAACAATACAAGCATATTTAATGTGTGTAGACAGAAGGCAGGCACATCATTCAGACTGGTGCAGCAACGCTGTGAGATACACTTATTCGAGCAAGAATAAGCATGTAAAGCCTAATTAAATCAAATTTGTCAAATCAATATGAAGTATGAATAGACATACAGGCAGCAACAAATGTGATGAAATATTATACCATATTTGGTCTTTGAACCATCAAAATTGATCAGAAGGGAACATCATAAGTTATCAAATGAGGCTAGAAGAGTATTGCTTTTGTCAGCAATTGCTCTAACCTTTTAGACATCTTGCAACCCATGCAAGCAGATTTGTCTTTGCTAAACAACTGGTTTGCTTGTTTGAAAAGCTAAGAAACCTCATCCTATTTAACCATTTAAAGCTCACCACACAAAATATAATCTGATTATATCACCCCCTTTGGATTAGACAATATATAGTTAATGTGAGGACCTACCTGAACGATACTTTTCATTTAAATTCAATCAGACAGGCCCTTGCGCTTCGTAGTTATTGTTAAATGTAAAGGAGATTGTATGTCCATACAGTATCTCACAAAAGTGAGTACACCCCTCACATTTTTGTAAATATATTATTATACCTTTTCATGTGACAACACAGAAGAAATTACACTTTGTTACAATGTAAAGTAGTGAGTGTACAGCTTGTATAACAGTGTAAATTTGCTGTCCCCTCAAAATAACTCAACTCACAGCCTCCAGGGTTCCTAGGTTTGAAGGAATTGCGAATGGTGGCCATCCAGTGTACATATTTTTAGCTCTATGCCTTCACTACTTTGCCCTCTTGTAAGTAGACATCTGGAGGGGAGAGGTGCTCATGTTGTGTTGTTCTTTTAATAAATCATTTTGCGGAATTACACTATGGTTGCCCCCACTTTGTTCAATTGCATGTGCTTTGAACGGAGGACCATTTGAGGAGGAAGGAGCTAGGTAATGTCCAGCAGAGAGTCCTACACCCGTCGATTGGTGGATATATTTGAAGGCTTTATTTTCACTGATCTCTGGAGAGTGTTCCATATAAGGGGGGGAGCACCGAAGTGTGGTGGAAGCTTGGTGAATAGTCAAGATCTCTCACTCCCCTACCCTGTTTGATGGACTTCGTTTGATTAATTACTGTATGGACTATATGCCTATATATCATAGGAGTTCTTAAGGACTTTTGGTTGTACACATTAGTTCTGGTTTTAGCGCTGCTAGTGTTTTAGATTTATTTTACATGATTTAAATATTCTATAACACCTTTTTTTATCATTTGTCACTGTATAGCAGCTGCTTTGAGACTTTGGGTCTTTTAAAAATTGTTCCATCACAGTTGCCATCGGCAATATTCAGTTTTGTGCGCAGGGTGAGTTATTATATGAAACTAGTCTTTCTGTCACACATATTTTGACTCTTAGTGTTTGTACACATCCATTAATGTCTAAACCACTGGCAACAAAAGTACACCCCTAAGTGACAATGTCCAAATTGGGACCAACTAGCCATTTTCCTTCCCCCGTGTCTGTCTGTTACAAGGTCTCAGGTGTGAATGGGGAGCAGGTGTGTTATATTTGGTGTCACTTTCTCATACCGGTCACTGGAAGTTTAACATGGCACCTCATGGCAAATAACTCTCTGAGGATCTGAAAAATAGAATTGTTGCTCTACATAAAGATGGCCTAGGCTATAAGAAGATTTCCGGAGCTGGAGCATGGGGACCAAGACCATACAGCAGTTACCAGGACAGGTTCCACTTAGAACAGGCCTTGCCATGGTCGACCAAAGAAGTTGAGTGCACATGCTCAGCGTCATATCCATTTTCTTTGGGAAATAGACGTATCAGTGCTGCCAGCATTGCTGCAGAGGTTGAAGGGGTGGAGGGTCAGCCTGTATTCTGCAAACTGCATCAAATTGGTTTGCATGGCTGTCATCTCAGAAGAAAGTCTCTTCAAAAGATGATGCACAAGAAATCCCGCAAACAGTTTGCTGAAGACAAGTAGACTAAGGACATGGATTACTGGAACCATGTCCTGTGATCTGATGAGACCAAGATAAACGTATTTGGTTCAGATGGTGTCAAATGTGTGTGGTGGCAACCAGGTGAGGAGTACAAAGACAAGTGTGTCTTGCCTACAGTCAAGCATGGTGGTGGGAGTGTCATGGTCTGGGGCTGCATGAGTGCTGCCGGCACTGGGGAGCTACAATTCATTGAGGGAACCATGAATGCCAACATGTACTGTGATATGCTGAAGAAGAGCATGATCCCCTCCCTTTGGAGACAGGGTCACAGGGCAATATTCCAACATGATAACCACCCCACAAATCTCCAAGACGACCACTTCCTTGCTAAAGAAACTGAGGGTAAAGGTGATGGACTGGTCAAGCATGTCTCTAGACCTAAACCCTATTGAGTATCTGTGGGGCATCCTCAAAACGGAAGGTGGAGGAGCGCAAGGTCTCTAACATCCACCAGCTCAGTGATGTCGTCCTAGAGGAGTGGAAGAGGACTCCAGTGGCAACCTGTGAAGCTCTGGTGAACTCCATGTCCAAGAGGGTTAAGGCAGTGCTGGAAAAAAAATGGTGGCCAGATAAAATATTGACACTTTGGGCCCAATTTGGACATTTTAACTTAAGGGTGTACTCACTTTTGTTGCCAGTGGTTTAGACATTAATGGCTGAGTTGAGTTGAGTTATTTTGAGGGGACAGCAAATTTACCCTGTTATACAAGCTGTACACTCACTACTTTACATTGTAGCAAAGTGTCATTTCTTCAGGGCCGGTTCACACTTGTGCGATGTCGGAAGGCTGCGAATTCGCAGCCTGTTCCCGCATCGCATCTGCTCAAGAGGTAGTGCACACTGCCATATGCGATACGCAGGGGGTGTCAATTAAGTGTTAACGACACCCCCAGTTTGATCGCATATCGCAGTGCGATCTGACAGTTCGCACAGAATCGGATCGCACAAGTGTGAACCACTGTGTGATCCGATCCTGATGCGGCTGAAAAATGCCTCCTGTGCGTCTTTGGTGCAGGTGCAGTGCGAATTTCAGCCATACAAAGTGTATGGCTGAATTTGCATCCGCACAGGAGATTGCGTGTAATGAAGGAGCAGTGCGCTCCGAATTACATGCGATCTCCGCAGCCGCACAAATGTGATCCGGGGCTCAGTGTTGTCACATGAAAAAATATAATAAAATATTAACAAAAATGTGAGGGATGTACTTTTGAGTGTTACTGTATATGGTTGGATTTTAACATGTGTGGCCAGCTTTAGACAGCTGTATAAAATAGGCACTTACCTGGGAGGATCAACAGATCTGCCTTTGTGTTTCTAGATGTATTGGTAACATTGTTTTCAAAAGATTTGTAACAACAAAGGTATGTATGGCCATTTACATTGAATGTCAATGAATGGATTATAGTGAATCCTTTAGTCAAGTGTTGGTTATTTTTTAAAGATTTCAGTAGAATGTTGTGTTACCCAAGGCATTTATTTGGAGTACACATTGGAGACCATAAATATATACATTACTTCATGTGCTTACTTCTTTTCAAGAGCTGACCCTGTAATTCGGTACAAGATGGAAAAATAAACAGAATAACTTTTGCGAAATTGTTCTGTTTCTGTTTGCCTTATGATGTCATTAGTGCATTAAAGGAAAAGTATAGTGTAATTTTACAAAGCACATATTTTAGTTTCTCATTGCTCCGTTTTCCTTACAGCTATTTTTATGTAATTTTCACAGTTAGACATTATAATTCTTTTGTATTTCTGTTTTTGTACTAAATAAAGAGCATCAAACATTAGCCATTAAAAAGAGCAAACCTTCAATTTGCTGTAATAAGAGCAATCTGCATTGTGTGTCCACACATGAACTCAGTGATCGCTAAGTAACAAGAGAGCTGAATCTGATACCAATAGAATAATACATGATCTTATAAGTTACCTGTGCCTGAGAATATCATTTTTTTTCACAAATAGCCCTATCATTTAGAAAAATAAAGGAAATCATACTTCATGCCCAGTACTTTATGTAAATGGTCATTAGAGTCCCTATTTGGATTCCTCTGACTTACTGGACCAAGTCAGTACATTCAACTCAAAAAAAATGGTGTCAATAAATAAAAGTACCTATCAAAAAGTGATTAAAGCTGCCCATTCCTAATCAATTTTGTTCTTTCCTCAGTAGACTGACATCTTATTGTGTTTCTTGCTCCACCTGCTCTGACTCTTATAGACAATAGCTAAGCTTGCCATTTTCTTTCCCTGTCTACAGTTATTTTTGCCTGATGATGGTTGGATCATGTCTGCAGGTCCAGACATTCTCTAATGTCTTTGGCTAGCCCCAGAGATCTCAAATATATCCTGTCCAATATTTTAGGAAATTCAACAGTGTTCATCTGAACAAGATTAAACTCTACTAATGGCATCCTTACCTTAAACCCTTTTATGTCATAAAGCAGTACTGGATAGATGAATGAGTTTTGTTTTATTGGAAGGTATATCTTCCAGTTTAAATGATGCAGACTAATATGCCCATTCTGTTATTTACTTTTTATGACCTTCTGGCTTCCAAGATATGAGTGAGGGTACTGTAGTGCTGTACTGCATGCCCATTCCTTATTGGATGCAATTGCTATTACAACGTACACCATGATTACTATTACGCTTTTTTAAAAAATATTACTGGACTTTAATCTGTAATCACCGTTAGTTTAAGAGCTGACAACAAATATCTGTAGGAAATGGCATGTTTATATGTTTTTCACAAACATTGACTGTTACATATATCTTAAACTTTCCCTGAATGTACTGAGCCAAGATACTCAATCATCCTGACCTTTGCTAATGACAGCACAGCAACATTACACCTGCAGATTACCTATTGTATTTAATTTTGTATTGAATTTAATAGAAAATAAATATAGCACTCCACTTCTCAGGGTGGTGTGCCATAACCTCTAAAATAGCATGGAATGTTAACATTTGCCTTGCGGTGTTAAATTCTTGACTGATAGCAGGGTTAAAAGAAATTTTTGACACCGGTGTCTTTAATCTTTTGCACAAATGTATTGCTGATTAAAATAAAATACGTACAATGCTTACTCCTACAGTATCTCACAAAAATGAGTACACCCCTCACATTTTTGTAAATATTTTATTTTATCTTTTCATGTGACAGCACTGAAGAAATTACACTTTGCTACAATGTAAAGTAGTGAGTGTACAGCTTGTATAACAGTGTAAATTAGCTGTCCCCTCAAAATAACTCAACATGTCTAAACTGCTGGCAACAAAAGTGAGTACACCCCTAAGTGAAAATGTCCAAATGGAACCCAATTAGCCATATTCAATCAGCCATATTCATTAGCTGCAAGTACTCCATTGCAAGTACAACATTTTAAGTACAGTGAAGAGATATTGCAGGAGATAGTTAGGAGGTAGGCTGGAAGGTGGAAAAAAGAAAAAAAAAGGTAAGATTTGTTTGACTTAAATTGACAAATTTTTTTATTTATTTATTTATTTTTTTTCTCCTCTTTAAAATGGCAGACTTGGTTCAGTGCAGGAATTGTTGTGAATTTATTTCATGTTCCACTCTTTGGAGATTCGGATGCTGTCAGATCTGTAGACAATTCTCCTTACTGCAGCAGGAAATTGCATTTTTGAAACCAGAGATATTTAAATTATCTGTTAAACAAACTCCAGCTGGGACTGCTGCAATGCCACTGCCACCGCTACAGAGGACCCCCAGAAATGGCAGATGGGTTACTGTAGGTTCTGGAAGACTTAGAGTGGTGGATAGAAGACATGTCCCACAGTCGGTGGTTCTCCAAAATTCATTTGCAGCACTCTCAGAATGTAAGGACAACATGGATATGGACTCAAGCACAGAGGGTGAGAAACCATTGACTCCTATGTCTAATGTATGCAAGACTGCAGCCAAGGACAAAAAAGATAAAGTGAAGTCTCAAAGGAAGCAGCTGTTGCTGGGTGATTCAATCATAAGAAGTGTGGAGCTTAAAGAAAATGGTTTTGTGAGATGTCTCCCTGTGGCTACTGCTACACGAGATAGAAGACGTATTATTAATATTGTTAAGCAAGCAAAGCAGGAAGGGGACGTGGATGTTCTTGTCCATCTAGGGACAAATGACCTGGCTTGCAATGAAGTGTCAGAGGTGAAAAAATGTTTTATCACACTTGGTAATGACGTACAGGATTTTGCATCCACCATTTCATTTTCTGAAGTTCTGCCTGTGCATAATGTTCAGAATGATAGGCAGAGGCGCATAAAGGAGTTCAACATATGGCTTAGTAAATGGTGTCAAGAGCAAGGATTTGGCTTTGTTTCTTATGATAGCTCTACTTGGAATAGAAAGGAACTGTACAAAAAAGATGGTTTGCATCTTTCTCTCAAAGGAACAAATGTACTTAGTGAACAACTCCAAGAATTTGCGAAAGAGTATTTAAACTAGGAAGGGGGGGGGGCAAAAGAGTGGAAATACAAGAGTCCAATTGCCCCCCAAAACAATGCCAGAACAGGTCAGAAGCACAGAGGTTAAGAAATGATAAGCTCAGAGTCCTGTCTACAAATGCTCGCAGTTTAGGTAAAAAAATCAATGAACTTGGGTCAATAATGGCATCTGAGAATGTAGATTTAGTGGCTGTTACGGAGACATGGTTTAATGAAAGAAATGACTGGGACATAACCATACCAGGGTACTCTTTATACAGAAGAGACAGAGAAGGCAAGAAAGGAGGAGGAGTTGCCCTGTATGTGAAAGATAGCATTAAATCTAACCTAATACAAGTTGGTGAGGCCAACATAGAGTCAGTTTGGGTTACGTTGCAGTTTGCAAATCATGCAGTAACTCGTGTAGGTGTGATATATAGACCACCTGGTCAAGTTAAAGAACTAGATGATCTACTAGTTGAAGAAATAGCTAAAATGACAATGAAAGGAGAAGTTATCATTATGGGAGATTTCAATCTTCCAGATATAAACTGGAAAACCAAAATAGCAAGTTCTACCAGGAGTACAGATATTCTAAATTCCCTACTGGGGTTGTCTCTGCAACAAGTGGTTGAGGAGCCAACCCGGAGGGAGGCCATTTTGGATTTGGTATTCACAAATGGGGATTCGGTATATGATGTCATTGTAGGCGAAACCTTGGAATCTAGTGATCACCAGTCAGTGTGGTTTAATATAAGAACTGTGAAAGAGTCACACCACACAAAAACAAAAGTTTTAGATTTTAGAAAAACAGACTTTTCAAAAATGAAATTAGTCATAAATGAGTCCTTATCAGACTGGAATGGATTACATGGAGTCCAGGAGAAATGGGACTACTTAAAAGGTGCATTATTGAAGGCAACAGAAAATTGCATTAGACTTGTCAGTAAAAGCAAAAAAAGGAAAAGACCACTGTGGTACTCAGCAGAAGTGGCCCAAATCATTAAAAATAAAAAGCTAGCATTTTGTAATTATAAAAAAACCCAGAGCAATGAAGATAAGGAAATCTACAAGATTAGGCAGAAAGAGGACAAGCAAGTTATAAGAACTTCTAAAGCGCAGGCAGAAGAAAAACTAGCTCAGTCTATGAAAAAGGGGGATAAGATATTCTTCAGATATATAAATGAAAAAAGGAAATTTAAACAAGGAATAACTAAATTAAAAACAAAGGACGGAAGGTATGTAGAAGAGAATAAAGGGCTAGCCGACTGCCTTAATGAATACTTCTGTTCAGTTTTTACAGAAGAAAAAGAAGGAGAAGGACCTCCACTTGAAAGGATGACTAATGAATCGTTTGATGCATGTGTCTTTACAGAGGAAGACGTTCTAAGATTGCTGTCTAAAGTGAAGACAAATAAGTCACAGGGTCCTGATGAGATACACCCAAAATTATTAAAAGAGCTTAGTGGTGAGCTGGCAAAACCATTAACAGATTTATTTAACCAATCATTAGTAACAGAAGTCGTCCCGGAAGATTGGAAATTGGCAAATGTCGTGCCCATTCACAAGAAAGGTAGTAGGGAGGAATCGAGCAACTATAGACCAGTAAGTCTGACATCAATAGTAGGCAAATTAATGGAAACCCTATCAAAGGATAGGATTGTGGAACATCTTCAGTCCCATGGATTGCAAGATGAAAAACAACATGGGTTTACTTCAGGGAGATCATGTCAAACAAATCTTATAGATTTTTTTGACTGGGTGACAAAAATAATAGACGGTGGAGGTGCAGTAGACATTGCATATCTAGATTTTAGTAAGGCTTTTGACACTGTCCCACATAGAAGACTTATCAATAAACTGCAGTCATTGAGCATGGACTCCCATATTGTTGAGTGGATTAGGCAGTGGCTGAGTGACAGACAACAGAGGGTTGTAGTCAATGGAGAACATTCAGAACAAGGTCATGTTACCAGTGGGGTACCTCAGGGATCTGTACTGGGACCAATTTTGTTTAATATCTTCATAAGTGATATTGCAAAAGGCCTCGATGGTAAGGTTTGTCTTTTTGCTGATGACACAAAGATATGTAACAGGGTTGATGTTCCTGGAGGGAAACACCAAATGGAAAAGGATTTAGGAAAACTGAAATTTAATGTGGATAAGTGCAAGATAATGCACCTGGGGCGTAAAAACCCAAGGGTAGAATATAGAAGATTTGACACAGTCCTGACCTCAGTATCTGAGGAAAGGAATTTAGGAGTAATTATTTCAGAAGACTTAAAGGTGGGAAGACAATGTAATAGAGCAGCACGAAATGCCAGCAGAATGCTTGGATGTATAGGGAGAGGTATAAGCAGTAGAAAGAGAGAAGTGCTTATGCCGCTGTACAGAACACTGGTGAGACCTCACTTGGAGTATTGTGCGCAGTACTGGAGGCCATATCTCCAGAAGGATATAGATACTCTAGAGAGAGTTCAGAGCAGAGCTACTAAACTAGTACATGGATTGCAGGAAAAAACTTACCAGGAAAGGTTAAAGGACCTTAACATGTATAGCTTGGAAGAAAGAAGAGACAGAGGGGATATGATAGAAACTTTTAAATACATAAAGGGAATCAACTTGGTAAAGGAGGAGAGCATATTTAAAAGAAGAAAAACTACCACAAGAGGACACAGTTTTAAATTAGAGGGGCAAAGGTTTAAAAGTAATATGAGGAAGTATTACTTTACTGAGAGAGTAGTGGATGCATGGAATAACCTTCCTGCAGAAGTGGTAGCTGCAAATACAGTGAAGGAGTTTAAGCATGCATGGGATAGGCATAAGGCTATCCTTCATAAAAGATAGGGCAAGGGACTATTCATAGGATTCAGATATATTGGGCAGACTAGATGGGCCAAATGGTTCTTATCTGCCGACACATTCTATGTTTCTATGTTTCTATATTCCCTCCCCGGTGTCATGAGACTCGTTAGTGTTACAAGGTCTCAGGTGTGAATGTGGAGCAGGCGTGCTAAATTTTGTGTTATCGCTCGCACTCTCTCATATTGGTCACTGGAAGTTCAACATGGCACCTCATGGCAAAGAACTCCCTGAGTAAAAAAATAATTGTTGCTCTGCATAAAGATGGCCTAGGCGGGGGTGTGGCCAGGATGTGAACTGGACGGACATGCAGGCGGAGAGCTCCAGGACCATCTGTGTTATATTCCTGCCGAGTGTCCGATCCCTTCCTTCCACCCGCAGCTACTTGTTGCCTAGGCAGCTAGGACTGATTCTAGCCTCCCGGGATGTCTTCTAGGGAATGAGGGAAGCCTGCAAAAGCCGTGAAAACTTGGAGCACTTCCAAGGGGCGGCACTTTTTTACCCCACCTGTACAGCGGGGCATGCCGCAACTCTCTACACATGGGGAATTCTCCTGCATCTCCCATGGCTAGTACCGGTGAGTCACGCCCCTCCTCTGCCCCTGCTTCTCCAGCAGGCATTGACCCAGACCAAAAGGCAATCACTAAACTGATCCTGGCAGCCATAGAAAGTTGCAAAGCAGCCCTTGTGCTGCACATAGAGCAGCCGGCGTCTGAGTGCACATTAATCAGGCATGACTTGGACAAGTTTAGGGGGAGGCTCACGGAGGCAGAAGACCATATAGGTGCTGTGGAGGACATACAGGGCTCCCAATCTAATCAGCTGGCTGAACTACAGTCTCAGGTGGCATCGCTGGTGAATAAGTGGAGGATGCTAAAAATCGCCAGAGGCGCAACAATATCAGGGTTGTGGGCCTTCTAGAGGGAGCTGAGGGCCCCAAACTGGCGGTGTTTGTGAAAGCCTTCTTTAAGCAACTGCTGGACATGCCTGATATGCCTCCTACATATATCGTGGGGAGAGCGCATGAGTACCGACTGGAGTGCGTCCTCCGGGAGCCCTTTCAAGTCCCTTTCTGGTGAGACTCCTTAACTTCAGGGATTGGATATGATCCTAGCAGAAGCCAGGAAACATCAGGAGCTTTAACCTGAATTTGCGGCTGAAACTCAAAAGAGGAGAAGATTATTCACAAAATGTGACTCCCCCTGAGAGAGAAGAACATTGGCTACAGCATGCTTTAGCCAAGCAGGCTTTTGGACCCGCACCGTAGGGTAGTTAAATTGTTTGATACCCCACTGCCCTCTTGAGGCACTCTCTACAGAGAGTTCATTAATCTCCTGGGGAGGGTTATACATTTTTTCATGTTCTATGGACCTTCTGTTAGACCTGTTGCAATGCTCATACCCCATCTCTACATTTTGCAAGGGACAAACTGTAATAATGCCAGGATATTTGTTGGGGGACAACCATTTGTCAGTCTTTTGTGAACAGTGCCACTGAAGGGCTGGGCTCACAACCTTATGTTGTCTCATGCTGTGGTCACTATCGCTTCTTGCTCCTGCATTAGGATCGTGGCACGCAAGATACATAGACTACATGGAGCACAGTCCTTCTGGTTGAACAATTTTAAACTCTTGATGTCTTAGGCGTTGGTACTCCTCTACATTAAGATTCAGTTTAGGGCTCAGGCTGCATTTGTAGTTTGCCTCATGGCTTGTTTGTTGTTTTCCGCTCCCAAGAACTCAGAATTCTTGGGAGCGGAGGGCGGAAACCCTTTTTGAGCAGGGTAACACAAATTAAATATTTAGGTGTTGTGATCTCAGCCAGGGTGCTGTACTTCATTGCTCCCAATCTTCATCCCCAAATTCCGGCATTTAAACAGAGTTTGGAGGCTTGAAAACATTTACCCCCTGTCACTGCTTGGACGAGTCAACTTAATTGAGAATGGCAAGCTGTTGACCATGTTGGTGGCAGGTCAGCGGGTTCAAACGAATATTCTGTGCATTTCAAATCATTTTTGACACATTTATGACTTACTATAAGAAACTATATGCCCCTATACCTGATTACAGTGTGACCAAGTTGGAGAAATTACTTTATAAACTGAGTGAGGTTGAGCTGTTGGATAGGGACTTCACTATAGAAGAAATTGAGGCGGCTATGAGATATTTTCCCCCACAGTGCCCTGGTCCTAATGGTTTCCCAGCCAAGTGGTACAGAATGCATGTGGGAACCCTGGGACCAAGACTTAAAGCCCTATATCAGTTTTGTGTTGATCATGATGTGTTACCTGAATCCCTATCAGAGGTTTGTGTGATTCTACTGCCAAAACTGGGCAAGGATTTACTTGAGTGTTCTTCATATAGAACAAAATATAGAACAATTGATCTGCTTAACCAGGATTAAAAAATCTTCACTAAGATTCTTGTCAGCAGGCTCTCACGGGTCATTATTACTGCACAAATAGACATAGACCAAACGGGGTTTATCCCGGGAAAGGCTACAGATACCAACCTTAAATGACTATTTACCCACCCACAAACCACGCATGGTGACACCATGTTGTGCTCTCCCTAGATATGGAGAAGGCCTTTGATTCAATAAACTGGGGCTATATGGCCACGGTGCTGGGTCGCTTGGGCTTCGGTCCCCGTTTTATAGCTTGGATTTCCTTATTTTATTGGTGCCCTAAAGCATCACTGAAGATGGGCACTGGTCTTTCGGGGCCATTCCAGATAGGATGGGGGACGCATCAGGGATGCCCACTCTTGCCATTTCTGTTTGCCCTTGTGATGGAGCTGATAGCTACAGCACTTAGGAAGTCCAAGGCAGTCAGGGCTCTACGGGTGGGAGGAATAAGGGAATGCACAGCACTTTATGCAGATGACCTTCTCATATTCCTACAGGATCGTGAGTCAACTCTACAGGCAGTTTTTGAGATACTGGATACCTTTTCCATTTACTCGGGGTTGAAAGTAGACTGGGGAAAGTCAAGTATTTTGCCCATTGATAGCGGAGCCCAGGCACTGTCTGACCCTAATGTCCCCATTCCCTGGGTAACACAAATTAAATATTAAGGTGTTGTGATCTCAGCCAGGGTGCTGGACTTCATGGCTCCCAATCTTCATCCACGAATTCCAGCATTTAAACAGAGTTTGGAGGCTTGGAAACATTTACCCCGGTCACTGCTTGGAAGAATCAACTTAATTAAAATGAAGATCCTGCCTATTATCTTATACTTGCTTAAAATTTCACCAGTGTGGATCCCTACCTGTTTTTTTAATAGAGGGTCTGTTAGCTCCTTTTTGTGGTCCTCCTTGCACCTTAGATTGGAATTTGGGTTCTCCAGGAGCCTGTAGGCCAAGGGGGTTTAGGGCTGCCCGATCTTTACAAGTACTTTCTGGCCAGTCATGTGGTCTATGCGTGTAGATGGTTGACCAAGGACAATGGGGATGCAGCTACAGTTTTGGAGGCTGCACTGGTTGGTTCTTATGAAGGACTCCATCATCTTTTGTTTTGGGGGCCGCAGGATGGCTCTATGAAGTTCACAATTAAGGCGTAGGAAAGTGTGAGACATATTATGCAACCAGAGGGTTGTGGACATTCTCCTACCACACTGCTTTGGTTCAACCACTGCTTGCCACATTTCACTACCCCCCTTGTGTCTGGACAGTGAAGGTAATTAAACAGCTGAAAGACATTGTAGATGGGGGGGGGGGGCGAATGCTTACATTTGATGAACTTAAGTCCAAATTTCAACTCCATAACAGGTACCTACATGCTTTCTTTTCTCAATTTGGGACTAACGCCCTGCAGATCTTCTGACTTGGAGCAGTGGTTGGCTTCGGAACATCTTTCTAAGACACTGTCTGTAGTTTACATGGAACTATTCACAACCTGCTCAAAATCAATTCACAAATGTAGGGAGAGGTGGATGTCTGTGATACCTGACCTTCAGGGCGATGACTGGGAAGATATGTGGGATTACCCTTTTAAATACCCGTGTCTTCCAGAGATCGCCTCATACAATATAAGATTTTCCATCGGGTTTATGATACTCTGGCCAGGATTGCTGGGATGTATGTCTCTGTCTCTGTGGACTGTTAGCGATGTAGGACCTCTCCGGCAGACTTTGAACATGTATTTTGGCAATGCCCTATGATACAGAAATTCTGGCAGGAGGTGGCTAAGACTCTTAAGGATGTTGTGGCTCTGAGAGTGCCTCTTACTCAGGTGGTGTGTCTGCTTGGCATGTTGGAAGGAGCTGGCTCCATTGCGGAGACAAAAGACTTTATTGCCTGTCACTTTGTTCTATGCGCGTAAGCCCATCCTGCTATACTGGAAGAGGGCAGAAGCACCCTCGTTGAAGCACTGGAAAACCCTCATTAATAAGGCTTTACCCTTCTAGAGGCTACATATCAAAATAGAGGTTGTCTGAAAAAGTTCCAAAGGGCATGGCAGTGCTGGATCTCAGCTTTGTCCTCCCTTGATTGAGGTGCAAGCACTCTACCATGGGTGGTGGCAGTAGTCATTTTGGTTGGGCAGAGGGGACACCTCTGGATGCTTAAGCAAATATGTCACGTACCTAAATAACAGTCTGACGTAAGCAGGCGATGCAGACATATTGATATAAGCTGGGGGCCCATGTGGGGGAAACATTACCATGCTGAAATTTTCCTTGGATATCCTTTGAAAATATTTGGTTGTATGATCTTCTATAGGCATTGCACTGGGGAAGGGGGAGGGAGGGGGATGGGGATTATTTTTTGATGTTTTGGCTATTGTATTGTTATTTTCTGCTGCACTGAGTGGTGCGCATTGTTATGTTTTCCTTTTTTTTTTTTTTTGATACCTATGTCTATTCATTAAATTAATAAAAATAATTTTCCTGAAAAAGATGGCCCAGGCTATAAGAAGATTGCCAAGACCCTGGGCCTGAGCTGCAGCATGGTGGGCAAGACCATACAGTGGTTTAAAAGGAAAGGTTCCACTCAGAACAGGCCTCGCCATGGTCAACCAAAGGAGTTGAGTGCATGTGCTCAGCTTTATATCCAGAGGTTGTCTTTGGGAAATAGACGTATGAGTGCTGCCAGCATTGCTACAGAGGTTGGAGGGGTGGGGGGGGGTAAGCCTGTCAGTGCTCAGACCATACGCTGCACACTGCATCAAATTGGTCTGCATGGCTGTCATCCCAGAGGAAGCCTCTTCTAAAAATGATCCACAAGAAAGCCCGCAAACAGTTTGCTGGAGACAAGCAGACTAAGGACATGGATTACTGGAACCATGCCCTGTGGTCTGATGAGACCAAGATATGGTTATTTGGTTCAGATGGTGTCAAGCGTGTGTGGTGGCAACCAGGTGAGGAGTACAAAGACAAGTGTGTCTTGCCTTCAGTCAAGCATGATGGTGGGAGTGTCATGATCTGGGGCTGCATGAGTGCTGCCGCCACTGGGGAGCTACAATTCATTGAGGGAAACCCGTGAATGCCAACATTGACTGTGACATACTGATGCAGAGCATGATCCCCTCCCTTCAGAAACTGGGCCATAGGACAGTACTCCAACATGATAACGACCTCAAACCCACCTCCAAGATTACCACTGCCTTACTAAAGAAGCTAAGGGTAAAAGTGATGGACTGGCCAAGCGTGTCTCCAGACCTAAACCCTATTGAGAATATGTGGGGCATCCTCAAACAAAAGGCGGAGGAGCACAAGGTCTTTAACATCCACCAGCAGTGCTGGAAAATAATGCTGGCCATACAACATATTGACACGTTAGGCCCAATTTACACATTTTCACTTAGGGGGTGTACTCAATTTTTTTGCCAGTGGTTTAGACACTAATGGCTGTGTGTTAAGTTATTTTGAGGGGACAGCAAATTTACACTGTTATACATGCTGTACCATAACTACTTTACATTGTAGCAAAGTGTAATGTCTTCAGTTTTAATACATTAAAAAGATATAATAAAATATTTACAAAAATGTGAGAGGTGTACTGTATGTGACAGCAAAATATTTCAATCAAAAGATAATATATTTTTTAATATACTGTATACCTAATGAAGAGCCATGAGGCTTGAAACTGTTGTGTATTTCATGAAGATGCTTATAATGACAATAAGGCCTGTTTTACATGGGTGTCAGCTTCTTTAGGAGCACAGCAGGCTTTGACAAAGCATTTGCAGAGCTTTCAGCATATTTTGTTGAAGCCTTTAGAGTACCATTCAATTCCAGTTTTTAAATGTTGAACATGGATCCTAATGGGAGTGTTGATTACCACTTTAAGCAAGCCGCTAGCAGGCTTCAGAAGGCTTGTAGAAAGCAACCTAGCTTCAAGAAGTGCTGAAGCCTGCCAGCAGATTCCGGCAGCCCTGTTCTTGCTCAGATCATGATATGTCCTTCAGCATAGCAACTGCATTTCCACTAAATATCAGGAGCAGGAAAGAACCATCTGGAAGGTTTGCTCCAAACATTTATTCCCTTCCCCAAGCTCACACTACAGAACAAAACCATTAGCTAGTGGTGGGGTGGATAAATAGTCATAATTCAGATATTGTTACTTCTTACAATAACTGCTAGAGGCACCTTAACTGTGGCAGGCAGAAGTAATGAATGCCCTGAGCTTAGGAAAAAACCTTCAGAGCCCATATATTTAAACAAATTTTAGGCTGGCTACAGACTAGCTCCAGAGAAAACACAAAAAAACTAACTAGCATGAGGAAAGGTACATCAAAAGGCAAAATAGGGCAAAGTATTCCTTGTTTATTCTTAAAGGGTAACTTCACTTCTGTAAAGAAAGAAATAATCACCTTTGCGTGGTGTACAGAACACCTCCATGTTGCAATATTGCATTGATTTTTTTACATTAAATTACAGCACTTCTGACTGAAATGAAAAGGTATTTTTTTAATAACATTAACCACTTTTATACTAGGGCAGTTGTTTACTTTTTTGTACACATGCAAAGCTCTGCATTGTTTGTTAGAAATAAGTGGTGTCCGGAAGCAGCTCTGCAGCTGTGAGCTTGCTTTAACCACTTGCCTTCTGTGCTTTTTACAAATGTAACTTGGTAGACAAGTGGTTACATTACAACATAGCTAGTGTAACAATTGTACATGCAAAATAATTTTTTTATTTCCTATATTTTTTGCCCTTAGGGGCTCATTCACACTAGTAACATGTAAATTACACAGGAATGCTGTGTGGTTACTGTACGATTCACATGCAGTTCTGTGCAGTGCAATTTTAGCCATATTCATTTTGAATGTGATGAAATCGCACTGCACTGGGCCAAAAGTAGTACATATACTACTTTTTGAAACGCATTGCAACCGAATCACATGGTACTTTTGTACCATGATTTCTGGTAAGGGCCGGTGCAGGCAAACACACTGTGTTTGCAGGCCTCGTTTAAAGTTTTGTTAAGTTACACTTACAGTGCGATTGTGATGCGGGAAGCTGCATGGGAGCGCGGCTTTCCAACACTACATTCTAGTGTGAACAGGCCCTAAGAGAATATCAATATTATTTTCATTAATATATAGTAGAGGTTTTTCCTCTTATTTTTTTTTTATTACATCTTTCTACAATGTCTTTCTACTAACTGTTTTCTTATTTCCATAGGTGTCATATGTTAAAGCTATTGATATCTGGATGGCTGTTTGTCTGCTGTTCGTCTTTTCTGCATTATTGGAATATGCAGCTGTCAACTTTGTGTCAAGACAGCACAAAGAACTTCTCCGATTTCGTCGAAAGAGAAAGAAGGATAAGGTTGCTTTTTGTCAATTTTCTGTAACCATTCAGTTTTGCTTTGAATTACATGCTTATAATTTTGCAGGGTTGGAAAGATTTCTAAAACACAAAACAAATACCCCATAAATATTTCCACATTGCAAGGGCCTCAAGGGAAATTGTGCCGAGTACATACTCACATATTAAACACCACTAGGCCCCGTAAATGGGTTCCAAATGAAAAATGAATAATATAAGATTTTAGACAATATTCTTCATCTAGACTAACATAGCTCCATAAGATTAGACATAAATACATTAAAGGAAAAATGTAGAGCATTTCACAAACAGTATTTTTGCTGCATATTGATGTATTTACCTTAAAGTTATTCTTATATAACCTAAAAATATTTACATGATTGCTCTTCCATATTTTCAAAGTGTTAACCACTTAAGCTCCGGAGGATTTGGCTGCTCAAAGACCAGGGCCTATTTTGTGATTCGGCACTGTGCGACTTTAACTGACAATTGCTCGGTCATGCAACACTGTACCCAAATGAAATTTTTTCCCATAAATAGAGCTTTCTTTTGGTGGTATTTGATCACCTGTGCGATTTTTATTTTTTGCGCTATAAACAAAAAAAGAGCGACAATTTTGAAAAAATAACAATATTTTTCACATTTTTTATATGAAATTCTCAAAAAAAAATGTAAAAATCAAAATTTTTTTAACATTTTAGGCCAATTTGTTTTCTGCTACATATTTGTGGTAAAAAAAATCGCAATAAGCGTATTTTGATTGGTTTGCTCAAAAGTTATTGCATTTACTAACTACGGGAAAGATTTACGTCATCTTTATTGTTTTTCTTTTAACTAGTAATGGCGGCGATCTGCGATTTTTTTTGCGGGACTTCGATATCGCGGCGGACAGATCGGACCTCTGACTGACATTTTTGACACTTTTGGGAGTACCAGTGACATTACTACAGTAATCAGTGCTATAAATATGCACTGTTACTGTAAAAATGACACTGGCAGGGAAGGGGTTAACTTTATTGGTGATAAGTGGGTTAAATGTATCCCTAGGGGCGTGATTCTAACTGTGGGGGCGTGTCTTGTAAAGTAACCACAGAGACATACAATCCTACATAGCAGGATCGCATAGTCTCTGCAGTTACATCAGGGAGAATGACAGACGGCTGTGTTTACATCAGCCGTCTGCCTTTCTCCCTTTCCAGCGGGCCCGCCCGGTCACTCGCGTGGGGATGTCAGGGAATGAGCGGGGGCGGGAGTGCGCCTCCGGCACGATCACCCCTGCAGGCTCCTGGGCAAGCAACGTAGTCCTACGTCCGTTTGCCCAGGTGCGGCTGACCGCCGCAGTAGATAGTCGTGCGGCGGTCGGCAAGTGGTTAAATAAGGAGATTTGTAACTTTGACATGTGTTAGTAAATATGTACATGCCATTACATTTATCTAGGTGTATAGTATCTCACAAAAGTGAGTACACCCCTCACATTTTTGCAAATATTTTATTATATCTCTTCATGTGACAACACTTTGCTACAATGTAAAGTAGTGAGTGTACAGCTTGTATAACAGTGTAAATTTGCTGTCCCCTCAAAATAACTCAACACAGGGCCATTCATGTTTAAACCGCTGGCAACAAAAGTGAGTACACCCCTAAGTTAAAATGTAAAAATTGGGACCAAAGTGTTAATATTTTGTGTGGCCAGCATTATTTTCAAGCACTGCCTTAAACATCTTGGGCATGGAGTTCACCAGAGCTTCACAGGTTGCCACTGGAGTCCTCTTCCACTCCTCCATGACAACACCACAGAGCTGGTGAATGTTAGAGACCCTGTGCTCCTCCACCTTCCATTTGAGTATACCCCACAGATGCTCAATAGGGTTTAGTTCTGTAGACATGCTTGGCCAGTCCATCACCTTTACCCTCAGCTTCTTTAGCAATGCAGTGGTCGTCTTGGAGGTGTGTTTGGGTTGGTTATCATGTTGGAATACTGCCCTGAGGCCCAGTCTCTGAAGGGAGGGGATCATGTTCTGCTTCAGTATGTCACAGTACATACTGAAAAGGTGTAATGTATATCAGCGCAACTAAATAAATAAAGTATTTAAGTATCAAAAAATATCGTGGCTGCAATATCAAAGTGGTGAATCACTACACATAAAATTGATAAATATATAAAGTGATATATACAATAAAGTGCTAATAACAAAAAATTGCTGTTCTATTTGAACAGCAAAAAATACTGTGCAGTGCAAATAACAAAAGTTGCTGTGCAAAGGTGCAATAATTAAAAGGGTTGAAGAAATTAACAATTCAATCAACATAAAACATATGTGTCCATATGACTCCTTAGCATGAACACTAAAATAACATGTCAAAATCAGCTTAATCGCATCAATTGAAAAGACAAATCAAAAGTGCAAGGTGCTAGTCCATTAAAGTGATTTCAAGTGAATAAACAGTCTCTAAAGTGCCAAAATAAGTGCAGCTGCCACAATGGATCATTCAGGTGCTCACAATCCCACCACCAGTGATGGATGCCCTCTCACCTTTTGATGAGATGCCCTCTCATAATTTGACCAGTGTTTCACCACTAGGTCAAAAACAGCTTTATAGTATCCCCAGACAAATGGATAGACTCGATCCTCTCATTAGGTCCTGAGTGCTCCCTGGTTGCTGCACAGATAATTAGGGTGGCTCTGTCCTCACTGTATTTCCCCAGTCTCCGTCACAAAATGGGAATAAATGGAAAACAAATCTAGTGCTCTCTGTATATAAGGTATTTATTAAATAATCCAAATATTAAAACTCACATTTGCAGGCACATAAGCTGTGCAGGCTGGGTAGGCATTGAATCGGTTTAGGAGACGCAGGAGAAGTTGTGTCCTGTAGCTGGATCTCGCCTGTGGTGTCTCCGCCCCCTAGACGCGTATCTTCAGGTGCTGATGAGCATGTGACTTCCTCAGTAGGGGTGTGGACAATACAGACGGACGGATCTAAATAGCTCATTTCCTCTAATTGACATGCCCACTCGGCTGTGTCCCCAATCGACCAATTCCAGCTATCGCCGTGATTGAATAATAGAAAAATAGAATATTATACCAATATTAATCGGATTAGAATCAGATCAAATTAAGGAGCATTACCCTGGGCTAGATCCAGTCTTCCACCCCCGAAACATTGCCTCACAATAAAAATAAATACACTAAATACAATCTAATACAATCGATACCATTAATAACCAGTTGAATGACACAATAAAATAAAGTCAATTGCAAAAAAAAATAAAAAAAAAAAAATAAATAAAATACAAAAAATCTGAATAAAATTTAAAAAAAGTTAAAAAAATAATAATAATAAAAAATAAAAAAATAAAAAAAATTAAGTTTACATTAAAAAAAATAAATAATAAATAAAAATTAAAATAATAAAAAATGGGACAAAAATGGCAAAACATTTTTAAAATATTTAAAATAACCAGGGTGTACTCCTAGTTTACTGGTCTTAAATTGCCAGATAATTGCATAAGGTAAAAAATGAATATAAGATATTTAATGTTAAAATGGCAGAAATATATAAAAACAAATTCATCTATCAATCCTCTGGGCGCCAAAACGTTAGTCTCATAAATCCAAACTGTCTCCCGTCTGCTCAAAGCTCTAATAAAATGTCCTCCCCTCCAATGTGGTCTGACTACTTCTACCCGCCAAAATTTCAATGAACTGGGGTCTTTGTGGTGTACAAGTTTGAAGTGTTTGGAGACATTGTGGGTATCTTTCCCTTTTTTATATTGGGTATTTGCTCTCTTAATCTTCCTCTGAGTTCTCTAGATGTGCGCCCCACGTATTGGAGGCCACATCCACATTCAAGCATGTACACCACTCCAATAGTACTGCAGGTGATTAAATCTGTAATGGTGTGTTGTTTTCCTGTGCTAGTGGCTGTGTATTCCATAATTTTACGGCTATTCACTTTGCTGTGTTTACAGGCGGAACATTTTCCACATGCATGAAAACCTTTTAAGAATTTAAACATATTGTTCTTTATAGGTACTGGGGCATCAATCGCACCTGATGAGATTTTATCCTTCAATGATGGTGCTTTTTGGTATATAAATTTCAGAGTGGTTGGTATATGTGGTCCTAATACTTTGTCTCTTTGTAGTAAATTCCAATGTTTTTTAAAAATTTGTTCAATTTCTTTATCCTGAACGTTGTAGTTCAACAGGACTTTGAAGCCTAATCCTTGTTCCGATCTATTGGTATTGCTAGTTCGATCCTTAAGAAGCAAGTTTCTATTCATTAATGACACTTCGTCTCGAACATGATGTACCTCCTCTTTGTTATAGCCCTTTTCTTCGAACCTCCTCACCAGGACCTCTGACTGTTCTACATAATCTGGTATACTGGAACAATTCCTCCGTATCCGTATACATTGTCCTTTGGGTATGTTTTTAAGCCAGGTTTTGTGATGGCAACTATCCACCAGCAAAAAAGCATTGTGGTCGGTGGTTTTTAAATGATTTTGGGTTACTAATTTTCCCATCTCATTTTGGATTTCTAGATCCAAAAAATGTACCTTTGTATCACTGATGTTCCATGTAAGTACTATGCCCTTCTGGTTGTAATTCATATGTGTAATGAATCTATCCAATGAGGTGCGACTTCCTTTCCACACAATCACAATAAATCGACTATAAATTACGAATTCCTCCGGTTTGGGATTAATAACATGTTGGTGTTCCCAACGAGCCATGATCAGATTCGCAACGCTGGGTGCGACTCTGGCCCTCATTGCAACACCTTTGGTTTGGAGGAAGTATCCCTTAAGTCCCTTTTTGGAAAGTAGACAGTCCAGGGTATTTTGTAAGAGGCATGGTGAGTTTTTTAACTTGTAATTTTTTGTCACATTTTTGGTAAAATTAAGAAATTCAATGATTGTTTTATTTTAACAAAGTTGTCATTTTAACAAGTAATGTTTCTGGTGCCCTGGAGCACAAGAAAAGTGAAAACACCCACAAAATGAAGACATTTTGAAAAGCAAACATGCCAAGGTATTTTCTGAAAAGGCATAGTGAGTCTTTTGAAAGTGTAATTTTTTGACACAAGTTTTTGTAAAATGCAGGAAAGGAAATTAAAATGTAATTAGTTTGGGTCAGAGAACAGGAGACCTGGATAAGAAATTACTAAAAACAGAAGCTAAATGGATTTTTCGGCTAGGATCACGTGCCCCACAATGAATAAATGAGGCTTCACCTACCTGCCTTTTGTGGGAGAATAGTTGTATAGAGCATCTGCCATTTATTTATTTTTATTTTTTTATATAGTCATTTTGGATTAGAAGTGTGCAGACTTCAATTAAAGACTCGTAAAAACAGTAAGCTTCTATTGTAGAGACGTATAGAGGATGTTAATAAGAATGAGAAAATGGCATATATAGAATAATAAGGACCGATGGAAGTGAGAGAAAGGAATCTTTCTTCCCCATTAGTTCCCCAAATAGGTGGAGCTTGTCCGTGAACGGTGCAAGCGTGCATACTGATGACAATGACGTTGCAGGGATGTTTGTGTTATGCGTCCTGGACAACCAAGACAGTGGAGACATCCATAAAATTACCACATTTTGGAGAGTAAACAACCCAAGGTATTTTTTAAGAAGCATGGTGAGTCTTTTGAAGACTTCATCATTTTGCCAAAATTTTTTGGAATATGCAAAAAGAAAATGAAAATATATTTCTTTTAACACAAAGTTGACAATTGAATGTGATATTTCTCACACACAGCATGGGCATACTTAGAATTACACCCCAAAAAACTTTCTACCACTCCTGCTGAGTATAATGATACCACATGTGTGAGACTTTTTCAGTGCCTGGACTGGTTTTGTACCTCACATTGTATCTTGTGTTTTACCTAAATCAACCAATTGTGTCAAAACCAATATACTGTATTAGTCGCCTCTTTACGTAACATCAGGGACAATAGCTTAGTGTAGTGTCACCTATAGCAGTCCCAGTTTCTATAGGCCAGACAAGCCTAGGCTATTGGTATGTGGCTGCCTCTAGGTTCACTGACCAGGAAGTACAGGAGTGTCACACCTACCCCTAGCATAGATGGTCAGGCACTATAGCTAGCTCTGTGTTCTTCAGCTAAAGCAGCCCCCTTTCCCAAAAAGGCAAGCAGGCCTACCATTACTCGGTTGCCCCTAGGTCTTAATCACAATGCTCTAGGGCCTGGCCATCACACCAGGACAGGCATGAGCTAAGCACAGCAAACAAGTACTTTCAGTTGGCAGACAGGCAAAATGGTCTAAAGGCAGTCTGGATTCAGGGCAGGCAACATTCAGATGGTCAAATCTGTAGTCAAAAGGCAGGCAGAGTTCAGAGATAACTAGGAAATCCAAACTTGCTGGCAGCATGGGGATTGGGTGAAGGTAAAGGTCAGGGAAGGGAACAAGGCACATAAACTGGGATCTTGAAGCATGTGTTGCAAATACTATCACATGCATGACACTAAGGGCTTGGCAGGCTTAAAGCAGGTTTGGACTACACTCAAAGGCTCTGTCTACAGCAATCACCCTTCAGGTGGACAGTCAGACAGGGAGAGTGTAACTCATTCAAAAGCGGAATACTAGAATGATACCAAAAGCATGAATTAGGAGCATTACATGCTCCTGAAAAAGGGGCTGAGGAAAGGAAGAACAAAAAAGTTCCTTGATGACTGGAGTGGTGGTGATCAGAGACACTTTAACCACTTTCCCCATATGGATGTACCCGTACATCCTCTGGTTTAAGTAGTTCTACCAGGTCATGACTGTACCCTGGTATCTTTTTTTTTTCAGCAGGAGATGCTGAATAATGTAAAAGTAACCTGAGCAGCTAAATAGCCACTGGATCGCTTTTATAAGTGGAGGAAGGTGGTTCCCCCTCCCTGCCACCACCACTTTTCAGGGAGGAATGGAAGTTCCCCGATCATCTCTATTGTCTATGAAACTGTAAGTGATGGGAATTTTCCATCCCGCACGCATATATAAACAGCTAATGCACAACACATGTGGGGTATCACTGCGAACGTCACAGCGAGAGCAATAATTTTAGCACCAGAGCTCCTATGTAACTCTAAACTGGTAACTTTTAAAGGCTTTTAAATCATTGTCTAGGAAGATTTTTAAGTACCGTAGTGTGTTTCCATTCCATGGGAGGTATGCCAATTTAAAGCGTGACATTTTAGGTATCTATTTACTCAGTGTAAGATCATCTTTTATATTTTACCAAAAAATAGGGTATTATATTGTGTTTGTGTGCACTAAACTTGCCAAAGAATTTGCATTTGAAAAACTGCTGCACAAATATTGTGTGACATAAAAAATTGCCCCCCCCCCCCGAGTCTTTGCTTTCAGAATATATCAAATTTTTGGGGGTTCTAAGTAATGATGTTGTATCTTTTATATGAGAACTGTCAGAATAGGCTTGGAAGGCAAATGGTTAACTAATGTGACAGTGATTAGGGACAATATGAGTGGTGTGGCAGTGATCAGGGACACTTGGACTGGTGTGGAGGTGATCAGGTACACAAGGATTAGTATGGCAGTGATCAGGGACACTGTAACTGGTGAGGAGGGGATCAGGGACAAAATTACTGGTGTGGCAGTAATCACGGACAATATGACCGGTGTGTCAATGAACAGGGACAATATTATTGGTGTGTCAATGATCAGGGACAATATGACTGGTGTGGCGGTGATCACGTACATTGTGAGTGGTGCGGCAGTGATTGGCCACACTGTGAGTGGGTGGCAGTGATTAGGGAAAATATGAGTGGTGTGAGGGTTAAGGGACACTGTAACTGGTGTGGCAGTGATCACAGACACCGCAACTGGTGTCGCGGTGATCACAGACAATGTAACTGGTGTGGCTCTGATCAGAGACACTATAACCAGTGTGGCGGTGAGTAGGGAAACTTTGAGTGGGTGGCGGTGATTAGGGATACAAACTGGTGACAGTGAGTTATTTTACAATTTATTTACAATTTATTTACATACTGTCATACTTGCAGCACATAGTGACACTGTACTACTCTGGGGGTGTGATCAGGGTTTTTTTTTACACTGTAATTGCTTTTACAGTTATGAAGGCTGTAAAAGCAATAATTTCTCACTCTCTCTGGCTGCATTCCTGAAGCCATTGAGAAAACTGTAATAACTGTAACTGGCTGTTGTGAATGGCCTTGTACCATGTGATCTCTGTAACCAATTACAGGGATCACACAGTAGTAAACAATGATTTCAGTAAGCGGCATACTGTTTACTTCTGTGCATGTGATTGCTGACTGGCTACAGTGATCACATTGTAGCAGTGCCACCCACAGCAACTTGATACACCAACATGATCTTGCCATTGCATGCTCCCGGGGAATGTGCACAAGCGGCAGAAGCAGGGGGACATATGAGTACATCCACCCGCATTGGTGCTCTTCCTTTCTGGCCATTTATGTACTATGGATGAATGGGAAGTGGTTAGTAAGCCAGCCCAGTAGCTGCATCCCTACATTGAGATGGTGTCATGTACCTGATAGGAGACTGATATGATGAGGTTGGCCTCTCTTATATCTCCAGCCCTGGCCTTACTGACATTGGAACGGGGGTACTGAGGGACAGGAGGAACAAGAGTGGCAGCAGTTGGTGATAGAAGAATTGTGCAGCCAGAATAGGAGATCCTGGGAAGCAGGTGGACCATCTGGACAGAACCAGTAGCTGTGCTCAGGAAACCAGCCGACATTAAAGGGGCACTCCACTTGTGCTGCAGGTTCAGGGAGAATGTCTTGTCAGAACTCTTAGCAAAGTGCAGAGCAGGTGCAGTGGATATCCACAGGAGCACCCAAACAGAAAAGACAGCCAGGATTGAGGGTAGAAGAGTGGTCACAGGAATAGCCAGGGTCATCAACAACTGGACAGTGAGGTTCCAAATCATAAGTAAACTTGAAGTCAGGAACAGAGCTGGGGTCAGGAATAAAGCCATAAATTAGAAGCAGGATCCAAGATGAGGTGAGGGCAAGCCGGGTCAGCAATGTGGGAAACACACAGGAAGAACGCAGGATGCAGGGAACAGCTGAAAGTCAGCACTTAAATACGAGGAGAAGTATCCTTAAATAGCCTGTCTGGCGCCAACATGCACTGCGCACAAGCGCCTGATCACTATTCTGCTAATAATTCCACGCGCATGCACATTTCTGCGAGCCAAATATTTGTTAAGCATTCTCTGACAGATAGGTTTGGAGAAGGGGATATTTTTGGCAATTAAGCACTTTATTAGGAATTTGTCTGAATCATATAGTGTACACTAGGTGAATGACTTGATATTGGATTTCTATTGATTAACCACTTGCTACCCGTGCTATGGCCGAATTACAGCGACAGCATGGTGGTCCAGTTCTGGAAGGGGTCATATGATGTTCTCCCATGATCGTGCCTGCTGCGCACCGACTGCTGTGCCTGGATGGACACAGCTGATCACAGGTTGGGGTAAAGGGCCAATCACAGCAGAACTTTACCACATGATAAGCTGTGTCCAATGACAACTGATCATGATGTAAACAGAAGCCAGTTATCGGCATTCCTATTCTCACACTGACAAGGTGAGGTGAGGAGAGGTGGGCCGATAACTGGCTTGTGTGAAAGGGGCATCTACATTGATAATCAGGGCACTGATTATCAGTGTCCTGATTATCATTGCAGTCCCAACAGTGCCCACCAGCACTGCCTATCAGTGCCCACCAGTGCTTCCAATCAGTGCCCACAAGTGCTGGCAATCAGTGCCCTACTAGTGCTGCAAATCAGTACTGCCAATCAGTGCCTCCTCATCAATATCACCTATCAGTGTCGGCTACCAGTGCCCATAAGTGCTGCCTATCAGTGCAGCCTCATCAGTGCCCACCAGAGCTGCCTCATCAGTGCCCATCAGTGCTGCCTCATCAGTCCTGCCTATCAGTGCCCATCAGTGCAGCCTCATCAGTGCACTTCAGTGAAGGAGAAATATGACCTTTTTGCAAAATATATTACAAATTACAATTACAAACTATAAAATAAAAAAATATATATTTTCAAAATTTTAGGTCTTTTTAAATTTATTTAGCAAAAAAATTAAAAACCCAGTGGTGATTAAATACCGCCAAAAGAAAGCTCTATTTGTGTGTAAAAAATAAAAAATGTTTATATGGGTACAGTGTAGCATCACTGAGTAATCGTCATTTATGAGACAGCGCTGAAAGCTGAATATTGGCCTGGGCAGGAAGGGAGTAAAAGTGCCAAGCGGTTATGTTTTTCAACATCTAAAGATCCGGTATACACTTTAATATTGTGTAACATGATGTGAACTCTAATGTGGGTTTACTAACAAAAGTTCTTGCAAAAGCTTTTAAATAAATGATGAGACTGAAATGCCAAGATTTTACAAAAAAAAAAAAATATGTAATTTAAAAAAAAAAAATCATATTTGCTATTTATCAAGCTATAGTGTAAGTACAATAGTAATGTTGTTTCAGATTGTTAGTAAAGCTCAGTTTCTTTGAATACAAAAAAATGAAGATAAATGACTACAAGAAAAATGTTATTAAAAGAGCATGCTCGTGCTTTTCTTCTTAACTTATCTTTACACATAAACACATTGATATTATATTAAATCTTGGTGGATTTAAATTCAGAAAAGACCCTGAGGGCTTCCTATAAGCAATGTAATTTATAGATCTGAATAAATATACCAAAAAGACACAATGAGATCTCAGCCGTAAAAAAATGGCTACTTGTTATGAAATACCGAGTGAAGTATTTGCTTAGAAACATAAGCAAATAATTATAAACATGATTATATGAATAAAACAACAGTGCCTTAAAGGAACTGTCACTTTTACATATTTACTTACAGGAGGAATATTTAACTAAGTGGAAAATGTAAATTACATTTTTTTCCCCCCTACAGTTTGTAAATTTACACTTTTAGCATAAGAAGACATTTAACTCCCTTTCTGTTTCAGGGTGGTGCCAGATGGGTGCTTGGGGGTGCTGAAGTACACCCAAAACTTATTTTAAGCACTCCTATAGCACCCCCAAAATTCACATGCCAGTACTTGCATATGTCACAGTGTTTTTTTTATTTTTTATTTCATTGACTGCACATCCTCTATTGCTGCCGGGAGGCTGAGGACTGTTTTTTCCAGTGAGGGGGGTTAAAGCAGATCTGGCCACAAAAGCTAATGACCTTTAGTGAGTCCTTGCAGGCTGGTATCAGAGGTGGATTAATACACAGCCTCTCTGTTGCCTCCTCAGCAGATTTGAAAGCACTGTACCTACCCTTTTCCCCAGCCCGCCTTATTTGACTTCTAAGATTATGTGACAGAGGAGATGTTGGCAGCTGGATGGCAGGGGAGAGAGAGGAGAGAACACAACCTGCTATAGGGGACAGAATGCAAGAGGTACACAGATTCCTGCAGAGTTTTGTTTGCCAACACTGTGTCTAAATGGAAAGTAGCAGCTTCTGCCAGCATGGAGAGAACAAGCTGGTTTCTACAGTGTGGGAAGTAGGGATGGGCCGAAACACCCCTGTTCAGGAGTTCTACTGTGAGCTGAACAAGGGAAATGTTCTAACCCAAACAGGGAACCCCATTGAAGTCTATGGGAGCCGAACAGGAAAAATCAAGAGTGCCCATTTTGAAGGCTTATATGTAAGTAATTCACCATAAAGTGGTATAGGGGTCTGGGTACTGCCCTGGGCAGGTTTTAACAAGAAAAAAAAAAAAAACAATCGTTTTTTCAGGAGCAGTGATTTTAATGATGCTTAAAGTGCAATAATAAAAATTAAAAAGAAAATCCTTTAAATATAGTGCCTGGGGGTCCCCTTAACCACTTCCGGACTGCCCACCGTGTATTTATTTCGGTACTTTAACGCTAAATACCGGGGTCATGGCAGCAGTATTTTTCTACATGGCTGGCAGTTCTCTTTCACATAAAAGTGCTCCCAGCAGTGGATTCGCCATGAGAAAATTTATGGGGTTGCAGGAGAGGTGCTCACCCACCTCCCGCTACATCCCAGTCCTTTTCCACGCTTACCGGAGGCGTCGGTAGCAGGGAAACCCAATTTGGGCCTCTCAGGTCCTAGGCAGGAAGTCGAGTGAGGGCAAAATGGCGTCATATGTCACTTCCTCCCAACAGCCCTAAAGGGCCCATTTTTTTTCTTGCAGAAAAAATATATATTTTTTTTTTTTGCTTTTAAATGTTGATGTGAGATCTGAGGTATTTTTGACCCCAGATCTTACATTAAAGAGGACCTGTCCTGCTTATTTCTATTACAAGGGATGTTTAACTTTAACTTGTAAACAGCAAGTGTCAGAAATAGGCCTGGTCCTTAAGTGCTTAACCGGTTGCCGATCGCCACATGACTATATACTGCGGCGGTCAGCCCCGGCCAGGCAGAGTGACGTAGGGGTAAGTCACTCGCCTGTCACTGACTTGCGAGCCAATTGCGGGCGGGCGGGCGCGCGCCCGCCCCGGCTCGTTCACTGACAAGTCAGTGCGTGTGACCGGCGGACCCGATCGTCCGCCGGTCACTCACGATCGCTCCGGTGAAGGGAGAAAGGCGGACGGCTTATGTAAACAAGCCATCTGTCATTCTTCCCTGTGTAAAAATGAAGATCAGACGGTTCTACTATGTAGGACCGTTGATCTTTGTTTTTACACCAATAGCTATGTCCCTTTACAGTTAGAAACATGCCCCTAGGACACACTTAACCCCTCCCTCTCCAATACAGTTAACCCCTTCCCTGCCAGTGTAATTTTTGCAGTAACAGTGCATATGTATAGCACTGATTACTGCAGTAATGTCACTGATAACCCCAAAAGTGTCAAAAATGTCAGTCAAGGGTCCGATCTGTCCGCCGCAATGTCGCAGTACCGCAAAAAAATCGCAGATCGCCGCCATTACGCGTAAAAAAAAAACATCAAAAATTACAAAAATCTTTCCCTTTGTTAGTAAACGCGATAACTTTTGCGCAAACCAATCAAAATACGCTTTTTGTGATTTTTATAGAAAACATATGTAGCATAAAACAAATTGGCCGAAAATGTTAAAAAATTTTGATTTTTACATTTTTTTTGGGGAATTTCATATAAAAAAATGTGAAAAATATTGTTATTTTTGCAAAATTGACGCTCTTTTTTTGTTTATAGCGCATGATCAAAAAATCGCACAGGTGATCAAATACCACCAAAAGAAAGCTCTGTTTGTGGGAAAAAAAGGACATCAAATTCGTTTAGGTACAGCATCGCACGACCGCGCAATTGTCCGTTAAAGTCACGCAGTAAAAAATCGCAAAAAAAAACCCTGGTCTTTTAGCAGCCAAATCCTCCGGGGCTTAAGTGGTTAATGCGCCTGTAAAGTGGCGCATCTGTAGCATGTATAAAACATGGTACAGCAAAAATGACATTTCTAAAGCAAAAAAAAAAAAAAAAATGAGTCAAATTCCATTTAAAATGGCTCGTGTTTAAAATTGCAGACACCTGGCTATTTAAAAAAAAAACAAAAAAAAAAAAACAGTGTGGGCCCCCCCCCCCTCAAAATCCATACTAGACCCTTATCCAGAAATGTAGCATGGCAGGTCAGGAAAGGGGGGAGAAGAGCGAGCGCCCCCCTCCTGAACCATATCATGCCACATGCCCCCAACATGGGGGGGTGGCTGCTTTTGGGCAGGAAAAGGGCCTTTTCCCAACAACCCTGAGCTGTGGTTGTCGGTGTGTGCGGGCAGGGGGCTTATCAGAATCTGGAAGCCCCCTTTAACATTGGAAAAAGTGTACAAAAGTGATAACCACACAAGAAATCATGCAAAGTCACGTGATGTAAGAAGGGGGTAGGGCCACCGAGTGATATAATCAGGTGGCCTCGCCCCTTGCCTATATAAAAAATGCCAAAGAGCGGACATACAGCAGAAGGCCTCCCAGGAGGTGAGAGCATTTTTTCTTTTTTCAGGTCAGCGGGCGACATGATTGACGATTGATTTACATCGAGGGGCCCTATTTTTTTATTTTTTAATAAAGGATTTGTCAAAAACTGTCTTGTGTGGTTATTCCTTTGGTACACATTGTTTTGTGAATAGGTACCGATACCGATTCACATCTGAGGGCTTCCAGATTCTGATAAGCTCCCTGCCCACACACCCTGACAACCACAGCCGAGGGCTCCCCCCACCCCAGAGCACCCCCCCTCCATGTTGAGGGTATTTGGTATGGTTCAGGAGGTGGAGGCGGTCGCTCGCCCCCCCTTTCCTGACCTGCCAGGCTGCATGCCCAGATAAGGGTCTGGTATGGATTTTGGGACGGGACTCCCCTCCAAATCCACACTAGACCTGAAGGATCTGGTATGGACTGGGGGGGACCCCACGCCATTTTTTTCTTTATTTTTTTACCGGAACTTTTTTCAGCGGGGAAACCCATTGACAGCTGATGACTCATCGGTTGTGAAGGACGCTTTCCAGACCCACTCCTTAACAACCAGCGTACACTGCACTGATTGGGCAATGTGCAGTGTATTGCTGCTAAATGAATGAGCTAGTGAGCCCCCAGGATTATTCCAAGCATCTGAGCTCCTATTGAATATCTTCATATACACATGCCATATATGATTACACCTGGCGGACTCCCTTGTTTGTCAATTAAGCCTGCTGAGGTCTATCCATTCAATTGGGTGACCACATATATTTGGTAAGCGGCCTTTTTGGATGTTTTTTGGTGACCTATTCACGGGGTGCTTTACATCTTCCACATTCATCAACGAAGTGGTGTCTCGCCTGCTGGGATCTGTGGTTCTTCTCCCTGATTTTGGCTTTGCATGTGGTATATGCTTATTAATGAGGTTCTTTATGTGAGTGCAATACCTTGTCTTTTGTTTTATGTAACTGTGTGTACTGTATCACGCTATGTCCTTGAAACCTTTTTTTACATATGGTCTCTGAATATTTACTACTGAGTGTCCTCTACTACATACCGTATTGAATTACACCTGATGGATCCCGTCATTACCAATTAAAACATGCTGAGGTCTATCCATTAAATTGGATGACCATCTACATCTGGTAAGCAGCCTTTTAGGTCATATCCTAGAGTGCAATTCTATTTCCATCCAGTAAACGGAGTGGCATCCATATGCCCGAACTTGTGGTTCTTCATACCAGTATTTCTTCACAGCAAACGGAGTGAAATTTATATGCTGGGACTTGTGGTTCTTCATATTAGTACTTCTTTCACTTTTGGATTTATTTGGCACATTCACTGGGACTGATTAAGTGGACTGAATAAGGACTTATAATTCACTTTATAATTTTTTAATTTTATTCACATAATATGGTTTATTTTTTGAGCATTACACACTGATAATATTTGATTATTTTTCTAATTTATATAAATTAATGGGTTAAGCGCTATACATATATATACAGTATTGCTAGGTGTTGGTCAGGGCCAACACCTGGCGAACACCCTGCAAATTCGGATGTTCAGCGAATGGCCAAACAAGCAAATGTTCGGTCTTAACTCATGCTTGCCCATCCCTAGTGGGAAGGTTAGCAGAGCAGCTTTTGAGAACAAAATTGTTTATCCAAACCATCCATGCTTTATTCTGACAACAGCAAGACTTGTGGTATAGATTATCTGTGGGACAGACAGAACACCGACATCATTCATTTAAATAGATTTGAATGATGCGCGCTGCATCCAAATAGCAAAAGCTGCTGCAACCACTTTATATGTTCCTACACCAATAAAGATAAAAAAATATTGTGTGATTGCGCTGCTCAAAATACAATCATTAAACTTCTAAAATACATCAAAAAACCACCAAAGAAAATGAATTATAAAGATAAAAAAATATACAGAATGCAGGGATCCCACTAATTAAATAAATATTAAATTAATTCATGTGTTCGGAGCCAAGTGACGTAATTTTCGCATCAGTGTCCAATGTCGGAAGCCGCCTTATAGTATATAAGTGCCTGCATAAGCATTTTAAATGCTCTTTTTGTCTTTTTTTCCACATGAATAAGGTGGATTGATGTGGAGGATCAATCTTGGGGATGTGTGACCTTACAGAGGACCTCTACACTTGCATAGTTGACATGTTATGGTGAGCATGTATTTCACCTGGTGACAGAGCACTGTTTGCTTGTGGTGGAGCACAGAGTGTATTGGGTTAAATAAGAGTCTAAATGGAAGATGTTCTATTATATCACCTTGCTTTGACTTTTGGGTACTTTTTATATTCACTGGTGTGATCTGGTACATATTGAAGTCATATTTGCACATGTATATATTTTATATTGATTTGATATGATTTTTTTCACATTATTTGTAAGCTGGTGGTTAGGCAGATATTGTTGACCTTTGTTTACATGAATGAATGTATTATTTATTTAGTTAGTGGGACCCCCTGTACAGGGAGTCTGTATGCATATATGTACTGTACTTTCGACTGGGGTTTTTTATGTTTTTTAGATTGTTGATTTAGATGTTGATTGCTTTTTAAGCAGCGCAATCCCACTGTAACAAACTCACTTAGGACAGGGGCTTTTGGAGGGGACTGCAGAATAGCCTCTTGCCTATTGACTATGGGCCCTGGCTTGTGAGGGAACACTGCTCTTTGTAGGGTGTATGCTGGGAGGACCCTTGGAGTAATGTTACTTTGGATTCAAGTCCACATCTCCCCAAGACACACAGACTCTGGGACTCTTGCCTATTACCAATAGGGGACTGCTCCGCACAGTTAGACTCATGGCAGATGCTAATGTCATAACCTCAACCACCTGTCTTCCACACTTTGTTGATTGTTGTTCACCTATTGTCTACTGTGGGGATGTGTTTACACTTATAATAATGTGTATTATACTTCATAAGCTCGATGACGGCAAGTCTGCTAGTTAATTAGCTCAAGTTAATTAAATCACTGTCATCTATTAGTTGCTAGTTTGGAAGTAGAATACTGTTTGTGTTTCTTGTTCCTTAGATATGTTAATTATATTTTTGTACACACTTGTACAGTATCTGCATATGATAATGTAATCAAGCATCTGACCTGGAGGGGTATATATTTGGTGTCAGTTAGTTCAATAAATGTTTCAGATCTTCTAAAAGCTATTCTCGGATAGTTTTGTATAGAGGCAGCAAGAATATCTGATATCTACATTCAAGACTGAAGGAAGCATATACTGATGGAAGCCCACAAGCACATTGTGGGCTTGTGGTTCCGTTACACACACATTATTTTTTTATAGACATCGAACATTCCTTTCTGCCAGCACAAGTCATAGTTCTTACAGAGACTCTAACAGGGAGAAAAGAATGCAAGATGTCTATGTGTTCTGTCAATCCATCCATCCCTCTGCTTGCTTTATCTTTAACATAAACATTGGTGGTATCACAATGCAAGAAGAATGGATTGAAAAAAAGGATATTGGCCTCTGGTGGAATTCTGCTAACCCTCTGTTTCCCACGCTCTAACACGAGCCAAGGCTGTTGTACTTAGCATTCTTCTAACCTCTACACTGTATACGTAGCGCACTCCTGAACTCTGCATTGTGTGTGTACAAACTCCTCTCTGCTGGCCACTGGGTGTGGCAGTCATATATTGGTAGTAAACTGCGGTTAAAAATAAATAAATAAAATGGTCCCCCAGCAGGCTCATGTCACAATCTACTTGTACTTGTACTGTATGCATTGCATTCTAGCAATGAAAAACTTACATAAAAAACGTATCCTTCCAGTATCACCACTGACAAGGAATCCATGTTCACCTGGTCTTCCTCCCAGGTTCGCAAGCTCCAGCCATTTGAATGGCCAAGCTGTGATGACATCACTCCTGAGCATGCATGTTTTCAAAGGAAGGCGCGGTGCGCATGCGCAGGTAATGTCCTTGGCTGCTATGCACATAAAAATATTCTCTAAACAGTGCACATTTGGGAAATATTTACTGTATCTACAGGATACCCTATTTTAGGGCTTACCTGTAGGTTGTTTTGCTTGCATCTAGCAAGGTTACTTTGCGGTATAAACAAGGAAGCTCAGACCTCTGCAGAGTATAAATGTACTTTTACTAAACAAAAGCATGCTGTACATAAAAACTATGACAATATTAGGAACATATCACAAGACTGGCAGATATAACAATGCCTAACACATGAACAGCCTATGGTCTGTAAACAGCAGAAATACGCTTCTTAAACATAAAACCCTTGTCCCAAGAATATCAAATAAATACTTAGCTCTGGTCAGCTTCCAATGGATTTCTGGAACAAACAAACAAGGCATTGCGAAATCCTGGCTCCATCATGGCTGTCCCCACAGCTGAATCCAAGGAGAGAGAGAGAAGGGCCTTTTCTCATGCAAATTCTCCTTTCATAGCCCTGTATACAAAAACACCACCCACAGGATGTGGTCATATCTTTTGACCACTCCTAGGTCACTTTGCAGTAGCACATGGCTGCACATCCCCCCACAACCACATAGCTCATTAAATATGCAGCAGCCATTTTAAAACCACCTGTGGGTGAGAAAGATTATTACACATGTATGAGATCATTTGTAAAAAATCCACAACTGATACAAGGTACAAGACAACAAGGGGAGTTTACTACCTCTTTAAGCTGTGGAATCTGCTGATCCATTGATTGAGCATGTACTATACATCTGAAGGGATGCTGGGATGTGTTATTTCATATAGTAAAATAACTATTTTACAAGCAGTCTGTAGTGCCTTGCTGTAACGATGGATGTCGGAACTTCCTGGATACTGGGGACGCAGAGATGGACATCTGGCGACACTCCCCCGGTCGTGACCCAAGGACGTGATGACGTAGGCAGGCGGCACGTTGTGTTTTCTCTTAGGCCTGAGGAAGAAGCGTATGCTCTGACAAAGCGTCGCCTGCCTACGTCATCACGTTCTTGCGTCACGACCGGGGGAGTGTCGCCAGATGTCCATCTCTGCGTCCCCAGTATCCAGGAAGTGCCCACATCCATCGGCTACAGCGGAGCACTGCAGACTGCTTGTGACACCCGGACGAACTCACCTCACGGACGGACCAGTTAATATGTTATATGTTGCCTTTCTCACCTGCTCAAATTATGAGTATATTGGTGTGTATTGATCCACCTTATTAAACCTTACTTACTGCACTTAGAGTGGCGCCTGTCTTCTTTCTACAGTACCCTACAAGTTTTTCTTCTCACTTGTGGCAGAGCAGCCTTCAGTGCCCAAGCACTTTTTATACATATGGACTCAATATGGACTTTTTCATGTGTATATGTGCATTAGACATTTTGATTGTAAGGTAGCAACTGTTGGTTTCCCTCTCTTTTCTTTGCGCCAGTATACCATATTGTTTGGAACAAAATAATTGAATGCAGAGAAAACTAATAGCTGTGAGAGGCGGGTAATGAGAGTTCAGTTCAGGAGGAGAGGGAATTGATTGATGATTGAAATTGATCAAACAGGTAATAGAGGTGGGCTCAAGATAGCTGCTGCAATTTCAAAAGGTTATATTATGGAGATGTAAGTTTGCAGGAAGTTAAAAGTAATCAATTTCAACAAAGGAGTATACTGCTACAAGTGTGGGGAAAAAGAAGGCAAGGCTGATGTTTATGTTTAATCAATGATTATCTGGCAATGTCTCTTTAACCACTCACAGACAGTCAACCATACATTTAATGCCCAACATCCCCGGGTTTAGCGATGTATCCATACGCTGCATCAAACTTCCAGGTTTACAGCCATGTGCACCTGCACCCCCTACCTCCAACCACAGCATGGGTGTTTTTAGCAAGCTCACAGCCAATGATTTTGGCTGTGAACCTGCTGATGGCTGTGGCCAATTACAGCAGACATCTGTGTGTGTTAGTAAAAACACAAGCCAAATCTGGCTGTTTTTTCTTCTTATTCCAAAGCTGAAATCAGGGAGGAAAGCCTGCCAGATCTGTGCATAAAGGCAGCACACATACATTTGTTAGGGTTTCAGTTCCCCTTGATTGCCCTCCTGATCATTCCTGTCACCATCAGTGTACAGTATGTATTCACTGATCACTGTATTAGTGTCTGTAGTGACATCAGATAGCATCAGAGTCAGTTAGTGCCCCTTCCAGCCAGGGTCATCTAGCACCAGATTACCCACACACTATCCCAGTAATGCCCCATACACACGTGCAGATTATCTGCAGACTTTTGTCTGCAGACTTACCAAAACCATATAATATGAGGTCAAACCTAAACACTTTCAATTTGTATGCAATCCGGCAGGCCCTTGCACTACATAGAAAAGGTAAGTCTGCAGACAAAAGTCTGCAGATAATCTGCACGTGTGTATGGGGCATAACAATCTAAGTGACTGATAACCGCCATTATTAGTATAGTGTCTTCATGGAAAAGTGTTTTGATCATGATCAGAACTATACCAGTGTTCCCAAAAAACGGCACTTGCATTTAGACTCTCCCCCCCTTCCTGCGCCCCCCAACAAGTGCAGTGTCATTTTCAATTTTTTTACTGCCACTTCTGCTACATTGTATGCAAAACCACAATGCTAGTAAGATCAGGCCTAATCTCTGTTTTAATTTTATTTCTAGCATGCAAGCAATCCATGATTGATAGCCAGGAGCTCTTTTTCCTATAGTCGCCACTAGGTACCTGTAAAGTTAGTGCCCATAAATTCCAAAGATAGGTACACTAGTGAGGAGGCATACAGGATTCTGAGCATGACAGATGAAAGTGAAGTGGAGGCCTTTCTGTCAGAATCAGGCTCTAAATATGAACATGCAGAAAGCAGCAGCACCCTGACAGCTAGCTTGAATGATGATGAAGAGGTCTCTGCTAAAACCTGGCGTACCCGACCCCATGTTGAAAAAGTACTAGAAACACATAATTATGCTTAGATGCAGCAGGGCACAAGTACTAGTGCTGCGCTACTTTTTGGTGATCTGGCAAATACCAGCAGCCTAGTATATCCTTACCTTTTAGATACCAGTGCTACAGTATTTCATGGTGAAGTTGCTCACATCGGCAGTGCAATACAAGCTGGTAAGGTGGCTTGCACTGGTAGCGTCATGCAACAGCAGCCACCAAGAATTTGAGCATAGGCCCGTGGAGCTCATAATAGCCTTCCAAAGGTGCTTGCAAACCCTAATTGGCTTCCCCCAGATTTAGCAGCACCCAATATACCTGTATTCACAGCCCAGCCCGGGACTCAGATGGAAACAGCAAACCTAACCCCTGGATTTTGTTTATAATTATTTCACCGAAGACCTCTTTAGTTTTATTGTGGACCAAAGGAATGTTTATACCCAACAGTACATAGACTCCAATCGCAATTCAATTCTTGCCAGGCAATTGCAGTGAAAACCGTTTTCTGAATTTAAAGTTTTTGTTGGGCCTAACCCTTAACATGGCTATACAAAAAAGAATGAATTGTGGTCATATTGGTCCACAGACCCAGTTCATCTTATGCCCATGTTCTTTGCTGCAATGGCCAGGCAGAGATAGGATATAATAATGCATTTTAGGCATTTCAGTGACAATAGCCTCTGTCGTCCCCCGGGGTGACCCTAGGTATGATTTGCTCCACAAAATTTGGCCCCTCTTAAATTACCTGTCCAAGAAATTTGCAGATTTGTATATACCCCAACAAAACATCTGCATAGACGAGTTCCTTGAACATTTTACTGGCAGGCTTGCAATTAAAAAATATTTGCTGCAACACATAATGGATTTTGCTGCTATGCATGCTTGCAAAAAAGGTAAAGAAAAAAAACAGCAATTGTTAAAACCTCTAAATGTGAAGATAATAATAATAAAACAATGAATATTTACACAAACATATTTAACAAAAGCATAATGGAAGCTTTAAAGTTTGCAGGGCCTTACTCCATGCATAATGGATAGCGCTGTTCACAGTAACTAGTAACATTACAATGTATGGTTGGTGTATAACATTACACAGTTCTTTGCACATCTAGATCTGTTTGGAATGTCACTACTCCATCCTTCATTTATAAATAAAAAGGTCATGGTATGTGAGTAAGATTGGAAAGGCATACTGCATTTTTACCTTCCGAACAAAGCTGTCAAGCATTGATTTGTATTTAAAAGGCTGACACTTCGTCCTTGAAAATAATTACTAAAAAATCTTGTCACCAGTTCCCCTTATACAAAGAGATCTTAGCAAGATGTTATCAAAAGTTTAGAAAAAGGCATATGATACAAAATATACCTTCCAGGAATTTTGCCGAGAACTGATAAACAGGTAACAGCTTTTCTCTAAATTGTTATTATATCCTATTGCTAAACCTAATATTGTTTGATCATATGTCATGAAAACAAATGTTATGACATTCTAACATTTACAAGTTTAATTACTAAGAAAATAATCTTAATCCTGGCCAATGTTCTTTTTTGACATGATAAATAAACTAAAATGACCCACTGTTGGCTGGATGACTGCACCAGTGTCAACCAATAGTTTAAATATTGTGGGTGTTGTCACTTGACTTTCTCAATTTTTTTAGTCAATACACTTATTACATAGGCATAACTGAGATCTATATAAAAGAGAAGTATGGGATTAGAGGAAAAAAAAAAAAAACAATACTTACCAGGATGACTGCAGCACTGATTTCAGCTGTAGCTGTCCCCTGCTGCCTCTAAGACTGAGAACAGATCAATCAAACACTGCTGATTACTCAGCTCTTGGTTTTTAGCCTGCAGTGACTGTCATTCACCAGCTTTCTTCTCTGCCCCTCCAGCACTCACTGGAGGGGGTGGGAGCAGCTGGCTCAGGCTCTCAGTGGCATGCTAACAGACTGAACCAGCTGCCGATCCAGGCTTCTGAGCAGATCCTGACCATATGGTCAAGATCCTTTTAGAGCCTGGACCGGGTCTGTGACATCAACCAACAGCGGTCTTTAGCCAGCTGTTGGCTAAAAACAGGTCACAGTAATACAGAACTAACTGCAGTCCTGTGATCCATAGCAGAAGTATACACAAAAAAGCTTTGCCTATACTTGTTTGGCATAACTAAGTTATTTATTTGTTTATTATTGTACAAATACTTATTCCAGCATGCTTGAAAAGCTATGTATAAAAGGACATAGATCATTCCCATTCCTTTTATCAGTTGGCAACTACCCTATTGTAGCTTTACTGCTACAGGGGGGTTACTTTGTGCAGAATCACGTGTATATACAGTATATACATATATGTGATTCTGCACTTTCAGATGGCCGCACTAGCGCGTGTACACCGCTGGTGTGCTGTTAATGCTGTAATTAGTGACAGATAATTCGATCAGCGGGTGCTGGCCAATAGATGACTGCTGGCACACGCTAATCAGAGAGGAGACACACTGGATGGAGCTCTTCATATGTAAACAATGCAGAGCTTTGTCCTGTCAGCAGGGATTTGCTGGCATTTGTTTCCCTGCAAAGCAGAGATTAAAATCCATCACATCCCTTTGTGAAAGCAGCACACTGTACACACAAAACACTGGTTAAGCACACATTTAACCCTTTGATCCTCCTAGATGTTTAACCCCTTCCTAGCCAGTGTCATTAGTACAGTGACAGCGCATTTTTTAGCATTGATCACTGTATTAGTGTTACTGGTTCCCACAAAATGTCAAAAGAGTCAGCTAGCGTCAAATTGACCACTGCAATATTGCAGTTCTGCTATAAGTCACTGATCGCTGCCATTAATAGTATAAAAAAAATCAATAAATATATTCCATAGTTTTACCAAAATATGTAGCAGAAATACATATTGACTTAGATTTTTTTTTAATTCTTTTATTTGATATGTTTTATAGGAGAAAGTAAAAAATATATATATTTTTTTTCAAAATTGTTTATATGTTTTCATTTATAGTGCAAAAAAATAAAACACCCAGTAGTAATCGAAAACCACCAAAAGAAAGCTCAATTTGTGGAAAAAAAATGACATAAATTTTATTCATGTACAGCATTGCATGGCCACACTATTTCCAGTTAAAATAAGGCAGTAACACAACTTTCACTATAGGATCTATTTATAAAGGTTTTCACAAAAGATTGAAAATTCAAAGAATGTTTACAAAAAATGTAACATTTTTTCCAATAGGACTAGGTATAAACATTTATAATTAGATCTCTATGAGTGTGCTGCTTCAAATGTGTTGACTAAGTTGGAAGGAACATTATTGTAGGCCCTAGAATTCCAGCCATACAAACACACATGTGTAGATATTCAGTGGCATTCCTGTGAAGGGAGGAGTTGGACAACACAGTACCCTCACATAAGGGCCATACACCCTATAAGATTTTCTGAAGACTTTTTCCTTCAGATTTACCTTTTCTATGTAGTGCGAGGGCCTGCCAGATTGCATACAAATTGAAAGTGTTTAGGTTTGACCTCATATTATATGGTTTTGGTAAATCTAAAGGAAAAGTCTTCATAAAATCTTATAGTGTGTATGGCCCATTAGAGAGTGCCTTGGTGCAATTGTGAGTGACATTGGTGTGAAGGCTGTTTACTTTGCATGGGAATTTACTCTTAGCTTAGTGAATGAATGAGAAGTTCTGCTGACTTCTATTATTTAATCATGTGCATGCAAAAATACTGTTTGCTTGTTTTTTCCCCTTATCATTATTTGCAAAATTAATTTTCAACATAATCACTCAGCTAAGAGAAAATTTTATTGGAAAATGAGCATCCTATTTGCCTTTGATAAATCAACTCCCAAGAACAATAAAAGAAGGCACTGAAGGAAGTCACAACTGTCAGGTGGACCGATCACCACCTGACAGTAGAAATATAGTCCAGGCTGATGGGAAAAGAGGTACCAGCACATGACAGGGGTTGATGCTACAACCATCCATTGATCACCAAGACTGGGGAGATTGTTTTTCCAGCCTGCCTCTAAACATGAATACTGAGTACATATTTTCACAGCTTGCCACTGTTCACCAATGCTGAGAAGTAGACCCCCCTCTTCGGTTTGCAGCAGAACTCCCAAACAGGGGAAATGTTCTAACCCAAACGGTGCACCCCATTGAAGTCTATGGGAGCCAAACAAGAAAAATCAATAGTGCCCATTTTGAAGGCTTATATGCAAGTAAAAAGGTTAGGGTGGGTTTCTGAGTACTGCCCTGTGGGACATGTATCAATGCAAAGTTTTTTTAAAAATGGTAGTTTTTTTCAGGAGCAGTGATTTTAACCACTTGCCGACTGCCGTCGGTATATTTACTGCGGCAGTCAGCCGCTCCTGGGCAAACAGATGTAGTACTACGTCGCTCGCCCAGGAGCCTGTAGGGGACGAGTGCACGCTGCCAGAGGGGCGCTCCCACCCCGCTCGTTCATGGGCATCCCAGCGCGTGTGACCGGCGGCTCTGATGTCCGCCGGCCACTCGCGATCCCGCTCAGGAGAGGGAGAAAGGCAGATGGCTGATGTAAACACAGCGGTCTGTCATTCTCCCTGATGTAAAGGCAGAGACTATACAATCCTGCTATGTAGGATCGTATGTCTCTGTGGTTACATCACTAGCCACGCCCCCCCACAGTTAGAAACACGCCCCTAGGGATACATTTAACCCACTGATCACCAATAAAGTTAACCCCTTCCCTGCCAGTGTCATTTTGACAGTAACAGTGCATATTTATAGCACTGATTACTGTAGTAATGTCACTGGTACCCCCAAAAGTGTCAAAAATGTGAGTCAAGGGTCCACTCTGTCCCCCGCAATGTCGCAGTCCCGCAAAAAAAAAATCTCAGATCGCCGCCATTACTAGTTAAAAAAAAAAAACAATAAAAATGACATAAATCTTTCCCGTAGTTAGTAAACGCAATAACTTTTGCGCAAACCAATCAAAATACACTTATTGCAATTTTTTTTACCAAAAATATGCAGCAGAAAACAAATTGGCCTAAAATGTTAAAAAAATTCGATTTTTACATTTTTTTGGGGGAATTTCATATAAAAAAATGTGAAAAATATTGTTATTTTTTCAAAATTGTTGCTATTTTTTGTTTATAGCGCAAATAAATAAAAATTGCACAGGTGATCAAATACCACCAAAAGAAAGCTCTATTTATGGGGAAAAAAAGGACGTCAATTTCGTTTGGGTACAGTGTTGCAGGACCGCGCAATTGTCTGTTAAAATAACGCAGTGCCGAATAACAACATAGGGCCTGGTCTTTGAGCAGCCAAATCCTCCGGGGCTAAAGGGGTTAAAGCGCAGAGGCATTCAGCAGGAGGCTGTCCCAGAAGGCATTAAAGGGGGCTTCCAGATTCTGACAAGCCCCCTGCTGCAGACCCCCATAACCACTGGCCACGGTTGTGGGGATGAGGCATCTGTCCCCATCAACATGGGGACAAGGTACTTTGGAGTGGGGGGCCCATGTTTAGGGCATGTGGCCTGGTATGTGGCCTGAAATGTGGCCTGGTATGGTTCAGGAAAGGGGTGCTCAATTGCCACCCCCCCTTTCCTGACCTGTCAAGCTGCATGCCCGGATAAGGGTCTGGTATGGATTTGGGGGGGACCCCATGCTATTTTTTTTTTTAAATTGGCATGGAGTTTGCCATTTTCTTTTATTTTTGATAGCACTTTTTTTATTATTCAGCTGTCAGCGGGGAAACCCATTGACGACTGATGACTCATCAGTTGTCAAGGATCCCGCAGCCAGCTTCCTGGCCCTGCTCCTTAACAACCGGCTTACACTGCACCCTAATTGGGCAAAGCTTTGCTTAATCAGGGCGCAAAATGCACTGTGCAGCGAACATCCGGCAAACACCCTGCAAATTCAGGTGTTCGCCGAAACAAATCATGCTCAGGCCGAACTGTTCACCCATACCTACGGAGAAGATAATTTTTGCAGCCTGCCACTGACCAGCAATGCTAGGGTGTTTACATTACTACCACTGACAACTAGGAATGAGCTGCCAGTTTGCTTGTTTGGTCAGTTTGGACCTCTGATGGCAGCGAGAAGTGATATATTTAGCAGTGGAACTATTACTACTGCTAAATGTGTCATTACCCCCTTATACTGTTTGTTAAGAAGCATCAGCCACTGGCATAAAACAAAGGGGTGGGGTTTGTTTAAAAAAAAGAAATCAGCTTGGGCACCCTCCTCAATATTGATTTCAGGCCTTGTATAGATTTTAAGGGGAGGGCCCTAAAATCCACATCAGATCCTGATATGAACAAGTGTGTAGCCTCCCTCTTGAACTAGACTCCCCAGGCAAAGTACATTGAAGATCATTTACTAAAACTGGAAAGTGTAAAATCTGTTGCAGCTCTGCATAGAAACCAATCAGTGTCCAGGTTTTATTGCCAAGCTTAATTGAACAAGCTGAATTAGAAAGCTGATTGGCTACCATGCACAGCTGCCACAGATTCTGAGCGCACCAGTTTTAGTAAATCTCCCCCATTGCTCCTATGTTGGTGAGGATAATGGCTTCTTCCCCTCAACCATGGCCTGGTGCTTGTGGGAAGCTTATTGGAATTTAGAAGTCTTCTTGAACAATAAGGGGGCCCCCAGATAGCACCCAATGTGAATGAGTAAGGTGTAAATAGTATCCCTACTTATTCACAGCAGTAAATAAGCACACTGACATTCAAGATACCAGCATCCATTATTCCTTTGAGCACACTAATTTTTCATCGTATCGGCAGGATATGTTTTCCAAGGTTTGATTTTGCTCATAGAGGAATTGACACAGCCAAGTTGTTTCTCTGGCCTGTTAAAACTTTTTTGTTATTACATGCCAACCCTGTGGTTGAAATGTGGTCTCTTTGTATCACAGTCTGAAAAATGCTTTTTCTGGGTCCATGCCTGATGTTGGAAGGGATCATATTTTTAACAGTACTTTAGTTCATCCAGAGTTACTATGTTTTTTTATATATGACTGCTGGAATTTAAATATTTTTTTTCTGGTCTACTTATACCTTTGTTTATACCTTTGTTTAAAATTGGTGACTGGAGGGCTTGTTGAGCTTTATTTGTTAACATATTATTATTACAGGTTGTTGTTAGTGCTGTTAAAGGTGCCAAGGACTCAGTATGTTTATATAAATACAGTGCCTTGCGAAAGTATTCGGCCCCCTTGAACTTTGCGACCTTTTGCCACATTTCAGGCTTCAAACATAAAGATATAAAACTGTAATTTTTTGTGAAGAATCAACAACAAGTGGGACACAATCATGAAGTGGAACGAAATTTATTGGATATTTCAAACTTTGTTAACAAATAAAAAACTGAAAAATTGGGCGTGCAAAATTATTCATCCCCTTTACTTTCAGTGCAGCAAACCCTCTCCAGAAGTTCAGTGAGGATCTCTGAATGATCCAATGTTGACCTAAATGACTAATGATGATAAATAGAATCCACCTGTGTGTAATCAAGTCTCTGTATAAATGCACCTGCACTGTGATAGTCTCAGAGGTCCATTTAAAGCGCAGAGAGCATCATAAAGAACAAGGAACACACCAGGCAGGTCCAAGATACTGTTGTGGAGAAGTTTAAAGCCGGATTTGGATACAAAAAGATTTCCCAAGCTTTAAACATCCCAAGGAGCACTGTGCAAGCAATAATATTGAAATGGAAGGAGTATCAGACCACTGCAAATCTACAAAGACCTGGACGTCCCTCTAAACTTTCAGCTCATACAAGGAGAAGACTGATCAGAGATGCAGCCAAGAGGCCCATGATCACTCTGGATGAACTGCAGAGATCTACAGCTGAGGTGGGAGACTCTGTCCATAGGACAACAATCAGTCGTATACAGCACAAATCTGGCCTTTATGGAAGAGTGGCAAGAAGAAAGCTGTTTCTTAAAGATATCCATAAAAAGTATTGTTTAAAGTTTGCCACAAGCCACCTGGGATACACACCAAACATGTGGAAGAAGGTGTTCTGGTCAGATGAAACCAAAATCAAACTTTTTGGCAACAATGCAAAACGTTATGTTTGGCGTAAAAGCAACACAGCTCATCACCCTGAACACACCATCCCCACTGTCAAACATGGTGGTGGCAGCATCATGGTTTGGGCCTGCTTTTCTTCAGCAGGGACAGGGAAGATGGTTAAAATTGATGGGAAGATGTATGGAGCCAAATACAGGACCATTCTGGAAGAAAACCTAATGGAGTCTGCAAAAGACCTGAGACTGGGACGGAGATTTGTCTTCCAACAAGACAATGATCCAAAACATAAAGCAAACTCTACAATGGAATGGTTCACAAATAAACATATCCAGGTGTTAGAATGGCCAAGTCAAAGTCCAGACCTGAATCCAATCGAGAATCTGTGGAAAGAACTGAAAACTGCAGTTCACAAACGCTCTCCATCCAACCTCACTGAGCTCGAGCTGTTTTGCAAGAAGGAATGGGCAAAATTTTCAGTCTCTCGATGTGCAAAACTGATAGAGACATACCCCAAGCGACTTACAGCTGTAATCGCAGCAAAAGGTGGCGCTACAAAGTATTAACTTAAGGGGGCTGAATAATTTTGCACGCCCAATTTTTCAGTTTTTTATTTGTTAAAAAAGTTTGAAATATCCAATAAATTTCGTTCCACTTCATGATTGTGTCCCACTTGTTGTTGATTCTTCACAAAAAAATTACAGTTTTATATCTTTATGTTTGAAGCCTGAAATGTGGCAAAAGGTCGCAAAATTCAAGGGGGCCAAATATTTTCGCAAAGCACTGTATATGTGCACAATTATTTGATTAAAGATCTTTATTCATTCAGTGTTATCAAATCTCAATTCTTGTGCTTTTCCAAAAAATATATAAATTAAATATTTATAACTTTTAATTTGTATATACACTATATTTAGTTCTGAAAGCTATAGCACCCCTCCCCCCCTCCCCTTCCTGAATCATGGAAAATACATACCCATCTTCAGCAGGTTGAGGTGGATGGACTGGCGTCTTTTTTCAACCTTACCAACTACTGTATGTAACTATCTTGTCATCATTTTCCTCCAAACCAGATGAGAACAGCCCCAATTAGTGATGAGCCAGACACAACCCTGTTCGGTTCGCGCCAGAACACTGTGAACAGGGGAAAAGTTTGTTCAAAGAAAAAAAACTCCATTGAAGTCTATGGGACTCGAAATTCAAAAATCAAAAGTCCTAATTTTAAAGGCTTAATTGCAAGTTATTGCCCAACTAAAGTGTATGGGGGTCCGGGCACTGACCTCGAACATGTAGCAATGCAAATTTTTTTTTAAACAATCGTTTTTAAAGGAGCAGTGATTTACTGATTTTAATGAGGCTTAAAGTGAAACTATAAAAATGAAAAATTCCTTTAAATATCGGGTCCCCTTATGTGCCTGTAAAGTAGCGCATCTGTACTATATATGTAGCCTGCTGCAGCAATACTGACATTTCTAAAGAAAAAAACGTCATATATAAAAATATAGATATAAAATTTAAAATTGCATGTACTTGTCATACAGGTGCAGAAAAATTGGGCCTTTGATGTTGGTGGTGCCTGAACACCGTAACCCCTCACAGTTACTCTTGCTGGGTGCAGGAACGGGCCATGCCGGTAAAAATTCCATACGAATTTGAAATTGCATGTACTTGTCATACAGGTGCAAATAAATTGGGCCTTGGTTGTTGGTGGTGCCTGAACACCGCAACCCGTTGCAGCTACACTTGCTGGGCGCAAGGACGGGCCCTGCTGGTAAAAATTCCATACCAATTTGAAATTGGCAAAGATCAAGTGTATTATCTGTTCTTATCAGTGATCTAGTGGGGGCGCTGTGCTGTCAACTGACCTGACCAAGTTTTGGTGGTGGCTATGCAAACCTGCTGGAGTGATGGGGACCTGGAAGGTTAGACTCGGCAGGAATTGAAATTGAAATTGTGCCTTTGGTGTTGGTGGTGCCTGAACACCGCAACCCTTCACAGTTATTCTTGCTGGGCGCAGGAACGGGACCTGCTGGTAAGAATTCCATACAAGTTTTAGAAATCGCATGTACTTGTCAAGGAGGGGCGGAAAAATTGGGCCTTTGGTGTTGGTGGTGCCTGAATGCCGTAACCCCTCACAGTTACTCTTGCTGGGCGCAGGAACGGGCCATGCTGGTAAAAATTCCATACGAATTTGAAATTGCATGTACTTGTCATACAGGTGCAAAAAAATTGGGCCTTGGTTGTTGGTGGTGCCTGAACACCGCAACCCCTTGCAGCTATTCTTGCTGGGTGCAGGGACAGGCCCTGCTGGTAAAAATTCCATACAAATTTGAAATTGGCAAAGATCAAGTGTATTATCTGTTCTTATCAGTGATCTAGTGGGGGTGCTGTACTGTCAACTGACCTGACCAAGGTTTGGTGGCGGCTATGCAAACCTGCTGGAGTGATGGGGACCTGGAAGGTTAGAATCAGTAGGAACTGAAATCTAAATTGTGCCTTTGGTGTTGGTGGTGCCTGAACACCACAACCCTTCACAGTTACTCTTGCTGGGCGCAGGAACGGGACCTGCTGGTAAGAATTCCATACAAATTTGAAATCGCATGTACTTGTCAAGGAGGTGCGGAAAAATTGGGCCTTTGGTGTTGGTGGTGCCTGAATGCCGTAACCCCTCACAGTTACTCTTGCTAGGTGCAGGAACAGGACCTGCTGGTAAAAATTCCATACAAATTTGAAATCGCATGTACTTGTCATACAGGTTCCAAAAATTGGGCCTTTGGTGTTGGTGGTGCCTAAACACCATAGCCCCTCACAGTTACTCTTGCTAAGGGCAGAGCACAGGGACAGGGCCTGCTGTTAAAAATTACATATGAAATTTAAATTGTATGCACCTGTTATACAAGTGCAGAAAAATTAGGCCTTGGGTGTTGGTGGTGACCTAAACCAAAAACATTGTCGGAAGCTAGAAGAATCAAGATTGAGGAATAGGATAGGCAGCATATGCAGTCTTCAAGGGATGGCAAACCCCTAGCAAATTCAATCAGTTACATCAGCATCAGGGGATTGATAGCTGCTATTGATCCAGGACTGATTGATTTTGATAAGTCAGCTGGTCAACAGAGTCTGTGGATAGATGCACTCTTTTGTCCGTCACAAAACCTCCAGCAGCACTGAATGTTCGTTCAGAAAGCACGTTGGAAGCAGGACAGGCCAGTAGCTCCATTGCATATTGAGTAAGTTCTGGTCAGTGGTCCATCCTCAAGACCCATTAACCCAGTGGATGCTCAGTTGGAAAGGTCTCCAAGTCTGCTCTTGTCCCTAGATAATCCTGCACCATATGATGGAGACGCTGCCAATGTTTGCCTAAACCTAACAGCCCTAGGTGCTACTGAGGACTAAAGAACTGTTTAAAGGCATCGGTCAACCGGCCTCCTTCTCCACCACTCCTCCTTTGGCTGAACGATTTCTCAAAACACGTCCAGAGAATGTTGACCTCCCAGTGTCTGGAAAGGTGGTACACAAAATTTTCTTCAAGGCCTCCTCAAGATGTTTCATCCTCTGCTCCCTCTGTGTATGCAGGATAAGCTCTGCAACTTTACCCTTGTAACATGGATCAAGAAGGGTTGCCAAACAATAATTATCCCTCTCCTTAATAGCACGAATCCTTGGGTCCTTTCACAGGCTTTGCAGAATCAGGGAGCTCATGCAATGTAAGTTTGAGGAGGCATGAGCTTCTAAATCCTCTGGGTCACTAAGGATGACATTGCTAGGAGCAACCTCTCCCCAACCATGTACAACTCCTGGGGTTTCTGGGGAATGACAACCATCCCTTGAAGACTGCTGTATGCTATCCTCTACATCCATGCTACCACAGTCCTCCTCCTCCTCTTCCTCTTCCTCCTTTGTGTTTTGTGTCCCTGCAGGCATGATATCTGCATACACGGGGCCTTGGGAGGAAAGGGAGTCCTCCTCTTCCTCCCACTGTTCTGCCTCAAGTGCCCTGTCCATGATTCCACAAAGCATGTGCTCCAGCAGGTAGACTAGAGAGATAGTGTCACTAATGCATGCATCATCCCAGCTCACCATCCTTGCGACCTACTCAAATGGGGACAGGACGGTGCATGCATCCTTTATCAAAAGCCACTGGTGTGGTGAAAAAAAGCCACGCTCCCCTGAGCCTTTCCTTGTGCCATACACAGGTACTCAATGATGACCCTCTGCTGCCTGTGCAGCCGCTGTAGCATTGCCAATGTTGAGTTCCACGTGGTGGGCATGTCACAAATGAGGCGGTTGGTGGGCAGGTTGAATTCCCGTTGAATGTCAGATAGCCCAGCACTGGCAGTGTATGAACGCCGGAAATGGCCACAGACTGGGTATCTGTTTAAGAGATGCTGCACCACCAAATTCAGGACATGTGCCAAGCATGGAACATGTGTCAAGTGTCCCTGTCGGAGGGTAGAGAGAAGGTTTGGTGCCATTGTCGCATACAACCATTCCTGGCTCAACCTGTCGTGGCGTCAACCATTTCTGAGCCTGCCCCTGCAGAGCTGACAGAATCTTTGCCCCGGTGTAACTCCTATCCCCTAGACAGACCAACTGAATAAACTGCATGGCATCTTTTAGCCTGACTGCTTGCGTAGCCCCTTAAATGCTTATGGAGCATTGCTGCTTCAGAGGACAATTCAGCAGAAGAGGACATGGAGGAAGAAGAAGAGGAGGAGGAGGAGGTGGAGTAGCCAGATGTGGCAGAACCAGCACAAGCTTTTTGAAAGCGTGGTGGCAAAACAAGCTGCAACTCTGAACTCTGTACTGCATCCTTCCCAGCTGCCAGCATAGTTACCCAGTGCGCCATGAAAGAAATGTAATGTCCCTGTTGATGCCTGCTGGACCAAGAGTCAGAAGTAATGTGAACCTTCCTGCTGACTGCTCTGTCCAACGAGGCCAAAACACTACCTTCCACATGATGGTAGAGAGCTGGAATGGCCTTTACGCAAAAATAAATGTTTTTTTGAAACCTGCCACTGTGGTACAGCACATTCCACAAATTTGCGATAGGGGGCAGAGTCTACCAGATGAAAAGGCAGCATTTGTAGTGCTAGCAATTTGGTCATGCTAGCATTAAGACGCTGAGCATGTGGATGGCTGGGACAGTATTTTTTTCTACGGTTCAGAAACTGGGGTAGTGAAATTTGCCTGCTGGTCAAATCAAGCAGTGGTGTACTGCTAGCAGATTGGCTGCAAGTATCTGTGGCACTCATTGCTATGCCATTATCCCTCTCAATGCAGGTTTTTGAGAAGACATGTGGTGTAGTAGGGTTAGACATCCCAGATGAGGAGCAAGTTGAAGTATGCTTGTTTTTACCTTGTGGCTCTTTCAGGTGCTGTTGCCAACAGACTACATGGCAGGTCGTCATATGTCTTGTCTAGCATGTGGGGCCAAAGTGGCTGGTGTTCTGACCATGCTTGATCCGCTTCAGACAGATATTACAACCGCAACACTGCGGTCTACTGCAACTGTGTTGAAAAAAGCCCACACTATTGAGAATTTTGAAGCCCGCAGGGATTTTGCAGCACCCTGCACCTGTGGAGTTCTGTGGTGTGATGCAATAGGTTGGCTACTCCTATGGCAGCCCCTGGAGCACATCCTGCCTCGTTGGATTTGTGCCTCCTCCTCCCCCTCCCTTTCCTACTCTATCCTGTCAGGTACCTAAGTACAGTCAGTGACCTCATCATCCCCTCCCTCCTCGTCACTGGAGCAAACTTGGCAGTATGCTGCAGCTGTGGCAACATGACTGCTAGTTTCTTGTCCATATTTGTCACCCCCTCTCTCTAGGCTCACGTTATTCCCTTCATCAACCTGGGAACCAACATTACAGCATTCAAAATGCTTTGCATCCTCCAGCAGCATGTCACTAACACTATGATCGAATAGTTCAGGTGACTCCTCTGTGCATGATGGTGGGGCGACAGAAGGAATAGCTGTGGAGAAGGAGCCTGTGGTGTGGGCCGCTTTGGCAGCTGCGGTGGAAGGCAAACTAGAATAAGCCTGGGTGTCAGAGGACGAGGAGGATGAGGATGGCTTATTTATCCACTCCACCAACTCTTCTGCATGTTGTGGTTGAACAACAAGGCCAGCATGGGAAAAAAAGGACGGGCGTGCCTCGCCTGCAGAGGATGCACCATGTCGACTGTGACCAACACTTTTCACTGTGGACACAGAGGCTGATTGCCCTCTTTTTGTGGCCTGTGAGCATCTGCCTCTCCTTGTCGGCCTTTCGGACATGATGGGAATTTTGGTGGGGGTTTTATTACTGGTTGATCAATATATAATATATATATATATACTGCACTGCTGATATGTACTGAACTGACTGATAGATACTGAATGGCCTGATATATACTCAAGTGGCCTATACATATATAAATATCAATATAGGGTCTATACTGAAACGACGATAGATACTAAATTACCTAATGTATACTCAATTGGACTGTATATATATATATATATATATATATATATATATATATATATACAAGCCCGATTCCAAAGAAGTCGGGACACTGTACAAATTGTGAATAAAAACAGAATGCAATGATGTGGAAGTTTCAAATTCCAATATATGTATAATTTTAAGGGAAAAATAAGTTGATTTTAAATTTAATGGCATCAGCATATCTCACAAAAGTTGGGACAAGGCCATATTTACCACTGTGCGGCATCCCCTCCTCTTTTTATAACAGTCTGCAAATGTCTGGGGACTGAGGAGACAAGTTGCTCAAGTTTAGGAATAGGAATGTTGTCCCATTCTTGCAAACATCTGGGGACTGAGGAGACAAGTTGCTCAAGTTTAAGAAATCGGAATTCGGCAACCAGAACCGACCAAAATGCAATGGGACAGGAAATGGGCTTTAAAAGCCCGTGATTGGACCAGAACCATCAGTAAAAGCCAATTGAGGGGGCAGGAGAATGCTAGGAATGTGATTGGAGTGACTAGGGGGTCCAGAGGCCAATCATTAGTGAATACATTCCCCAGAATATAAGATAGCCCCGCCAAACTCCTAGCATTGTAATACAGGGCTGTGGAAGAGAGTGGAAGCAGTTCTGTTACTTCTGCTCTCAAAGTGTCAGTAGCAATTATTAGTGTGAGGAAAGGGATATCTAGTGTAGTTAGGGTGCTATTTTCCACTTTAGTTAGATTCAAAAATCTAGTTTCTGTAGGGAAAGTGTTAAGTGCCAGGGTGACCGTAGTGTAGTGTAGGGTGAACTGACTCTGACTGCTATGGCAGGGTGACCAAACCCTTCCATGTCAGGGTGACCGCTATAGAGAAAATATCGTTTCTCTTAGAACACTTATAGAACAGGGATATGGCTCCGCTATTTTCACACCTTGCCGGTTTTGTAGCAAGTGTTTTTTGGGCATTTTTTGGGGGTTATTGGAGGCAGGCATAAAATCAGAACTTCTGTGTAGGGGTATATATACACACACACTTATATGTATATATACACATACACATATATAGGTGTGAAAGTAGCAGAACACTATGCTTGCACTAATGAAATAATTAACACCCATATGGCTTCTCTGCTATCACACCTATATGTGTGTATGTGCATAAATACATATAAGTGTGTGTATATATACCCCTATACAGAAGTTCAGATGTTTTGCCTGCCTCCAAAGACCCCAAAAAAATGCCCAAAAAAAACGCCTGCAATAACACACCTGGGCGTTTTTGTTTTTTTTCAATAATTGGCTCTCTATCAAAAATTACAATTTTTAAGAACTTTTTTTGTGTGATTAATAGTCCATGGGGCATGACCCAGAACCCTAGGCACTTTTTAGGGGCATTTATTGGGTTTTAGGGCTTCAAAATGGTGTTTTTTGATTACCAAAGTTAGGGTCCCATTGATTTCAATGGGGTTCTGAAATCCGGCCCGAACTTTCTGGAAATTCGGGTGTTCTGGTCGAACCGAACTTTTCAAAAGTTCGATCATCCCTAATTGCTACCTGTCCCAACTTTTTTGGAATGTGTAGCTCTCATGAAATCCAAAATGAGCCAATATTATGCATGACTTTTCAAAATGTCTCACTTTTAACATTTGATATGTTATCTATATTATATTGTGAATAAAATATAAGTTTATGAGATTTGTAAATGAGTCCACTCCTTTTTTACTCATAATTTGTACAGTGTCCCAACTTTTTTGGAATTGGGTTTGGATATATATATATATATATATATATATATATATATATACGGTATCTCACAAAAATGAGTACACCCCTCACATTTTTTGTCAATATTTTATTACATCTTTTTATGTGACAACACTGAAGAAATGACACTTTGCTACAACGTAAATTAGTGAGTGTACACCCCTAAGTGAAAATGTACAAATTGGGCCCAATTAGCCATTTTTCCTGCGTGGTGCCATGTGACTCATTAGTGTTACAAGGTTTCAGGTATAAATGGGGAGCAAGTGTGTTAAATTTGGTGTTATCGCTCTCAGTCTATCATACTGTACTGGTCACTGCAAGTTTGACATGGCACCTCATGGCATAGAACTCTCTGAGGATCTGAAAAAAAAATTGTTGCTCTACATAAAGATGGCCTAGGCTATACAGACCATACAGAGGTTTAACAGGACAGGTTCCACTCAGAAAAGGCCTCACTATGGTTGACCAAAGAAGTTGAGTGCACGTGCTCAGCGTCATATCCATTTCTGAAGACAAGCAGACTAAGGACATGGATTACTGGAACCATGTCCTGTGGTCTAATGAGACCAAGATAAAAAAATTTTGGTTCAGATGGTGTCAAGCGTGTGTGGTGGCAACCAGGTGAGGAGTACAAAGACAAGTGTGTCTTGCCTACAGTCAAGCATGGTGGTGGGAGTGTCATGGTCTGGGGCTGCATGAGTGCTGCTGGCACTGGGGAGCTAAAGTTCATTGAGGGAACCATGAATGCCAACATGTACTGTGACATACTGAAGCAGAGCATGACCCCCTCCCTTCAGAGACTGGGCTGCAGGGCAGTATTCCAACATGATAACGACCCCCAAACACACCTCCAAGACGACTATTGCCTTGCTGATGAAGCTGAGGGTAAAGGTGATGGAATAGGCAAGCATGTCTCCAGACCTCAACCCTATTGAGCATCTGTGGGGCATCCTCAAACGGAAGGTGGAGGAGCACAAGGTCTCTAACATTCACCAGCTCTGGGATGTCTTCATGGAACAGTGGAAGAGGACTCCAGTGGCAACCTGTGAAGCTCTGGTGAACCCCATGCCCAAGAGAGTTAAGGCAGTGCTGAAAAATAATAGTGACCACACAAAATGTTGTGACTTTGGGCCCAATTTGGACATTTGCACTTATCCAAAGAGGTGAACTCACTTTTGTTGCCAGCAGTTTAGACATCAATGGTTGTGTGTTGAGTTATTTTGAGGGGACAGCAAATTTACACTGTTATACAAGCTGTACACTCACTACTGTACATTGTAGCACAGTGTAATTTCTTCAGTGTTGTCACATTAATAGATATATTATAATATTTACAGAAATGTGAGGGATGTACTCACTTTTGTGAGATACACTCACTCTCTCCCTCTCTCTCTCTCTCTCTCTCTCTCTATATATATATATATATATATATATATATATATATATATATATATATACACACACAGTATCTCACAAAAGTGAGTACAAATCTCACATTTTTGTAAATATTTTAATATATCTTTTCATGTGATTGCAGTTGTTGCCGCCAAGGGTGGCACAACCAGTTATTAGGTTTAGGGGCCAATTATTTTTTCACATAGGTCCAGGCAGGTTTGGACAGCTTTTTTCCCTTAACAAATAAAATCATCATTAAAAAAACTGCATTTTGTATTTACCTGGGTTATCTTTGTTTCATTTTTAAAATGTGTTTGGTGATCCGAATCATTTAAGCGTGACACATATGCAACAAAAATAAAAAAATCAGGAAGGGGGCAAATACTTTTTTTCACAGCACTGTATGTAAGTCACATCTTATACACATTTAATCATTGTACCACTGTGTCTAATATAGTGGGAATACTTCAACAGTATATAGACCCAAATGTTTAATAAAATAAACACATGGACATCCAATCTTTAGTTATCTATTTGTACAGTTTAGCTCTAAACTAAACTCGAGTTCTAAAATTCTAAAACATGCATTTTGGCTGATATTAGATACTTAATTGTACAGCATAATTCCCATGAAATCTGACAAATAGTGATGGACGAACATCGGCCAGGGTGGTTCGCGAACGTTAGCCACAAACTTTCTCAAATGTCCGCAAACCGCAAGTTCGTGGCGGGCCCCATTGACTTTAATGGGAGGCGAACTTTAAAAACCTTTAGGTCACATTTGCAGCCACAAAATACTTACTAGCTGTGCACAAATAGTCCCACCACATGGACAATGTCATAACAGAAGTATTGCAATTGGAAAAGTTGCCCTAAAAATGTTTTTTTTTTTACAGCAAAAAAAAAATATTTTTTTCCCCTAAATCAGCCAGAACTGACAGCAGCCGGTAAATACATGTCAAATACATATAGGGTCCATTCACGCATCTGTAAAATGGGTCCGCATCCATTCCACAATTTGGCGGAACGTTTACAGACCCATTGATTTTCAATTCCAGTCTGAAAAATTAGGCATTCACAGGATAAAGAAGTATGTTTCGGCCATTCCAGGCCCCAAAAATTAGCATGGGTTTACCTGACAGCTAAGAATGTTGTATTCTGTGGCTGAAGGTACATTAGGCATTGACAGGATACAGAAGTAAGTGAAGGCCAGTATAGGCCCAAAAAAATTAGCCCACATGGGTTTACCTGACAGCGAAGAACTTTGTATTCTGTGGCTGAAGGTACATTAGGCATTGACAGGATACAGAAGTAAGTGTCGGCCATAAAAAGGACCCAAAAATTAGGCATTTAATGGACATGAAAGGCCTTTTATGCTGTTGTATTTGCCGAAGACAAGGACCATGAATTGTTGTGGGTGGATGGTGGTCTGGCGGATATTTGTGGCCTGTCATGAGGAATTTAAATGAAACATGGTCTACTGGTCACATGTGTTGAATTCCTCAGAGATCCATGCCTCATTCATTTTTATAAATGTGAGGTAGTCTACGCTCTATTTGTTGAGCACTTTATTGTTTTCATAAGATTTGTACAATGTACACTTGTACATTTAATTTTGTATTATAATTTGAACCATTATTGCTATTTCACTTTTTGAATAGAGGTCACAGTGCACTTAATAGGTGAGGGCAGCTTCGTTATATATCACAGTATAATTTTTATCATTTCTCGCAGCAAGGCCTGGAAGTGCTGCATTCTGACCGCCTTCTGTGATGGTGGTAACATTTCCGCCATTTTTTGTTTGTACCAGGGGTCTAAGTATGTTGCCACCCAGTACTGGTCCTTGCCCTTTATGCTTTTTATATGGGGGCCCCCCTTAAAACACTGGAGCATGAAGGCCCCCAGTCGCACTAAACTGGATGCGGTGTAGTGGCCTGGCTCCAGTTCATCATCCAGGATAATCTCGTCCTCGTTCTCCTCCCCCCATCCATGGACAACACCAGGGATCCCAGACAGGTTTAAAGCATGCTCACCTTGCTCCTCCTCATCTGCCTGGCACCATCCTCCTCTGACTCCTCTTCAGACTCCTGTTGTTGACTTGCCTCAGATGGAGTAGCACCCCCTGGGAATTCATCCAACATTGCAACTTTGTCATCTTCCTGCTCCTCGACGGCTTCTTCAATGACACCACGCAATGCACGCTCCAGAAAGAAGGCGTAAGGTACGATGTCACTGATGGCGCCCTGGCCGTGACTGATCAGTTTGGTGATCTCATCAAATGGCCGCAGAAGTATGCATGCGTTGTGCATGAGCAGCCACTGGCGAGGTGAAAAAAACCCAAGCTCCCCAGAACCTGTCCTGCCGCAGAGTTCATACAGGTAGTCGTTAACTGCATGTTTCTGCTGGAGCAGCCTATCAAGCATATGCTACGTTGAGTTCCATCGCGTCGGGCAGTCACAAATAAGACGCCTGACGGGCAGGTTGTGTCGCTGCTAAATGTCAGCAAGGCGAGCAATGGCTGTGTAAGATCTTCTGAAATGGCCCGAGATTTTCCTGGCCTGCCGCAAGACGTCCTGGACCCCAGGGTATTTAGCAACGAATCGCTGCACCACCAAGTTCAGGACGTGTGCCATGCATGGCACGTGTTATTTTGCCCTTTTTCAGCACGCTCATCATTGTCACATACCACTTTACCAACTGTCAAATTCAATGGTGTCAGCCACTGATCTGCCTGTGAACGCAAAGCTGAAAGGAGTGCAGGACCAGTGTGGCTCTTGGCTTCCAGGCACAACAAAAGCAGCACAGCATGGCAACGTCTCACCTGGCATGTGGAATAGGTTCTGGGGATCTTGGGCGGCACAGCGGAAGAGACGGTAGCAGCGAAAAAGGAGGTGTCAGCCAAGGAGGAGAGGGAGGATGGAGTAGGAGGAGGAGAAGAAGAGGCAGGCCTGAATGCAATCTGTGGCGGTAAAACCAAATCTACACTCAGAAGGTTTACTCAGTGGGCAGTAAAAGTGATATACTTTCCCTTTCTTGGTTTGCTAGACCATGTGTCTGTGGTCAGATGTATCTTGGCACCGACACTGTGTGCCAGAGATACATTCACTTGACGCTGAACATGGCCATACAGCTCTGGAATGCCCTTCTGCGAGATATATTTCCTGCCTGGGACCTTCCATTGTGAGGAGAGAGGAGAAGGAGAAGAGGCTGGACGGTGAGAGCCTGGAGTGTGGCTTTGTGGGTTCTGACGGTGTTGCTTTCACTGGGTTCGGTGATGGGAGTTCAGGTGCCTTCTTAATGCGGTCGTCCCTAGGTGAGTGTTGGACTTACCGCGACTTTTGCATTGACTGCAAAGGCTGCAGATGGCAACACTGTTGTCAGCAGCAGACACATTAAATAAAAGCCCACACTGCGGAACCATGTGGCGGCGTCCTGGGAGCGCCAGATGTGACTGTAAATGGTTGATGGTTCGCTCCTGATACATTTGCAGTCTGCTTTGTCCCTCCTGTGCAATGCAAGTTCCGCCTGCTAATCCTCCCTATCTGATGGTCCGTCTCTCCCTCTGAACTCCCCTCCTCTTCCTCTCTTGTGGGCACCCATGTGACGTCCATAGACACGTCATCGTCCACGTCACCTTCCCCACCACTAACATTCGACATCTCGGAGTAGGCAGCAACAGGGGGGACCAACCTCCTTGGGCTGATCTGGGTACTGTCATAAGACTTTTGAGTGGTGGCTGTTGCTACCTCCTCTTCCTGATCCAATGCCAAAAATGGCTGCGCATCGCAAATGTCTTGTAATGGATCGTAAAATAATTCCAGTGACTCAAGCGGAGGGTATATGGTGGTGGTGGTGTTGGTGTTGGTGTCTTTGGAGGGGGAAAAGAGCAAGGAGTGAAGAGGGTGCAGATAGAGAGGATGAGGAGGGTGCAGAAGAGGAAGGCTGAGTGAGCCACTCAACCAAGTCTGGTGCGTCCTTTGACGTAATCGAACGCACCTTCTGAAACTTCATACTTTGGCTCCGGCCTACTACTCCTACCCTACCCCTGCGTAAGGGCCTGCCTCTTCCGCTGCCTGTCATTTTTTTAATTACCCTGTGACAAAACTCTCTAGAGAAGCGCAGTATATGTGGAACAAGGTATATAACACCCCGCTTCAATCTGTGGTATTGGGGGGGCACAGGTTTATCACACCAGTTCTACAAATAATTGGCCAGTAACTGTTGTCACTGTGTGTAGCACAGTTAACGCAGCAAAGGAGGCCAAATTTTTGCAGGACTAAAATACACTCTAAGAAAAGTATACTGTTAAATAACACCCCACTTCAATATGTGGTATTGGGGGGCCACTGGTTTATCACACCAGTTGTACAAAAAATTGGCCAGTGAGTTTGGCACTGTGTGTAGCAGAGTTAATGCAGCAAAAGAGGCAATATTGTTGCAGGATACAAATACACTTATACAAGTATACTCAGATAACACCCCACTTCAATATGTGGTATTGGGGGGCCACTGGTTTTTCACACAAGCTGTACAAAAAATTGTCCAGTGAGTTTGGCACTGTGTGTAGATGAGTTAATGCAACAAAAGAGGCAATATTGTTGCAGGACACAAATACACTTATAAAAGTATACTCAGATAACACCCCACTTCATTATGTGGTATTGGGGGGCCACTGGTCTATCACCCCAGTTGTACAAAAAATTGGCCAGTGAGTTTGGCACTGTGTGTAGCAGAGTAAACACAGCAAAAGAGGCAATATTGTTGTAGGACACAAATACACTTATAAAATTATACTCAGATAACACCCCACCTCAATATGTGGTATTGGGGGCCTCTGGTTTATCACACCAGTTGTACAAAAAATTGTCCAGTGAGTTTGGCACTGTGTGTAGCAGAGTAAACACAGCAAAAGAGGCAATATTGTTGCAGGACACAAATACACTTATAAAAGTATACTCAGATAACACCCCACTTCAATATGTGGTATTGGGGGGCCACTAGTCTATCACACCAATTATAATACTTTAAAAGTGCTTTTGTCACTGTTTGTAGTATTGCTGCAGAAACGCTCAACATACCAGTCACAATGCTGCACAGTGCACAAAACAAATCCACTATAATATATATATATTACAAAGTATATTATAAGTTGACTACACCCCTATATAGTGCACTGCACACCTATAACAAATACCAGTTATTAAAATGACTTTTGTGGACCTTAACAGAGAGATTTGTGTCACTGACGAATCTGTCCCTGGTGCACACAGCAGACCTCTCCCTACACTGACAAAAACCAGAATGTAAAATGGCCGCCAGCTCAGATCTATTTATAGGGTTTGCCCATGTGCTGCAATGTTTCAAATGGCTGTCCCGTTCCATCTGATGTCATGGGTCAAAGTTCTCCCCAAAGTAAACTAATATGGCCGCCGCGAACAACGCAATGTGTTCGCAAAATCGGTGGGCTACGAACAAGAAAAGTTTGCTGCGAACAAGCAAAGTTCGCCGCAAACCGGCCGCCGGGCAAACCGCAAGGCCATTCCTATATACAGTTGGTACATTTTTTAGATTTGTTTAGAGATGCAGTCTTGAATCTTTGAATCTTTGCATTTCAGACATTTCCGAAAAAGAGAGGCAACACATCAATATAGCATCTTGCAGCAAAACTCCAGCTATGTGGAGTATGGGTAATCATTCCCCATAGTCTCCCAGGTCTTTGTTATTTATTTACGCCTCATTTTACACCTTTTTCCTTCAGTCCTTGTAGCAGTCCAGCGACATCATGGCTCCTTCTTCTGTCTCAGCACAAGCAATTCTGATGTACTGTGAGAAAATAAATACTGGTGCGCTAAATGATGAGATTAAACTCTCAAGTGAATAATATAAAATAATAAATGAATAGATCAAAAACCAAAGTACTTATGATCAACATCTAATAAACATGAGAATAGGTGTACAAGGTGCCTAGGAAAATTTCTACAACAAATGTGTACAAAACAAACAAATATGCACAGGTTCCAAGTGAAACTATCTGCAGTCCTAAGGAAACTTAAGTGACAAATGTCCGTGAAATTTCAAATGGTGAGTGTAGATGAATCAGAAATAGTGCTTCAGGTAACAGCCAGGAAGACAGATCTAATTGTCTGATCTCCCACCACCTATGCAGGTTTGCTCCTTTCCAGCAGGAAAGTATTAAGGGAGAAAAGACAGCTACCTCAAGAGCAGAATCCTCGTGTGAGAGAGGGAGGGGTATATATACTGTATCTTCCCACACTTCCTAAGGGAAGTGGGTAAGCCTCTTACCAGATAAGAAAAATTATTTGGCCTGTATATGTTCCCTTAATGATATTCTCTCCTTCCTCTTTTCCGGGTTCCCTTTGGGGTAAATCAGCTGATGATCTCTTGTGGTCTTACACTATTCGAGTTCTCTCACTTCCTCCATCAGCTTCCTACTTAGGGCAGGAAGCCGATGGAGGAAGTGAGAGAACTCGAATAGAACCAGAACATAGAACCAGAACATAAGGACTACACTACAGAGTCAAATCACCATAAATATCTCATTAAGCAGAGATCTGGTTAATATTGTTTGGCTGGAGTTTAGCACTACTGTATATCTCGTGTATTCAATCAATAGAAGCATCAATGGTGACCATAGATGAACAAAAGTTCGACATAAAATAAAATGGAAAAATCCACATAGTGTAAAATTGTCTAAAACGTTTTATTGCGCTTCAAAGTATGAATACTACTCACATAAATAAAAACAATATGCGCTTTGTATGTGTAGCACCCTCCTAGGTAGGTGATAGGAAAAGTATATGTGTGGCCCCTGTCTGCTTATCAGGGGGGCCTGATCAGTTAGTGAGGCTGTCATGTGTTTCCAGGTGTAGTCTGTTGAGTGTGGGGAGTCTCCCCACTGCATCCAATGAGGGCTCTTGTTGGACAGTGGAGGAAACCTGGGCAATAGCATACCAGGGTTTATAGCTGTCCCAGTGGGTGGAGTTTGTTGAAATGCACCCTGGGATTGGGTATAAACCTGGTGGGAACATGTGACAGAGCATCTTTGGCAGGAAGCAGAGTCCCAGGAGGAGGCTGACGACTGTCTCTCCTCCTGTCAGAGTGAGTGAAGGTGTCCTGGGCAGTCGGCCTGAAGGACCGTAGGTTGAGTTGGGCTGCAGAGAGTGATCCAGAGTGTTGCTGACCAAGTGGAGCTGCTAAGCAGGAGTTTCCAGTAAAAACAGTTTTGTGAGTACTTAAAATCTGCCCAGGGGTCTGCCTAGGAGCGGGGGCCACTCCAGAAGGTCAAAGGATCCAGGAGCCAGCTAACCAGTAGTTGTGGCATAGAAAGGATGTGCCAAGTGTTAATCCTCGAAGATAAGTAAGTGAAAGGTGGGCCCTGAAGCATTCAGCAGTGTAGCAAAAGTGTACAAGTAGCTACCTCAGGAAGCAGTACCTAAGGCAGCTAAGAGAGGATTTCTTTATTGAAGCTCAGTTACAAGAATAGTTCAGCGTTAACCGACATCCGGCCAGCATAAACCAGCATCAAGTCAGCATTGGCAGGCATTCAGCCACCGTTAACCAGCGTCAAACAGTACTTCTTAAGTGTCTCCGCCCAATTGTGCATAGTTGAGTTAAAGGAGTATCCCACTCATCCCTTCTCCCATCCAAGTTCCTAAATAAATCAAAAACCCAAAGATACTGGACTGGTCATTGTCTCAGTGCTCACACTTGGAGAAACATGCTTAAATGTGCTGTTGTTGTTAGCAGTAACCCAGGGGGATCCATATCCAGCAAAATGGCTGGGAATTGTGCTACATATGCATAACAATCCCAAGGTGTATAATAGAGGTCCCAAATAATGCTTCACAAAAATTACCGGTCCCAAGTAGATGTGACATCAAGTGCGTTAGCGCGGTCCAGCTCGTTGTATCATATGTGACATCATCGGAGGCATAAACAGGATATGGATTCTTCCATTCTGATTTTATGTGGAATTTTGTACAATTATGGTCGCCTTTGATGTTACCATTGATTGGATTCACGAGATACTGCTGAACTCCAGCCAAACAATATGAATCGGATCTCTGCTTGATGGAATTGTCATATTTATGCTGATTTGACTCTGTAGTAGAGTCCTCATATTCTGGTAAGAGTCTTTTGCTTGTGGTTGGTTAAGGCTCACGTGGTAATTGTCAAAGTGGATTGAACACTCCCCTCTTTGTTTTGGAAGACCCAATTTGAACTTTTTCACTTATAAATGCACGTGTTTATTCTATATTTTTATATGGTATATTTTTATTTTAGTTGAGTCACCTTGTACATTATCACATTTTAGTGTGGCAATTTAACCACTTACCGCCTAACATATAGCAAAATGACAGCGGCAAAGTGGTTGCACTATCCTGACTGGGCGTCATTTGACGTCCAGCAGGATAGACCGCTCTTTGCGCCCCCCCGGGGGGGAGCGCAAAGCGACGATCGGTGGTGCGGTGTGTCACTCTGACACACCGCATCTCTAAACCCGGTAGAGCCTATGACGTATGCTCTTTACCATGTGACCAGCTGTGTCCAATCACAACTGGTCACATAGTAAATAGGAAGTGCCATTGATTGGCTTTCCTCAGTTTGCGCCTGACAGGCGGGGGGGTCTGCGCTGGTAATCAAAGCATTGATTACCAGTGCAGACCCTTGGGGGGGGTGCCACTAGAGCCACCAGAGATGCCCTCCCATGGCCACCAGGGATGCCCACCCATGCCACCAGGGATGCCAATCAGTGCTCAGGGAGCCTGCCAGTGCCCTCATCAGTGCTGCCCATCATTGCCATCTATCAGTGCCACCCACCAGTGTCCATCATTGCCGTCTATCAGTGTCGCCCACCGATGCTCATCATTGCTGCCTATCAGTGCCCATCAGTGCCACCTATCAGTGCCCATAAGTGCCACCTATCAGTGCCCATCAGTGCTGCCTATTAGTGCCCATCAGTGCCGCCTATCAGTGCCCATCAGTGCCACTTATCATCACCTACCAATGCTGCATATCAGTGCTACCTATCAGTGCCACATATCAGTGCCCATCAGTGCTGCATATCAGTGCGGCCTATCAGTGCTGCATATTAGTGCCTCATCATCAGTGCCACCCCATCAGTGCATCCTCATCAGTGCTCACCAGTGCGGGGAAAAAACATATTTATTTACAAAATTTTATAACAAACAAAAAAACTATTTTTTTCCAAAAATGTTTTTTTTTTATTTGTTTAGCAAAAAAGAAAAACATTGCGGTGATCAAATACCACAAAAAGAAAGTTCTATTTGTGGGAAAAAAAATGACATAAATTTGGCTTAGGTACAGTGTTGCATGACCGAGCAATTGTCATTCAAATTGCAACAGTGCTAAAAGCTGAAAATTGACCTGGGCAGGAAGGGGGTGAAAGTGCCCTGTATTGAAGTAGTTAAACAATTATCACTGTTACATAGTTTGTCTTACAATTTTTTTTTTTTTTGCCAGCAGATTTTTTTCTGTTTATTTACCTGACAGTGCATTTTCTATTACTTTTTTACATTTAGGAACTTGTTTTCAATGAGAAGCAGCAGAGAGCATAAAAGGCTGATTTATAAATCTGGGATCTGCTTTATTACATTGGTGGCTAAATTGCATATTACTTACTCCCGACAGGTTTTGCAGTGCCTTCTTAGCCATTTTTTTGTTCCCTGCCACATTTGCATATCTTTTTCTAATTGTGTTACAGTGGAGCAACTTTCTAAAAATGTATTAACAATGGTAATGAATTGAAGATTAAAAATTATGTTGTAAGAACTATAAAATATATATACACGCATTTCCTGGAGTCACATACTGTAATAAAAAAAAAAAAAAAGTTTGGACTTCACTTTTCTGGGATTTACTTAATGTTTGAGTGTAGAAAAGATAATGCAGCTTTTCACATAGATATTTTTGTTTCTCTTCGCAGGATGAAGATGCAAGGGAAGGTAGCTTTAGCTTTACAGCCTATGGCATGGGACCTTGTCTTCAAGCAAAAGATGGAGTAACTCCAAAGGGACCAAACAATCCAGTACCACCACCACCAAAAACCCATGATGAAATGAGAAAAGTGTTTATAGACAGAGCAAAGAAGATAGACACAATTTCTCGAGCTGGCTTTCCACTCGCCTTTTTAATATTCAATATATTCTACTGGGTTATTTATAAAATTCTACGACATGAAGACATTCACCAACAGCAAGACTAAAGAACTATAAGGTATCATTTGAACCACAGGCTAGTTTTGGACCCATAACCAGCAGAGCAGAAAACTCAACTTCCATCCATTCGCTAATTAACATGGTCACCATAACACACAGAAAGTAGAAACACAATTAGATGGTACAAAAACAGCTACAAAATACTGCCAATTTTACAAGGTATTACTCAGAGGTATCAGTACACAAAATTACTGCTTTCTAAAATAATGCTATTTATACTACTATAAATTACAGGACCAAACAGCTAAAGTAAAAACGTGATTTTATTAGATGTCCCTAATACAATTTTTTTTTTGTTTACATATTTGGTACAATATTCAACTTCCTATTTTTGAAATGTAAACAGTGTTTTTTATAACTATTGTCAATGTCACATTTTTACAGTAACAAAAAGTTATGTATTAATGGCACCGTAATAAGCAGTCTGCCTTACAATGCTTTGAATAAAAGTTTTTTAGTAAACAAAATCCCCATGGATTTACAGATTCTTCTCCCGTATTGACCAATAATATCAAAGCAAATTCATACATTTTGTTAAACTTTGAAAATGATTAATACTCTGTGTCTTTTTACCTCATTTATGGTTAATATGCTTTTAGTAAAGGTATTTTATTGTTCTAAAATTTCAAATGCGTGAACAATAATAATATTTTCTAAAACACAATTTTTTTTTTTTTTTTTTTTTTTACTATTTTTAAAAAGTATGTTTCTAAATTTAATATATACATAAACATACAAATGTCATATCAAGAATGTATTTTATGTAAATTAAACACATCCACACTTCTAACTCAAATTTAAGTAATTTTAGATATTTTTATGTGAGCAACATAGCTATAATAATTTGGGTTTATAAAGTAGTTCAGCTTTATGTACTGGAAAGCAACTGAGAAACAAAACCATGGTTTACAGTGGAATACAATGCTGTATAATGAAACCACTACTTATATTGATTCATTTTGGAGGAATCCTTCCTTCCTTTTGTTCCTTTATAGAGTTATGCCATTGTTATGTAACTATTTGATCATTTTAATTTGCTAATTTAGACCTGTTAAGGATTAGAACCTCTGTCAAGTTTCAGGGTTTTTGTTTCTGCCACTATTGGAAAAAAAAAAAAAAAAACTCCCACTAACTTTCCCACTATTATGCTGTCACAGGGACAAAAGCACTTTTTAAGCAGAATGTGGAAGAGTTAGAACCTATAGCAGGTTTGTATTGTTTTCTGAATATTTATCTTCCAGTGGCAACCTTTTCATTAGTTTATGCCCCTGGTGTCACTGAAACGAATCTCCCCAATGGGGACACAGACATCAATAAAAGCCTGACATTATTTTTAACACTTTACCACTCTATCCAAAACTGAAAATAAAAACATGTCTGGAGTTGCAGTTACTCAATAGTACTCTTCAGCTACGCCACTACTCACTGATAAATAAAACAAAAGGCAATTGGGACTTTGAATGAAACATGTGGCTGCAATCAGGGAAAATATATAATGAGTATATCAATGGGCTGACATTGGTATTGCATATGTGTATATAAAGTCCATAACACAGCATAAACATATAATGTCACATTTTAATTGATAAATACACCTGTTAACATCACAACATAATGACAATAGTATATCATTACTGGTTGATAACATTTAATAAATACATATAAATCATAATATCATATTAAGTTAATAAATATACATAAACATGTTACATCAAACCAAAATGACATTAATACATCATTACTGGTAGATGACATTAGTAATGATGTATTAATGTCATTTTGGTTTGATGTAACATGTATATGTATATTTATTAACTTAATATGATATTATGATTTATATGTATTTATTAAATGTTATCAACCAGTAATGATATACTATTGTAATTATGTTGTGATGTTAACAGGTGTATCTATCAATTAAAATGTGACATTATATGTTTATGCTGTGTTATGGACTTTATGTACACATATGCAATACCTATGTCATCCCATCAATATACTCATTATATATTTTCCCTGATTTCAGCCACATGTTTCATTCAAAGTCCCAATTTCCTTTTGTTTTATATATGCATAGGGATGGAGGAATATGACCCTATCCAGTCATTTCCTCATTTAAAGTCCCAAATTTCTCCCCCCTCTTTTTAATACTACTCACTGATAATTATAGTGAAATTATCATTTAAAAAAAGCTTGTTTATGACTTATATTTAAAGCACCTTGTTTGTTATATAATTTTACTAACCACACCATCTAATTGCAAAAAAAAGATAATCGTTAAGTGAAAATGTTTTTTTTGTTGTTGCAGCTGGTTTACTGCAGATGATGTGTTCACATCTCTTGTTCAAAATGTATGTTTATTAAATTAAATATATCGGTAGGTAGGAATTTTAAATTGCAGAGTGCTTGCGTGTGCTGTCTTCATTAGGGATGATCGAACAGTTCGGGTCGACCATCGGGTCGACCATCGGTTCGACCCGAACATTGACTGTTCGAAATTCGGCCGAATTCCGAACTTTTTGCGGAAAAAGTTCAGAATTCGGCAACCAGAACCGAACAAAATGCAATGGGACAGGAACTGGGCTTTAAAAGCCCGTGATTGGACCAGAACCATCAGTAAAAGCCAATTGAGGGGGCAGGAGGATGCTAGGAATGTGATTGGAGTGACTAGGGAGTCCAGAGGCCAATCAGTAGTGAATAAGCCCCCCCAGTATATAACATAGCTCCGCCAAATCTCTAGCACTGTAATACAGGGGCTGTGGAAGAGAGTGGAAGCAGTTCTGTTACTCCTGCTTCAAAAGTGTCATTTAGCAATTATTAGTGTGAGGAAAGGGATATCTAGTGTAGTTAGGGTACTATTTTCCACTATAGTTAGATTTAATAATCTAGTTTCTGTAGGGAAAATGTTAAGTGTCAGGGTGACTGTAGTGTAGTGTAGGGTTAACTGACTCTGACTGCTATGGCAGGGTGACCAAACTCTTCCATGTCAGGGTGACCCCCATAGAAAAAAGATTATTTTTCTTAGAATTGCAGTAGAGCAGGGTAGTGGCTCCGCTCCTGTCACACCTGGCCATTTTTGTTGCAGGCGTTTATTGGGCTTTTTTGTGGACGTCTGTGGAGGCAGGCATGACATCTGAACTTCTGTGTAGGGTATATATACACACACACATATATGTATATATACACACACACACATATACAGTGGGTACGGAAAGTATTCAGACCCCCTTAAATTTTTCACTCTTTGTTATATTGCAGCCATTTGCTAAAATCATTTAAGTTCATTCTTCTTCCTCATGAATGTACACACAGCTCCCCATATTGACGGAAAAACACAGAATTGTTGACATTGTTGCAGATTTATTAAAAAATAAAAACTGAAATATCACATGGTCCTAAGTATTCAGACCCTTTGCTGTGACACTCATATATTTAACTCAGGTGCTTTCCATTTCTTCTGATCATCCTTGAGATGGTTCTACACCTTCATTTGAGTCCAACTGTGTTTGATTATACTGATTGGACTTGATTAGGAAAGCCACACACCTGTCTATATAAGACCTTCCAGATCACAATGCATGTCAGAGCAAATGAGAATCATGAGGTCAAAGGAACTGCCTGAAGAGCTCAGAGACAGGATTGTGGCAAGGCACAGATCTGGCCAAGGTTGCAAAAAGATTTCTGCTGCACTTAAGGTTCCTAAGAGCACAGTGGCCTCCATAATCCTCAAATGGAAGACGTTTGGGATGACCAGAACCCTTCCTAGAGCTGGCCGTCCGGCCAAACTGAGCTATCGGGGGATAAGAGCCTTGGTGAGAGAGGTAAAGAAGAACCCAAAGATCACTGTGGCTGAGCTCCAGAGATGCAGTCAGGAGATGGGAGAAAGTTGTAGAAAGTCAACCATTACTGCAGCCCTCCACCAGTCGGGGCTTTATGGCAGAGTGGCCCGACGGAAGCCTCTCCTCAGTGTAAGACACATGAAAGCCCGCATGGAGTTTGCTAAAAAACACCTGAAGGACTCCAAGATGGTGAGAAATAAGATTCTCTGGTCTGATGAGACCAAAATAGAACTTTTTGGCCTTAATTCTAAGCGGTATGTGTGGAGAAAACCAGGCACTGCTCATCACCTGTCCAATACAGTCCCAACAGTGAAGCATGGTGGTGGCAGCATCATGCTGTGGGGGTGTTTTTCAGCTGCAGGGACAGGACGACTGGTTGCAATCGAGGGAAAGATGAATGCGGCCAAGTACAGGGATATCCTGGACAAAAACCTTCTCCAGAGTGCTCTGGACCTCAGACTGGGCTGAAGGTTTACCTTCCAACAAGACAATGACCCTAAGCACACAGCTAAAATAACGAAGGAGTGGCTTCACAACAACTCCGTGACTGTTCTTGAATGGCCCAGCCAGAGCCCTGACTTAAACCCAATTGAGCATCTCTGGAGAGACCTAAAAATGGCTGTCCACCAACGTTTACCATCCAACCTGACAGAACTGGAGAGGATCTGCAAGGAGGAATGGCAGAGGATCCCCAAATCCAGGTGTGAAAGACTTGTTGCATCTTTCCCAAAAAGACTCCTGGCTGTATTAGATCAAAAGGGGGCTTCTACTAAATACTGAGCAAAGGGTCTGAATACTTAGGACCATGTGATATTTCAGTTTTTCTTTTTTTAATAAATCTGCAACAATGTCAACAATTCTGTGTTTTTCTGTCAGTATGGGGTGCTATGTGTACATTCATGAGGAAGAAGAATGAACTTAAATGATTTTAGCAAATGGCTGCAATATAACAAAGAGTGAAAAATTTAAGGGGGTCTGAATACTTTCCGTACCCACTGTAGGTGTGAAAGTAGCAGAAACCTATGCCTGCGCCAATGAAATTATTTGCAGGCATAGGGCTCCGCTCCTATCACACCTATGTGTATGTGTATATATACATATATGCGTGTGTGTATATATACCCCTATACAGAAGTTCAGATGTTATGCCTGCCTCCAAAGACGCCCAAAAAATGCCCAAAAAAACACCTGCAACAACACACCTGGGCGTTTTTGTTGCAGGCGTTTTTTGGGGCATTTTTTGTGTGTCTTTGGAGGCAGGCATAACATCTGAACTTCTGTATAGGGGTATATACACACACACACACATATATGTATATATACGCATATACACATATAGGTGTGAAAGTAGCAGAACCCTATGCCTGCGCTAATGAAATTATTTGCAGGCATAGGGCTCCGCTCCTATCACACCTATATGTGTGTATGTGTATATATACATATATGTGTGTGTGTATATATACCCCTATACAGAAGTTCAGATGTTATGCCTGCCTCCAAAGATGCCCAGAAAATGCCCAAAAAAACACCTGCAACAAAAACGCCCAGGTGTGTTGTTGCAGGCATTTTTTTGGGCATTTTTCAGGCGTCTTTGGAGGCAGGCATAACATCTGACCTTCTGTATAGGGGTATATATACACACACACATATATGTATTTATACACATACACACATATAGGTATGATAGGAGTGGAGCCCTATGCCTGCAAATAATTTTAATAGCGCAGGCATAGGGTTCCGCTACTTTCACACCTATATGTTCAGATGTCATGCCTGCCTGCAAAGACGTCCACAGAAAAGCCCAATAAACGCCTGCAACAAAAACGGCCAGGTGTGAAAATAGTGGAGCCATATCCCTGCTCTACTGCAATTCTAAGACAAACAATCTTTTTTTTTCCTGGTTCTGGACATGCTACAGAGCTGAAACTTCACAGGTACACCTTTTAGACCCCCCCCCAGACACTAAATCCAAAGAAATCTCATTTTTTTTTCAATAATTTTTTCAATAATTGGCTCTCTATCAAAAACGACAATTTTTAAGAACTTTTTTTTCTGTGATTAATAGTCCCTGGGGCATGACCCAGAACCCTAGGCACTTTTTAGGGGCATTTATTGGGTTTTAGGGTTTCAAAATTGTGTTTTTTGATTACCAAAGTTCGGGTCCCATTGATTTCAATGGGGTTCTGGAATCCGGACCCAAACTTTCGGGAAGTTCGGGTGTTCTGGTCGAACCAAACTTTTCAAAAGTTCGATCATCCCTAGTCTTCATTGTACTTCCTGCTGTTAACTTGCATTCTATGCTAGTTTAACTCAAAAAACTATCCAAGAAGATGAAGATGCTGAGCCAACTAAGAAAGTTCTTTGCAAACCTTGTTGTAGATGAGTGGACAGTTAACACATGTAATCCAATCACTTCCTTATTCATGTGTATTAGTAGTAATGCTTTAATAAGGAAGAATTGCTGGTTAAAAAGCATTTAACCAATTAAGCACGCAGCATTTTAAACTTCAGGTGCTGTACTTATTGTGCTGAACACCTCCAGCACAAAGTGACATTTTAAATCTTTTTACTTTTAATCTTTTATTTAGAAAATATATAGCCTATTGATAGCATATTAAAAGGTTATACTTTTTTTTATTTTTTAAAATAGGATTTTTTTTTTAAAGGGAGAATCAGAGCTAAGACCATGGCCTTTAGAGGAAAGGCCTCCAGGATCATGGGATCAGTGGTGGTTGGTACTACTCCTACTCCTGTGGCTATGGCAAGAATTCTGCATAAATATACAATTCTATTATGTTTCTGAAACAATTTAGTTCTTTTTTTTATTGCTCTTTATAAACATATAAAAAATCGAATTAAAGTTCAGCGTTATTTTAAATGTCAAATTTGAAACCCTTTTCATTTCTGTAAACGTGGTAAAAAATATTTTTATAAATTAGAGATTAAACTCAGGGCTTAATTTACTTAAGTATTAAGTCTTCTTTTTTAAAACTGAATGCATTGGTCACATGAGATTGCATGAAATGCATGTGCATACTTAGCTTGGAACCAATTACACATAAATTAACTAAAGTCAAGCATCTAATCAGCCAGGAAAATTTTATTTTAGAGCATTCATTCCCTCCCCTTACAGCAACCAAAAACCAGGGATTTTTTAATCACGCAAATTTTAATGTACTTTTAAAGGCTGTCATTGTTTCTTATTAATGTAATTTTTAGGCCATTAGAATAACATCAAATAAGTGCCAGCATCATGTATTTTAAGATCCACTTCATCCTTGATAATGTATTAATTTTAAAGAAAACATCTTTATAATAACTTTTGAATTATTTGATAAATATCAGAAACCTTGCAACACTTTTGTGCCAGTTAATAATGTACTTATATGTGAGCATTACATTTAAATTATAATACATTGCATATATTTTTCACTTTAATTTTACTTTGAAATATTAAACAGGTAAATTAAGTTCTATTTAATTATACTGATCAAATACTCTGGTCATACACACGTGCTAAAGATATACCAACTAGAAAATGTGTACTCCTTTACCTAGTCTTTCTGTGTAATGAACATACATAAATATGGAAAATTTGCATTCATTTTAGTTAAACAAAATTGTAAGATACATGTTTCTTTTACTCAGCAGATAGGTGTATATGAGAGTAACAAATTTATAAATTAAAACAAGTTTTATTTTAGGCATTGGTAATGTCTGTAAGCACTTTCATTTCATAATTAATTTACTGAGCATGCTATCAAGTCTACCACACACATAAATTATTTCTCTATTAGTTAAGATTTAAAAGCTACCTGCTCAGCATTTGTAGTATGAATAATCACAATAGATAGCCATTGGCACCTACATGAAATAGTAATTTCTGAGCCAACTTGGAGAGCCTGTGGTCATGCAAAACATTTTATGTAAATTAAATACAAATTCCCACTAGAACCAGATGCCTGTACTCAGGCTGCCTCTTTAATAAATCAACTTCAACATTTCAGTCATTTATTACATTTTTCTATTTAATTAAGCTCCAACTTTGTGTGCTTTAGTGTGAAAAGAAGCAACCTTGTATATTCACAAATACCACTCTGGTTGTATGATATATGTTATTGAAAGTACGCTCTTCTGATACTGAACACAAATATCCTTGTTAAGGCCTGTTGTAGTATGCCTTGTTGTAAAATGAATTATGTAAATTATGTTTGTATCATATTTATATATGTACACATTTTCTATGCAGGAGTACAGTGAAATACAAATGAGCAAAATGATCTACAGTTCACTTCAATTTACTGACTTTTTTGGAAAAAATTATATCATTAAATGTGAGGGAAAAAAATAGCTTAAAAAAACAATTACAGTATTATATAGCAAACATCTTAAGACTATTTCTGGTTATTATAGTTGATCTATGAATCAGATAAAACTGGCACATCGAGCAAACCAAATTTTTTAAACAACTTGAACATTTTCTAGTTCATGTAAATATGTTGATGCAGATTCGTTAGATTTGCATAGACGAATATAGATTGTGAATTTTTCATACAACAGGAGTGCCAACATTACCAGATTTGCCAATTCACAAATGGATACATTCATCTCTACAGGAGTGCCAACATTACCAGATTTGCCAATTCACAAATGGATACATTCATCTCTATTTATTATAAATGCTGTATGGCAAAGTATTTGGTTGGGTAAACCCAAGGTATAGGTTAGATTAGCCATTCACTTTAGAAGGCAGTCAAAAGTTCAGGCACTATCCAACCACCCTTAGGCTTGCCTATGGACTGGTTAGGCATGCATATTTATGAAATGGTGGGAAAGGCAGCTGCTGCATGACAACCCTGATGCTCATTTATCACGGTGGACCAATAATGATTAGTCCTATAAAAAAAAAATCTATACTCCCCTAAGGTCTGTTGAACAGGAGTGCTTGGCTCTGGCTACACATATGAAACAGTCATCTAGCCAAAATGACAGAGAAAGGGGGTTGTTTGTTATAATTACTCTGTTGTAGATCAGGCCTCTTTCCAAAACAAGACAAAGTCACTTGCAGCCAAATCTGCAGGTGCATGGGTCAAGTTAAACTGTACCCTTAATCTCTTTTTTTCTTCAAATACTAAACAAAGGTGATATTACACTGGATGTTTAATACAGATTTATAGACTGGGGGAAACTTTACTTAATAAATATTATTATCGCCTGAACTTTAAAACTTCATGCAGACCACTGCATTATTTCAAACCACAGCCCTTACCCAACTGTGATTCAGGGAGCATTTTAATAAATATTCTTTGAGCCAGAGAATATGTATGTTACAGACAGTGCTTAGAAAATCTTTAAGTTTTACTAATTGTTTATGACCAACATTTAGAACAGTTTGGGTCAGCCATCCGTATTCATACACTGAGCACATTTCTCTGGAGACAGCTTTATCTTTTGTTAACAGGGACCAGAGCAATTATTACACTTCTGGAATGGACCTATTGCTTTCTTTCGGTAGGATGTAAAGATGGCTTAAATGTCTATAAAAATTCATAGACAGTAAAAATTAATTAACAAAACTAAAAAACAAAATTCGCTTTTTCTAATTTAATCAGATAAAAGTATGCATTTTATTCTATAAGTTGTTCTATTAAAAATTAAACAGAAGTAAAAATATGATTGAGGTACAAAGCATTGCAAAGATTTTATTTTATTTATTTTTTTTACAAATGAAAGTCTTCTTTCTAGTTTGTGCATTTTTTTTAATGCAACAAAAAAATGATTAATGAACACAAATAAAAAAAAGGTTAAATATTTATGATTAAAATAGAAATAGGCAAAAAAAAAGACAGAGGGAAAATAATAGCTAGGGAGAGAAAGGAAAGAATGAGTTGACTGGGAATGGTTAGGGAAAACTAAGGGTTAATACGGGGTTAAAAGGGATCTTTTTTTCTTTTTTTTTTTTTTTTGCTTGTGAGGTTGCTTTAGATGACATCATATGCAGATCAGATATTTCACTTTGATCTGCAGATAAATTAAAAAGAGTAAATACGTAACAAAAATGTTACTTTATATATATGAACTTCTGAACTGAGTTTGTAAAGCAACAGCAGGGGAGAAGGCCTGAGAGTACTGTGTATGCTATGTGCATGTGTAGTTTGTTCAATGTCCACAACTGGCTAAGAATATGACAGCTATTTTTTTTTTTATGGTGGCTGCATATGCATATTCAAGTAAACTGAAAATTTGCAATCTTATAACAAAAAACAGGATTTGCAAATTTTCAATAATTTATAAATTGATTTTCTCATGACTTAGTAGGAAAGAAAAATCTGAGCTTACACTTAGTTCTAATAATGGTAAGAATGTTTTACTTGTGCAGCGAATGAAAAGATTATTTTTACATTTTAAAATCAACTTAAATTTAAATTATTTATTACGCCATAAAAGTGTAAATTAAGAATAATGTGATTATGCAGGTAAGCTATCTCCTCACAATATTGATATAGAAATTACAATTTAAATAATACAATAAAAATACAAATGTCTTCCTATAAAATTAGTATTATATATGAAAAATATATATAAATTTATGCTAAGTGAAAGCAATAACTGTATATTAGACTAATAAAATTTAAGCTACCAAAATAATTTTCTAATGTTGAATGTAACAAAAATTAAACCAAATGCCATGTGTTGTTAAAAAGGTGAATAATTCACTAACACTAAAGGTTAAACCTGATGTATTAGTCTCCCTGTCTAGAAAGACTGGCCAGCTGAGGCAGACCATTGGCCATTCTGAAATGCATCTGTAATGATTGAGGATCAGAAAATTTAGGGCTTCATTTGAAATGAGAATAGTCAAAATTCCTACTACTATCGGGAGTTGGTCTTTTTAAATACCTGCTAAAACCAAGTAGAAGGTTACCCAAAGCAAATAGGTTGTTTATGTTGCAAAGGAATTTTTCTTTATCTTAGAGAATGTGGTGAAAATTCACTTTGCAAAGACTATCCATTTGCATGATTGAATAATGGAGTCAGTTGAGCATTCACTAAGCTAAGGAAAAATTCCTTTGCAATGTGAACACTTGCCTATTTGTCTTTAGTAAATTGACCCCTAATGTCACTTCCAAATACTGCCATGTTTTGCCAACCTTATATAGACAAGCTTTTATTTAAAACAACAAATATAAAGAAAATGCTATGTAAGTAAATAAAACATGTTTTTTCATCATGCTCTGTCATTGTTCTTATTTATGACTAGGAACAATACATGAAAAATATAACATTGCAGAAAAATTCTATTCTGTGCAAAAAAATAAAAATAAATGAGTTATAATAAAATTGCTAAAAATTCTGAAGGGAGAGAATATATCATAAATGCATTTCTTTATTTATGTTTGTATTTATTTATTTATGTATTTATTCTTTGTTTATTGGTAGGAGTTTAAAAAAAATAAGGTGTAAAGATTACAGTGTATTTACTTACACGTATACAACATTTTATTTATATACTTCATTAAATTTCACATATTAGAAAATAGATGGAATGGGAAATGTTAAAGCAACTGAATGTGATATGGAGCATTTGCTTCAAATAAAAAAAAGTAAAAAAAAAAAGAATCATACCTTATGCTTGTAATGCTTGAATTTTATTGCACTTTTACATTATATGTTTGTGAAATATGCAAGAAAATAAACATTACTTATATTTGTATCTTCATATATACATAAAAATATAGACATATAGATATCTATATATAAAATGGTGTATGTTGGCAAGAACCACTGTAAATTTTGTTTTTAAGAAAAGGAAATTACAAATTTATATGTTGTAAAAAATACAATATGTGCCATAATTAAATTCATTACAGACATGTTAGTACAAACAGAAGTAGAGATAACATTTTAAGAAAGAAATTATATTTTAAATACATTCATGCGTGTGTGAGTGTGTGTTTGCGTGTATGTGTGTATGTGTCTGTAACATATGCAGCACATCAAATTACTCCACTAAGAACATAGAACATAATTTTTACAGGGAGAGAATCTTATATCATTTGTTTACTTTGTTGTGCTAGAAATGTTGCATGCTTTGTATGATGTCGTTTTACTTCATCGTTTCCAGTCAAGCTTCAAAGATTTTATTGTAGTCTACTTATTAACTGTAAATATTTTAATGTAAAAATAAAGTTTTCCTTTACTAGTAGACTGTTCTCCAAATGTGCTTTTTTTGGATTACTTGCATAAAGTAAATTGCTTGAAGAGACACTATCACCAACTGAAAAAAATATATAAATAAATAAAAGCAGAGAATAATCAATTGCTGTGTTTTCGTTTTACATATGTTATTTTTATTCTCTTACAATTTGCCTTTGAACTTGCAAGAAAATCTCCAGGAAGAGTCAATTCCTTGATATACTCTTTGAATGTCATAGCCCTTTCCTGATCTGGGGATATCTAACTCCTCTCTGTGCAGGCCTGGCTTTTTCACTCCTCCTTTCATCTCTCAACATAACATTTTATATACTGTAGTTGGAAGGAGTAAAGTGGAAAAATTGCCGGCACCACATTCAAGAAAGCTGCTTCCAGTGCCAGTCTCAGGGATTTTGGATGTCTACACAGGAATGGTTTTTATAGATAAACAACTTGCCTAAAATATGTTAAATGCACATATAACCTTTAGGGGGGATTTTTGTTGAAATGAATAGTTTTGCTAAAGATAATATATGAAGTAAACAGAGATGGTAGCACCTTTGAAATTGTATTTAATTAGAAACCTACAAAAAAAAAAAAAAAAAGAAACCTACAAGTTTACAAGGCACAGGTAATACAATGAAGGTGATGGGCTCCACGCTAAGGAATATTTTGTATGGATGTGTAAGTAGGCTGCAGCCTCCCTATAATATAGCCAAAGACTATATCAAAATATAAAGGTAAAGATAAGGGAATGGCGCTGTATGCTCTTCATCAGGCCACAAAAAAATCTGAACAAAGTAAATATTAAGTGTCTCTTATAGCAGTAAAATAGAAGTGACTATTAATTTAAAAGAAAAACGAATATAGAAGCCAAAAATAAAAAGGTAATGTAGCAACAATCAGTATGTATTCAGTATTGATACTGTCATTGATAACAACATACAGCAGGATTCATCATCATATCTTGTAAAACATCTATAAAAATAAATAAATAAATAAAATACTAAATATACAAAAATAGGAATAAATCGTAATTCAGACACCTTGGACTTATAGTATGCAACTTGTGGACCGAATGCCCCCTTTTCTCATTTAGATTTTTCTATCAATCTCCTCCTCTCATTTGAAACATGGTACATAATTGATAATTACCTAACAAAACCTGAAACTGAAAATGTATGTTCAATAAGGTGTCTCGCAACCTGTAAATTAATTTGTTTCTTATTGAAAGAATATTTACATCTAGTCATGCATTGTTTAGCTTTTTGTCTTGCCACAGTATATCACAATAAAATGTGAGCCACATGGACTCTTGATCATTCAAATTACAAAGCTTGTCTGACAAATAAAGTAGGCATTTATATGCGTTGTCTTACCCATGTGTGAATGGTAAAATACTCTCCAGTGATGAAATTAGAGTAGTGAATACAGTTTAAGCTGAAATTAGAGTAGTGTACACAGTTGAGGCATTATTAACAAACTAATTTCTTCAGTCCTAAAAATGTAAATGCAATCCATGTTTATGGTTGCTCAAAATCTGCTCTAACAACTTTGCTGCTTATGGTGTTCCCTCTCTTAAACAATTTGGAGCTTGAGATGTAGGATGTTACAAGAGATGAGTTGAGCCATCCATTGATCTTGCAAATGAGATCAGTTCCTACAGAGGTGCATTTGACTAGGATGAGGTTTGGGTTAAATTTTTGTCAGCCTGTCTGCAGTTTTGTCAAATCGGTTAATAAACTAACCATATTTGGCAAGTTCACCAATCAAAACCTCACGGTAGTGTTACCACTAACAAATTACATAACCAAACCTGGCCAGTAGCATCACCTTAGATATCCACCACTGTGTTTACATTCTAGCAGTGCCAGGGATCTGTTATTTGTTATGGAAGTAGCTATTGGGCAGCATTATCAGTGGTGAATGGTAAGCAGCGACACATATACACTAATGGGCGTCACTTATTGTGATTGATACGGCTTTGCCTTCTTTGATGAACTACAAAGGTATGTGTAGGGGGGGTTCACTATGAACTCTTTCTAGTGCATTAAGGGATCCTGAAAATACCCACAAGCACACATATAACTTCCACCCAATAGAATCCTTACCAAAACAATCTCTTATGGATATATACCTGTATATTTCTTATACTAGCATGATCCTACTCAGACTCTCCAAAAAGATGTCCATTGTTAAACTCCCCATAAACAGTCCATCTGAGGAAAACAATAAATAAGAAGGAGGGTAACAAATGTATATTAATCCATTTTACATAGATACCTTCAACTCCCTAACTACCCATGCTAACCCCCAAATTAACACTAGCCAAAAAACCCCATCAATATACCCTCCCAAATTTCCCCACACAGCTACAGTTAAGCCAAGTGAAAAAAACTAATTTATACCCGCGCTTATGGAATAAGATAGCTAAATTATAAATCTCCAAGTGATCAAATGGTGTATAAATTCAGTGCAAAGAAATAGTATAATTATAAATGAGCAGCTGCTGCGACACTAAGAAAATCTTAGGAATGATATACAACACAAATTTAAAGCAGCGCTAGCCCTTAAATTATATAAATAAATAAATAACACTAGGTAGCTCCTAGGTAAAAAATGTGACACTCTCAAGTAAAAAATGTGAATATTAAATTATGTTAAACAATTACTCTGATGCCCCATACACATCCAACCCATCCAATCCAAAAACAAAAGCCATACAATCCCACATACACATCCACTGCACACCCATACCTGACAATTATGAATACCAAATCTTGTGCCTACATCCAAAATGCAGCCTCTCATTACAATACAGCCTCTCATCTACACACATCTTCTCATCATGCACAGTACATCCAAACATTTACAACTAACACCTCCTCCATACCCAAACAACCCCCACCATCCTCTTCAACAAGCCAGTCCCAGCAAAACTCTGCCTCATTTCCACTGCACCATAGCATGCTGACTAACTGATACTATATGCAAACAGATAAAAATTAAATGTAGTACCATTTACTGTATATGTTAAGGCTAATACTCGAGAGAACACTACTGTACAGTTCTGCAAATCCCACATTCACCATCACACAGTCTATCAAAAAAGCACCTAGTATTGTAAAACAACAAAAGGAGTCCCACCAGTTCAAACTTACATTTGTTATGCCCCATCTATCACCTCCATGCCACTCCAGTTCCCAGTCCAGCCTATTTAGGGTATCAAGCACCGGCCAATTAGCCAGAACCTGTCATTCTCTTGACCCAGACTGATGTTCTCACACATGCACTGATTGGCGGCACATGCGCGGTTAGACAGAGTGGGCCCAAGATATGGCCAGGTGGAAACAACACTTCAGTGCTTGTCCTAATCCCAACTCTGACTGGGGTGAACAAAACAGGGCAGCACGTTAAGCCAACAAAGTTTAGTCAGTAGAAGCCCCCCCCACCCCCAATCAATCCACCCAGAGATCTGTGTGCTCGCCATATCACACCTGTGTAACGCTCCTGCGTTTCATGTATGGTGTGGATTTTCAGCTGCAGAAATATTCCACTTCAGTAGTCATGTAAGAGAGATGCTGAGATACCATTCCCAACCTCAATGACTCATCATGTGTGGAAGGTCTTAATTCAGCTAGTAATTACACACACTCAACAAGCTGGTTCCTAGAGTGACTTTATGTATGTAGTAACACAGTGATGAAGATTTAAGAGACAGGTTGAGTGGAGGTGGTAGGTGACAGACACTTGAAGGTAAGACAGTAGCAGATGGATGCAGGTAGGTTTAGCAATCATGTATGGTAGCAGATGACAGAGTAGCAGGTGGACATACAAGAGAGATCAACCCCGTGCAGGAATAAGTAGCAGTAGTCTTAAGAGCTAGCAATCTAGATATGCAGATGTGATAAATAGTCTTTACTAAGCAGAGCTAGATAGTGTAAGCTTAGTATAAGTTTATAGAGGGTTCCCCTGCGGGGTACTTAGCACTAATAGCAATACAGCCGAAGGTTGGTTCAGGAGGAGCGGATGATCCGGAAGCGGGATACAGGGATCAGCGCAGCGAGGTTCCGTCAGCGGGGTATGCTTGCAAGCACGAAAGCTTCAAGCCAAGTTAGCATCCAGGTAAGGGTGTTTGAACGAACACATGTGAGTGAGAACCGGCGATTTAAATAGCCATCTAGTCCGGCGCTGAGTGATGACAGCTTCAGTCTTAAAGGTAAACACACCTATATGTGTTTCTTCTATCTAGGTAGATGGAAATCACCCGGAAATAATGTGATAGGAGGCACTGAGAGTGCCAGAACCTTACAGTACCCCCCCCCCGTAAGGCCGGCTCCGGAAGGCCTCTAAGGCTGGTTGTCGATATAAGAATCGGAAAAGACTGGTTGCCGATACGAGAATCGGATAACACTGGTTGCCGATACGAGAATCGGATAAGACTGGTTGCCGATACGAGAATCGGATAATACTGGTTGCCGATACGAGAATCGGATAAGACTGGTTGCCGATACGAGAATCGGATGAGACTGGTTGCCGATGCGAGAATCGGATGAGACTGGTTGCCGATGCGAGAATCATATGAGACTGGTTGCCGATGCGAGAATCGGATAAGACTGGTTGCCGATATGAAAATCGGGAAGGAAAAAAAAAATGGTTGCCGATATGAGAATCGGGTAATACTGGTTGCCGATACGAGAATCGGATAAGACTGGTTGACGATACGAGAATCGGAAAATACTGGTTGCCGATACGAGAATCGGATGAGACTGGTTTCCGATATGAAAATCGGAAAAAAAAAAAATGGTTGCCGATATGAGAATCGGATAATACTGGTTGCCGATACGAGAATCGGATGAGACTGGTTTCCGATATGGAAATCGGATAAAAAAAAAAATGGTTGCCGATATGAGAATCGGATCAGGTTGGTAACCGATCTGAGAATCGGATCCCTTGTTGCCGACATGAAAATCGGATCAGGTTGGTAACCGATGAGAATCGGATCACTTTTTGCTGATATGAAAATCGGATCAGGTTGGTAACCGATCTGAGAATCGGATCACTTGTTGCCGATATGAAAATCGGATCAGGTTGGTAACCGATGTGAGAATCGGATCACTTGTTGCCGATATGAGAATCGGATCAGGTTGGTAACCGATCTGAGAATCGGATCACTTGTTGCCGATATGAGAATCGGATCAGGTTGGTAACCGATGTGAGAATCGGATCACTTGTTGCCGATATGAGAATCGGATCAGGTTGGTAACCGATCTGAGAATCGGATAGGACTTGTTGTTAGGGTGTCTGCTACATGAACCCCTCACTAGAATCGGACGCATAACCATCCGAAGTAATCCTAGTAGTCCTAGCAACCAATGCTTCTTCAAACATCCTCGGATCCTTCCTACATACCACCGTGCCATTAGAAGCGCGTACGCAGTCAGGTGCAAGAATCTCAATATTTTCATTGGAAGCTAAAAATGTGCTTGCAAAAATAGGAGTATCCTCAGGAGGTGGTACAGGAGGTTTTTTAGAACATGGTATCAAGTTCACTGGAGTTGAAGGAATATCTATTCCAATATTTGTTAATTTCTGGGTGTCCTTCTCTGATATAGAACGGGGACAGGGCTGGCAACAGCCTTGATAATTTCCAGGCTGTTTTTCAGGGAAGACCCTTCGGATTCGCCTGGCCTCCATTGGGAGAGCCTTAGGCCTATGGGGTCTGGTTGGGCAGAATGTAATGAAATGTCCCCCTTCACCACAATAAAAACAAAGGCCACAGATTCTCCTGTGATCTCTTTTTTCTTGTAAGGACAACCTAGTATGTATGGCACCAATCTCCATAGGCTCCTCATCCATCTCTGTAGGATCAGGGTCCAAATTGGATGTGTCAGAGTGACAAGGCTGACTGTTTAAGGCAGGCTTGGACCATGACCAGGCAGGATCACCATATTTATTAGGTTTCCTTTTTTCCCTAGGTACCCGGGGTCTGTGGTTACCTGGAGCGGGTTTAGGAGTGGGGTCAATGGCCGAAATCTGAGAAGAACTGGATAATGGCATTCCCATTTTTTCAGACTTCCTTTCTCGTAGTCTTCTATCTATGGTGATACTGAGTTGTATCAATGCATCCAGCGTTTTTGGCAGATCCGCTCGGGCGAGCTCGTCTTTAACGGCTTCTGATAGGCCAAGCCTAAATTGGGTTTTCAGAGATGCATCATTCCATTCTGAATCAAGGGTCCATCTCTTGAATTCTGCAACAAAGTCTTCCACAGGTCTCCCACCTTGGTTCAAGGATCTTAATTGAAAATCGGCAGTACTCTGCCTATTGGGATCATCATATAGGCTAGTAAGTTCTGCTAGAAACAAGGCATAGGAGCTGAGAAGCTGGTCGTTTTTCTCAAAAAGAGAGTCTGCCCAGGCCCGAGGATCGCCTGTTAGGTAAGAAATAATAGTACAAACCTTAATATGATCAGTAAGGTAGGTACGGGGTCTTAACAAGAAAAGTAACTCACATGCGTTTTTAAATTCGCGAAATTTTTTGCAACGCCTGTAAATACCAAAGGGGGATTTATCTTGGGTTCAGGGGACTGAGCAGAGGTAAGTTGTGTCAGTCTAATTACCTGCTGCGACAGAGCCTGATTGTCTTCTTTTAATTCAGCAAGTGCGTGTATTAACGCAGTTACTTGCTGTTTTAATTGTGTCACCTGAGTGGTTATTTCTGCTGAATCCATTTGTGGGTTCGTTCAATCTGTAACGCTCCTGCGTTTCATGTATGGTGTGGATTTTCAGCTGCAGAAATATTCCACTTCAGTAGTCATGTAAGAGAGATGCTGAGATACCATTCCCAACCTCAATGACTCATCATGTGTGGAAGGTCTTAATTCAGCTAGTAATTACACACACTCAACAAGCTGGTTCCTAGAGTGACTTTATGTATGTAGTAACACAGTGATGAAGATTTAAGAGACAGGTTGAGTGGAGGTGGTAGGTGACAGACACTTGAAGGTAAGACAGTAGCAGATGGATGCAGGTAGGTTTAGCAATCATGTATGGTAGCAGATGACAGAGTAGCAGGTGGACATACAAGAGAGATCAACCCCGTGCAGGAATAAGTAGCAGTAGTCTTAAGAGCTAGCAATCTAGATATGCAGATGTGATAAATAGTCTTTACTAAGCAGAGCTAGATAGTGTAAGCTTAGTATAAGTTTATAGAGGGTTCCCCTGCGGGGTACTTAGCACTAATAGCAATACAGCCGAAGGTTGGTTCAGGAGGAGCGGATGATCCGGAAGCGGGATACAGGGATCAGCGCAGCGAGGTTCCGTCAGCGGGGTATGCTTGCAAGCACGAAAGCTTCAAGCCAAGTTAGCATCCAGGTAAGGGTGTTTGAACGAACACATGTGAGTGAGAACCGGCGATTTAAATAGCCATCTAGTCCGGCGCTGAGTGATGACAGCTTCAGTCTTAAAGGTAAACACACCTATATGTGTTTCTTCTATCTAGGTAGATGGAAATCACCCGGAAATAATGTGATAGGAGGCACTGAGAGTGCCAGAACCTTACAACCTGTAGCGGCCGCCCCCATAGAAAGAGGGGTTTCGCAGCCAGAGATGTTCTCTTCCCCCTAGTGGGAGGGATGCTGTAGAGTAGAGCAGGAACCGCTCTTACCATAGCTAGTGATTTAGCGATCCAAGCCGAAGGGAGATAGAGCTGGTATAGCCTCCTCCCACAAACAGGACAGGAAATGACACTCTATGTTGTGAGCCTAAACAAGAACTGTTTATTAAATTCAAAGACATACAGTTTTACACACAGCTAAGGGGCACTCCCCTTAGCCTTGCCAAAGGGGGGGGAAGGGGACAAGGACCAACCAATGAGAACTGAACATTTGTACATTGAAACAGGCTACAGAAAACCTAATGCACACCCCCTGCGGAGAGATGTCTCCAGCCCAGACCATTGTCTGTGTCATGAATCCACACAATTAGACACAAAAACAGGAAGGGGGGGGGTGGGGGAGAAGGGCTGTAACATTACATTACATTAACTCAATGCCATGAGTCATGCTATCTTCAGTTGTTCAGAGGATGAATAAAGGGAAAATAAAATGCAATAAAAGGGCAATGTCCCAAAAAAAGGAAAATGACACAAAGGGGTTTACAATCCAGGGACAGGGTGATCAGTCACACATAGTGACGGTTAGTACCGTCACAACACCCCTAAAAAGGGGTTGTATGCAATCCGAATGGACACCAAATCCCAACACCAACAGAGGAAGGAAAACTAATATGCGCTCACCGGAAAAGATGGACCCAAAATATCATACGACAAAATGGGTCAGATTGGCTCATACATTAACGGATGGATCTTCCACTAGATGCTTAAGTTCCAGTTATTCAAGTTTGCAATCACTGGATGAGTATAACAGGATGGAAATAAACTCATTCTCCAAGTGACATGTAAGGAATAATCCAAAACAGAGCAAACATAGTGTAAAACCTCTTTAAAATGTATTGAAAAACAAAAAGGGGTACACTTACAAACGACGAAGAACTTAGGCAGCATGTACAAGACAAACAAAGCAGGCAGTCTTTGGCATGGCCCTAGCTGTCTGAAGCAAATCTGACGCGTTTCATCACATATGATTTTCTCAAAGGTAAATGCCAGCCAAAAAACCTCTAGTGCATCCATATATATAAGTATCGTAATTAGATAAATCCTATCCCACCTGTATTCACTGCCAGGCACCGCTTCTCGCAAGGACCGGATGTATTTCAAAGGGAAATAAATTTAAAAGAGCAAAACTAAACCCTGGGTGGCTAAACTCCAACATAAAAAGGCCTTCAAAAAATACAAGACTGAGGGGTCATTGGCAGCATTCAAGCATTACAAAGAGTGTAATAAAAAATGTAAAGACGAAATCAGGGCGGCTAAAATAGAACACGAGAGACATATAGCGGAAGAGAGTAAAAAGAACCCCAAGAAATTCTTTAAGTATATAAACAGTAAGAAAGCGAGGCCAGAACACATTGGCCCCATTAAAGACGATAAGGGAGTTTTGGCCACAGAGGACAGGGAAAAGGCGGTAGTGTTAAATAATTTCTTCAGTCTTCACAAAAGAATTAGGGGGCTACATTAACCCAGCTTGTAAGGCCAAACTAAGCAACACACCTCAGGAAATACTGCCATGGCTAACAGAAGATAGACTAAGAACTAAACTAGAGAAACTTAACATAAATAAATCACCGGGATCGGATGGCTTGCACCCGAGGGTTTTTATCCACTTTTTTTTTCCAAAAAATAACACTTTTTATTCAATAAATGATAGTAAATCATGTAATCAAAAACACTGACATTTTTTTTTTGTCAAACAAGGATGCAATATATTTTTTTTTTCCCCAAAAAGGATGCAATATTACTCGTCATACTGCTTCAATAAACGTCCCGGGGGTGTGGAAAATTTTGAAACAGGGTACAGCGCAAAGTCTAACATCACAGTCTGGACAGTAGTACCGCGTTTCCTTTCTTATTTTCTGCCCGGTGTCGTCGTGCTTGGAACAGCACACCACACACATTCTTGTGGGTGCAGTCTTCTTCTCCGTCGGCGGAATGAGGTCCATAAAATGACGACCGGTCAGTCGTTCGGGGTTCACGACACCAGCAGCACGGCGTCCGGATCGACTTACAGTTGGTGTCTGGTGCCTGAGAAAAATCAGCTCCGCAATTTTCCACACAAAGTGCGCATGGATCACAGGCCGGTCACTTTTCTTTTTTAGCAGAATGAAGGCATTCCATAAACACTGCTCCAGGAGGTGTCTGAATATTTTTTTATAGTATTTTTTCTGCTGTTTCCGCATTGCTGGATAGAAAGTCATGGCCTGGTCAGCTCTGTCCACACCTCCCATGGTGTTATTATAATCCAGGGCCAGTTGCGGTTTCAGCACATCTTTTCCCCCTTTTGTATGGACCATGACAGTGGCGGTGTTATGGATGGTGCTCATCAGGCAGACATCTTTTTTGTCGCGCCATCTAAGTGCCAACATTTTGCCTTTCTGCCAGGCAACTAACTCTCTGGGCTTGAGTTTTTTGTTGGCAAAGCTGGGGGGCATGTCACGCCGGTTTGCTCTGACGGTCCCATACGCATCCGTCTTATGCTGTAGGAGGAACTCAAACAGTTCTGGGGAGGTATTAAAATTGTCTGTAGTGACACAATACCCCTGATCCAGCAGAGGCTCAATCAGTGTCAGAACAGAAGCAGTTGCCATCCCATAGCTGCTGAACCTTGGGATGAACTTGGTTCCTCTTCCGGTATATAGGACCGAGTTCCAAATATAGCCAGAGCTGGATTCACACAGCATAAAAGATTTGATTCCAAAGCGTGCTCGCTTGGACGCAATATATTGGATCCAGCTAAGTCTCCCTTTATATGCCATAAGACTTTCGTCTATGCAAATGTCTCTTTCTGGGACATAGGACCGCTGGAAATTTTTTAAAATTAATTGGTAAATGTCCCAGATCTTTTTCAGCTTCGGAGCCGGATGAGAAGTCTCATTAAAATCCTCATTATTGGCAAAGTGCAAATATCGCATAATAAGGGAAAATTTGTACTCTGACATAATGGTTCCAAAAAAAGGAGTGGCCAATAATTTTTTGTGGTCCAATACCACTTCTGCAGGGGTTTCCCCACCACTCCCTGCAGAATAATAAGGCCCAGGAATCTCCAGATATCCGCACTGGTAATGGGTTTCCACATCCTGCTCCTGGAAAACCGCCGATGTGCTGCGGCTTGTTGTTCCTGGTACCGGTTGATCCCCACAACAATTTTTTCGATGACCTCATGAGTCAAAAAAAGTTGCAGATACGCCAAGGGGTTATCCTCCTCAACATCGACTTTGAGACCAGGCGTTCCGGTAAACGGGAACCTTGGGGGCGCTACGTGCTCCGTACCGCAGTCGATCATGCACCAAGTACGCACATCGCTCGGCACATCATCATCACTAAACTCACTTTCAGCGTCGGATGACGAGCTTCCCCATGAATCGCTGTCACTCCACTCTGCGTGCGATTTGGGATCGCTGTCGCTATCGCCCAGCAGGTCATACACCGCTTTTGATGTTGCGGCGCGCTTGTTTGAGGCCATGGTCGCTCTGCAATGATCCAGATACAGTGTATGGGAATAATGCAGGAAGTGCAATGGAGAAAGCACTGGGGGGCAATCAAAGGTCACTTTATTATATTTTGGGAAAGTAATCCAATAGGATTACAGTGTATCAGTGTGTTTTGGTGTTATACTTTTTGAATTTGCCGCCGGTTCCACCCCCCGGCGGACGTCACGTCGCCAGAGACGGAAGCCGGGGCTGACAGACGATCGAGAGGAAGATCCGCCGCCGCACACCGCCGAGATACATTGCTGGATCCCGGAGAAAAGGTAAGTGAAACCTCCACCAGGATCCAGCGATCTTCCTAGCGCTACCCCGAGTGTGACTCAGGGTTACCGCTTTTGGCTCTAAAATCTTACCCCAAGTCACACTCGTGAATACCGCTAGGAAGGTTAATGGGCTCAGCCAGGTGATTGCCAGACCATTATTCTTGATCTTTAAGGATAGTTTACAGACGGGTATGGTGCCAGCTGATTGGAAAAAAGCCAACGTGGTACCAATATTTAAAAAGGGGCCGAGATATATCCCGGGTAACTATAGGCCGGTCACCCTAACATCAGTAGTCTGCAAGATTTTGGAGGGGATGTTAAGGGACCACATACAAGACTTTAGTAATGAAAACGGTATTATTAGAAGTAATCAGCATGGATTCATGAAAAATCGTTCCTTCCAAACCAATCTATTAACCTTCTATGATGAAGTGAGCTGCCACCTAGATAAAGGCAAGCCTGTGGATGTGGTGTACTTGGACTTCGGAAAGGCCTTTGACACCGTTCCCCACAAATGCTTACTGTTCAAACTAAGGAAGGTAGGTATGGACCATAAGGTGAGTACCTGGATAGAGAACTGGCTCCAGAGGAGGTTGCAAAGGGTGGTGATTAATGGGGAGTACTCAGATTGGGCAGATGGGAAAAGCGGGGTCCCCCAGGGTTCTGTCCTGGGGCCAATCCTGTTTAATTTATTCATAAATGATCTAGAGGAGGGGATATCAAGTAAAATCTCAGTATTTGCGGATGATACTAAACTAAGCATGCCAATATCTTCTGGGCAGGATGTGGAAACCTTACAAGCGGACCTGAACAAAATAATGGGGTGGGCAACTACATGGCAGATGAGGTTTAATGTTGAAAAATGTAAAGTAATGCACCTGGGTGCTAGAAACCAGAAAGCAAGCTACTCACTAGGGGGGGAACCTCTGAGTGAGTCTAGGATGGAAAAGGACCTGGGGGTACTGGTAGACAACAGGCTTGGCAGTGGCATGCAATGCCAAGCCGCTGCAAGCAAAGCCAACAGAATACAGGGATGTATAAAAAAGGGGATTCACTCCAGAAATAAAGAGATTATTCTCCCACTCTACAAGACTGTGGTCCGGCCACATCTGGAGTATGCTGTCCAGTTCTGGGCACCGGTCCTCAGGAAGGATGTGCTGGAACTGGAAAGAGTCCAGAGAAGGGCAACAAAAATAATTAGGGGAATGGAGGACATCAGCTATGAGGAAAGACTACAAGCACTGAACTTATTCTCTCTGGAGAAGAAACGATTTTGGGGGGGATATGATATCAATGTACAAATATTGTACTAGCAACCCTAGCATATGGAAAAACCTATTCAGAGAAAGGAAATACAATAAGACACCTGGCCACTCACTAAAACTAGAGGAAAGGCGGTTTAACCTTAAAATACGCAGGGGGTTCTTCACTGTGAGAGCAGTAAGAATGTGGAATTCTCTTCCGCAAACAGTGGTATCAGCAGGGAGCATTGATAGTTTAAAAAAACTATTAGATGGACACCTTAAAGACCACAACATACAGGGGTATACAATGTACGGTTAGCAGCAAACACACACACACATCATAGGTTGAACTGGATGGACTGGTGTCTTTTTTCAACCTCACTAACTATGTAACTATGTAACTATGTAACTATGGATGACGCAACGTCACTTCCGGGAAAACCCGGAAGTGAACTATGATAAGCGTCATCACAGGAGGCTCGCAAATGCACATAGTAGAAGCTATAAGCAAGCCAAGCAGCGGTGGGACACCTAGAATGAAAAATTAAAAATCATACATAGCGCGGCCACCAGATGTTCCCAAAAATGAGAACTCTTAAAATATAAAAAATACATAATAATGTATAAGAAAAAGGGGGACCTAATCTATGTAGATATAGCCATAAAACACATGACTAACCTCGCCATCTAGTGGACAAATTGGGGAACTGTATAGAACCAGACAATTCAATCTATCCCCAATAGAGGACTGCAAGTAGGAATCAAATACTACTCACAAAATATAATAATCAATAAATAGAAAAATATAAATAAACGTTAAAATAAAACAAATTAAGGAAGAAAGAACGCAAAATAAAGTGAAATATATTAACCATGGAAGAAATAGCAGAAACCATGGAAGTAATATACATCGAGGGAATCAAATGCCTATACCATAAAAATTCATGCTGAATTAATGAAGGCATGAATATCCCACTCGATATTAAGGTCATGTGGAAAATAAGATTTCAAAGTATAAATCCAATAGGTTTCACACCGTGAAACACCCTGTTTTTGGACCCACCTCTCCACAGGGGGACATAGTGATCTATAATTTGTAATAAAGTACCTTTTGGATTTTTTTGATGGTGTAACAGGTAATGCTTGGATACATTGTGATTTTCTTTACCTTTAATAATGTTAGTAATGTGTTCATTAACTCGCACATTAAATGATCTAGTGGTACGCCCCACGTATTGCTTGTGGCAAGGACAGGTCAACAGGTAACCCGTGATAGTGACTTCTTTCAACAATCCCAAGTTTTGAAGGAGAGGTTTGTGGCAAAAGGGTATGGTTCTGACTGCCTGGATTCTACCATCACCGAAGTCTCTAAAATAGATAGAGCTCGGTTACTGGTGAGTCCGGCAGTGACCAAGGATAATTCTGATTTTACCAAGTGGTCTCTATTTACAGAATTTTCAACCCAGCACACACAGATTAACCACTTACCTACAGTGCACTTTCACCCCCTTCCTGCCCAGACCGATTTTCAGCTTTCAGCGCTCTCACACTTTGACTGAGAATTACTCAGTCATGCAACACTGTACCCATACAAAAATGGTGTCCTTTTTTTCACACAAATAGAGCTTTATTTTCATGGTATTTGATCAATACTGGGTTTTTTATTTTTTGTGCTATAAATAAAAAAAGACTGAAAATATCGTGAAAAAACGCATTTTTCTTTGTTTCTGTCATAAAATTATGCAAATTAGTAATTTTTCTTCACAAATTTTGGCCAAAATTTATACTGCTACTTATCTTTGGTAAAAAAAACCCAAATTAGTGTATATTATTTGGTCTTTGTGAAAGTTATAGAGTCCACAAGCTATGGTGTGAATCATTGAAAATTGATCACACTTGATCACACCTGATGTACTGAAGGCCTATCTCATTTCTTGAGACAATAAAAGGTCAGGAAAGTAAAAATACCCCCCAAATGACCCCTTTTTGGAAAGTAGACATTCCAAGGTATTTAATAAGGGGCATGATGAGTTTTTTGAAGTTGTAATTTTTTCCCACAATGCTTTGCAAAATGAAGATTTATTTTTTTTTATTTTTTTTTTTTACAAATTGCCGTATTAACAGGTTATTTCTCTCACACAGCACATGTATACTTGCAACTACACCCCAAAACACATTCTACTACTCCTCCTGAGTATGGCGATACCACATGTGTGAGACTTTTTCACAGCCTGGCCACATACAGAGGCCTAACATCCAAGTAGCAGCGTCCGGCATTCTAGGAGCACAAATTACACATATCATTTCCTGACAACCTATCGCACTTTTGAAGGCCCTGGAGCACCAGGACAATGGAAACCCCCATAAAATGACCCCATTTTGGAAAGCAAACAGCCCAACGTATAATTTTTGAGGCATAATGAGTCTTTTGAATATGTCATTTTTTTCCACAAGTTTTTGGAAAATGTGGAAAGAAAATGAAAACACATTTTTTTTACACAAAGCTGTCCATTTATGCAATATTTCTAACACATCGCATGTACATAGCAAAACTTGCACCCCAAAATACATTCTGCTATTCCTCCTGAGTATGGCGATACCACATGTGTAACACTTTTTCACAGCCTGGCCACATACATAGGCCTCACATCCAAGTAGTGCTTTACACAAAGTTGTCCATTTATCCACTTTAAGACTGGGCCTATTTTTGACACTTGGTGTTTACAAGCTAAAATCATTTTTTTTGCTAGAAAACTACTTTTAACCCCCAAACATTATATATTTTTTTTAGCAGAGACCCTAGAGAATAAAATGGAGATCGTTGCAATATTTTTTATCACACCATATTTGCGCAGCAGTCTTCCAAATGCGATTTTTTTGAAAAAAATTCACTTTTTTTAACTAAAAAATAAGAAAACAGTAAATTTAGCCCAATTTTTTTCCATAATGTGAAAGATAATGTTACGCCGAGTAATTAGATACCCAACATGTCATGCTTCAAAATTGCGCATGCTCACAGAATGGTGCCAAACATTGGTACTTAAAAATCCCCATAGGCAACATTTTAAAAATTTCTGCAGGTTACTAGCTTAGAGTTACAGAGGAGGTCTAGGGCTCAAATTATTGCACTCGCTCTAATGATCGCGGCGATACCTCACATGTATGGTTTTAACACCGTTTACATATGTGGGCGGGACTTGCGTATGCGTTTGCTTCTGCGCGCGAGCTAACGGGGACAGGGCGCTTTAATTTTTTTTTTTTTTTTTTCCTATTTATTTTATTTATTATTTTTTTATTTTTACACAGTTTAAAAAAAAAAATGTTTTGATCATTTTTATTCCTATTACAAGGAATGTAAACATCCCTTGTAATAGAAATAGGCATGACCTCTTTATTGTGAGATCTGGGGTCAAAAAGACCTCACACCTCACAACTACACTAAAAAAGAAAAAAAAAAGCAAAAAATTGTTGAAAGAGGAAAAAAAAAAGCAAAAAAAAAAGCAAAAAAAAAGCGGCCCTTTAAACCGGTTGCTAGGCAACGTCTTTTGACGTAGCTCCGGTCCTCCAAGACCATAGAGTTGAATGAGGGCCATTTTGCCCTCACTCGACTTCCTGTCTCTGAGGATCCGGGACCGGATAGTTTTCCCCGCTACCGGCGGGTCCGGTAAGCTGGGAAAACATCTGGGACGTGGCAGGAGGGGGGGGGCACCTCTTCCCCTGCACCGTAAGGGTAATTCCGCGGCGAATCCGCCACTGGGACCACCCTAATCTGAAAGCCGACCGCCCGCCGTTTCAAAAAATACCGGGGTTATGGGGGCTATCTGCTGCCATAACCCCAGTATTTAGCTTTTAATGGCCATATAGTTGTTAGGCGGTCAGTAAGTGATTGCATGTATATGGCAAACAGGTGACGATGACTGACGGGGTGACAGCTGACGATGACTGATGGGGTGACAGGTGACGATGACTGATGGGGTGACAGGTGACGATGATTGATGAGGTGACAGGTGATGATGATTGATGAGGTGACAGGTGACGATGATTGATGGGGTGACAGGTGAAGATGATTGATGGGGTGACAGATGACAATCACTGACGGGGTGACATGTGAGGATTATTGATGGGGTGACAAGTGACGATCACTGATGGGGTGTCAAGTGACGATGACTGATGGGGTGACAGGTGACGATGACTGATGGGGTGACAGGTGACGGTGATTGATGGGGTGACAGGTGACGGGCGATGGTCACTGATGGGTGACAGGTGACGGGCGATGGTGCACGGCGGTACTGATGGCAGTCTCTGGTGACCGGTGAACTTTAGGCTACGTTCACATGTGAGCGTAGCGATCATGGGCAGAATCACTGTGATTCTGCCCGTGATCCAGAAATCATTGCAAATCGCTGGACGCCTGTGCGTTGCCCGTGATTTGCAATAGCACCCCAAATGCTGTGTGATGTTGCTGTGATTTCCGCCTGCCGAATCGCGGTAACATCGCGCAAACAACGCATGACGCTCCAAAGAAACTCTTGTACCTTTTTTGGGCGTCATGCGATGTTTGAGCGATGTTACCGCAATTCGGCAGGTGGAAATGGTGGCAACATCGCACAGCGTTTGGGGTGCTATTGCAAATCGGGGCAACGCACAGGCGTCCTGCGATTTGCAATGATTTCCGGATCGCGGGCAGAATCGCGGTGATTCTGCCTGCGATCGCTACGCTCACATGTGAACGTTGTGGGTGTCAATTTCTGGGCACTGATGAGGTGACTGTTGGGTGACAGGGGACATTGGGGGGGGGCTGAGGACTGTGTGGGGACCTTTATTAGTGTGATTTTTACTTTGTGACATGTGTACAGAGCAGTAACTCACTATTTCTAGCTCTGCTCCCCTCACACTGGAAACTGTATGAGGGGAGAAGAGCTAGTAACACTGAGTTACTGCTCTTTGTTTACATTTTGTGATCGGCTGTGAATGGATTCACAGCCGATCACATAGTAAACAGTCACTGTCAGTGACTGTTTACTACCGCCGGTGACAGCTGTGTTCCTACGGAACACAGTGCCACCGACATGACCGCGCTGCGCGCTCCCGATCGCGCATGCGCGGTCATCTTGTGGGCGCCTTCATTGTGATCGGCTGTGTCATTGGAACACAGCCGATCACGTGGGAAACAGCCACGCCCATTGGCTGTTTCCCCCCTGCCGGTGACGGGGGGTGTCCCGGGGACACCCCGACACCGGCAGTGCAGGGCGGCGCGCACGCGATCGCGCGCCTGCCCTGCTTAAAGTGCCGCCGTCATATGACGGCGGCCCAGGATAATGGTCGCTCCGCTCCGCCGTCATATGACGGCGGGCGGGCGGCAAGCGGTTAAACATATTTTCCTTAAGCATTGGGATGTGTTGAGGAATGACCGTGTTCTAGGTCCTGTTCTCCCTGAGAGACCAAGAGTCACCTTTAGAGGGGCCCCATCACTTAGGGGGAAAATAGCTCCCAATGTATTGGACCCTCCGGTCAAACCTACGTTTTTTACAGATCTGGTAGGTTGCTATCCATGTCGGAGATGCAGAGCATGTGAACTCAACTGTGACAGCAGAAGGAAATTTGTATCCTTCCGGTCCACTGTCACAAGTTGCGTTTATCATATTAAATTTTTCCCCACATGTATTACTACCCACGTGATTTACCTGTTGACCTGTCCTTGCCACAAGCAATACGTGGGGCGCACCACTAGATCATTTAATGTGCGAGTTAATGAACACATTACTAACATTAATAAAGGTAAAGACAATCACAATGTATCCAATTATTACCTGTTACACCATCAAAAAAATCCAAAAGGTACTTTATTGCAAATTATACAGTAGATCATTATGTCCCCCTGTGGAGAGGTGGGTCCAAAAACAGGGAGTTTCACGGCGTGAAACCTATTGGATTTATACTTTGAAATCTTATTTTCCACATGGCCTTAATATCGAGTGGGATATTAATGCCTTCATTAATTCAGCTTGAATTTTTATGGTATAGGCATTTGATTCCCTCGATGTATATTACTTCCATGGTTTCTGCTATTTATTCCATAATTAATATATTTCACTTTATTTTGCGTTCTTTCTTCCTTAATTTGTTTTATTTTAATGTTTATTTATATTTTTCTATTTATTGATTATTATATTTTGTGAGTAGTATTTGACTCCTACTTGCAGTCCTCTATTGGGGATAGATTGAATTTTCTGGTTCTATACAGTTCCCCAATTTGTCCACTGGATGGTGAGGTTAGTCATCTATGTGTTTTATGGCTATATTTACATACATCGGGCCCCCCTTTTTCTTATACATTATTATGTATTTTTTATATTTTAAGAGTTCTCATTTTTGGGAACATCTGGTGGTCGCTCTATGTATGATTTTTCATTTTTAATTCTAGGTTTCCCACCGCTGCTTGGCTTGCTTATAGCTTCTACTATGTGCATTTGCGAGCCTCCTGTGATGGCGCTTATCATAGTTCACTTCCGTCATCCGGTCCTTATGAGAACGAGGTTTGGACCACACGCCGCCGCCATTTTGGCTGGTAGAGCGGTGCCTGGCAGTGAATACAGGTTTGATACGATTTATCTAATTACAATACTTATATGGGTGCACTAGAGGTTTTTTGACTGGCATTTACCTTTGAGAAAATCGTATGTATTGAAACGTGTCAGATTTTGCTTTAGACAGCTAGGGCCATGCCAAAGACTGCCTGCTTTGTTTGTCTTGTACATGCTGCCTAAGTTCTTGGTCTTTTGTAAGTGTACCCCTTTTTGTTTTTCAATAAATTTTAAAGCGGTTTTACACTATGTTTGCTCTGTTTTGGATTATTCCTGAATCCTTACATGTCACTTGGAGAATGAGTTTATTTCCATCCTGTTATACTCATCCGGTGATTGCAAACTTGAATAACTGGAACTTCAGCATCTAGTGGAAGATCCATCCGTTAATGTATGAGCCCATCTGACCCATTTTGTCGTATGATATTTTGGGTCCATCTTTTCCGGTGATCGCATATTAGTTTTCCTTCCTCTGTTGGTGTTGGGATTTGGCGTCCATTCGGATTGCATACACCTACCTTGGAAATCTTCATGCTTTTCACTTGGGACTCTTATATATGGACTTTCATTATTTCTTTTTCACTTTTCACTTGAATGAATATCTTTATCACTTGTAAAGCGCTGCACGTTTGTTTTTTATTGATTAGTTTATTTCAGCTTACATCAGTTGAGTGTGTCAGCTGCTTTGTTTTGGATTAGCGCAGTATATCACATTTTTTATTTTTGAAGCAACAGTACATTGGTTGCACGCGGTGCTAGGGGGCACGCGCACGTGCCATCCCCACAATGTGCTGATTCGGTTCAGAACCGAACAGTCATCATGTCCAGGCCAATGATTTTTGACCTGGACCTGGTGATCGGTTCTGATCAATTGCAGAAAGTCCTGTGCCTGTGTAATGCAAACTTAGGCACATGAAATTATGCAATCTTCTCTCCTTGAGCCCTTTTCAGCGTGAGAGAAGAGAGAATCAGACAGTGAGTACACAAGCACTACACTGACACCGGTACACATAGGCACATTTGTCACCCCCTGATCACACCCCCAGTTAACCCTTTCACTCCTGGTCACAGTGTCACTATATACAGTATACAGATACTTTACTGATCACTGTATTAGTGTCACTTGTGACATCAGTTCATTTGAGAGGCAGTCAGATAGGTTTAGGGTACCAGCTATATATTCCCTAATAAAGATTTAACCCCCTGATTACTCCCAGTTAACCCGTTCATTGCCCTGTCACAGTGTCACTGTTATAGTGTACAGATCTTTTTTTCTGATCACTGTATTAGTGTCACAGGTGACATCAGTTAACGTTAATGTTAGTTAGCATCAATCCAGGACAGCGTTAGATTGCCCACCGCATAGTTAGTAGTGCATTTTAACCCTTTGATTGCCAGTGACACACACTATATACAGTATAGTGTTCTCAAAATTCAGAATTAGCAGGATCAGCCCCGACACCTGCCAGCACCTGCATTGAGCCCCTCTACCCCCCCCCCCCGCTGACCACTGATCAGGCCTGATCTCTGCTAGCACTGGCAGTTACATTTTTTGGTAGTGGTTCAAACAGTCCTTGACAACCAAGTGCTTTTTTCCCTGTGACTCACACTAGGTACCTAAAAATGTATTGGCCAAAATGTTCAAACAGAGATACACTAGTGAAGAGGCCTACACGATGCTGAACATGACAGATGGGAGCGATGGGGAAGCCTCACTGTCAGAATAAGGCTCAGTATTCAAACCTGTAGAGAGCAGCGACCCCCTGACAGATAGCTCTTACGACGGAGTAGTGGTCCCTGCTAAGGTCAGGCATACCCAACCCCATTCTTCTGTTGCTGAGGTGCAACAATCGCAGAGTTCTCGTATGCAGCAGAGTGTCGGTACTAGTTGCGCTCAATCTACTGGTGAACTGGCAAGCACCAGAGGCCTAGTACATCCTGGTCATAGTCAAACCAGCACTGCAGTAACACTTGGTGATGTGGCGAGTCCCATAAGTGCAGTTAAGTATAAGTGGTGGCACAAGTAGTGTTCTGCAGCCACCAATAATTTGAAGACAGGCCCATAGAGCCCATAGTGTCCTTCCTGATGTGCTTGCAAATCTTGATTGGGAGCCCACCATTTCTGCCACTCCCGTACTTCCCCCATTCACTGGCAACCTAGAATTCAGGTGGAATCAGCCGATTTTACTCACCTTGGTTTTTATGAGCTGTTTTTCATGCAAGATCTGTACAGATCTATTGTAGACCAAAGCAATTTATATGCCAATCAATGTATCACCGCAAATCCAAATGTGACCTTTGCCAGAGAATTTGCATGGAAACGTATCACTGTTTTCAAATTTAAAACCTTTCTGGGCCTATCCCTCATCATGGGCATTACTAAAAAGTGTGAGTTGTGGTCATATTGGTCCACTTACCTAATTCATCATATGCCTGTGTTCTCTGCTGCCATGGCCACGACTAGCAAATCTTGAGGTTCATGCATTTTAATGACAATGAACTCTGTCATCCTCGGGGTGGCCCTTGATATGACTGGCTCCACAAAATTTAGCCCCTTGTAAATCACTTCAACCAGAAGTTTGAAGCCTTGTATATGCCCCAACAAGCTGTCTGCGTTGATGAGTCTCTGATTCAATTTTCTGGCTGCCTTGTTTTTAAGCAGTTTCTCCCCAGCAAGGGGGGTCAAGATGTATAAGCTCTGTGACAGGGCAACAGGCTATACATTTAATTTCCGGGTTTACGAGGAAAAGATAAGAAATTGCTTGCAGTGAAATGGAGGGACACAGGGAATGTTTTCGTCCTGTCCTCCATTCCAGAGGATTCGACAGTCCAAATTGCAACGGCGACTGGTGTTGTTGAGAAGCCCCTCTGTGTCCACAAACACAATCGAAACATGTAAGGGGTGGACTTCAACAACCAGATGATGACACTGTACTTAATTGCCCATAAGGCCAGCCTCTGATCTGTATACTTATTCCAATTGGCCTTCCTAAATTCCAGGAAGAGATCATCACAGCCCTTCTGTATCCAGAAGGTGCTGTGACCCAAATTCACAATCCAGATGCAGTAAGCCAGCTGCATGAGAGGCATTTTCTGGATGTCCTCCATGGTACCCCTACCCAAAGAGCACCCCAAAGATGATGTTGTGTCTGTAGAAAACATGGATATAGTCGTGGCATGTGCTTTTTTTGTCCGTCCTGTCCAATCTGGTCTCTGCATCAGGGACTGTTTCCGTCGCTACCACACACTAGTAGATTATTAGTATAGGGTATAGCACCGCACAGTCTAGGGCACACTTTCACACAAGGTCTTAAAAGATGTTAGACGGCTATCGCATTTTGAGAGACCCTAGCCTGAAATGTTTAAAGTTTTTACAGTTACAAAAAAAGTGTAAAAAAAATGATAAAAAAAAACTAAAATGTTTTAAAAAATAAAAAAAGCCAAAAATAGTTGTTGTTGTTTTATTTAGTTAATTTTCTGTTTTTACTGTTTTACTGTACTTTAATAAATACTGCTATACTGTAATGTTTTATTATTACTGTTTTTCTTGTTAACCATAGTTTGCTTTGCAAATACAACCATTTTACTGTTTTACTGCATTTTATGCTATTATATTGTAATTTTTTTTGTTACTGTGTTGTATTGGTTAACCATTGTTTGTTTTGCAGGTATGCCCATCAGAGAAAGCACTAATTTGTTTATTCTGACAGCAAACAGTGTTTGCTCTTAGCATATACGTAAATCAATGATTGCAGCGCTGTAGGAGGTGACTTCAACACTGCAGTTAAAAAAAAGAGCATATATGGCGAAGCATAGGGGATGGGGAACCTGCTATGTTCTTCTTCTTGGGCTGAAGGGAAAAAAAAAGAACATTGCATGTATGCTCATCATTAGAAGTGGATGGATGCTGGGAGGTCTAATGGTGGGCATACCACACACTTTCTGGCAGAGATTTCTTCATCCACATCGATCGATGTGAATGGAGGAATCTGTTAGGTTCTCTTTTTTCATTCAGCCCACAGGCTGCATGAAATAAAAAGAACCTTACAATATATGCCCAGCAACGACCAGCAACATACTGGTACGTCGCTGGACTTTGAGTGCTCATACCAGGATGATGCCTGCAGATTTAGGCATCATCTTGGTATCGTTTTTTTACAGCCAGCGGTCGGTGTTCATGTAAAAGCAATCCTAGCAGCTAATTAGCCGCTAGACTGCTTTTAACCACTTAAGCCCCGGAGGATTTGGCTGCTAAACGACCAGAGGGCATTTTGCGATTCGGCACTGCGTGACTTTAACGGACAATTGCGCGGTCGTGCGACGCTGTACCGAAACGAATTTGGCGTCCTTTTTTTCCCACAAACAGAGCTTTCTTTTGGTGGTATTTGATCACCTGTGCGATTTTTTGATCACGCGCTATAAACAAAAAAAGAGCGTAAATTTTGCAAAAATAGCAATATTTTTCCCTTTTTTTTATATGAAATTCCCCCAAAAAAAAATGTAAAAATCAAAATTTTTTAATATTTTCGGCCAATTTGTTTTATGCTACCTATGTTTGGTAAAAAAAATCGCAAAAAGCGTATTTTGATTGGTTTGCGCAAAAGTTATTGCGTTTACTAACAAAGGGAAAGATTTTTGTCATTTTTGTTGTTTTTTTTTTTAACGCGTAATGGCGGCGATCTGCGATTTTTTTTGCGGTACTGCGACATTGCGGCGGACAGATCGGACCCTTGACTGACATTTTTGACACTTTTGGGGTTACCAGTGACATTTCTACAGTAATCAGTGCTATACATATGCACTGTTACTGTAAAAATGCACTGGTAGTGAAGGGGTTAACTTTATTTGAGAGGGAGGGGCTGTGTGTGTCCCTAGGGGCGTGATTCTAACTGTGATTGGCTGTGGCTTCAACTGTATGCAGAGTGATCAATGGATCTACATAGTAGATCCATGTGATCAGCTCTCATACAGAGAGGAGAATGACAGGCAGCTTGTTTACACAAGCTGCCTGACTATCTCCCTCTCCCCCGCCGATCGCAGAGTGGCCGGCGGCGATCGGGTCCGCCGGTCACGCGCGCGGGGGGGTCCGTGACCACGCGGGAGCGGGAGCGCGCCTCCGGCGGCGTGCGCTCGCTCCCTAAACCCTCACAGGCGAGCGACGTAGACCTACGTCACTTTGCCTGTGAGGGGCTGACCGCCCACGTAGATAGTCGTGCGGCGGTCGGCAAGTGGTTAAAAGCAGTGGGAGGGGACTCCCGCCAACACATTTTTTTCAGGCTCTCTTGTCCCACCGGTAACCCAAGACTGCAGCCGGTGGTTCCGTCAGCTGACCATAGAGCTGACTGGAGACCAGAATGGCTCCAATCATCTTTATGGCCTAAGATACCGGAATCTATGAGCATTTCATGACTTCCGTTTCGCCAGATATAAACAGCGCCATTGGGAAATTGGGAAAGCATATTATCACACCAATATTGGTATGGTCAGATGCTTTAAGGGCAGAGGAGATATCTAGAGTCTAATAGATCCCCATTTAAAAAAAAAAAAAAGAGTACCTGTCATTACTTATTGCTATCATAGGGGATATTTAAATTCCATGTGATAATATAAATGATAAACAAAACAAAAAAATGAAAGGGAAGGTGTCAAAATAAAACAAAAAAGCAAAATAAATAATAATAAAAAAATGAAATTCAAGCACCACTGTTCCCCTGTGTTTGCGCCTAAAGGCGAACCACAAGCATCGGTCTAGTGTCATATATAAACAGCAATTGCACCATGCATGTGAGGTATCACCGCGGACCTCAGATCGAGCACAGTAATTCTGGTAGTAGACGCCCTCTGTAAATCTAAAGTGGTAACCTGTAAAGACTTTTAAAGGCTTTTAAAAATGTGTGTAGTTTGTCGTTGCTGCACGGGCGTGTGCAATTTTAAAGCATGTCATGAGATCATCTTTAATATTTTACCAAACAATCAAACAATATATAGTGTATCTGTGCACTAAATTTTAAAAAAATAGGTTTTTTTTTTTCCAAAAAATTGCCTTTGGGAAATCTCTGCGCAAATACCGTGTGACAAAAAAAAATCAACACCCACCATTTTGTTCTGTAGGGACTATGCTTTGAAATATATATATATATAATGTTTGGGGGTTCAAAGTAATTTTCTAGAAAAAAAAAAACATTTTTCATGTAAACAAAAAGTGTCAGAAAAGGCTTGGTCTTCTGGTTAGAAGAGTGGGTCTAAGTGGTTAGAACAGTGGGTGATATGTGACATAAGCTTCTAATATTGAGCATAAAATGCCAGGACAGTTCAAACACCCCCCAAATTACCCCTTTTTGGAAAGTAGATACCCCAAGCTATTTGCTAAGAGGCATTTTGAGTCCATGGTACTTAAAATGTTGCCACAAGTTTCAGAAAAATGGCAATTGTTTTTTTTTTTTTTTGTTTTACACAAAGTTGTCACTAAATGATATATTGCTCACACATGCCATGGATATACAGTATCTCACAAAAGTGAGTACAGCCCTCACATTTTTGTAAATATTTTATAATATCTTTTCATGTGACAACACTGAAGAAATGACACTTTGCTATAATGTAAAGCAGTGAGTGTAAAGCTTGTATAACAGTGTAAATTTGCTGTCCCCTCAAAATAACTCAACACACAGCCATTAATGTCTAAACAGCTGGCAACAAAAGTGAGTACACCCCAAAGTGAAAATTTCCAAATTGGGCCCAATTAGCTATTATACCTCCCCAATGTCATGTGACTCGTTAGTGTTACAAGGTCCCAGGTGTAAATAGGGAGCAGGTGTATTAAATTTGGTTTTATCACTCTCGCTCTCTCATACTGGTCACTGAAAGTTTAACATGGCACCTCATGGCAAAGAACTCTCTGTGGATCTGAACAAAAGAATTGTTGCTCTACATAAAGATAGCCTAGGCTATAAGAAGATTGCCAAGACCCTGAAACTGAGCTGAAGCACAGTGGCCAAGACCATGTAGTGGTTTAACCGGACAGGTTCCACTCAGAAAAGGCCTTGCCATGGTTTGCCAAAGAAGTTGAGTGCACATGCCCAGCTTCATATCTAGAGGGAAATAGACATATGAGTGCTGCCAGCATTGCTGCAGAGGTTGAAGGGGTGGGGGGTCAGCCTGTCAGTGCTCAGACCATACACCACACACTGAATCAAATTGATCTGCATACTGTCATCCCTAAAGATGATGCACAAGAAAGCTCGCAAATAGTTTTCTGAAGACAAGCAGACTAAGGACATGGATTACTGGAACCATGTCCTGTGGTCTGATGAGACCTAGATAAACTTATTTGGTTCAGATGGTGTCAAGCGTGTGTGGTGGCAAGCAAGTGAGAAGTAGAAAGACAAGTGTGTCTTGCCTACAGTCAATCATGGTGGTGGGAGTGTCATGGTCTGGGGCAGCATGAGTCCTGCCGACACTGGGGAGCTGCAGTTCATTGAGGGAACCATGAATACCAATATGTACTGTGACATACTGAAGCAGAGCATGATCTCCTCCCTTCGGAGACTAGGCCGCAGGGCAGTATTCCAACATGATAACAACCCAAAACACACCTCCAAGATGACCACTGCCTTGCTAAAGAGGGTGAAGATAAAGGTGATGGACTGACCAAGCATGTCTCCAGACCTAAACCCTATTGAGCATCTGTGGGGAATCTTCAGTGGAAGGTGGAGGAGCGCAAGGTCTCTAACATTCATCAGCTTCATGAGGTCGTTATGGAGGAGTGGAAGAGGACTCCAGTGGCAACCTGTGAAGCTCTGGTGAATCATTTTGGACAAATAATTTCGACATGTTTGCTTAGGGGTGTACTCACTTATGTTGCCAGCGGTTTAGACATTAATAGTTGTGTGTTGAGTTATTTTGAGGGGACAGCAAATTTACACGTTTATACAAGTTGTGCACTCACTACTTTACATTTTAGCAAAGTGTAATTTCTTCAGTGTTGTCATATGAAAAGATATGATAAAATATTTACAAAAATGTGAGGAGTTTACTCACTTTTGTGAGATACTGTATGTGGAATTACATCCCAAATGTTATCATTGTAAGTGTAGTATATATGACCATTTATGTGCTGCCTGAAGTGCCTTATTGGTTTGTCGACATAAAAACGGCCACCCACACAGGTCATCAGGTATACCACTCCAATGGTGTCACAGGTTTTTTTAAATCTTGGATGAAAAATTGTGTTTTTTACTACCTACTTACCTGTAAGATCCATTTTTTGGAGTACATTGTGAGACACAGAGCAGGTTATAATCATAACTATGTGGGTTTTGCCCCATCAATAAGTGAATGGGCACTGGCAGATCAATCAAACAGGAAGTCCTCCTCTATATAACCCCTCCTAAACAGGAGGTACCCTAAGTTTGTACTCCAAGAAATAGATTTTACAGGTAAGTATGTAGAAAAATCAAATTTTCTTTATCGTTCATTATGGGACACAGAGCAGGTTATAATCATAACTATGTGGGACGTCCCATTGCAATAAAATCTGAAGGGTGGGAGACACAACAATAACCACCGCCATCAAAGTACCTACTCTGCCATTTGTAATACGCTGCAGCCAAAGGCAGTATTCTCCATGCTCTGACATTCACCTGGTACAACCCTGTAAATGTATGAACCAAAGACCATGTAGCGGTCTTGAAAACCTGAGCCACTAATACCTGATGGCGGATAGCCCAAGATGCCCCCACACTCTTGGTAGAGTGCGTTCTCCATGGGCTTGAATGATTAACTGGCAGATCCAGTGAGAAATAGTTGATGCTGTCTGCCCTTCCTAGGCTGTTCTGGCAGCACAAACCAGGATTCCTGACCCGTGCTGACAACTCAAGTAAATCCTGACTGTCCGAACTACATCCAGAGTATACAGCGATCTTTCCCCTGCCGACTGTGGACTAGGAAAAAGAAAGGCAAGACACTGTCCTGATTCAAGTGAAAACTAGAATCCACTGTAGGCAAGAAAGATGGATGAGGTTGTAACATCACCTTGTCAAGATGCAAGACCAAGAACGGCTCCTTACATGAAAGAGCTGGCAGCTCTGATACTCTTCTTGCTGAAGCAATAGTAACCAAAGAAGCCAACTTCTGATTTAAAGGACTAACGGAGTTTCTCTAATTGGTTCAAAAGGGGGCTTCTGCAAGGACAACCAAGACCAAGTTCAAGTCCCAAGGACACAAGGGTAACCTGACAGGCGGGACTGTCTGCGTTACACCCTGCATGAAGTATGAATTAAGGAGTGGGAAATAATGGTCTCTGGAAAAAATTGGATAGAGATTAAATCTGACCCTTAATGGTACTTAAGGCTAATTTAATTACCCCTCCTGATTGGAGAAAGGAAAAATCTCCCACTTACATATTTCTGCAGGCGCCACTTCCTGGCTTCACTGCAGGCATATAAGATTTTGAAAGTCCTGTAATGGAAGCTCCCTGAAGTTGGCTTCCTGGTGCTCAGCTGTGCAGAGATAACAGGACCCAAGACTATAAGTCTGGCCAGACTGGAAGTGTCCAAGGAGTGTCCACTGCCAGATTTGCTATGTCGGTGTACCAAGCCCTCCTGGGCTAGGCCGGCTAACACTATTATCAGTGTTACCACCTCCCGGATCCTTCACAAATGGCTTGGCAGTAGTTAAATCATGGGGAAGGCATAGATTAGGGAGAACTGGTCCCTAAGGTGTTACCAGTGCATCTACCCCTATTGCCAGCGGGACACTCATCCCACACATAACCTGTCCAACTTGTTGTAGAACCTGGAATCCAGCAGATCCCCCTCCAGAGTTCCGCAACACTGGTAGATTGCTGACAACGTCTTGGGATGCAGGGACAACTGTCCTGGTATTAGTCGCTGACGACTCCCTGACAGTTTTTTCTACCCAGAATATGTACTCTGGACAGCGATGGCACATGTTGTTCTGCCCCAGACAGAATGTGGTTTAGCTTTTCCTGAGCAGCACAACTCCTGCTGCCACCCTGATGGTTGATATATGCCACTGTAGTGACATTGTTGGACTGAACCCTGACCACAAACCTGTGCAACTGGTTCGCCCAATAATCCAGAGTAAGACATACCGTCTGAAGTTCCAAGATATTGATGGGCATTATTCCCTCCTGTTTATACCAAATCCCCTGAACTGTAGTCACCTTCAAGCCAGTCCCCCAACTTGTGAGACTGGCATCAGTGGTTACTATCTTCCATATCGCTGGAAGGAAAAGTGTTCCCTTCTCCAGATTCCAAACAAATCAATGACCAATTCGAACTCTGCAATACCCCATGCTTGGACCTTCATGTTCCAGACAGAGAAAATTTTCCTCTACAAAAGACCTGAAGTGGAACTGCACGTAGGGAACTGCTTCAACGTAGATACCATTTCCTCATGCAGAGATGTAACAAAGGATACCTTTTGCTTCTTAAATTTCACTTTAAACCTGGAATTGACTGCTCCCTGAGCAAAGATCCTTGAGGTATCCTGATATTGACACCCACTACGTCCTCAGGAAGTCCAGCACTGGGGCTCTGAGTTTTGTGAAGTCTTAGGGGGCTGTGGCAAGGACAATGCCACAAAATGAAAATGGTGATTTTTTACTGAAGTCGCAGAAATCTCTGACGAGCCTGGAAGAACTGGCAAATAAAGACATGCGTCATTGATGACTATGGACACCTGTATTCTACCTCGTGCAGAGAGGCTATCACTGATCGAACCAATCCCATCTGAAACAGAAGGATGTTTAGACATTTGTCTAGTGCTTTGAGATCTAACATAGACCGCATGTCCCCATTTAGTTTTGGGGCCGCTGAGGTCAAGTGTTTTACAATAATGAGCCCATACCTTCTGCTTTAAGAGCAAATGCAAGGCAAAAGGGTGACAACTCTGCGGTGGATCCAAAAGGTCCCAAAGAGGTGTACTTAATATACCAGGTTTCTTCCAGTGCCAACCTAAAGATGACACATGCCATCTCAGAGAATTCCCTAGCATACTCTCAAAGGCCTCAGACACCTCTCTTAGCAAAACCTGGCATTCCCGGACAGTTTTTCCTATCCGAGTACTAACTAGTCCTGATCCTACTTAGGCTCCAAGATCAGCCGAGATCAGAAGTGTTCCAGGTGATGTGGCCACAGTCCACTGCAGCTGTCAATGCTGCCGCTAAATTCTACTAATGACATTCTAACGCGTCAGGAATTGCTACGATTCCAGAGAAACACAGTGGCTCAAATACACCTGACAACATTGGTCTATTAGGAGAGGCAAACACTGCCAGATTACCAACCGAGTCCATTGGACCTAAGGGTAGTGCACCTGCCTCCTCAGCTGCCTCTCCTTTCTGGGGCCATTTAGCTGGTATAACAAGTAAATAATGTAGCAGCTATATTGCCAAAACCTAATTATGCAGTCTTACAGGAATGCAGGACCATAGCCTTGTTGGTCTACAGTTATGCAATTACGCAGGTATGCATGCACACAGATATGCAGTTTATGCAAGTATACAGGTATGCAGTTAATGCCACTATGCAGTTTAAGCCAGTATGCATTTTATGCAGGTATGCACTTATGCAAGTAGGCGTTTATGCACGTATGCATTTATGCAACTATGCCCTTATGTGCCCCTATACCTACAGCTATGTAGCCATGCAGATATGCAATTTTACAAGGATGCAGCTCTACAATTATGCAGGTGTAGCACCCTACAGGTAGGTGCTAGGTAAATTATAGTGGGCTTTGTCTGACTAACAGCAGAGCCATGATTTATTTTTGTCAGATAGGGTGTCATGGCTTCCAGGTGTGTCTGCTGAGAGGGGCTCTGTGAGAGGCTTCTCATAGGGCAGTGGAGGAAACCAAATCAGGGACAAGTTCAGGCTTGTAGATACCCCAGAAGGCAGATTCTGCCGCAGAGGATTCTGGGAGTGGGTATAAGTTTGAAGGAAGTGCATGACTCATGGTCTTTGGCGGGAAGCAGAGTCCCAGGAGGGAGAGTACGACTGTCTCTCCTCCTGTCAGAGGTAGCGGATGTCTCTGGGTGTTGCCTGAGAATCCAGACGGTGCTGAGTTGAGCTGAAGGGGATCCGGAGTGCCGAGAAGCATCGGAGAGAGAGAGGGGTCCAGTCCCAGGAAAGCCTACACAGGTCGTGAGTACTGCGGATTGCCCCTGGGTGTCTGCCTAGTGTCAGAGGGGACCTCTCCGGAGAAGGTTCTAGGATCCAAGTGTCAGCTAGCTGTAAAGGGGGTGCCTAGTCAGAGGACCCTGAAGTTAGAGGGGGTCAGGGGCGTAACTACAGGGGTTGCAGGGGTTGCAATTGCAACCGGGCCCCATGCTCCAGGGGGCCCATGCAGCTCCCCTGTACACCTGCATAGGAGGGGCGGCGGGGGCAGGATGTAGAGAAATCACTATCTTCCTTTTTCCTTTTGTAGCTGCAGGAGGAAAATGGAGGAGATCGGTTCCTCTGTATGCTGCCCCCGCCACTCCTCCTATCCAGTTCACTTGTGTTCTGCTGTCTCTGGGCCCCTGTGTGCTCCCCTGGTCCCCCCCCCCACTGTGCTGCCCCCCACTATGCTCCCTTCCCTCTCCTGCCAGTTGCTGCAGAGGATGTGTCACATTAAAGAATAAGGAAGGGGTCGGTAAATATGTAATTTACCAGCTCCTTCCTTTTCTGAATGGACAGAGTCATAGTCAGTGACATTGTAAAAAATAAATAAAATGACAAAAAATTATTCAATAAAAATACCAAAAAATAAAAACCACTGACACCAGTGGGTGAACTTCCAGGATGGCAAAGGTCACACTTGTGACCGGACCCTGGCATTCCACCACCATGGGGAGGCCCCAAGATGGCAGAAAGGGGGCCCACTGCAGAACTTGTGAAAGGACCGTAATAAAGGGCACCGCAACCTGAGTAAAGGGCCCCAGGATCAGTGGGAAGAGCCCCAGGCTTGAAGGGAGTGGCCCCAGGCCAGGGGTCCGGGGGGCCCTTTATGTTTTCTTGCACCGGGGCCCTGAAGGTTCTAGTTACGCCTCTGGAGGGGGTACCTAGTCAGAGGGTCCTGAAGTGTTAAAGGGGGCACCTGCAGTTTGGGCCCTGAAGAGTCAGTATACAGTGTGGAGTATACTAGTTGAGAGTTGCAGCAACACAGGAATTTACAAAGAGCTACCTCAAGCCAGTGCAGGGCTGGAGGGAGCTATTCAGTGACTTTCTGAGCAAAGCAGTATCAGAAGTCAGGTATTCTACAGTCCTGGATCTTCTGAATTAAAGTTGAGGTTCCAGCACAGTTTTCAGTGTTACAGTGTATTCAAGCATCAAGAAGCTTTGGCTAACGCCAGCTGGCGTCCAGATAGCGCTAATTCTTGCCAAAAGAGTCCCAAAGTGTACCTAGTTGAGCCAGAGGAGTATCCCACTCATTCCCTTCCCCCATCCCCTTAATACAATAAACAACCAAACCAAAGATGTCAGAATTGTCATTGTCTCAGTTCTCACACCTGGGGTCACAGCTCACATGGGCTGGAGAGGTAACCGGTAACAATGGCAGAGCCACTTAAGGCTCAATGCCTGGAAAACCTGCTACATTTAGGGGCACGTCTGGGATTCTGCCATTAGTTACTGGGCCAGTTGCCCCTGTCAACGGCAAAAGGAAAAGTCCAAAAAATCCAAAAAATCCATTTTTGTGCCCAGAACGGTTATTCAAACGCTAGACCGGTTGTGAGACTGCAGCTGCTGGAGGTAGGGAGAGTGGGTTGAAGCTGGAAGCCCATATGGAAGGCTGTTTGTGGCAATGCAGATGTTCCAAGAAAAACTGTAATTTAATAAGGACTTTCCGTATGAACTATGAGATGTACTCTGCTATCAGAAGATGGAGAGCAGGGGGTAAAAATGTCAGAGTGAATGAATGCTGCAACTGCTTAACTGAGTCCTGGGATGGACAATGAAGATGGCGTCAGGGGTCCCAGGGAGGACAGAGGAGAGGACGCCAAAGGTCCTAGTATGGACGGTGAAGATGGAGGCCGGGGGCACGGGAAGAGAGGTGCCAGGGGCCTGGTCTATGTGCATGCTATAATGGAAGGATGTTGACCGTGCATTTGACAGCGGGACATTTATTCTTTATGGTTGCTGCACTGATACTGTGGGGATTGTAGTTGGCCATGCCGAGAGAGGCAGTGGGGTTAGTCCCAGAGCCAGTATGGAAGATGAGGATTGCACGTGTGTGGCGAGGAAGAAAGGTATCGGCCGTGCGTTCGACAGCGGGATGTTACCCTTGCCGAGCAAGGTGGGACAGCTGGCTTCAGTAAAGGAAGGCGCAGTTGTGGCCCTAGTGCAATTGAGATGGGCGGATGCATGTCTAGCAAGTGACATGATCGGCTTAGCAGGTGCTTCTCAGAGGCCTGCAGCGAAGAAGCATGGCAGGGGAAGAGTTACAGTACTGCGTGGGAAAGCGGGCCATGCCAGGTCTGCCCAGTAGGAGGAGTAACCGCCCAATATGGCGAAAGGGTGGAGACGGCGGGTACATCTGGCCAATCAAGAGTGACCCAGGGGGCCCTATTAATATCCCCTCCTACGGGTGTGGCTGTGCTGGAGACACATGTAGGAGAGAGAAGTATGTAGTTTGTGAGAGGAGCGAAGAGTGTTCCCACTATTACTGCCACCATGGGTGAAGATCCTGCGAAGCAGAGCCCTGGGCAGATCCACCAGCCTGATCCCCCTCTAGTCTGGAATACCGGTATCCTGATGGTGCCGGACCGCGGACTCACGCTATGCACGGGAGGCGGCCGTGAGTTCCTAGGAGTGGTATGTCCCCAGTGTGCCACTGTTACTTTGAGGGTGCAAGCGTGGGTTCAATGTGGGCAATGTGGTGATCTGCTGCTCAGAGCAGAGAAGAGTGAGGGCCGCCCTAAGAAGCTCACCGTTATGTGGGAGATAGGCCTCATTCAGGAGGTGACTGGGAATGAGTCAAAGTTCCTCCGTTGAGCCGGGAGGGGCATGTTCAGACTCATGATGCAGCTGGAGGCCCTGCCAGCAGTCGGTGGGCCTTTAGTCTGTGGGAAGAGAGTTTGGTTGCAGAGCTCCATTGGGAGGGGATCCGTGTCCACCCAGACAGTTGGAGAGTGGCCAGGGGATGTACCTACCTCAACGACCACAGCAAGATCCAACCCTATTAGAGTCCCACTGTAACGCTCCTGCGTTTTATGTATAATGTGGATTTACAGCTGCAGAAATATTCCACTTCAGTAGTCATGTAGAGAAGCGCTGAGACACCAATCCCAACTCCCAAGACTCATCATGTGTGGATAGTCTCAATTCAGCAAGTAGATACACACACTCAATAAGATGTTCCTAGAGTGACTTATATGTATAGTAATATAGTGATGATAGGCTGAAGAGACAGGTTGGGTAGAGATGGTAGATGACAGACACTTGAAAGGAATGTTCTTGAAAGTAAGATAGTAGCAGATGGGATGCAGATAGGTTTAGCAATCATGTATGGTAGCAGATGATAGAGTAGCAGGTGAACATACAGGATAGACCAACCCAGTGCAAGAGCAGATGGTATTAGGCTCAAGAGCTAGCAATCTTAGTTAATGCAGATGTAGTAATAGTCCTTAGTATGCAGAGCTAGATAGTGTTATCTTTAGTATGAAGGTTATAGAGGTTTCCCCTGTGGGGTACTTATCACTAGTAGCAATGTAGTAGAGGAGAGGTTCGGCAAGAGCGGATGATCTGGAGCTGGTTTGTCTGGGTACTTCGCATGAAAGTTGCGGATTAATCTAGGGGCATGTATGTCAGAGGTGTTTAACCAGGTGTCGTCTTGGGGCCCATAGTTCTTCCATCGAACTAAGTATTGAAGTTTTCTTCTGTGGATACGAGAATCCAGAATCTCTTTTATCTCATATTCTTCTCCACCTTCAACTTGTACAGGAGGAGGAAGTGGGATAGTAGGCCTTATTCCTTGGTCAGGAACATGGGGCTTCAGTAGCGACACATGGAAAATGGGATGTATTTTGAGGTCTATTGGCAATGTAAGCTGTACTGCAGCTTTTCCAATAAGTTTCTTGATTGGGAAAGGTCCCAAGAAGAGAGGTCCAAGCTTTTTGCTAGGGATTTTCAGTCTTAAATTTTTTGTTGAGAGCCAAACGAGGTCCCCAATAGCATACTGAGGAGAAGGTCTTCTGCGAAGATCATAGTACTTCTTTTGTTGACTATGAGCGTGTGCAATGGTAGTATTAAGCAAACCCAGAGAGTCCTTTATTTGGGTAAGATAGTCTGAGGCTACTGGGTTATTTGAAGGAAGGATGCGTGGTGGAAGAATAGAGGGATGAAACCCATAGTTCAAGTAGAACGGACTCTGCTTGGTCGTACTGTGGGTTGCGTTGTTGTAGGCAAATTCTGCCAGAGGGAGAAGATCCACCCAATCATCCTGTTGGTAAGAAGTGTAACAACGTAAATATTGCTCGATGCATTGGTTGACTCTTTCAGTCTGTCCGTTGGTCTGCGGATGGTAAGGAGAAGTGAGCTTCCGCTCAATTCGTAGTATGTGACATAGTTCTTGCCAGAACTTGGAAATAAATTGTGATCCACGGTCAGACAGAAGAGTTTTTGGGATACCATGTAACTTAAAGACATGTTTCATCAGGAGTTCTGCCGTTTGTTTGGACGAAGGTAGTGTGCGAATAGCAATGAAATGTGCCATCTTTGTCAGATGATCCACTGACACCAAGATGGTATTAAATCCTTTGGAAGGAGGTAGTTCTACTATAAAGTCCAAGGACACAACTTCCCATGGAGTTTGGGGTATTGGTAGACTGCATAGTAGACCGGATGGTCTCGTAGTGTCAATTTTGGACCTGGCACAGACATTGCATGAAGAGACGAATTTTTGTATAGATGTTTTCATGTCAGGCCACCAGAATTGTCTGGTAATCAGATTAAGAGTCTTTGTCATACCCATATGTCCTGCCATAGGCACATCATGCGATAATTCCAAGATCTTGGTGCGCATGGTAGGTGGTATGTAAAGTTTGTCGTTGTAGTAGAGGAAGCCTTCTGCATCGGTATTTAGTTGTGGTGGGGGTGAATCCAAACTTATACCATGCAAAACCTCTTCCTTCAAAGAATGGACAACTCCAATAATACGCTTGTGAGGTTTTATAGGAACGGAAGGGATTTCGAAGTAGTTTTCTTCAGTTAGTCGTGATAGTGCATCCGCCTTTTTGTTCTTATCTGCAGGTGTGTAGGTCACTAGGAAGTTAAACCTTAGAAAGAATAGTGACCATCGTACCTGTCGGTGAGAGAGAGTTTTGTTAGTCTGAAGATATTGAAGATTTTTATGGTCCGTGTATATAAGTATTGGTAATCGGGTGCCTTCGAGTAGATGTCGCCAATTCTCCAGAGCCAATTTTATAGCAAGCAGTTCCTTTTCACCCACGGGGTAATTTACCTCTGGACTGCTTAAGGATTTAGAAAAGAAGGCGACTGGATGGAGTGGTGAAGTGTTAGTTGGTCGTTGGGAGAGTATTGCTCCTACTGCCATGTTTGACGCATCTACTTCCAGAATGTATTGGAGGGATGGGTCTGGATGGCGTAGTATGGGAGCAGAAGTAAACCTTGTCTTTAACAGGTGAAAAGCTTTATTTGCTTCATCTGACCATTTGAATAGTCTCTTAATGCTAGTGAGCTGTGTGAGGGGTCTCACAATGGCAGAGAAGTTCCTGATGAATTTCCTGTAGAAATTAGAAAATCCAAGGAATCGCTGTAGCGCCTTGCGGGTGGTTGGTGTAGGCCAATCCTGAATGCAGGATATCTTACTCATGTCCATCTTGATTCCTGTTTTGGATATGATGTAGCCTAGAAACAGTACCTCTTCTTTATGAAACAAGCATTTTTTCAGTTTCACGTATAGGTTGTGTGCAAGCAATCTCGATAATACTAGTCTTACATGTCTTATGTGTTCAGACAAGGATCGTGAATATATAAGTATATCGTCCAGATATACCACAACACAGACATCTAGTAAGTCTCTGAAAATATCGTTTATAAATCGTTGAAAGGCTGCAGGGGCGTTGCATAGCCCGAATGGCATTACAAGATATTCGAACAATCCGTATCTGGTTCTGAATGCAGTCTTCCACTCGTGTCCATCACGGATTCGAATGAGATTGTATGCCCCTTTCAGGTCCAATTTTGAAAAATAGGTAGCTCCACGCACCTGCTCAATGAGCTCAGGGATAAGCGGTAGAGGATAGCGACCTTTTATTGTAATAGCATTCAATTGCCTATAGTCGATGATAGGCCTGAGACTTGAGTCCTTATTGCGGACAAAAAAGAGTCCTGCTGCTGTGGAAGAAGTGGAAGGTCTAATAAAACCTTTTTTCAAATTCTCATCCAAATATTCTTTGAGATGGGAAAGTTCATCCTGTGAAAGAGGATAAACATGACCGAACGGCAATTTGCTATTTGGGAGTAGATCAATACTACAATCATAGTCTCGATGGGGAGGTAGTGCTTGAGCATTTTTCTCAAGAAAAACCTCAGAGAGATCCTGATAACATAGTGGTGCAATCTCATCTGTCACCACAGACAGGATCTTCCCGGAAGACGGGAGGTTACACGTACCCTCGCAATAGCAAGAGAGGAAGGCCAGGGTCCGTTCCTTCCAATCTATGGTTGGTTGATGTGTGTGTAACCAGGGAAGTCCCAAAACAATGGGAAAGTGGGGTGAAGGTATTAGATCGAAGGTAGTGGTCTCCATATGAGACCAGTTAGTAGTGACTAGGAGTGCCTGTGTCTGATCAGTGATCGGACCAGAGGATAAAGGAACACCGTTAATAAGACTCACTGAGACAGGTTTAGGTTTAGAAATAATAGGGACTTTATTTAAAGCAGCAAAACGTATGTCAATATAATTTCCACAAGAGCCTGTGTCAATCATGGCCTTAGTAGTAATCCTGTTCTGGTCCCACTGTAATGTTAAGCAAACAAAAAGGTAAGGATTAGTAATTGAAGTTGTCAATCCCCCTAGGAGGACATGTGAACACTCACCCTTCTTTTTGTAGACTAGGGGACAGACGTTTATCTTGTGATCCGGGGATGCACAGTACAAGCAGAGATTACCAGATCGTCTTCTGGCTCTTTCCATAGTTGATAGAGGTGGGCGTATGGTTCCTACCTCCATAGGAGTGGGGTCATCGGCCGAAATCCGAGAAAAACTGGATAATGGCATTCCCATTTTTTCAGCCTTTCTTTCTCATAGTCTTCTATCTATGGTGATACTGAGTTGTATCAATGCATCCAGGGTTTTTGGCAGATCCGCTCGGGCGAGCTCGTCTTTAACGGCCTCTGATAGGCCAAGCCTAAATTGAGTTTTCAGAGATGCATCATTCCATTCTGAATCAAGGGTCCATCTCTTGAATTCTGCGACAAAGTCTTCCACAGGTCTCCTACCTTGTTTCAAGGACCTTAATTGAAGATCGGCAGTACTCTGCCTATTGGGATCATCATATAGGCTAGTAAGTTCTGCTAGAAATAAGGCATAGGATTCGAGAAGCTGATCGTTTTTCTCAAAAAGAGAGTCTGCCCAGGCCCGAGAATCGCCTGTTAGGTAAGAAATAATAGTACAAACCTTAATGTGATCAGTAAGGTAGGTACGGGGTTTTAGCAAGAAAAGTAACTCACATGCATTTTTAAATTCGCGAAATTTTTTGCGATCGCCTGTAAATACCAAAGGAGGATTTATTTTGGGTTCAGGGGACTGAGCAGTGGTAAGTTGTGTCAGTCTGGTTACCTGCTGCGTCAGAGCCTGATTTTCTTCTCTTAATTCAGCAAGTGCGTGTATTAACGCAGTTACTTGCTGTTTTAATTGTGTCACCTGAGTGGTTATTTCTGCTGAATCCATTTGAGGTTCGTTCAATCTGTAACGCTCCTGCGTTTTATGTATAATGTGGATTTACAGCTGCAGAAATATTCCACTTCAGTAGTCATGTAGAGAAACGCTGAGACACCAATACTAACTCCCAAGACTCATCATGTGTGGATAGTCTCAATTCAGCAAGTAGATACACACACTCAATAAGATGTTCCTAGAGTGACTTATATGTATAGTAATATAGTGATGATAGGCTGAAGAGACAGGTTGGGTAGAGATGGTAGATGACAGACACTTGAAAGGAATGTTCTTAAAAGTAAGATAGTAGCAGATGGGATGCAGATAGGTTTAGCAATCATGTATGGTAGCAGATGATAGAGTAGCAGGTGAACATACAGGATAGACCAACCCAGTGCAAGAGCAGATGGTATTAGGCTCAAGAGCTAGCAATCTTAGTTAATGCAGATGTAGTAATAGTCCTTAGTATGCAGAGCTAGATAGTGTAAGCTTTAGTATGAAGGTTATAGAGGTTTCCCCTGTGGGGTACTTATCACTAGTAGCAATGTAGTAGAGGAGAGGTTCGGCAAGAGCGGATGATCCGGTAGCGGGATACAGGGATCAGCAGCGTGGTTCCGATAGCGAGGTATGCTTGCAAGCATGAGAGCTTCAAGGCAGATTATGCGGCGTTGAACGAACATGTGAGTGAGACTGCCGGAGGTTGAAATAGCCGCTCCAGCGGCGCTCAGTGATGACAGCATCGGTCTTAAAGGTGTATGCGCACCTTACCAAAAGAGAATGGTGGGGCGCATACACTTAGGAAAAGTGGAATTAGGGTACCAAAGGTACCAGAACATTACACCCACAGACTGCTAAGCCAGCAGCGATTCAAGCATCACCTTCCAGCACAAGTAGGGAGGGTGAGAGATGTCCTGTGAGAGTTCATTCCCCATCTTTCTACCTGAGACATGGCTCATTTGAGGAAGGAATGGATGATTGGGGATCGATGGACGAGACCAAGTGGGAATGGGGGTCAGAAGCTGGGAACAGCTCTCCAGGTCCCAAAGTGACTGTGCCACTCGATCAGGAAGCCCAAGAGGCTATAGAAAGAGGGGAATTGGCTCAGAAATTGGGGTTTCTGCGACGCTTACGTTGAAAGGGTCTCAGACCTCACCCCTCCTGGGAACATTGCTAGGGCCCGAGACCTATGAGGAAATGATCCAAAGGGTGTGTACCCCATTTTCTCCACCAGGAAGAGGAAACAGGCAAACTCTCACCCGATTGTCCAGGATGCAACGTTGGATGCAAAAGAAAGTTGCACTTGAATACGGCTATGACTACCCCTACGCACCAAGGGATGTAATGTTACTGGTGGAAAGTTTTGGGACTTTTGGTGCGACTAACTAATTTGGGACTTTCTGTTTCTTCCAAAACCGTATCGGGATTACCCTGAAGAGGGGCTCAAGGAAAAATTTAATAAGGTCAAGACTCAATGGAACTATGGGCGCTCTTTCTATATAGATAGGGTGGAGGTCCGCCGCCCAGATGGGTCAAAGCATGCTTGGTCCATCAGGGTCAAGAACGAACAATGAAAGTATGTTCAGAACCCTCAGAACAAAACAAGACTGTGTGGCCGGCTGGCTACCACAACTGACCAAGGAGACTTCAAAGTATAATGCTGAGTTTAAGTTTGCAAATGTTTAAAGTTTAAAGTAGACCCCTGGGGCCATCAGTCCAGGGTATTTTGGAAAGAAAATGTTGCTGTGACTGACCTCTTGGGGCCATCGGGCTCAGGTCTTTTTGAGAAAGTTATTTGATGTGCTAGATCCCTTAGGCCATCGGGCCAGGATCTCTGTGGATTACAAATAGCTTTGTGGGACGTCATCCACAGCTTTGACAGATGAAGATGTTGCTACTACAAAGTTCAAGTGTCTAAGAACTTTGGTGTGGGGTGTCCTACAGGACCCCTGTGATGCTTCCCTGACTCCGCAGGACTGTAGGTCATGTAGAACTGTGGCCTCCCCTGTTCCTGAAAGAAGTGCTTCATTGGACAGCAGAGGGGACTTGTGCTTCACTTCAACCAAAGGACTCTGCATAGACAGCTAGTGTTAGGGGACAAGCTGTTTCAGGAAGGAGGGGATCCTCGGCGAGTGAAGACACTGGTTAGCAGAGGTAGTCAGGGAGGGAGTGGAAAGGTTGCCCTTGCAGTAGAAAGGAGGGTCTTTGCACTCAACTGTTCAGATAGTTAGGCTTGCATTTTCCCATGTGTATGTAGTTGACTAACTTTTGCTTCCCTTATCTCTCTACAGGTGGGACCATCTTAGAGATAGTCAGTCAGTCAGTCAGGGAATTTTCATTGTATTTTTCTTTGTTGTCGTCACCAAACGAGTTTGTTTGGTGGGGGGTGCATCAGTTCTCATGCACCTTAAACTGTTTGTAAATGTGTACAGCAGAGTGTAAAGATCTATATTTCCACCGTAATTTATTTGTATTTCGTTTTTCCCTTTTCCCCCTTTTCCAAGTTTGTGGGATACTCCTGATTTTTGGCAGAGTTTTTGACAGGAGGCTGCTGCCTCAGAGTGAGAGGGACCTGACTCAGTTTGGTGTGGGGTGGGTGTAGCACCCTACAGGTAGGTGCTAGGTAAATTATAGTGGGCTTTGTCTGCCTAACAGCAGAGCCATGATTTTTTTTTTGTCAGGTAGGATGTCATGGCTTCCAGGTGTGTCTGCTGAAAGGGGAGTCTCCCCCCTGGCTCTGTGAGAGGCTTCTCATAGGGCAGTGGAGGAAACCCAATCAGGGACACATTCAGGCTTTTAGATACCTCAGAAGGCAGATTCTGCCACAGAGGATTCTGGGAGTGGGTATAAGTTTGAAGGGAGTGCATGACTCATGGTCTTTGGCGGGAAGCAGAGTCCCAGGAGGGAGAGTACGGCTGTCTCTCCTCCTGTCAGAGGAAGCGGATGTCTCTAGGTGTTGCCTGAGAATCCAGAGGGTGCTGAGTTGAGCTGAAGGGAATCCGGAGTGCCAAGAACCAGTGGAGAGAGAGAGGGGTCCAGTCCCAGGAAAGCCTACACAGGTCGTGAGTACTGCGGATTGCCCCTGGGGGTCTTCCTAGTGTCAGAGGGGACCTCTCTGGAGAAGGTTCTAGGATCCAAGTGTCAGCTAGCTGTAAAGGGGGTGCCTAGTCAGAGGACCCTGAAGTTAGAGGGGGTACCTAGTCAGAGGGCCCTGAAGTGTTAAAGGGGGCACCTGCAGTTTGGGCCCTGAAGTGTCAGTATACAGTGTGGAGTATACTAGTTGAGAGTTGCAGCAGCACAGGAATTTACAAAGAGCTACCTCAAGCCAGCACAGGGCTGGAGGGAGGTACTCAGTGACTTTCTGAGCAAAGCAGTATCAGAAGTCAAGTATTCTACAGTCCTGGATCTTCTGAATTAAAGTCGAGGTTCCAGCACAGTTTTCAGTGTTACAGTGTATTCAAGCATCAGGAAGCGTTGGCTAGCGTCGGCTGGCGTCAAGACAGCGCTAATAGGCATTTCTTGCCAAAAGAGTCCCAAAAGTGTACCTAGTTGAGCCAGAGGAGTATCCTACTCATTCCCTTCTCCCATCCCCTTAATACAATAAACAACCAAACCAAAGATGCCGGAATTGTCATTGTCTCAGTTCTCACACCTGGGGTCACAGCTCACATGGGCTGGAGAGGTAACCGGTAACAATGGCAGACCCACCTCAGGCTCAATGCCTGGAAAACCTGCTACACAGGTATGCATGCAACAATGTAATACTATGCTGCACCTGCCTCGCTTTCTAGAAGTGTATTGTTTCATCAAAGAACTATGATAAAAATTAACTGCACTTAGCCCCATACTAGTTCCGTAGGATGAACCAGGAACATATGCAACAAATGGACCCTGAATTTAGCCTCTATTCCGCTTCAGCGCAAACTATTCTGGAGTAAAGATGGGCTTGATGTTCGAGTCGAACATAAATGTTCGTGTGTCATAATTGCTGTCCTCCCTTCTGTGTCTCAGGTGTTCCTCTTTCTGCATTAGCAGTGGTTTCCTTTTTGTGTTTGCAGCAGCACTAAAAATATTTAGGGCATAATTGCTGTTGCTTCATTCTGCATTGCAGGCATTCCTGCTCTGCGTCAGCAGTGGTTCTTTTTTTTTTTTGCTTTCTTAACTTTTTTAATTAATTTATTTATTTTTATTTATTTATTTTTTGCAGCAGCAGCAGTAAAAAAAAATCTCCACAGTTGCTGCACCCTGATTTTCTTCATTTAAAAAAAAACAAAAACTATAATAAAATGGTTTATAGTGCACCAAGCACAAAAGTATTGCACCCAAGCACCATTTTTCCATCCCACACTCTATAATAAAAAGTTAGAAAAATCCCCCCAAAAAATCCCAATCATGTCCGAAAGGCCAACAGGGAGAGGCAGCCTCTGTGTCCACAGTGAAAAGTGGTGGTCGTGTCCTCTGCAGGCGGGGAATGCTTGTCATTTTTTTTCCGGTGATGGCCGTGTTATTAAGCCACAACATTCAGAAGAGTTGGTGGACTGTGTAAATAAGCCAGCCTCATCCTCCTCATCCTCTCTCACCCAGGCTTATACTAGTTTGCCTACCATTGCAGCTTCCAAAGTGGCCTATTACACAGGCTCCTTGTCCACAGCTACTCCTTCAGTAGCCCCACCATCATGCATGGAGGAGTCACCTGAATTATTTGATCATAGTGTCAATTACATGCTGTTGGAGCATGTGAGCAATCCAAATAGTCTGATGTTGGTTCCCAGTTTGAGGAAGGGAGTAACGTGAGCCTAGAGAGAAGGGGTGACAATGACAGGCAAGAAACTAACAGTAATGTTCCCTCAGCTGCAGCATACTGCCAAGTAAGCTCCAGTGACGAGTAGGGAAGAGATGATGAGATCAATGACTGTACTTGGGTGCCTGAGAAAACAGAGGAGGAAAGTGAGGAGGAACAACTCCAATGAGGCAAGATGTCTTCCAGGGGTCGTCTTAAGGGCAGCCACCCTATTACATCACACCACATAGCTCCACAGGTACAGGGCGCTGCTGACTCCCCGCTAACTTCCAAAAGTTCATTGCTGTGGGCTTTTTTCAACCCATGTGCAGCAGACCGCAGTGTTGCTGTCTCCAATCTCGGTCTGAAGCTGAACAAGTGTGGCCAGAACACCAGCCACTTGGGCACTTAAATGTCTTGACAAGACATTTTACAACCTGCCATGCAGTCCATTGGCAACAGCACCTGAAAAACCCACATCATAAAAAAATGCAGACTTCTCCTTGCTCCTTATCTAGGGTCTCTACCCCTACTATACCTCAAGCCTTCTAAAAAACCCGCACTGAGAGGGTTGATGGTATAGCAATGGGTGCCACAGGTACTTGCACCTAATCTGTTAGCAGTACACCACCTGTTGATTTCACCAGGCAAATTTCTCTACCCCAGTTGTTGAACCATAAAAAAAATTACTGTCCCAGCCATCCACATGCTTAGTGTCTAAATGCTAGCTTGGCCAAATTGCTATCACTACAACTGCTGCCTTTTCATCTGGTAGACTCTGCCCTCTTTCATGAATTTGTGGAATGTGCTGTACCACAGTGGCAGGTTCCAAAAATAAATTTATTTTCACGTAAGGCCATTCCAGCTCTGTACCATCATGTGGAAGGCAAAGTTTTGGCCTCATTTGACAGGGTGGTCAGCAGCAATGTTCACATTACTGCTGACTCGTGGGCAAGCAGGCATAGTCAGGAATGTTACATTTCCTTCACGGCGCACTGGGTAACTCTGCTGGAAGCTGGGAAGGATGCAGGAAAGGGTTCAGTGCTGGAGCTTGTTCTGGTACAAGCCTCCAAAAAGCTAGTGATGATTCTGCCACATCTGTCTGCTCCCCCCCTTTTCTTCTTCTTTGTCTATGGCCTCTTCTGCTGATATGTCCTCTGAACTAGCAGTGTTTCCTAAGCATTTAAGGGGCTACGCAGGCAGTCAGGCTAAAAGATGCCATGTGCTGCTAAAGTTGGTCTGTGTAGGGGACAGAAGCCACACTGGGCCAGAGATTCTGGGGCAGGCTCAGAGGTGGTTGACGCCACATCAGCTTGAGCCAGGAATGGTTGTATGCGACAATGGTACCAACCTTCCCTCCGCCCTCCAACAGGGACACTTGACACGTGTTCCATGCTTGGCACATTTCCTGAATTTAGTGGTGCAGCGTTTCTTGAACAAGTACCCTGTCTTACAAGATCTTTTGCGGCAGGCCAGAAAGTCTGTGGCTATTTCCGGTGGTCATACAATGCCAGTGCTGGGCTGGCTGACATTCAACAGGAATTCAACCTGCCCACCAACTGCCTCATTTGTGACAGGCCGACCAGGTGGAACTCAACATTGGCAATGCTACTGCAACTGCAACTTTTTTGGAAAGAAGTCCACGACATCATTACACAGGTTACCATGTTCACCTTAGACTATACACCTGCGCAATACCTTCTACATCACACGACCCTACCAAAAAAGAGCTATCACAAATCATTGGCTGTGTTTATGGTGAATGAGGCAAAACTCTGCCTTTCGGTACACTAGCGTTCTACACGTACCCTGACTATTAGAGAAGGGTTTGCCAGACTCTCTAAGATAGAGGAGATGGAGAAAGTAATATAAATTTCTCAAGAACGAATACAAAAATGTATGAAAACATGCTCATGTTGGACCCATTTCAAAACTACTGAGCGCTTTAAAAATTATGACTCTTAGGTTATCTAACTGACCTGTAAATTGCTGCCAAAGATGGACCCCTTTCAAATTGAACTCTGCTTATAGCCTATCCTTTTCATCCCCCCCCTTTTTTTCTCTCTCTCTCTCTCTCTCTCTCTCTCTCTTTTTTCTCCTGACTCTCCTTCTTTCTTTTATTTCTGATTCTGACCTATCTGCTTCTGCATAAAATGCAGTTATTACTGAATTCTACAAATGATATATAATGGGAGTAACGCATACCCCCTGTGTGATGTAAGTGTAATGCACTTTTCCCTATTTGACAACTATTTGCGTTTATACAATTTTCTTAATTTACTGTTCTGTTCTGATTATTATACTCTGTGACTTGTCAATTACGGTACTTATTATTTCTTGTGTATGCACTTGTCACTGAACTTTAACAGCAAGCTGTGATATTCGTACTGTATATACTTTCTCTTATATGCTCAATAAAATTCTTTGTGAAAAAAAACAGCTGGGGGGACCCTTTGGGTCTGTTATGGCTTTTCTTTTCCATAGTTTTTATTGAATTTTGCAAATAGGCAACATGAATACAGTAGCAAACCCATTCACCAAAAAAGTGTCAAAAAGAGATACCCAAGTCCTTTATTAAAAAATAAAAAAATAGTGTCCCTCGATGTAAATCCATCATCAATCACTACGCCTGCCAGACCCGAAAAATAGAAAAAATTTAAAATGCTCTGCCTTTTGGAAGGCCTCCAGCCATCTGCCCGATCTGCGCTTTGACAGTTCTTATATAGGCAAGGGGTGGGGCATCCCGACTATGTCATCTAGTGGCACCGCCCCTTCTGACGTTGTGTCACGTCAAGAGGTGGAGTTTTTTTTTATTTTTTTCTATTATTTGGGTCCAGCAGGCATTGTGATTAACAATGGATTTACATCGAGGGACACTATTTTTTTATTTTTTATTCTTTAGTGAAGGACTTGTCAAAAACTGTTTCCTGTGTTTCATACTTTTTGCCTTTTTTTTGGTAAATGGGTAAGGGTAAGATGTACCTGATACCCATTGATATAGGTGAGAGGGTGAGATCTGGGGAGCCCCTTGTTAAAGGGGGCTTCCAGATTCTGATAAGCCCCCCACCCGCAGACCCCAACAACCACAGCCTAGAATTTTTGGGGAGAGGCCTTGTGGCATCTGGCCTGGTATGGTTCAGGAGGGGGATGGCCACTCGCTCATCCCCTTTCTTTTCCTCACCTACCAGTCTGCATGCTCAGAAAATGGTCTGGTATGGATTTTGAGGGGGACCCTACGCCATTTTTTTTTAAGTTTGATGTGGGGTTTCCCTTAAAATTCATACCATACCCATAGGGCCAGGTATGGACTGGGGGGGACCCTATGCCATTTTTTTTTTCATTTTTTTTAATCTTTATTACTGGAACTAGGCAAAACATTACAGCAGCGAACAAGTTTAAATGACATTTTTTCCTTTAGAAAGTTCAGTATTGCTGCAGCAGACTCTATACATCGTACAGATGCGCCACTTTACAGGCAGACTAAGGAAACCCCCCAAGCACTATATTTAAAGGATTTTTTTTATTTTTATTGTTTCACTTTAAGCATCATAAAATCACTGCTCCTTTAAAAATTATTGTTTTCAATTTTTTTTTTGCATTGATACATGTCCCCCAGGGCAATACTCAGGTCCCCATACACTTTTTTTTATGGCAATAACTTGCATATAAGCCTTTAAAATAAGGACTTTTGATTTTTAATTTTCGTAAAAGTAAAGTCCCATAGAGTTTGCATGTTCGCTAGAACTTTTTCCCTGTTCCAGATGTTCTGGTGCAAACCGAACAGGGGGGTGTTCGTCCCATCCCTACTCTGGAGACACAACTCCTTTAGGTGCACTGATACCTGTGCAGGGAGATAACAGAAAACAGTTGTACAAACCCCCTGGGTTATGAAGACAAATTCAGACAACTGTAGTGTATAATCATGTCCTATCTTATCATGCAGCTCCCCACAGGTAGTAATCACACATTATCATTCAGCCATAGACCTTCATGTCCCCGCTGTTTTTTTTTTTTTTTTTTCTTTCAAATATTTTATTTTAATAATGCAAAAGCAAGAACATAAAGAGTGAGAAATACAACAGAGATGTATCTGGGAGCTGTGATACCAAGTACGCACCAATTAAGTTAACAATAAGGAGAAGGACTGACTGCATAGAGTAATTACAGTCTAAGTTATGGCTAAAGAGTCCAAGCTCCCTCATAGCTGAGTAGGTGGGAGGAATCTACAGCATCGTCGGGTGGGTCAAGGACTGCATAGAAATATGGTACAAATTTGGACCTATCTAAGATAAAACTGACCCAGACTGCTGAACATAAGGAAGAAGAAAAGAACAGAGAGAGTGAAGCGAGAAAGGAAAGGTGAGGGAAGTAGAAAAAGGAAGAGAGAAAAAGGGGGAGGGGGAAGCAGCCGAACTCCAGAGAGGCACGCCCCAACCTCATGGCCTAAGTCAATCCCGAAACAAGGGATATTCCCACATAAGCTGCCCATGGTTCCCAAATCTTTTCAAACGTAGTTACCGTGTCTGTCAGGGATGCCACCATCTTTTCTTGGGACATAATCCACGTGATTTTGTTTCTGATTTGTCTCATGGGCACCTTTCGTTGCTTCCAGGCTGCGGCAATAGTCATTTTTGTGCCCAGAAAAATAAAAAATATTAGTTGTTGCAGGTGTTTAGAAATCTTGGGCACTCTAGATCCCAGCAGGGCATAAGCCGCTCGTCTGGGGATTCTAAGTTCGGTGACTTTGAATATCATGTGGTGTACTCTATTCCATGTGCTCCGTAACCTCGGGCAATCCCACCACACGTGGAGCATGTCGCCAGGAACCCGGCATCCTTGGAAACATAGTGGAGAGGAGGAGGGAAACATTTTATGGACTCGCGTGGGTACTAAGTACCAGCGAGTTAAAACTTTTATATTTGCTTCTATCAAGGATATGTTTCTGATGCCCCTGAAAGAGCGGAAAAACATGTTTCCCCACTCCTCCACCCCCCACGCCTCCGCCAGATCCCTTTCCCATGCTTCCATGTAGGGTAGTTTGGAGTCTTCTGACATTAATGCTAAATATATCAGAGATATGCCACCCCTTTGTGCCGCTGAGTTTCCGCACCACGTCTCATAGGCCGTGAAAGTAAATGGGGGAGTCATCCCTGTAGAGATCGAGCGCAGAAAATTAGAAATTTGCAGAAACCTATATGCTTCCGAGGTGGGCATCTGCAGTTTATCGTGACAATGTTTCAGAGTGTATGGGCCCTTAGTGGTGAAAAACTGCCCTATGCGGTAGAGGCCTTTGTCGAGCCACCATTGAAATGCTTTGATGTTCAGGCCCGGAGGGAATTGTGGATTGTTGAATATATGTGAGAGCAGTTGGAGAGAGGATGTCAGAGCCGGCAGGGTTCGCAGAGAATCCCAGAGTGCAAAAGACGCTGAGAGTGTGGGGGACAGTATGGGTGGTCTTTGTCTAGGGGAGGCCCAGAGGAGGAAGTCCAGAGTGTATGTCGGGACCGTCTGCCTCTCCATTTGAACCCAGTCCGGTTTTTCGTATCGGGAATATACTATTGAAGTTGCGCTAGCCTCGCCGCCTGGTAATAAGCCCAAAAATTTGGTACGCCCAAACCCCCTTGTTTTCTAGGCCGGAACAAAACTTTGCGGTGCAGCCTATGCCCCGTTTTGCCCCAGATAAATTTAATTACTGTGTTTTGAAATTTTTTGAGCTGGTCCCTGATTATGGGAACAGGTAAAGCTCTAAATAGGTACAGGAGTCTGGGGAGTACATTCATCTTAATTGAGTTAATTCTTCCAAGCCAGGATAGGTTATAGGAAGACCAGTCCGTCAAGTCCCTCCCCAGGGATTGATAGATTGCTGTGTAGTTCAATTTGTGAAGGAGTTCAATTCTGGAAGGTAAATTTATGCCTAAATATTTAATGTGAGAGTTGCTCCACTTAAACTTAAATGAGGGCTGGAGACGAAGAGCTTCTTGGGGATTGATGGATACATTAAGGATGGAAGATTTCGCGAAGTTCACCCGTAGGCCTGAGATTTTTGCAAATTTGTCTAATAAGGAGCAAATGTTCGGAAGAGAAGTAGTGGGAGACGAATAGCAAGAGGTCATCTGCGAAAAGAGCACACTTATGTTCTGAGGGTCCGCAGGAAACCCCTTTGATGTTGGGATCCGCTCGGATAGCCAACGCCAAAGTTTCTATTGCAAAAAGTAATGGTGAGAGGGGACATCCCTGTCTCGTGCCTTTGGAAATAGGGAAGGGGTCAGAGTAGAACCCCTGGTACCTAATCTTGGCTGTGGGTGTAGAATACAGGGAGTGCATGATACCTATGAATTTGGGACCAAAGCCCCATTTGGACAGTATCGCAAAGAGGTAAGGCCACTCGACTGAGTCGAACGCCTTCTGTAGGTCCACTGAAAGAAGGAGTCCTTCCTGACTCCCCAAGCCGTCCCAGCCTGATCCAAGTAGGGAGACAATGTCTATCGCCCTTCTAATTTGATCCGGGCCTTGCCTGCCTGGCATAAAGCCAACCTGGTCCTTGTGAATGTACGTTGTGATAAAAGAAGCCATCCTATTAGCTAAAATTTTGGTTAGTATTTTCAAGTCATTGTTAATCAATGATATCGGTCTGTAATTGCTCACCTCTCCAGGATCTGTGTCGGGCTTGGGGAGCACTGAGATGAAGGCTGAGTTACTATCTTTATCCAGCGGGTTGCCTGAATGAATCATGTTGAAGTACCTGGCCAGGTGAGGAGCTAAAGATTCTCGGAAGGTTTTATAGTAGATATTAGAAAACCCATCCGGACCAGGAGCCGAGCCCAGCTTAAGTGATTTAATCACCAATGCAATCTCCGCCTCCGTGAAGGGTGCATCTAGTAAATCTTTATGTTCGGTGGCAATGGCAGGGATACGGAGATCACAGAGGAAACTTTCTAAATCAGGGTCAGCCTCTGTTCTGTCAGAAGTATATAGTTTTTTGAAGAAATCCGCAAAGGCCGGCAGTATGCGTTTGGGATTCTGTGATTTCTGGCCCCCCGCAATAGAAAATTTAGGAATGTGGATCGAGCGAAATTGGGGACGCAGTTTAGAGGCTAGCATGGAACCTATTTTATCCTTATGATGGTAAAATTTGGCTCCCTGCCATCTCAGGTACTTTTCGGCCGAGCCGGTGAGAGCCAGGTTAAGAGTAGCTCTAGCTTCGTCTAAGACGCGCAAGGAGACCAAGGTAGGATCAGCTTTGTGATTGGAGAGAAGGGTAGAGTACTCTTGTTCCAATTTAGCGATATGAGCCCGTCTATCTCGGTTAAGTTTGGAAGACATTTGAATTAGTTTACCCCTAATAGTGGATTTGTGAGCCACCCAAATAACCTCTGGGGAAACATCTCCTGTGTCGTTAAGAAGAAAATATTCAGAAAGCGACTTTTCAATCTCTGAGACTCTGCAAGGTTCGCTAAGTAGAGATTCGTTGAGTTTCCAGTGGAAGGCTGTATTAGTGGTGTGGGGTCGAGTTATCGTGGCCGCCACCATCGAGTGGTCCGACCAGACCGTGTCTTTAATGGAAGCGGACTGAACATACGGGAGAATAGAAGAGGATACAAGGATGTGATCAATACGCGCATACGTCTGGTGTGGATGGGAGAAGTGAGTATAGTCTTTGGTCGTGGGATTCATTTCCCTCCAGCAATCTATCAATCCCGTTTGGTTAAGCAATTTTGCCAGTTTCACACTATGTGTTGGGGGTCTTAGTGACTGGGAACCCGGCGGTCTGGACTTGTCCAAGCTAAAGTCAAAGGCCGTGTTGGAGTCACCACCAAAGATTAAGTGGCCCTCTAGATGTGGGAGGAGCCGTTGGAACATGGATTGAAAAAATTTAACCTGATTGAGATTAGGGGCGTAATAAGATACAAAAGAGAATAGTTGCCCGTCGATCGTGCCTTTAACAAGCAGAAATCTACCGTCCGCATCTGCAAATTGCGAGATCAGGTTGAATCTACAAGATTTAGCGAATAAAACAGCCACGCCACGTGTTTTGTTGTTTGCATTTGCTAAGAAGAATGTGGGAAACTTGGCATGGAGGAATTTGGGTCTATACGTCTTCGGGAAGTGCGTTTCCTGAAGCATAAGAACATCAATTTTCCTATGATGCATTTCCTGGAACGCTTTCCTGCGTTTCACAGGGGAATTAAGACCTTGAGCGTTATGAGTGGCTATGCGGAGACGTGGAGCGGGAACCTTAGAAGAAGACATCCTGTTTGGAGGAAGGAAGCCCATGGAACAGTAAACCACTTACCCCCAGTGTGTCCACAACATGAGAGACATTGGGAACCCGAAACGGAGTAGCTTTAGGGATGTTGAAAGATGTTGGCCCATCCCTCCGGAGCTCGGCTGCAATGGAAGAAGGGAAGAGGGAGATGAGAAAAAAGTGGAAAAGTGAAAGTAGAGGTGGCAGACCATCGTCCAAAAAGGACCTGAGTGAGCGGATTGTGGTCTGCATCAATCCGCTCCGAGGCATAGAAAAGTGCCCGACACCCAGTCCTGGGTGACGGGGAGCTGTCACGCAGGAGACAACCAATAAAGGGAATCTCCCGGCGACAGGTGGAGGCGGCACGAGACCACCCCGACAGGGCTCCCGCCCATCTGAAACATGCTGAAAAAGAAAAATAATACCAAAGTATGCATGCAAGGTGACCAACATTACATTAAAGTGAACTTGAAGGCAGTACAAACTTATAACAAGCCTGGAATGAAAACAATAACGGCTTAGCCAAAAATATGGTTACTGCGAAAATGTTAAAAGGCAGTAAGAAACTCGACGGGAACATTAGACGTTCCCGGCCCCTCATAAAAATTTGTGACCAAGGGAAAAAGAAGTCCAAAAACAGGAGTCCGTTTCCAAAAGGAAGGAAAAAAAAAAAAAAAAAGGCGGGCAAGACAACCGGTATAGCAAGTCAATTGACTAATTGGGAAGTCAGGTGGGACCTGAATGATAACAAACTTCAGAGAGAAGTAACTGTAGAGAACCACGTCCTCGTGGATGGAAGATGTTGAGGAGTAGCTGGGGAGATCATGGAGGATTACAGTCTTTGGAGCGTTTGAACTTGGCCTGGGTCCACACAGGTGTCAGAGGGCTCGTCGGGATCGGGCGCTTAGATGAGCTTGAGCTGGTGGATGGACTCTGTCATTCCGGCGGCTGTGGTAGAAGATTAAGGTGAAGGAGTAGCCTTTCACCCTCATGAAGACTGGAAAAGGAGTGGGTTTTGTTCTTGTGGGAGAACTTAAGAGCAAATGGGAAGGCCCACCAGTACTTTATTTCTTTTTGCGAGAGGACGGTTAGCAATGGTTTCAGTGCTCTTCATCTTTGAATAGTGGATGGGGCTAGATCCGTAAAGATTTGGACTGGATGACCCATACAGGTAAGCTGAGGGGCATTCCTGGCCCTTTTGATGATCTCCTCCTTCACCGAGTAGAAGTGTGGTTTAACAACCACATCTTTAGGGCTGCCGTCCTTTCTGGGGGGGCCTAGGGCCCTGTGGGCTCTGTCCAGTTCTAGCTTGTGGTCCGGGATCCCCGGAATAAGGTCCTTGATCAGGCTGTGAATAGCTGCGGGAATGTCAGTGACCGTGTCGGGAAGACCCCTCAGTCTGAAATTTTCCCTACGCGATCTGTTTTCCAAGTCCTCAACTTTGAATAAGGCAGAGTCCAATTGTTCTTGGAGTGATTGGATCAGACCGGTATGCTGGTTGGTCTTAGCTACAGTCATGTCTAATTTGTTTTCAATCAGCTCCATGCGCGACCCCAGGTTCTGGAGGTCTACCCTAAGGTCAGAAGTGATTTTGAAAGCTACCTGAGCTAGTCCTGAATCCAGAAGGGCCGCCATCCTGGAGAGGATATCATCTGGCAGTGGGGATGCAGGCCTGGCAGCGTCACACAGGCCGGGGCAGTCCTGGCACGCAGTGGGTGAGACACAGGCCGGGGACAGTGAGTATTCTTCCGCCATCCGTCCCAACAGGGATTCTGTGGATGCTGGGGATGGGGTGAGGAGCAAGTGTGTACTCACTGTGCCCCGTGGAGTGAGGTGCTGAAAGCCTTCTGTGGTCGGGACGGCCGGAGTCGGATCTCCCTCCTCCATGTCTGTCATCTGAGGCGCCGGATCCGCCATCTTGAGAGGAGCGGTCTCCGCTATTGCTGCCTGGTACTGTGGTCTGAGGTCCCTCTTGGCTCGGTTATGGGACATGTACTGGGTCCTTAAGTCTAGGGGCTGCCAATCCTGCGTTTCTCGGCGCTGGGAGTGGTTGGTCACCGGCTTGGGGCGGGAGACAATGTCGGGGTGCCACGCAGCTCCGGGCCTAGTCGGCCATCTTGGAGGGCTCCATCCCCTGGGTAAGTTTCAATGTCATGGGTGGGGGCGGAGGTTGCATCGGCTGGCTGGCCTTTGGTGGTGTCTTGGGGTAGCCTAGAGTATATGTGAGAGGAGGCCTCACCAAATCCCCAACCTCGGCTGGCTGCTGCTCCGTGGAGGTCCGCGGCCGGACGCCGCTCTAAGCGAGACCCCGGCTTCTAGGACCGACTAGGCCGCAGCCACCGATCCGCTCCTGGGGGTCCGTTTGGGAGGATTTTTGGCCAGTCAGGACCCTTAGGGCCTAGGGGTGCTTGGTAGCTGGCGATTCCTTGAGGGAAGCTACCGGGCCAGCCGCTTCTCGGACGTCCGCGGCCGGATGCCGCGCTAATCGAGGCCTCGGCTTCAGGTCGCGACTAGGCCGCAACCGCCGATCCGCCCCCGCTGGTTTAATGTCAAAAATTTTGGGCCAGATAGTGTCCAACAGGGTTGGGGAAGCTCTGTGGGTAATGACAGCCCCCCAGATGCAGCCAAGACGGAGGATTGTCGTCGATTAGAATGTGGAACCGGCGGAGCTCCTGTTCCACACGTCCGTCTTGGTTCCCTTCCGGACACGCCCCCTCGTCCCCGCTGTTTTTAGGAGCCTCGCTGACCCTTTAGCCCATGTATACCTTCAACCATAACCATCCACTTCATTCCTCCACTGCACAGGAGTAGGCTATACAGTGTGGCCCGCTCCCTCTAGTGCCTGGAGGAGAAACTGCAGCTCAACACACCTTCTGAAACACACAGAGCAAACTTACTATTCCCACCACAGGACTCTAAATCATAGCAGGAGTCCAACCTTCACACATCACAGTGGGCTCTGTCATAGCATACCTTCAAGGACTCAGTCCCCCTTAATCTGGGGTCCACACCCTGGAACTGTATAGCACCCTGCTAAAAAGCACCTTGGTTAGAACAAACACTGCACAGGGTTCCATTATGCAGGGTCCAGCACCATAAGGCTGCCCTACAGGCAAACTCAAGGATTCTTCTCTCCTATCCAATGAGGCTCAGGTACCATCCATTTTACCTCACTGCCCTTTGAGTGGATCCAGTTTCAATACTTGATTCACAAAAGAACCGTTTTCAGGCCTCCAGATCTGCTCCACATGCAGCACATAAATGACCATCACATTTTAGACACAAAAAACAAAGGTACTTCCTGTATAGGAGGGGGACGTCCTGTTTGTTTAATTGATCTGCTCTGTCCATTCACATATAGGTGGCGCATAGCCTACATAGTTATGTTTATAACCTGCTCTGTGTCCCATGATGTACGATAAAGAAATATTGTTATTTGGAAAAGTGGCCAGTGTATATTTACTCACCCAGGTTCCTTTTAGGTGTGGTTGGCCTTGACGTGGCATATAATGGATCTGCACCAATTTATCCTTTATGGATACTGATCTCCAGAATATAATTTCTGGGGAATTTCTTACATACTTGGCTATTACATCATCTGCTGTTTGTAGAAGGTAGTAATAAATGTAATAGAATTTTGTTCCTTATGTATTCTGGAGCCAAACAATAGCGATGATCTAGTTGCCTCTAATGCCTAATGATATGCTTTCCTAAAGTGTTACTAAACCCACAACAGTAAAATCAATCTGTATATGCAGTAAAGCATGCTTTTTATACTCACTGTGGAACCTAAGGGGTTAATCCTCTGCACTGTGTATGAAGGCTGTGTGATCCTGTCTCTCTGGTCCTCTTCTTCTTTAACTGATTCCAACCCATCTGGTGATAGAACAAAGAATTAGGAGTGCACATGCTCAGTTCGGTGTGTATTACTAGAAAGGTTTTCTTTTTTCTTGAGAGAGTGCATGTGATCAGCACAGGGCCAATCATCATTGTCCAGACAGAGGATCAGGGGAGAATGAAAACTCCTCCTACAAATTTTACTAGGAATTGATACAAGTCACAAGGCCGCTATATACTGCTGATGGGAAAGGTATTTAGCAGTTTATATTTACAAAAATAAATGTATTTGCATGTTCTGTGTTCTGTGGGAGACCAGATATAGTGATTGCAGGCTCCTGGGTTTAGTAACACTTTTAGGAGTGACTTGCTATACCCTCTTCTTAATTATCTTGCTTGCAAGGATTTGGCTGGGCATTTAAACTCACTCTCATCTGTGCAATTGCATGTGAGGTGGACGTTTGTAAATTGTTCTTGAGCAGGTAAAAAATAAGCTAGACTTAAAAAAGTGTCAGCACTATGTCCAGGCTTAGAGGATCTTTTACTGGATTTGACAAATCTCCTGAAAACCTAACTATGCCCAGTTTGATCATCCCTACATTTGATTTGAGATATTTTTTTTTCACAGGTGCAGCTGACCTGCATCTAAGCAGTATCAAGCTGCTTTTGCACTCTCATTGGCTTATATAGGGAGAAAAAACTTCTGGCACGAACAAAAGCCCATTTACATGGGGCATGATTAATCACATAGATGAGACATTTTTTTATCTAGCAGACTGCCACAATGGCATGAACTGTGAGGGTTCTTTTTGTACCCATGCTATCAAAGTGCCAAAATTAGGAGTTGCATGCAGACATCCTGTGTGCATGCAAATGGCACCAGAAAGCAGTGAAATTAAACTATGTACAGTTCATTGTGTCCGTAAAGTAAAAAAAAATCCAGTTAGCTATTGCCAGCACTCAGGATCCTTTTCAATATACCAGAATACTTTGGTTATTAATCTATTAATAATTAATTAATTTAATTGTCTATCAAATACTTTTGGTAATTTTCCTTTCCTAATGGACTCCATGGCAGTATACGTTTGGGTTTAGCCTCGCCTTCACTCCTACCCTATAGGACCCCACTCCCACAAATCTTTGCTCATATTCAGCATTTGTGTTCTGTAACTAGCCTACTCAGGAACTGGGAGGGGACTCCTGCTGCCATGGAGTCCATCAGGAAAGGAAAATTACAGTAAGTATTTGATGGACAATTTTTTGTTTTCCTGACAGACTCCATGGCAGCATATCTTTGGGAAATAACTCGCCGTACACACTGAGGTGGGCTGATGCTGAACAGAAAGATTTTAATTGACACCGTCAACCGACAGGACTTGTACACCAAAGTTAACAGAAGATAAAGCAGCTGGCTCAACACAATAATCAAGTCAAAAAAGTGTTGATAGAAGACCAGGAGGCTGCAATGCAGATTACTTCAGGGGCAACGTACCTTGAGACTGCCCAAGATGTTGAGATCGCTTTATAGGCCCACTGAATGGTCTGCATGATCCACGCAGCAATTAACCTTGACAAAGCACGCATCCCCTTATTCTTCCCATAAAAGAGAACAAATAGGTACTCAGACTGTCGAAAGGGAGCCGTGGCTTCTAGATACTGCTTCAGGGTATTGCCCACATCAAGAGGATGCACTACAGAAAAATTTTCACTTGATCTGAAGGTGGGGAGAACAATCTCCTGGTTCTTATGAAAATGAAGTTACCCTTGTAGTTTGATCCCAGCATAGGAATTAGGACCACTCTGTTTGGGAAAAAGGTTAGAAAAGGCTCCTTCGAGCCCAGACCTTGAATCTCAGAAATCCTCTTCGCTGATGTGATGGCCACCAGGAGAACTATTTTGAGAGCAAGAAAAATATTAAATAGATGGTGCCAAGATAGTTAATTTAGTACTGCACCAACATCCCCATAAAGAATATCAAAGAGAGAAGGGAAATGTTCTTGGGACTTTAAAGGTGCATATTTACCCTTTGTGCTAATACATCCAATAACGGATAAATCATGTTAAAATACATATACATTTTATTAACGTATCACATTTAAAATTAGATACACAGACATGTAGACAAAACGAGCTGATTGTATATGCCAAGTACAAACACGATACATGAATTGGTCCTTTACTCTAAAACATTTGGCCGGTTTCGCCAAGACGGCTTCTTGTGTGCGTAAGTATGGATCCCACTATTGAATGAACATATATATGTCAAAAACATTTATAAATAGAGAGACACATACATCATGAACAGTACATATATCAATCCAATAGAAACTAATTGTCAAGCTTGATGGCGCTATATGCCCCGTTGAAACTCCAAATTAAAAAAAACTGATCCATACCTGAGGCATGGAGCAGGTATTGTATGACATCATGTGTGAGCCAGGGCCCAAGGGCCACAAGCGCTTAAAGGCTGTGCAAGTCCCACCACTAATGGTCTCCCGCAGAGTTTCATCGGGGCATATAACGCCATCCTGCTTGAACATTCGTTTCCATTGGATTGATATGTGTACTGTTCATGATGTATGTGTCTCTCTATTTATACATGTTTTTGACATATATATGTTCATTCAATAGTGGGATCCATACTTACGCACATTTTCTGAAGAAGCCGTCTCGGGGGAAACCGGTCAAAATGTTTTAGCGTAAAGGATCGTGTTTGTACTTGGCATATACAATCAGCTCGTTTTGTCTACATGTCTGTGTATCTAATTTTAAATGCAATACGTTAATAAAATTTATATGTATTTTAACATGATTTATCCGTTATTGGATGTATTAGTACAAAGGGTAAATGTGCACCTTTAAAGTCCCAAGAAAATTTCCCTTCTCTCTTTGATATTTTGAGAGTAAGTTCTCATCTAGAGAGGATTGTCTGAATCCGATCCGAGTAACAAGAAGAAACCGAGGACCAGTGGAAGATCCCATTTAGGGAATCTCGGTTTCCTCTGGGGCCTGAGTCTCACGGCCCCTTAAAAGAACTGACAGACCAGCGTATGCCTGGCCCAAGACACTCCCGTGAAAGCTGAAATAGCCTAAATCTGCAGGAAGCTCAGATTAGGACTAAGACTGTAGGAAGCTCAGGATATCTTGGACGGTAGGAGCCACCCACGGGCTGACTCCAGTGGACAAATGGTTTGTGAACTTGGACCATATCCTCTCATAGACTCTATTAGTGCTCTTTCTTCTGGTTTTCAAGAGTGTAGGGATGACCTCTTCTGGGCAAACTAGAGCCTCCAGCCTCCCCTTCTCAAAAACCAGACCTTCGGGTGCAGATGAGCCGGACATGGATGTAGGGTAGAGACCTGGGACAGCAGGTCCGGTCTGGGAGGCAGAGAGATCAGATCTCGGTAACTGAGTAGTGTCAGCAGGGGGAACCAGGGCCTGTTGGGCCAGTATGGAAATATTTCCACTTTTTCCACTGCTTCTGTCCTGAGCCTCTTCAGGAACTGAAGAACAACCGGAATCTGAGGGAAGACATAGGCTCTGCAAAACTTCCATTGGTCTGTGAAGGCATCCATCTCAAAGGCCTGGGGATCTCGGAATCTCGAGTAATATCTTGCTAGCTTCTTGTTGCATGGGGACGCAAAGAGGTCAACCTCTGGGGAGAACCCCAGGAACAAAACCCACTCGAAGACTTCCCTGTGGAGAGCCCACCCGTTGTTGTCCAGCAGGACTCAAGATAGAAAGTCCACCTGCATTCTGGACTCCGGAAACATATGCTGCCGATAAGTTGGCCAAGTTCTTCTATGCCCAGGTCATAATTGGCTCCACCTCCCATAGCAGGGACAGGCTGCGAGTTCCCCCTGCCTTTTCACATTGGCCACTGCCGTTGTGTTGTCCAATCTGAGTATCACTGAAGACCCCCACGTCAGATGACAGAAGGCTTGTAACACTTGGAATGCCGCCCGAAGCTTTAGGATATTGGAGACTATCCCGTGGGAAGGGAAGAACCACTTGCCTTGTGCCATTTCCGATAGACAGTGAGCACCCCAACCTATACCGCTGGCATCCAATGTTATTGTGAGCATGAGATGGGGACTATAGAATGCCAACTGAGGAGATTTTCCCGCAGAAGCCACCAGGGAAGGCACCCCCACATGGCTGGTGTTAGGTAGATGCGTTGATCCTTGTCTACTGACCCGCACTGCTGGAGGAAACCTCCCTTCACAATGCCCTCTTCACCATGGGTACTGTGGCTACCATAGTCCTGATGACTTTCAGACACTGCCAGGCACAGAGATAAGAGGAAGAGAGAGAGCGAGAAATATCCTAGCTCGGACCACCAGAATTTTTTCTTCGGGCAGAGAGATGGTGCCTCTTGCCAAGTTGAACTGAGCCCGAGAAACATTAGGGACTGTGTGGGTTCCAGATAACTCTTCTCCATGTTCAGGATCCACCCAAATTCCTGGAGAGTGGCAATGACTTGACCCATGTGTTCCAGAAGCTGAATCCTGTCTTGAGATAGGAGGAGCAGATTGTCTAGGGATTGAAGGAGCCGGATACCTCTGACTCTTATTAAGACTACGACCGCCAACAAGACCTTCAAAAACACGTGAGGCGATATTAAAAGCTCGAAGGGGAGACAGGTAAACTGTAGATGAGTCTGACTGATGGCAAAGTGGAGGAACTGTTTGAAGTTTCTTGCTATAGGGACATGAAAATAGGTGTCCTTCAGGTCTATAGATGCTAGTCAGTCCCCTGGCTGGACCGACTGCTGGATAGTTAGTAGTGTCTGCATCTTGAACCTCTCTCTCTTGATAAACTGATTTAGATGCATAAGCTCTATGACGGGCCTCCAGGCACTGTTCTTTTTCTGTACCATGAAGAGAGGTGAGTAGATTCCTTGCCCCCTCTTGACCTTCAGGACAGAAGCAGCGGTGCCCTAAGCTATCAGGGTTTCCACGTAGGACAGAAGCATCTGCCTTTTCTCTGCCGAAGGTAGGAAGTGGGGACGAACCTGAGCCTGGGAGTGCTGCTGAAGGTCCAGGAATGCCCCAAAGAGACCGTTCTGACGGTCTGGGAGTCCCGGATCGAGCCCGCCTAGACATGCCGAAAGTGGAGAAGGCAAGCCCCCACCTTACATAGTTACATAGTTACATAGTTAGTAAGGTTGAAAAAAGACATCAGTCCATCCAGTTCAACCTATGATGCGTGTGTGTGTTTGCTTTTAACCGTACATTGTATACCCCTGTATGTTGTGGTCTTTAAGGTGTCCATCTAATAGTTTTTTGAAATTATCGATGCTCCCTGCTGATACGACTGCTTGTGGAAGAGAATTCCACATCCTTACTGCTCTTACAGTGAAGAACCCCTTACGCACTTTAAGGTTAAACCGCCTTTCCTCTAGTTTTAGTGAGTGGCCACGTGTCTTATTGTATCTCCTTTCTCTGAATAGTTTGTTCCTTATGCTCGGGTCACCAGTACAGTATTTGTACATTGATATCATATCCCCCCTCAATCGTCTTTTCTCCAGAGAGAAAAGGTTCAGTGCTTGTAGTCTTTCCTCATAGCTGATGTCCTCCATTCCCCTAATTATTTTTGTTGCCCTTCTCTGGACTTTCTCCAATTCCAGCACATCCTTCCTGAGGACCGGTGCCCAGAACTGGACAGCATACTCCAGATGTGGTCGGACCAGAGTCTTGTAGAGTGGGAGAATAATCTCTTTATTTCTGGAGTGAATCCCCTTTTTTATACATCCCAGTAATCTGTTGGCTTTGCTTGCGGCGGCTTGGCATTGCATGCCACTGCCAAGCTTGTTGTCTACCAGTACCCCCAAGTCCTTTTCCATCCTAGACTCACCCAGAGGTTCCCCCCCTAGTGAGTAGCTTGCTTTCTGGTTTCTGGCCCCCAAGTGCATTACTTTACATTTTTCTACATTAAATCTCATCTGCCATGTAGTTGCCCACCCCGTTATTTTGTTCAGGTCTGCTTGCAAGGTTTCCACATCCTGCATAGAAGATATTGGCATGCCTAGTTTAGTATCATCTGCAAATACTGAGATTGTACTCCATATCCCCTCCTCTAGATCATTTATGAACAAATTAAACAGGATTGGTCCCAGGACAGAACCCTGGGGGACCCCACTTTCCACACCCGCCCAATCCGAGTACTCCCCATTAATCACCACCCTCTGTACTCTCCCCTGGAGCCAGTTCTCTATCCAGGTACTCACCTTATGGTCCATACCTACCTTCCTTATTTTGTACAGTAATCGTTTGTGGGGAACGGTGTCAAAGGCCTTTGCAAAGTCCAGATACACCACATCCACAGGCTTACCTTTATCTAGGTGGCTGCTCACTTCATCGTAGAAGGTTAATAGATTGGTTTGGCAAGAACGATTTTTCATGAATCCATGCTGATTACTACTTATAATACCGTTTTTATTACTAAAGTCTTGTATGTGGTCCCTTAACATCCCCTCCAAAATTTTGCAGACTACAGATGTTAGGCTGACCGGCCTATAGTTACCCGGGATATATCTCGGCCCCTTCTTAAATATTGGTACCACGTTGGCTTTTTTCCAATCAGCTGGCACCATACCCGTCCATAAACTATCCTTAAAGATCAAGAATAATGGTCTGGCAATCACCTGGCTGAGCTCATTAAGAACCCTCGGGTGCAAGCCATCCGGTCCCGGGGATTTATTTATTTATTTATGTCTGAGTGGGCCCAAACTCAATAGGACTTAGTGGCCTCCCGGTCACCTTAGGGGTTTTCTGGATGGAGGGCTGTCTTGACTTCCAACTTCTAACAAACTCTCTGCTGGGCTTGTAGCTGCATGCCTCCCTAGCATGGTCTGTATTTTGCTTCCTGGGGTGAGCCTGTCTAGGAGAAAAAACCCTGACCTACCACCCATGGCCCAGGTGATAGTGTTATATAGCTTATTACCGAAGAGGGAGGAGCCCTCAAACGGAATCCGGCACCATACCTGCTTTGATGCTGGATCAGCTAACCAGGGTCGAAGCCAGAGGGCATGCTTAGTGGTGACAGAGGATAGCATAACCTAAGCCACAAGGCAGATGATGTCGATGGATACCTCTCCCAAGAAAGCAGATGCCATTTTCAGCTCTTGAATTGGGGAGCTTCTGGCCACCTCTTCCGAGACATTCCTAAGGGGCTCATCCCCGCTGCCCACCCATATCTCTATTGCTTTGGACATTGCTGCTAGGGCTAAGGCCAGTTTGCAAGCCATGCCTGACATTAGATAGGTTTGTTTAAGATCAGTTTGTTTAAGATCAGTATCGATCGGTCTTTCCAAAAGACACTGTATCTTCCAACGGAAGGGTCACATGCTTGACGAGTTTCATCACAGCCACATCCATCAGAGGTGGGGACATCCCCACTCCCCCTCTCACCCGCCCCCACACAGTGATATGCACGGGATCACACGGGACTCTGGGCAAAACACGGCCACCCACAGCAGCTGGGCTATTTGGCCATACACTGTTCACCTCCCAATGGCCAGGCATAGGCTCCTCTTCTGTTTGCCCACTCCATACCCTGCTAATAGCAAGGGTTTAACCGAGTATAGCGACCCATCTTCCCGTGGTCGCCGCATGCCAGGCCTCAAATCTTGAACTCCGAGGGTAGAAACAAGGCACCCTACAGATGCTCCAGAGGAGGACAAAAAAATAACATTGATGCTGGGAGTGGGGTCCTATAGGGTAGGAGTGGAGGCTGGGCTAAACCCAAACGTATGCTGCCAAGGAGTCTGTCAGGAAATATAGTTTTTCTTTTGTAAATTGTTGTTCGTCTATCACTTCCTGTTTTTACCTTCTGCCTCTGATATAATCCATCTGTTGCAAGCAAAAGCTTTGTGCAATGACTGTAACGCAGCATCGCTGGTGAGAATTACTTATCACCATCTACAACCTAGCTTAGTCATTGTATTTCTGTATATTTTATATACTGATTATATGTATCTTTATTTGTTTTTCTCAATAGTTTCACCCCACCCTGTTTTAATAATAAAGCTTCAAGATTACACTCAGTCTGGCTTATTGAAGAATAGAAGTGCTTAGCTGCAAGTCGAGTTACACACAGGGAAATGTGTAGCTAGGACAGAACTATAATAATAATAATAATCATTTTTCAACATGGCACAACTACAGTATTCATCCATCAAATTACTGATGAAAGAAATAACAAGAAAAAATTATAATTTGCATTGTATTTAGGATACGTTTTTCATGCTTTCATAAAATCTAATATAGTAGTTGTACCAGACAAAGCATTTGGTGCTATAAATGCTTTAGACGTAGACATAGTCATATCCAAAGTTAGAAAGCATATTTAAAGGTGCAGCAACAAAATCTGAAGCCACAAAAGGCAAAGACATATCTAACCATGAAACTATGGATTTTACATATATGGAAAACACATCTTAGAATGAAATTACAGACTCTATGTATACTCCATACAGATGTGGAAAGCAAAACAAAGCAGGCCATTAAGATTTTGCAGAAGCAGTGCTTGAAGAAGGCATGTCTAATCAAGAAGGTTTGTGACATTCAGAATGAATCACACACTCGTGTCTCCCTGTGTTACCACCTAAAGTTTCCTCTAAACATTCCTGTTTGATTATCTGGTCACTGACAGGCAAACATTGCAGATTGTAAAGTTAGAAATAGTAAAACATTTTTGCAGGAATCATTTTTACTGACCTGGAGGTGATCCTGCATTAACCAGTCCCTTTTTGGGCAGCCTGTAATCTTTTGTGAAGCAGTTGTACATTGGTAGATGACCTTCTTTTATGTTATAGAAGGCATGTGAGCATAACCTATAATAACATATAGGTGTTGATTTATTAAAGGAAAATAGGCTGTTGATTTTGCAAAACTTGTATAATGTGGTAATGTGGTGATGTTTCATTTTGCAAAGAATACCCAGTCAAATGCAAGGAACATAAATATATATATATATATGTATACAGTCAGGTCCATAAATATTGGGACATCGAAACAATTCTAATCTTAAAGTCTGCAGTTAAAGCACATCTTGTTTGTTTCATTTCAAATCCATTGTGGTGGTGTATAGAGCCAAAAAGATTAGAATTGTGTTGATGTCCCAATATTTATGGACCTGACTGTATATATATATATATATATATATATATATATATATATATTTTTTTTTATTTTCTGTGTGGAATCAACCAGCTCTAAAAGTGTGTAAAGCAGTAGGGATCATTGACTGTTCGAGGTTCGGCCGAATTTAGAACTTTTTGCTGAAAAGGTTCGGAATTCGGCAACCAGAACTGACCAAAATGCAATGGGCCAAAAAGCCTGTGATTGGACCAGAACCATTAGTAAAAAGCCAACTGAGGGGGCAGGAGAATGCTAGGAATGTGATTGGAGTGACTAGGGGGTCCTTAGGCCAATCATTAGTGAATACGCCCCCCAGTATATAAGATAGCCCCCGCCAAATTCCTAGCATTGTAATACAGGACATGGAAGAGAGTGGAAGCAGTTCTGTTAATTTTACTTTAAAAGTGTCATTTAGCATTTATTAGTGTGAGGAAAGGGATATCTAGTGTAGTTAGGGTGCTCTTTTACACTTTAGTTAGATGCAAAAATGTAGTTTCTGTAGGGAAAGTGTTAAGTGCCAGGGTGACCGTAGTGTAGTGTAGGGTGAACTGACACTGACTGCTATGGCAGGGTGACCAAACCCTTCCATATCAGGGTGACCGCTATAGGGAAAAGATAGTTTCTCTTAAGTCACATTCGGTGCACTAATATGGCTTCTCGCCGGTCAGCCTGCTTTTTGGCTGCAGGCGTCTATAGGGATTTTTTGAGGAAATGTTTGGAGTCAGGCATGACATCTGAACATGTGTATAGGGGGTATATATACACACCCATGTATGTATATATACACCTGCACATATATAGGTGTGAAAGGAGCAGAAAACACTACTTGCGCTAATGAAATAATTAACACCAATATAGTTACGCTCCTATCACACCTATATATGTGTATGTGTAAAATACATATAAGTGTGTGTGTATATATATATATACCCCTATACAGAAGTTCAGATGTTTTGCCTGCCTCCAAATAACCCAAAAAAATGCCCAAAAATACGCTAGCGCCAAAAAAAAAAAACACCCAGGTGTGTTGTTGCAGGCATTTTTTTGGGGTTTTTGGAGGCAGGCAAAACATCTGAACTTGTGTATAGTGGTATATATACACACATACTTGTATGTATTTTACACTTACACATATATAGGTGTTATAGGAGCGGAGCCATATTAGTGTTAATTATTTCATTAGCGCAAGCATATATGTCTGCTACTATCACACCTATATATGTCTAGGTGTATATATACATATAAGTATGTGTGTATATATACCCCTATACACAAGTTCAGATGTTTTGCCTGCCTCAAAAGACCCCAAAAAATGCCCAAAAAAAACGCCTGCTACTAAACCGGCAAGGTGTGAAAATAGCGAAGCCATATCCCTGTTCTATAAGTGACATAATACAAACAATCTTTTTTTATGGTTCTGGACATCCTACAGAGCTGAAACTTCACAGGTACACTTTTTAGACCCCCCCAGATACTAAATCCAAAGATTTTTTTTTTTTATTTTTTCAATAATTGTCTCTCTATCAAAAATGACAATTTTTAAGAACTTTTTTTGTGTGATTAATAGTCCCTGTGGCATGACCCAGAACCCTAGGCACTTTTTAGGGGCATTTATTGGGTTTTAGGGCTTCAAAATGGTGTTTTTTTGATTACCGAAATTCGGGTCCCATTGATTTCAATGGGGTTCTGAAATCCAGGCAGTTCGGATGTTCTGGCCGAACCGAACTTTTGAAAAGTTTGATCATCCCTATAAAGCAGTCAGCTTATCTGCATGATTGATCTATGAGCTCCTGTGCCCCACAGGGGGTAGGAGTAGAGGCTGATCTCAGCAGGTAGCGCAGACAGCATTAGGGTCAATTCACTTGGAGTTAAATATCGACTGAAAAAAGCGGTAAAATAACATATGCGGAAACACTTGTACAAATGTTCAATTCACTAAGAATTTGGCAGTAATTAGCTCAAGTGGTAAAAGAATTGTAATGCAGTAATTACCACATATTCTCATGCAGTAATTTATCACATGGTAGCTGGTTGTTAAGGACTGGGCTGCCACATCCTTAACAATCGATGACTCATCAGCTGCATGTAAATAAAACATGCTGGCAATTAAAAATTCTTAAAAAAACAGTGTGGGGTCCCCCGCAGATCTGGTATAGTTTATAAGAGGAACCCCACACATAAATAAAAAAAATGGTGTGGGATCCCCCCCCCCCCACATCCATACCAGACCCTTGTCTGAGCATGCAGCCTGGCAGGCCAGGAAAAGGGGGGGCAAGTGAGTGCCACCCCCAAACAACACCAGGCTATATACCCTCAACATGGGGGTTCCCCATGTTGATGGGGACAAGGACCTCTTCCCCACAACCCTGGCAGGAGGTTTGGGGGTCTGGGAGCAGGTGGCTTATCGAAAACTGGATGGGGTCCCCAGATCCTGCCCCCTCATGTGAATACGTATGAGGTACATACTACCCCTACTCATTCACTAAAAAAGTGTAAAAAGTAAACAAAAACACAACACAAGTTTTTGACAATTCCTTTTTAAAAAAATCAAAACTGAAAACAAAAATGTCTCCCTGTATAGATCCATCGTCAATCTCAACGCCCGCTGCTAACCCAAAAAAAAAAAAATCCTTCAATCCTGACGAAGGCTCCCATTGTCTGACAGCTCTTAAATAGCTCATTTCCCTTTTCTGGCCTGCCAGGCTGCATGCCCAGATAAGGGTCTGGTATGAATGTATGAATTTGGGGGGACCCTATGTTGTTTTTTTTTTCTAAATTTTGATGTGGGGTTTCACTTAAAATGCATACATTTTTTTTTACATTTAGCCGTCAGTGGTAAAACCCGCTGACAGCTGATGAGTCATCCGTTGTTAAGGATGCAGTGGCCAGCTTCCTGGTCAGCTCCTTAACAATCAGCTACTGGGGGGTTCCCCCCGTTGCATCTCAGCAATACCACATGTGATACCACCAGAAAAACCCTGGATATGAATATCACATCTTTTTTACGTTCTGTTCCATTTGTGTATCGGACTTAAGAGCTTACTGCATGATTTTTTTACCAGCATATTTTTTATTTTGCGCTAACTACTTCATAATGTTTTTTTTTTTTTTTTCATGAACTGAGCAATTTTTAACACATGCAATAATCTATGCAAATGAGTCAGATGACCATTTTATCGCATGTACCAGATGCCTTGACACCAGCCATTTGGTGCTTAAGCTTGGTACAAGCAATCCTGCTGAACTGGCCTACATTCGGACCATGTGCACAGCTTACCTTCTAACAGAAGCCAGTCTAAGGACCAGCTTTTGTGGAAGGGACATGCTGGAAAACCAAAGGTGAGAGAGTCAGCTTTCTAAGATGGAATACATAGAGCGCTATTGACAGGGCCAGATTAACGTAGGGGCTATTGGAGCTGCAGCTCCAGGCCCCTACCTTTATATAGGCCCCGGGTTGGCCATATTCACTGTTACCGCTCTTCTGTCACTTGTAAACACAGAAGTCTGGCTTCTATGCTCGCTTCCCCAGGCAGCTCCCTCAGAACCTCCCCACACAGCACGAAGGCCGGACAAGGAGGGACAGTTGCCGATGCATGGATGTGTTTATGGGCTTCAGAGACAGCATCCCATGTTGAATTAGGCATGCATGGCTGCACCCTTCCTCCTCTGGGTGCATGCCAAGACACGGCCCTTAAGGCCCTTCAAAATCCTCAGCACCAAGCCCATTATGCTCTTAATCCGGCCCTGGCTATTGATCTCCTTACTGTGATATCATATCTGTCTGGGAAGAGGCCTCTTGGTTTAAGAAGCACCTTTCACCACTTAAAAAATTAGTATGCTTGCCTCTAACAAAGGCACAACATTTTCTACTCCTGGAGGAGACCTCTGTTACATCTTACTTGGTGACCGTTGACCTGGGGATGATATCAGTAATGAGGCACTGCTTATGGAGGACTTTACAGTGTTAAAGTTTGAAAAGGGGGAGTCCTCTGCCGAAATAGCAGAAAAATCCAGTAGCGCAATAATGGTGGCACACTCCTGCCACACCTCAACCACACAGTGCTTATACCAATAATAAATATCAGCAATGTGAGAATAGGATCACAGGATAAATCCCTAGAAATCCTTAGTAAATTATAAACATATTGCATAAAATAAATAACCTGTTAAAACTTTAAAACATTAAAAGTCCATATGATATGCACATAGAGTCTATATAATAGGCACACAAAATGGTCCAAGAAGAGTTCTTAATAATGTGTGTAAACTTATGGGTCACCAATCTCCACCACCACCGTGTCCAGGGACAGCTGAAAAACGCACTCACCAAATACTGTGGCTTAATCACTCTCGTAATTAAGCTTGAAAGCAAGATTCTCAGGAACACACTGGACAGCTCCCATAAACAGTAGTGGATCATATATTTCGAGGGTGGAGAGAAAACACAGCCCCACTAGTGCAATACCGTTTTAAAATTGCATTTATTTATTTATCAATCACATTACATTGCACTCACTTGTTTCCAAATAAAACACGCCTGTTATATCATGAAAGTACAGGAGGTGGCATCCGTCCAAGGACTGTCTCCAGGCTCCACGCCGTGGAGGACCGAACCGCCAAACTGTTAAAGTTTGCTATGTTGACTTGGAGATAGCATCAGGAATTGAATAATGCTGCTGAAGGATATCACTGTTGTATCTTGCTTGGTGACCAATAACTTTCGGAGGGTATCAGGAATGGGTCAGTGCTGCTGAGCTGGCTGGAGAGCATCACTCATTCATCATGAATGACATCAAACCTGGGTGTTCTGGTAGATCAAGTATGTAATATTAGCATGCAATGCCAAGTTGCAGTTTCTAAAGCAAGCAAAATAATTGCTTGTATTAAAAAAAGTATTGACTCCAGAAAGATAGATATATTTTTGCCCCTGAACAAATCAATAGTAAGAATCTGAACTGAAACTGAAATATGCAGTACAGTTTTGGGCACCAGTTCACAAAAAAGGATATTGGAGAGCTTTAGAAGGTGTAGAGATGGGCAACCAAACTAATAGGAGCACTAAAGGAGCTCAGCTATGAGGAAAGATTAGAGGAACTGAATTTATTCTCTCTTGGGAAGAGGCGATTAAGGGGGGGAGATGATCACCACCATTAAATACATAGATGGTCCATATAATTAACTTGGTGTAGAATTATTCACTTTCAGGTTATTGCAAAAGACAGGGGGCACCCTTTACATCTGAAGAACAAGATTAAAGCTTCTTCACAGTAAAAGCTGTGAAAATATGGAATAGGCTCCCTCAAGAACTAGCTCTGGCCACCTCAATTGATTGTTTTAAAGAAGAGTTGGATGTATTCCTAAATGCACAAAGTATAACTGGATATTAACTTTTTTTAGGTAATACCACCAGATAATGATGATCCAGGGAATATCCACTAGCCTCCTGGGGATTGGGAATAATTTATTTCCCCTGCTTTTTTCTATTAGTAAAAGAAAATGAACTTGTGTCCTTTTTTCAACCTGACTAGCTATGTAACTATGCAATTTCAGATTTGAGTTTGTAATACCTTTCATAAAATGAAGGTGAAATTATGAACATTAAAGACTGGCTATACTACAGTAGTCATAACAAAGAAATCACTGTAGGTACCTTATTATGCAACTGACAAAGAATGTTATATGCATTGCATAGTACATTATATTTATCCTTGGCCTTACTATAACAATTACAAAAGAAACAAATTTTTATCATGTAAACATGCAAGATTACAAAAGGAGATTTAATTCATTTGCAGTCAGCAGGTGGAGCTCTATGCTCCTTGTCACGTGCTGCACAGGCTGTTTGATATTCATATGTGGTATGACGATATAGGGAGGACTAAGCTGTAACTTCATTCAAAACATAGTTTCTCCTCTGTTTATATAAGATATCCACTCATCAATTTTGCACCTTGGTTAGGGGAATCTGCCTACTGCTACTTTCTAGCAACAGGTTTAGAAAATGCATTGCTTTCTTTGTGTTCCAACAGTAAATATACATGCTGGAACTATTTTACCTACTATACCTGAACTTTTTATTTAAGCAAAATGCTTAACTAAAATTAAAGTATTTCTGAGTGTTATATCCATTGGAATTCTTCTTTTTTAGATAATGATTTTTAATGTTTGCCTGTTTCCCAAAGATTACAGAGACAACAAAATAAGTTGGAAGACCAAAAGTCATAAGGCAGTCTCTAAAGCTTGGTAATGCATAAAGTACAAATACCATATAAATATTTATTTTCTTTTACTTGAAATTAAAACTTTACATGTGTACTAAGATCCATTTTTACAATTGCAGTGTTATAGAAGAGGGGGCAGGGGGGCATTAAAGGGATGCCACCATCCCCATGCTCCAGGGGGCCCATGCACCCTCCCTGTCACACCTGTACAGGAGGGGTGGCGGGGCTGCATTTATTAGAACCAGTCGGCTGTATTTTCCTCCTGCAGCAGGTGAAAGCCTTCTTATCCTGTTCTCCTGAAGAGTGGGGAAAGGGGCTGGTAAATATGTCAATAACTGGCCAATTCCTTTTCCTAATGAACACAGTGAGTGATCAGTACCGATCACTCCTGTGTCCATTCATAATTGAAGCAAAGTAAACTGTGTTTACTATGCTTCAGTTTGTGAATGAACAGGAAGCTGCTCAGCACAGAGCACTTCCCATTCAATCACTGCCCAGTTTAGACAAATTATATTTTATCAAAGCACCTCAATGGGCCTCCTAAAAAAAAGTAAAAAAAAGAAAAATATTGTGTAAAACAATAAAATAATTAATAATATAAATAAAAATTACTACACTGTCCACTGCCCTACTGACACTAAGCTCTGTGCTACTGACACTATCTACTGCTCTACTGACACCGTCCACTGCTCAACTGATACCATCCACTGCCCTACTGACACCATTCTCTGCTTTACTGGCTCCAACCTCTGCCCTACTGACACCATACACTGCCCTACTGACACTGTCCACTGTCTTACTGACACTATTTACCTACCATCCACTGCCCTACTGACACTGTTCATACATCATCAACTGCTATTCTGACACTGTCCACACACTATCCACTGCCTTCCTGACAATGTCAACTGCTTTACTGACTAACTCTGCCCACTTTTAAAGTAGGCTAAATTCATATTTTTACATTTGTTTTTTTAATCTAAGCATATTTTTTGGGTACAAGAATGCTTTTGTTTTGTTTAACCATGCCTCTTTAAGCCCCCTCCCACTGTTAACACACTTTGGCCACACCAACTGTGTATCACAGCGCATGATTCACATCGCATTACTACTCTCCTTGGGTCGCCCAAAGATGTCCCAGGTCTTTTCCAATCCTAAAGTGTATACTGCAAAAAAGTGTTTAGGTTTGGCTTAAAAAAAAAGGTGGCAAACCTAGCCACCATGCCATGTCAAGATTTGGTATGAAGTGTAGGGGGGACCCCATGCAAACATAAAAAGAATGCATGAGATCCCCCTAAAAATCTACACCAGGCCTTTATCTAATCATGCAGCCATGCTGACCTGGAAGGGGAATATGTGGGTGCGTCCTTCCTCTTGAACCATACCAGGCCAAATGCCCTGTCCACATTTTGATAAGGACAAGGGCCTTTTCCCTACAACCCTGGCACAGTGGTTGTAGCAAATAAGATGCCAGCTTCCACCTAGTGAATGAGTACGAGTACATAATGCCTCTACTCGTTCACAAAAAGGTGTAGCACTGACCCAGAAAGGGCTGCTGGTTTGATCTGGGCCTGCACTCTACCAATAAACCCCACTAACTTGGCTCAATCCCCTTGGCACAGCTGTGATGCAATGCAATACAATACAATGTAAGATAGTTCAAAATACCTGTATTGTCACTCCAGGATAAGACAACAGTTAAATGGATTTCAATATAAACAATTAGAAAGAAACCGTATACATATATATATATGTCTATACCTGGGAGCTCCCCCTACTTTATAAGCTATGTGTGAGATCTCACTTTTTGGAGTACTTAGTCCTGGATCTTCTTTTCTTCGCTAGCTAAAGTGGCTCCTTGTGATTTGTAATCCACAGTTTTGGTGAATTAAATTGAAGTGAAAATGCTTCTGGTGTAGCTGTAACAACTATTTTAACATTTCTTGAGACATTAAGGTAGATAGGCCTTCCGAAAACGTCACGCTTTGATGAGGAAACGTGTCAAGTTGAACCGCACGTAGCCTCGTTCTCACTGTGGTACGTGGAACGCAAGCCGAGTTACACCCGGAAGCTCTGTGCAGAGAGCGGGCGAACCCTCACCGGCGTCCCGCAAGGCTTCCTAACACTCAGGTTTTTTGCGGCATTCCACCGTTATTGTAATCTGTACCACCAAGGCTGTACATGAACCTTTTTAGCACTATTGCACCTTTTTTTATTTACAAATAAAAACATGGATTTTTATACTACACTATGAGGAGTGCGATATTTTTTCACAACAACCAATAGGATCCAGGACCACCTGAGCACGGACGGCTGGGACCCCGCTGGACACTCACCACACAAGCCCATTTGACCCACTTGCCGTATGACATTGGGGTGAGTTTAGTGAGTTTGTATTGCCTACCTCATATATACAGGAGCACGGAGGGTGACACCACCATTGCACTGATGTTTTGAATTCAACACCAATATTGAAACCAGAACAGTCACTTGAACTATTATGTTTTCTTGGAATATATGGACACTATCTCTTTGCACTGAGCACTTTTTCTTGGTCTCATTGGACCCTTTTAAGGAACTTTTTATCACTGTATATTTATTTACAAAATGCATATATTATTTTATCTGTAACAATTGGAATAAGCACAGTTGATGCACTTTATATTCTGGTTAAGCAAACACACAGGATTTGGTGTGTGCACGTTTATTGTTTATGACTGATAAGTCATATTTTAGCACAGCATATGCACAATATATATATTTATTGCAAGTGGTTTATACATAGCACATGGGAAAAATATATAGGTGGTACTAGATACCCCCTATATCTTGGCACATGCTGTAGGTAAAAATTACCATACTACCTAGTACCATATGTACACTTTTCAGGGCCAATGGCATTAACAATCCCTAAAATTACAGGTAGATCCATTGGTGTCAATACCAATATATTTTGATATCCATACACCACTTCATACAGCAAATTCTCTTTTCCCATACCACCCTGCTACAAGGTATGCGCTGTTGATGTAATATTTAATATTACAAAAAATTCCCAGATAGGCCTCAAACCTTCTCAGTATCAGTTGCTCTGCTCTTTCGTGGAACTATAATTTCCAGTGAGGCCTGTATACGAGTTTAACTGCATGTGAGATTTAACAAACTGTGGGCCGTGACCCGCTCACCCACTGGATAGAGGCTCTGTGTGGTGACTTTTGTCCGGTGACTGAAACTTGCTTCTCCGTCAGCTGGACCAATCACTCCGCTCAGCCCCACTGGGTGGATCCCGTCCTCCGATGCTCAGATGAGTGTCTCTGGGTCTCTGCAATCTGGCCACCGTCTCTCCACAGGTCCTCTCAGGCAGGCCACATGATTCCAAGAGACCTAAAATGGCTGCTCCGGCCCCTTTTATCCCCTACCCAGCATGCCCTGCACAAGAAGGTGTTCATGGGTAGGTCACCAAACCTCCCAAAACCAACAGTCACTTCCTGTCTCTTTCAGAAAAAAACATATCTGCATTACCAGTATTTGGCCACCAGATGGCTCCAACTACTCAAACATAGCAATGTCAATGGACCTTTTATTAAAGTATACAGACACACATCAACATAGGAGAATATCAGCGCTACAAAAGTAAACAGTTTTAAAAACTCAAACACTGATTTTGATAAGTCCTTTAATAAAAAAATAAAAAAAATCCAGCAATGTACATCCAACATCAGGCATATCGTTCATGTAGATCCACTTCAATCCCAATTTCCACTTACTCACCACAAGAAAAAAATGTTATTGCCAAGACACATTCAGTCAATTTACTTGCCTCCCACCGAATGTCTGGTCTAGTGGATGACAGCTGTAAATACAAGGATGCTGGAGTCTCCCAGGTGATGTCATTGACCATATATACACATGACCATATTTAGTAAGTGACGCGATGTGTTCCAGTGATTACAATGGACTTTTGGAGGTTTTTTTTTTCTAAATTAAAGGACTTTGTGCTTTTTTCTACTGTTTACATTTTTTGTGAATGAGGAGGGGTACTATGTGCTACAGCAAAATTGACATTTACAAAGAAAAAAATGATACAATTTAAGTTGCCAGGAAATACCAGCTTCTCGAAAACTGCTTGAACTGAACTCGGGGAAGTTCAGGCTCATTCCTTTTATGGACCATCCACAAAAACCCACACTGGTCTAAACTCTCGTTCTAATACTTATCCCTTTTAGGCCAGTGAGGCATAAGGTAGTGAAGTCAGGATGAGGATAGCAACCTCAGAGCTCAGGCTTTTTTAAACGACTCAGCAGTGGCAATTTCGAAATTTACATCCTTAGAAATTCCTTTTATGGCCTGAAGAGTTTTCAAATAAATATAAAAGCCTACAGTAAAACATGCAGGAGTGAAAAGTTTTCTAAGATTTTAATCCACAATGTTTTTTTCATCTAATTCTCCTCTTATCTACTTTGCTATTGGAACTAACCATTACCAATGCCTGACCTTTTTTTATTATAACATTAATACAAATGTAAAATTGTAAAATGTGATTGGTTTATTATTTGATTGGCTCTATATGCATTCTTGTTTCTGTTTAACATATCTCTTGTAAATACATTTAAAATGGCAGAAATAGTTAAAATTAACAATTATAGGACATCATATAGAACTAAAACTTTCTTATTCAGGTTCAACATTCCATGCATTTAAAATAGAAATCTAAATTAAAGAGAATTTTTTACATAAATGGTATTATTATAAACTCAGCAAGGAAAACATAGCAAATAAAAATACAAGGAAGTTAAGTGTTATCTTAAGAAAACACAATGTATGTGCACTCCCAGCACAAAAGAAGAGAACTTGACATGACCTTGCCTACTCTGACAGTGACCGTGTGTTTCCAAAATAATTTACTGTATGTAAGAAAGGGAAAATTATATTTTACAAACGTACATAGTGTACATTTGCATACATTAGAAATGATTTTGCATCTCCAATGTGTATTTTTTCATGCTGTTAAATTTTTGTTCTCTATGGGCTTGCAACAGGATGTTGGAAAAAAAAATATTTGTTTTCAAATTAAAAATAAGTTTTAAGAAAATAAGCTTGAAGGATAAGTTTACCTTTGGGAACATGTTACATGTTCTACCTGTTTTTAGGGTGGAACTTGTAACATGTTACCACTTCTGCAGCCTCTCGCAGATTCACCCCACTCCACCCCACCCCACATACACACACGCATTGTGACAGCGGGTCAGGAATCTTCTCCCAGCACCTGCTGTCACAAATTGTAATTTACGGAGACCTGTGAATGAATGAACTACAAGTACCGTCAGCCTATGTGGCTGACAGCTTATAGTTCTCAATGAACTACCAGGACATTATTGAGCACTCTAGGTAGTTTATTAAGTCATCCTGTCATTGTAAAACTGCCTGCCCATATGAGGTATAAGCAGACAGATACACTGGCAGTCTTCAGGACCCTGAGATTGCACCTGTAATCTGATGATCACGGATGCAATGCTTTACAGGCTCCTAAAAAATATATAATAAATGCACATTTTTTTACTTGCAAAAAAATGTGCAGGTATTATTTTTTTTTTAGAAAGGGGAACTTATCTTTTAGCCCCCGTTCACACTAAGGCGACCTGTGAGGCGACCTGGTCACCTCACAGGTCGCCGCAGGTCGCCTCCCATAGGGAAGCTGCGGACCCGTTCTAATAGGAGCGACATAAGTCGCTCCGACTTAGAAAAAGGGTCCGGAGCTTCTTTGGGGCGACCAGGAGGCGACCGCCATAGACATCAATGTTATGAAGTCCGTGGCGGCCGCTCTGAGGTCGCGGCGCGCTGCTCGCACCGCGATCTCGGAGGTCGCCCCGGGAAGTAGCGTCGCGTGTATGTGAACCGGCGCTTAAAGGATAACTCCATGTTGTAGCAAATTAAAAAAAATAATAATAGCATATGCAATTGCTACACAAGACAAATTGTAATTTAATGATAATAAAAATTACCTTTCCTTTTTATTTTTCAGCCAATGTAGTTTGCTGTAAAATTCAATTCAATATGGCAACCTGGAGGTCTTCTATACAAAGCTGGTACACAGAACTTCCCTAGAAATGTAATTTACTGCTTGTGTGATTGGTTCATTGATTTACCTAGAAGTCTGCACTAAGATACCAGTAAGGCATCCTCTGCAATAGCAATTATATTTTGGTGAGATATACCTTAAAGGGTAATTATTTTTAAAGGAGGTATGATTAAACCCACGGAGGGATGAAACATGTCAGAGGGGAGTAATCTAAGGGCAGGGACTATGTAAAAAGCTAGCTACAAACAATAAACTTACCAATGGGATTTTAGTGGAGTGCTGCTTCGTTTCTCAGTTTTGCTATACATATCAAGCTGATTGGATTGAACACATACTCTCCCATTTAGGAACCAGACTTCCAAGGACATACAGTAGTAGAACATACAGGTAGGACTTTGCTACGAAGATTGTTAAAGGAAAGGAAATTAAAGTGTTGGGTTCCCCCAAAACTATACAAGACAATTTTCTGAAAATGCAACCTGGCTGGATAAGAAATGGGTGGGACAAAAACGTTCATCCCCTCTCCCCTCAACACGGGGAGGGTGCCTTGCCAAGGAGGTGAGGACTAGGGCATTTTTTCCAATGACCCTGTCCTGGTGGTGGTGGGGGTCTTATTAGAATCTTGAAGCCCCCTTTAAAAATAAGGAATAATAAGGGGTACCCATTCAAAAAAGAATGCAATTGGTAAACAAACACACAGACGTTGACACATCCTTTATTAAAAAGAAAATGTCCCATGATGTTAATCCATCATCTTTATCATTAATCACATTGGCCAACAATGTTGATTCTTGTCAGTTATGATGAACGACATCTGCTGATTTGCTGAAGAAAAACTATGCTAACCTGCTGACATGTTTCATCTTTTTTTATTTTTTTTATTTAAAATTTTCAAGTTTAACAAAACATATGACAGGGATTTGCAGATACAAGGCAGAGAAATAAACAACATCACATAGAGGGAACTGGGGGCTGCCTGCCCACTCACTGCGAGCAGGAGGAGGGAAATCAAGGTCAGGGAGGGGCCCAAAATCCATGTCCTAGACTTGAGCAGAGGGGGGCTAAGAAGGGGTTGCATCTGTGGGAGGGTCATGAATCTGAAAGGTGAAGGCATCAGGGGGGAGTCCAAAGCATTAGAGATATGGTTGGAGAAGATGTTCCATTTGGCGTTGAAGGCGTCGGCCGCAGAGGGGGCCGAAAAGTCCGTGTTGAGGCGGTCAATGGAGTGAAGTGTGATTAGCGCTGACCGTAGCATGGATATGCGAGGGGGGGAAGTTGCTATCCATTGTTTCAAAATCAAACGCCTGGCGATGAGCAAGGTGGTCAGGATCCAAAGACGAGATGGTTCGGCTGAGGTGCTTGACCATTTCTGTAGACGCTTGTCCCAGTATCCGAAGAGCAATACAAGAGGGTCTTTTGGTGCGGATAGTTTGGTTACCGTTGCTATGAATACTAGTACCCGGTCCCAGAACGCTGATATCAGTGCACAGTCCCAAAATTTGTGGAAGGATACTTCCGGTTCCGGCGCCCATGTAAGAGGCTGTGAGGGACATCGGCTCCGGTAACTACCCGCTACATTAGCCTTTCCACCCGGTCTGGGTGACTCGTCCGACCGCACAACCCGCTCCCCGCCCTCTGGAGACACTGTGGGATGGATCGCTTCCTCCGCCCGAACGGCTCCGCCGCACCGCCACAAATTGAGCCCGCGACTCCATCTCCGGCCTACTCCGAGGCCATAATGGCAGACGCCGTGCCTTCATCTCCCGCGGTCCGGCAAGGTCAGCCTCCATCGCCCTTTCCTGACACTCAGATCGCATCCCTGGCCCAAGCAGTAGCAACGCTGCTATCACCAACAATCACCGAGGCAGTAGACAAAGCTATAGCCTCAGGGATGGCACAGCTCCGCAAGGAACTGGGGGATCACTCACACAGGCTGCAGGAACTGGAGCACAGGCTGTCCGACGTTGAGGATGAGCTGCAGGGCTCATTCTCCATGGACCAGCAAGCCAGACAGACCCAGAGATACCTGCTGGACAAATTAGACGATTTGGAGAATCGTTCTAGGAGGAACAACCTCCGGGTTATAGGCCTCCCTGAAACCTATGGAGCTGACACACTTATGGACATAGTCACTACACGCTTCCCTTTGGCCTTGGGGATATACAACACGTGCACGGCCGAGAGGGCTCACCGTCTAGGGGCTCCTTCTAATGACAGGAAGACACCTCGACCGGTTATAGTGAGATATTTGAACTATATGGACCGGCAAAACATCCTCAAGTCATTCCGAAACGCCAAAACGTTCCAAGTTGATGGCCACAAGCTGTTGGTCTTTGCAGACTACTCGCAAGAGGTAACACGGCGTAGAAAAGCCTTTCAGCCGATTTGCCAAGCACTGTACCGAAAATCTATCAAATTCACCCTGGCATACCCTGCTACTTTACGTTTATCGGACTTATCGGGGGAACAAAAATCGTTCTCACATCCTGAGGAAGCCATGCACTTTCTCGAACGCCATTTTAATATTCAGGTGGACATGCCTGCAACCCCTTCTCCCCAACGCCCGCAGGGGGCGAGAGAACAACGCAGCCCGAGAAAGGACCCAGCGAAGAAACGGCGCACCAATGGTTCCGCGTCCCGCCAAAGACAACGCTGAACTCATCGACTCTCCTATGGTGTGATGTGTATTCTTTCACCTCCATGATGTATACACCTACTGCTTTCCACTACAGTTCTGCGAGGAGCCTTTAGGCTCTACATTGGCAACGGTTTGCCTTTTCCCTGAATACCAGGTTCTGTCTCTACATCCTCTGGTCTACAGTACTGCAACGCGTTCCGGTAACTGTTCAGCTTTGCTTCTCCCTGTGTTCCACGTTATACAGAACTATGCGACCACGGCCACCCTGGCAGGTCTACGTGAGGTCGTATGTTTTATTTTAGGTTGCTATCACATTTGTTATCTCATACACTTACGGTGATATGTTATGTTATATGATATGATGCTATTTGCTCCTTTCTATGTTATGGCATTGCACAGCCTTACTGTTATTCAGGCCTAGGCCTTGCCCCTGGCGTATATGATCACGGCCTCCATCCGCACTTTGCGGTCGACCTAAACCGTACGTATCATATCTACACCAGACGCAAAGCATAGTGAGTCCGGTAACGCTGTCCATAAGCATGCTCCCCTACATGAGGAAAAAAGTTAAGTCCCCATGCTTCTGGTTATGCTTCCTTTTCCTCCTTCCTCTGACCCCAGTTGGGTCTTGTTATCCCCTTCCTACACCCACCTGTTTGCTAGGTCTAGCTACATCACTCTCAAGGTGTACAAGCTTCTTGCTTGCTTCTGTGTATCACACGTGGCACCGTCTCACTCCCCTTGTTGCTCTGTACTACTTCGCGGCTCAATCCTATCCATATGATCCTCCATGACCATAATCTCATGGAACGTTAAGGGTCTCAGATCGCCTCATAAGCGGATGGCCGTCCTTAGACACTTGAAGCGTCTAAGGGCGGATATAGCCATATTGCAGGAATCTCATTTGGAGGAAAGGGACTTTCATAGGATGAAAAAACTCTGGGTAGGGCAGGTATATGGTTCACCTGCAGTTAAAGGCAAATCCGGGGTGCTGATCCTGGTTCATAAGAACTACCCCGCCACAGTTAAGTTCACCCACTTTGACAAGGAAGGGCGAACAGCCATCCTGCACTTCACTGACTCTCACCAAGAATGGGTAGTGGCTGGGGTGTACGCACTTACCTCACCCTCGGCAAATTTTTTCCAGACACTGTCCCACGACCTGGCCCCTTTTCTACATTTGCCATTACTGGTAGCGGGTGACTTCAATCAGCTCATGTCCCCATCCGAAGACAGGTCTCAAGCGATAGGCTCCTCACCCACCTTACGCCAATATTACTCCCCCCTGCTGCTTCACATGACGGAAAGCCTACACTTGACAGACGCCTGGCGCCTGTCGAACCCCACAGGCAGAGAGTTCACCTTTTTCTCCCACCCACACCATACACTCTCGCGGATTGATTATACACTAATAAATGACAGATTACTCCCGTACACTAGCTCCCCTAAGATACATGACATTGCAATCTCGGACCACGCCCCCATCTCTATAGACATATCCATATTTGCCCAGACTCCTTCCTTTAAACACTGGCGATTCCCCTCCTACCTAGCCAGGGACCCCGGGGTGGCTACACTGATTGGCGACGCTTGGGCAGAATTTGTTGACACTAATGCCTCCTCCTCGGTATCCCCTACCCTGTTATGGGAAACGGGCAAAGCGGTCCTAAGGGGTCGCATCATTTCGTACGCGTCGCCCTACAAAAAACGCATTGCAGAAGCCTACATGAAAGCCAGCACCTCTTTGAGGGAAGCCCAAGCAAACCTGTATCGTACCAACTCCCCTACTCATAGGGAAGTATGGCGGAAAGCGAAGGAGGCTTTTGACACATGGACCGACGCCAGGGAACGCCTCTATAAATCCCAGCAGGAGTGGAAGTACCACTCCTTTGGAAACAAACCTGGAAAGCTACTAGCTTCCCTATGTCGGGGCCCCTTCATGCCCACACACGTAACTACTCTTAGAGACTCGGACGGCAAACTGGTAGACTCCCCTTCAGACATCAATAGGGTATTTGCAGACTTCTACACTACCCTGTACAGCCATGAACCCTGCGATGAGGCCGTGGCCTCGCGTTGGCTATCCTCGACTGATCTCCCCAAAATAACCGCTGAGCAACTAACCACTCTGAACGCTCCAATAACGTTAGAGGAAGTGCGCAAAACTATCCAAGGGCTGGCACCCGGGAAATCACCCGGGCCTGATGGTTACACCCCGGAATTTTACAAACTGGCTATAGATCAAGTAGCCCCCACTCTGCAGTCGGTTTTCCATCACATCCTAACCGGACACCCCTATCTGCCCACGGGCTACCAAGCTCACATTAAGCTGATATACAAGAAAGGCAAGGACCCCAGAGACCCGGGATCGTATAGACCCATATCTTTATTGAACATAGATTCCAAACTGCTTTCCAAAATTATTGCAGACAGACTGGCCTCCATTTTACCCACGCTCATACACCCGGCCCAAGCGGGATTCACGAAAGGCCGGTCGGCCACATCCAATATAAGAAAGGTCTTGCTAGCTCTCGAGGCCTCGAAACTGAATCCTACTAACAAGGCAGCCATCATCACCCTCGACGCCGAAAAGGCCTTCGATAATGTTAACGTCCAATGGTTAGACAAAGTATTAACCTGCTTTGGCTTTTCAGGCCCCTTTCTACACATGATCAGAACCATGTACGCCTCCCCTGCAGCTCAGGTGATAGTAGCCGGGCACGCATCACAACCCTTTAAATTATACAAGGGCACTAGGCAGGGGTGCCCTTTGTCACCCCTGCTGTTCAACCTGGCACTGGAACCTTTATCCAGATGCCTGTTGACGCACCCTGAGCTCCGGGGCATTGAGGTGGGACAAGAAGAACTGCGCACGGCTATGTTCGCAGATGATGTGCTGATATTCACAGCAGATCCTGGCCACGATCTTCCTGTTATTCAACAAATATTTGCGGAATACCGACGGTGCTCTGGTCTCCGCATTAACTTCGCCAAAAGTGAGGTACTCCCGTTAAATACCACACAATCCCCGCAGTGGGCGTCCTCCTCTACACTTCGCATCAACACTAGCCACATCACATATTTGGGAATAAAAATAGGGCCCTTCCCGTCCTCCTTGTACAGGCTCAATTTCACTCCTGTTATAGACAAGATGATAGCCGAGTTGAAGAACTGGGCTGATCTCCCCCTCTCATTCAGAGGCAGGTGCCACCTGTACAAAATGGCCACCTTCCCTAAACTGCTCTACCCCCTCCAAACTATACCACTTCTACTGAAACACACTGACATCAAGCGACTACACAAAGCAGTCTCTCTCTTCTTATGGAAGGGGAAACGGGCTAGGATCTCAATGCCCAAGCTACACTTATCTACTCGAGAGGGGGGAGTGGACCTCCCGAACACCCGCATATACAATGTGGTCTGTCTATTACGGACATGTATGGATTGGTTGAGCCGCGAATCGAGATACACCAACTTCTCCCTGGAATCGCAGTTGGCTGCTCCTTATGATCTCACGGCACTGCTGCACTGTGGGATCGCGGATTTACCTGTGTCTCTGAGACACAATCTTTTACTCAGAGACACTGTGATGGCATGGAGAGAACTGAGAAAACGCTTCAAATTGCCCCAGCGACTCTCCAGCTATCTGCCTATCCGTAATCACCCCATGTTCCCACAGGCCCAGCAGTGCTCGGCTTATGAGGAATGGTCAAGGCGAGGGATCACGAAATTCATACAGTTGTATAATGTGCAGACTGGTAAACCTCATCCCTTTGCTACAATTATGGAAAACTTAATCCTCCCGTCTGACCATTTCTTATACTATCACCAATGTGTAAGCTTTGTGGACTCTCTCTGCCATACTCCTATAAACCGCTTCCGAACTTCTATCTTGGATACTTGGATACAGCAGGCTAAACACAAAATATCGCATATATATAAACCGCTGCATTCGGAACTTTACCGAGGGACCTCTACTCAAATTGCTAAGGCATGGGATGATCCATTGAACTTTCCCGATGCTCATCTCCGTATCCTGTCAGGATACCTAATTACTCGTCGTTTCATCACCAATGAGTTCTGGAGGGAGCAACAGTTCAAAATTATGCACCGAGCATACCTCCCCCATATCAGATGGTCCTCAGACATTTCCCATCACTTTTGCACGCTGTGCAAGTTAAGGTTCCCATCACTACTTCACAAATTTTGGCAATGCCCCCCTATATCCTTCCTATGGGACAAGACGCTGAGATACATAGCCAGATATACTGGGATTTCCCTACCGAAGGATATATACCTCCTATTGTTTGGTGACCTCTCGCTACAAACGCTACCGCTACCCAAACATTCAAAGAAACCTCTACTGGATTACAAACATTGGATAATAACCTGCCTTATGATGACCCGCAGGCTAATACTAAAACATTGGATGGACTCCATTCCTCCCACCATCCATGAACTGCATAGTGACTTATCCCTCCTCAGGGATAGAGAACTGGTAGGCATGCAATATCCCTCCTCCAACGGACACACCCGCTTACTTAGAAAATGGTCTGCCTTCCCCCCTCCTGGGGTGTAGGCACCCAACCTTTGTGACCTGAACTGGCCCTGAATAACACAACCCTGACCATTTGATGGCTCACCTATTGCATCTAGGCTGATAACGCTCTTCCCTCATATACGCATTTAACTACCTGAGTGCCGAGCGTCATCACCCTTAGCCAACATGAACAGCAGGTGATCCATGGTGCTGTTGTCAAGAAGGGGCAGTAGAGACGGTGACCTACATAGCTACTTACTTTATATATATCTATGTTGTATTTTCCCCATGGTGGGCATTGGACCCACCAATACCTCTTATATTGATGTTGAACAATATTGTGCCTAGCCTCCCCTCCCCCCACCCCCCACTCCTCATTTTTCCAGTTCCCACTCCTCCCTCCCCACCCCTCCCTTTCTCTACACCTCTCATCCCCCCCCCCCATTCTTATCACTTCCCCCCCCTTTTTTTCCCCCTCCCCACACCCTACGAGGAAAACTGAAAATACCCGTACCAAGTTCTACCTATACCCTCCTTAACACCCTGTTTTATGTGGAGTTCCTCGAGATTACTCTCAGGTTTATTGCTGTGATTGTTGTGCACTATGGAATACCATGTTGTATGCATATTACTTCCTGTAATTCTCACATGTGGTTGTACTGTCTATTTTGCTGTACAGAGTTGAACTTCAATAAAATGTTTTTCAAAAAAAAAAAAAAAAATTTGTGGAAGAGGGAGGGTCGCTCAGCAAGGCAAAGAGGACATTTATGACCATCCGGAATTGACTTGTCTGATAGGAAAGGGACGTGCGCCCTATGGAATATTTTAAGTTGTGTTTCCTTCCATGTAGAGTTAGGGGTGAGTCCGAGAGTGGTCCGAAGACCGCTAATCATCTTGGGTAATGTATCCTCACCCGGGAAGTCTTTAAGCCAGTTCGCTGCTGAAGAAGTAAAGGAGCCAGGTGGGCATTGTTGAATGAGTGGTTTGTAGATATCCGAGATGGTGTACTTGCCAGAGTCCAGTAGGATGTCAATAAGAGAGAGTTTGAACCTGCTGTCGGGCTTGGTTAACGTGCCACGAATAAAGTGTCAGCATTGTGTCAGGTAGAAAGAATCTGAAGGTGGCAAATTGTGTGTCTCCGAGATTTAAGCGGAGGACAGCAGGAGTCCAGTTTGTGGGTTGCAGAGTTGGATGAAGTTGACCAGTTCCTTTGATTCCCATCCTTTATAGACCGCATGTTCCAAGCCGGGGGGAAAAGCAGGGTTACCCCAAATTGGGAGATGTTTGGAGAAGTGTAGGGGCAATTTTAAAAGTTTCCTCACTTCCCTCCACGCAATAACCGTATCCCTCAGGAGCAGGTTATTACGTAGTGTGGGTGGAAGTTGGACCCATTTGGCATGGAGGAGTGAGGCTAACGTAAAAGGGCCAGACATCTGGGATTCCAACTCGAAATTCGAGAATTGCGAAGTCCGAGGTATCCAGTCCAATGCCACTCTCAATAAACATGACAGGTTATACAAGCGTAAGTCAGGAAAATTTATACCCGCGTCTCGCCTGGGGAGGCACAGTTTTTTTGAGGAGATGCGAGGCCTCTTTCCTCGCCAAAGAAACCTGGAGAACGCCCTGGAGAGGTCCTGTACATCTTTATGTTTAATCAATAATGGGAGAGTTTGAAGGAAATACAAAATGCAGGCAAAACTGACCATTTTGATCAGGTGGCATCTCCCCAAGAGGGACAGCGGCAGTTCCCTCCAGTTTTCCAGTTCCCCTTTAATTTTGGCAAACAGCGGTGGATAGTTGAGAGTATAAATAGATGCGGGGGTCCTTCCAATCTTTATGCCAAGATAGGTAATAGAGTGCATCGCTATTTTGAAGGGAGAGTCCGATTCCCACTCGCGGGTTGCGCCTGAACCCAGGGGGTAGAATCTCGCTCTTTGAGTAATTAATTTTGAGGCCCGAGCATTTCTTGAAGGTGTCAAATGTGGATACAATCGTGGGAATGTCGGCAGAAGGGCATGATGTGAAAAGGAGGACATCATCTGCAAACAGAGAGATCCTCAGGTCTAGGTGACCCAGTCGGACCCCATGTAGGGGGGCAGGGCCGGAGAGATAACTGGATAGGGGTTCCATGGCCAAATTAAACAGTAGTGGAGACAGTGGGCAGCCTTGGCGCGTACCTTTGAACAGTCTGAAGTCCTCAGTCATAGAACCTCCTACGCAGAGTCTAGCAGTCGGGGATTCGTACATAGAAGTAATCAGTCGGACGAACGGGCTTTGGAAACCCATGGTATCCAACACTTTACGCAGCCAGACAAAATTGACATTGTCAAATGCCTTTTCGGCATCTAAAGTGACTATAGCCAGGTCTTGGGTTGGGTGCAACCGAGCTTGTTCCAGTACCAATAACACTTTTCGGATATTCGCCGTGGCCGATCGTCCTTTAGTGAAGCCGGATTGCGCCGGATGGATCAAATGGGGCATGATAAGTGCCAGACGCGTGGCTACAATTTTTGACAGGATTTTCACGTCGAGATTGAGTAACGAGATAGGGCGGTAGGATCCCGGCTCTAGTTGGTCTTTACCCTTTTTCGCAAGTAGTTTGATTATAGCCTGATTACCCGTCGGTAGGTAGGGCCCGCCGTCCCAAATGTATGTGTATACCGCCACCAGAGTAGGAACTAGACTCGCTGTGATCGATTTGTAGAATTCCCCTGTGAGGCCGTCTGGACCAGGTGATTTACTCGCCGTGAGATGTTTAATCGTGTGCACGACTTCTTCCACCGATATCGGGGCGTTTAACATGTCCAGCTGTGCAGGACTGATGCGAGGGAGTCCCGTGCCCGACAAAAACATATCGCCCGACGCGTCGTCTACGTCTTCCGGACCATATAGCGAAGAGTAAAAGTCTCTCATGATACACTGCACGCCTTGGGGGGTGGAATCGACCATGCCCGAGGAGTCCCGCAGGGACCCAATATGTGTGGGTGACAGCCGACCCTTGCACATTTTCGCCAACAGTTTGCCAGCCTTGTTGCCGAACTTGTGCAAGGACGCTGCAAGATGGGCCGTGTGGATACGTTCGACTTTATCAGCCCATTCGTCAAAATTCTTTTTAGCTAGGACCCAAGTTTCCTTGGTCGATGGGGTGTCCGCCAGGAGTAAATTGCGTTGTGCCTCGCGGAGACGATCGTTCGCCGATTTATAGCCGCTCTTAGCGTGCCGTTTGTATGCCGCCGCATAGGAGATAATACGGCCTCTCAGGAAGGCCTTGCCCGCTTCCCAAAATAAATGGGGGGAGGAGGAGTGATCCGCATTAGAGTCAGAGTACTCCTGCCATGCCCGTTCCAACTACGAATTGAAGTCAGCGTTGTTGGCTAGGAAGGAGGGGAATCGCCATATCAGGGGGACAGCAGGGGAACCGGTAAAGTCAATGGATAAGGAGAGAGGGGAGTGATCCGATATCGCCATGTCATGGATTACTGCGTCCTGCACTAGCGAGAGGAGAGAGTCAGAGCAGAACAGATAGTCAATTCTCGTGAAAGTTTTGTGGGGGTGGGAGTAAAAGGTATATTCCCGGTCAGTCGGGTGGAAATGCCGCCATATGTCTGTTAGTGATAGAGAGTCCGTGAGCGTGGCTAGGGGTGTGGGGGAACCGCACGTATGAGGACGCGCCTCCGAAAGGGACAACGACTTATCGAGAACCGGATCCATGACAGCGTTAAAGTCGCCCCCCATCAAATGGGGGACGTGTGGGAGAGCCAGGGTTCGTGCGGATAACGCAGAATAAAAAGACTGGTCAAAAACGTTAGGAGCGTATACGTTAGAGATGACGAATTTCTTACTGTTGATGCGGATGTGAGCCGAAACATAGCGGCCCTCCGTATCCACATCCACCGAAAGGACTTCTACCGGGAGACGCTTATGAAATAGAATGAGTACACCCGCCTTGCGCCCGAGCGCTGCTGATCCCACCACCTTACCCACCCAAAGTTTTTCCATGCGAGCCATGTCTGCAGAGGGAAGGTGCAATTCCTGGATAAGAGCTATATCGGCCCGGAGGCGTTTAAGATGCCGCAGGACTTTCATTCTCTTAGCCGGGGATCTTAGACCCTTAACATTCCAGGATATCAGCATCATATCTTAACCGAGGGGGTTGGGTGTGTGCAGTAACCGAAAAAGGATCTAACCATTATCGGGGGGATAGCAAGGTGTTATCAAGTTAGGTGGAACCGCCACCTGGTTGGAAAGGTTTGCCAAGCAAGTACAGCAACCATGAGGAGTCTGACCCCTGGGGAGGAAGGAACGGGGAAGAGGGAGACCGGAAAACTGGGTGGGAAATACCAAAAATACAAAATAAGGACAAAAACATAGTCGCAAGGACTTCACTTTTTTCCGCATGTGTATGCGATGGAGCACAGCTCCCCAAGTGTGTCTCCAGATACAAAACGGGGCAAGGTGAGCCCTAACAATGATCGTGTCTGCAGAAACCTGGGTCGCGACCTACGACCGAGCATAGTGCAGCCATGGCATAATGAGCAGTACGAAAGAGAGGAACGAATGAACAGCAGAAGTAGAACAACAATAACTGTGCAATATAATACATAATAAATCTCCAATGGTAGAGGATGAGCTTACGGTTTCAGCCGTCGGGCGGCAGGAGCCACCCGGGATCTAGGCCCGAAGGAAAACAATCCTATGGCCCACTCAGAAGTAGACAGCACAACGAGTCCCTGAGTAGGTTCAGCGGGGGGGGCCAGAGCGGCCAGAGCTAACCACATCGGAGTATCGTTGCCGTTTTGGGGATTCCTTCCTGGGGCTGTGGGGAATATCCGGCCTGGAAAAAGATAGGGATTTAGCCGAGTTGTTGTGACCTGATTCGCCATGATGGAGCGAGTGGACAAATTTTTCTGCCTCCGTAGGATCCTGGAAGGAGAGTTGATTGCAGTTCGAGGCACGAAGGCGCAATGTCGCCGGGTAGGCCAGAGTAAATTTTATGCGTTCCTGATGCAGCTGTGAGCATACGGTTTGGAAAGTTTTACGTTTTTTTGCGACGTCAACTGAATAGTCTGCAAAGATAAGGATTTTCATACCTTCAATCTGGAAATGGGGAGTTTGGCGGAACTTCTGAAGGATGGTAGATTTGTCTGCGTAGTTCAAGTATTTCGCAATAACAGGGCGAGGGGTCTTACGTTCTTCAGAGTAGAGACCCATTCTGTGAGCCCGTTCCACAACACAGGTCCCTTGTATGCCCAGGGCTGCAGGGATTTTTCACGCACAGATTTCAGGAATGGCTGAAGGTGGGACGGATTCTGGAATCCCTATAAATCTCAGGTTACTCCGCCGAGACCTATTTTCCAGGTCCTCCAGTTTGTCCATGATAAGGCGTTTCAATTTGTCCTGGGATTGTTCTGTGCCTTGCATTTGGTATAGTTCGTCCTCTACATTGGAGATCCAGTTTTCTGCCTCATTGAGGCGGTGGGAGTGAGACTCCAGCTCCTTCCTAATTGCAGCCATGCCTGCAGCCACGGCCTGTTCCACTGATGCTTTGATTGTGGGGGTGAGCAAAGCTACCACCGCCTTAGCTATCCTCTCAGTGGAGGGGTCCGGAGCAGAGGAGGATGCCGTGGTGGGTGGCCGGGGGTCTTCCTCCGGCAGTTTAGTAGTATCCATCGCTGCGGTTTTTCAAGGAACCGCTCCATGGCGGGACAAGTTGCGGGTAACGGCCGGTTCCGGATGGGGTCCCGAAGTAAGGGGGTAGCCTGAGGCGAGCTGGAGGTGGCGGGCAGATTTTATAGGCCGGATTACTGGGGCACACCGCGGGAGCTGCTCAAGACCCAGCTACTCCATGCGGCGCCGGAATCGGGAGTCGACATGTTTCATCTTAACAACTGGTCACCATGAATGACAGCTCCTGGACCCCATAGCTGAATGTAAATAAAGAGGAAGGGAATCCCAGGAGTTTTTGAACAAATTTGGACATTACTTTTTGGTCAGTGACATCACAGGGAATCACGTGACATTTTTCCTCATCGACATGTTGATGGCATGTGGCCTGGGACCCCCCTCTCCTTGCCTTCCATGCTGCATGCTAATGGGGGGACCCAAGACATGTTAAATCGCATGTAAAATCTGAGCCTATTGCCAGCAACGGCACCGTCCAAATTGGTGCGATGCCAACTTTGCAGCGCTGCACCGATTTCCAAAAGTAGCTTTTGCACTACTTTTGGTGATTTCGGGGGGGCAATTTCAATAGACATCTGTGCAGGAACCCACACAGATGTCTGTGAAATTGTCCCCGAATTCAGACTGAAAGTGACGTTTTGAAATCATGCGAGTTTAGCTGAACTCGTACAATTTCAAACCCGCCCTCAGTATGAACCTTCACTCCAACTATGTTAGCCCTTGTGGCTATGTGCATTAATTCACGCACTACAGACCAAAGATCTAATAGCATGCACAAAAAGAAATCAACAGTTATATAAGCATATGTGACTGAAATATCCAAGTCCCTGGGCACGCTCAGTGCTAAATAAAAACACAACCAGTGACTTATCCCTGCTGTCAGCAGTGATTCCCCAATGGCAGCATAATGGAAAAAAGGGGGTTTATTTACTATAGCAACTAGTCAGTAAATGGTTTCACTTTCATGGATTACGACTACTTTTAGTCGGAGTAAGGATTTACTAAAGCACTTAGTCAATACATAGTCACAATTCCCAATTTACTAATGGTCACAAAACTTAGCGACCGCCTAGATGAGTTCCCCTCCTAGAACCAGGTACAAAGCAGAAAAAAATCTTGTTTAACCACTTAAAGACCGGAAAGGTTTTACTCCCTTTATGACCAGGCCATTTTTTGCAATTTGACACTGCGTGAATTTAACTGGTAACTGTGCAGTCATGCAATGCTGTACCCAAACAAAATGTATGCCTTTTTTTTTCCCACAAATAGAGCTTTCTTATAGGGGTATTTGATCACCTCTGCGGTTTTTATATTTTGCGATATAAACGAAAAAAGACCAAACATTTTGAGCAAAAAAAATCTAATTTTCTACTTTTTCTTATAAAAAAATATTTAATAAACTCAATTTTTGTCATACATTTGAGCCAAAGTGTGTTTAGCTATTGAGCCCATTGAATTTCTTGAGAGGCATGTTGAGCCCATTGAATATCTAATTTTTGTATCACAGGTGTTTAAAGAAAGTGACTTTGTGTAAAAAAAAAATGTAATTTTCCAAAAACCTGTGGCAGAATAAAAGATATTTCATGGACTCAACATGTCTCTCAGCAAATAGCTTGGGGTGTCTACTTTCCAAAAAGGGGTCATTTGGGGGGTGTTTGAACTGTCCTGGTATTTTATGCCCAATATTAGGAGCTCATGCCACACATGCCCGTGCAGCAGCAACAAACTACATACATTTTTAAAAGCCTTTAAAAGCCTTTACAGGTTACCACTTTAGATTTACAGAGGAGGTCTACTGCAAGAATTACTGCCCTCAATCTCATGTTCATGGCGATACCTCACATGCATGGTGCAATTGCTGTTTTCATATGACACGAGACCGATGCTGGCGTTCGACTTTTGACACCTTCCCTTTCATTTTTATTTATTTTTTTATTAATTTTTATTGTTATCAAAGGGAATGTAAATATCCCCTATAATAGCAATAAGTAGTGACAGGTACTATTTAAAAAAATTGGAGTCTATTAGACTCTAGATCACTCCTCTGCCCTTAAAGCATTTGACCACACCAAGATTGGTGTGATAAAATGCTTTCCCAATGGCGCTGTTTATATCTGGCAAAACCAAAGTCATAAAATGCATTAATCTTTCAGTATCTTAGGCCATAGACATGATTGGAACTCCAATCAGTTCTATAGTCAGCTGACAGAACCACCAGTTGCAGTCTCAGGTTGCCTGGTGAGACAGGAGAGCCAGAAAAAGCCATGAAAGGTGGTGGGAGGGGGGTCCCTTCACACTGCTTGTAAAAGCAGTCTAGTGGCTAATTAGCCGATAGGATTGCTTTTTCATGAAAGCCAACCACTGGCTGTAACAAACGATATCAAGATGATACCTATATCTGCAGGCATCATGCTGGTATGACCACTCAAAGTCCAGCGACGTACCAGTATGTTGCTTGTCCTTTTTGGGCAAATATTATACGATTATTTTTTTTTTCATGCAGTCTGTGGGCTGAATGAAAAAAGAGAACAGATTCCTCCATTCACATCGATCGATGTGGATGAAGAAATCTCTGCCAGAAAGTGTATGGTATGCCCACTATTAGACCTCCCAGCATCCACCCACTTCTAATGATGGGCATACATGCATTGTTCTTTTTTTTTCGTTCAGTCCATGGGCTGAATAAAAAAAAAGAACATAACAGATTCCTCCATTCACATTGATCGATGTGGATGAAGAAATCTCTACCAAGAAAAGTCTTAAAAAATATGTGGTGAAGTATAGGGGAGATCCGCCCTCTGTGTCCACCCCATCTACTATGCTTTGCCACATATGCTCTTTTTTTAACTGCGGTGGTGAAATCACCTCCTACAGTGGTGCAATTATTGATTTACGTATATATTCTGATAGCAAACACTGTTGTTGTCACGATAAACAAATCAGTGCTGCAGCTGATGAGCGCACCTGCCCAGCAAACAATGCTTAACAACAAAACACAGTAACAATAAAACATTACAATATAATAGTATACAGTGCAGTAAAACAGTAGAATGGTGGTATCTGCAAAGCAAACTATGGTTAACAATGAAAAACACAGCAATAATAAAACATTACATTATAATAGCATACAGTACAGTAAAACAGTAGAATGGCGGTATCTGCAAAGTAAGCTATGGTTAACAATGAAAAACAGTAACAATAAAACATTACAGTATAGCAGTATATTATAAAGTACAGTAAAACAGTAAAAACAGAAAATGAACTCAATAAAACTACAACTATTTTTGGCTTTTTTATTTTTTTTTATTTTTTTGTAACTTTTTTTTGTAACTGTAAAAAAAAAACTTTAAACGTTCTAGTCTAGGGTCTCTCAAAATGACTGTGCCGTGCTGTTCCCTATACTAATACTCCACTAGTGTGTCGTAGCGACAGAAACAGTCCCCGATGCAGAGACCAGGTTGGCCAGGACAGGAGGGACAAAAAAAGCGTGTGTCATGCCTATAGCCGCATTTTCTACAGAAACAACATCTTTTTTGGGGTGCTCTTTGGGTAGAGGTACCAAGGAGAATATCCGAAAAATGCCTCTCATGCAGCTGGCTCACTGCATCTGGATTGTGAATTTGGGCCACGGCACCTTCTGGATACAAAAAGGAAGGCTGTGATGATCTCTTCCTGGAATTCTAGGAAGGATCCACTTCTTCCTGACACTTTGTATAGCACATAAGCATTTAGCAGAGCCATCTGGCCTTACAGGCAATTAAGTACGGCACCATCACCTGGTCGTTGAAGTCTACCCCTCCCATGTTAAGGTTGTATTCGTGGACACAGAGGGGCTTATCAACAACACCAGTCACCGTTGTAATTGGGACAGTCGTATCTGCGTGAATGGAGGACAGAACAAAAACATTCCATGTGTCCTTCCACTTCAGATGTGTCCCTCCAAGCAATTTATTACACTTAAAGCAGGCCCTCTCCCCATCTAAGTTGGGAATCTACAAGCTGTTGGGGGAAGCCCCGGTGAATAGGTTGCACGGTGCCACATGCACCAATTCCAGAATCAAAAAGGTGACTAAAAAGTGGCACGCTTGTGTAATAGTTGTCCACTTATAAATGGTACCCCTTTCTGAATAAAGGTGACACTAAGTTCCAAACAATCTTGCTGCTGCTCCCTATTTAGTCTGGGCAGTTAGGGGGCTCCACATTGCTACCTCTTCCCTCGTAAATCCAGAAACTGCATGTATAGCCTGTTGCCCTGTCACAGAGCTTATACAGCTTGACACCACATCTGGCACGCTTGCTGGGGAGAAACTGTTTAAAAAAAAGGTGGCCAGAAAATTTAATCATGAACTCATCAACGCAGACAACTTGTTGGGGTGTATACAAGGCTGCAGATTTTTGGTTGAAGTGATTTACGAGGGGCTGAATTTTGTGGAGCCTGTCATATCCAGGGTCACCCCAAGGATGAAAGAGTTGATTGTCATTGAAATGCATGAACCGCAAGATTTGCTCATATCTAGTCGCGGCCATGGCAGTGGAGAACACGGTCATATGATGAATTGGGTTAGTTTACCAATATGATCACAACTCATGCTTTTTAGTAATGCCCATGATGAGGGATAGGCCCAGAAAGGTTTTAAGTTTGGAAACAGTGATACATTGCAATGCAAATTCTCTGGCAAGGGTCAAATTTGGATTTGTGGCGATATATTGATCGGCATATAAATTGCTTTGGTCCACAATAAATCTGTAAAGATCTTCCGTAAAAAACAGCTCATAAAAACCAAGGGGAGTAAAATTGTCTGTTTCCACCTGAATTCCGGGTTGGCCAGTGAATGGGGAAAGTACAGGTGCTTCAGAAGTGGTGGGTTCCCATTTAGGATTTGCAAGCGCATCAGGAAGGACATTACGGGCTCTACGGGCCTGTCTTTGAATTCTTGGTGGCTGCAGGATACTACTTGTGCTAGTCACCGCACTAGCTTGAACTGCATTTATGGGACTCGCCACGTCACCAAGTGTTACTGTAGATCAGGTTTGACTATGACCAGGATGTACTAGGCCGCTGGTGCTTGCCAGTTCACCACAAGGTTGAGCAGCACTAGTAGCCGACAGTCTGCTGTGTATGAGAACCCAGCGATTGTTGCAGGAGAACAGGGTCGGGTACGGTTGACCTTAGCAGGGACCACTACTCCATTGTCAGAGCTACCTGTCAGGGTGCTGCTGCTCTCTACAGGTTCCAATACTTAGCCTGATTCTGACAGTGAGGCTTCCCAATTGCTCTCATCTGTCATGCTCAGCATGACAGATGGCCTCCTCACTAGTGTACCACTGCTGGGACATTTTGGCCAATAAATGTATAGATACCTAGTGTGACTCACAGGTAAAAAAGTACCTGGTTTTCAGTGACTGTTTGAACCACTACCAAAATATGTAACTGCTAGTTCTAGCAGAGATCAGGGGCTAAACGCAGGTACTGGCAGGTGTCGGGACTGATCCTGCTAACACTGCATTTTGGGAACACTATACCATACTATTGGGGACACTAGCTTAGTCCTGATCTGATCAAAGATATTGATCCATTCAGACACTATACTATTAATGGAGGTGTTTAGTGTGTGTGTGTGTGTGTGTGTGTCACTGGCAATCAAAGGGTTAACATGTATTACTAAATATGTGGCAATCTGATGCTGTCTTGGATTGACACTAAATAACGTTAACGCTAACTGACATAACCTGTGACTTTAATACATTGATCAGAAAAAAGATCTGTACACTTTAATAGTGACACTGTGACAGGGCAATGAAGGGGTTAACTGGGGATGATCAGGGGGTTAAATCTTTATTAGGGGATATATGGCGGGTACCCTAAACCTATCTGGGACTGCCGCTAACTATCACTAACTGCTGCTAACACTAACTGGTATCACCAGTCATCAGTAAATTATCTGTATACTGTATATAGTGACACTGTGACAGGGAATGAAAGGGGTAACTGGGGGGTGATCAGGGGGTTAAATATGTGCTTATGTGTACTGTTGTCAGTGTAATGCTTGTGTACTCACAGTTGATGCTCTCTCCTCTCATGCTGGAACTGAAAAGTGCACCAGGAGAGGAGATTGCATAATTTCCTATGCCTGTGTTTACATTACACAGGCACAGGATGTTCTATCATTGGTCAGAACTGATTACCAGATTGAGGCCATAAATCATTGGCCTGGACCTGATGACTGATCGGTTCTGAACTCAATCAGATCTTAGTGGGGACAGCATACAGGAACCTCGGTTCACACAGCAGAGCCACCTTGCTGCAGTAAAACTGTGGAGGGTGGTCGGCAACAGGTTAAAACATGATTTCAAGCAATTTATACTTCCTATACATTTGTTGAACATATTAAACATATTAAAGAATAACTGCTTTAAACGAATTCTAAATTTGTCCATATAAAGTGATATATTTAAAAAAATCTAAAAAGGCTCAGTTCATACATCTCAGTAGTGGCACAACTGAGCATGCACAGACCAGAAAAACTACAACTTGCCTTCACTCAGTTGTTTTTTTTTTTCTGCTAATAAATAATAAATGCTAGTAAATATCAGTGTTCGCAAGTCTGGAAATGTTGTATGTTGTATGAAATGCCAAAACCCGATTAAAAAACAGGCTAACATTTATATATATATATATATATATATATATATATATATATATACAGTATCTCACAAAAGTGAGAAAACCCCTCACATTTTTGTAAATATTGTATTATATATTTTCATGTGACAACACTGAAGAAATGACACTTTGCTACAATGTAAAGTAGTGAGTATACAGCTTGTATAACACAGCTTGTGTAAATTTGCTGTCCCCTCAAAATAACTCAACACATAGCCATTAATGTCTAATTCACTGGCAACAAAAGTGAGTACACCCCTAAGTAAAAATGTCCAAATTGGGCCCAAAGTGTCAATATTTTGTGTTGCCACCATTACACTCCTACATGACAACATCATGGAGCTGGTGGATGTTAGAGACCTTGCGCTCCTCCACCTTCCGTTTGAGGATGCCCCACAGATGGGGTTTAGGTCTGGAGACACACTTGGCCAGTCCATCACCTTTATCCTCAGCTTCTTTAGCAAGGCAGTGGTCATCATGGAGGTGCGTTTGGGGTCATTATCATGTTGGAATACTGCCCTGCAGCCCAGTCTACGAAGGGAGGGGATTATGCTCTGCTTCAGTATGTCCCAGTACATGTTGGCATTCATGGTTCCCTTAATAAACTGTAGCTCCCCAGTACCAGCAGCACTCATGCAGCTCCAGACCATGACACTCCCACCATCATGCTTGACTGTAGGCAAGACACACTTGTCTTTGTACTCCTCATCTGGTTGCCGCCACACACACTTGACACCATCTGAACCAAATAAGTTTATCTTGGTCTCATCAGACCACAGGACATGGCTCCAGTAATCCATGTCCTTAATCTGCTTGTCTTCAGCAAACTGTTCGCATCATCTTTAGAAGAGGCTTCCTTCTGGGATGACAGCCATGCAGACCAATTTGAAGCAGTGTGCGGTGTATGGTCTGAGCATTGACAGGCTGGCCCCCTACCTCTTCAACCTCTGCAGCAATGCTAGCAGCACCCATACGTCTATATTCTAAAGACAACCTCTGGATATGACACTGAGCACGTACACTAAATTTTTTGGTCGACCATGGTGAGGCCTGTTCTGAGTGGAACCTGTCCTGTTACACCGCTGTATGGTCTTGGTCACCGTGCTTCAGTTTCAGGTTCTTGGCAGTCTTCTTATAGCCTAGGCCATCTTTATGTAGAACAACAATTATTTTTTTCAGATCCTCAGAGATTTTTTTTGCCATGAGGTGCCATGTTGAACTTCCAGTGACCAGTACGAGAGAGTGAGAGTAATAATGTCAAATTTAACACACCTGCTCCCCATTAACATCTGAGACCCTGTAACACTAATGAGTCACATGACACTGGAAAGGGAAAATGGCTAATTGGGCTCAATTTGGACATTGTCTCTTAGGAATGTACTTACTTTTGTTGCCAGTGGTTTAGACATTTATGGCTGTGTGTTGAGTTATTTTGAGAGGACAGCAATTTTACGCTGTTATACAAGCTGTCCACTCACTACTTTAGATTGTAGCAAAGTGTTGTCACATGAAAAGATATAATAAAATATTTACAAAAATGTGAGGGTTGTACTCACTTTTGTGAGATACTGTACATAACAGCAATAATTGTAACTGTAGAACTTTAACTTTGCACAGAATCAACAACATAGATATTCTAAGAATTTTTTAATTTCTTTTGTAATTGTATTTAGCAGTTTTTTTGTTTCTTATACAATATTTATCTTTTCTCGTATTATTTAAATAATGCTAGTACCATGTCTTAATTTTTTTTTTTTTGAAGCATACATTTTCTGCAGCATATATATACTTATTTATGTACTGCCATGTGTATTGAGCATGCCTATCGACTTTTAGACTTTTGAGATATGTTACCTAAATGGTAAAAAAACTGCACTTGGTGCTCAGCATATAACAAAAATCTAAATCAAAACTCCTACAGCTGTCTTCATGAACCGCACATAATACCAGTGCTGAAGCAAAATGAAAAGGAATCCAAATGTTGTGCTGTGTACTAAATTTGATGTCTGTTGGTTATATGTATTCCAATACAAATGTTCATAAAATTATTACAAAAAATGTGATATGTGTCCCAACAATATAATTACACATGAAAATGAAACAAAATATAAAAATCACCACTAATCCATGCCCCCCCCCCCCCCCCCATTAAAGAAAAAAATAGCAATTTATAAATCAGTAAACATAAATTCTGGTGTAAGTTCACCACCTATGTGTAATCGTCCAAATAAAGTAAGTACTAGGGATGATCGAACTTTTGAAAAGTTCGGTTCGACCAGAACACCCGAACTTCACGAATGTTCGGCCCGGATTTCAGAACCCCATTGAAATCAATGGGACCCGAACTTCTGTAATCAAAAAACACCATTTTTAAGCCCTAAAACCCAATAAATGCCCCTAAAAAGTGCCTAGGGTTCTGGGTCATGCCCCATTAACTATTAATCACACAAAAAAAAGTTCTTAAAAATTGTCATTTTTGATAAAAAAGCCAATTATTGAAAAATTAAAAAAAAAAAAAAAAAAGAGATTTTTTGATTTTTACTTTGGATTTAGTATCTGGGGGGTCTAAAAGGTGTGCATGTGAAGTTTCAGCTCTGTAGCATGTCCAGAACCATGAAAAAAAAATAATAATTTTTCAGTAGAACAGGGATGTGGTTCGGGAGCCTCCTTTAACTTTAACACCTATATGATCTTTTTTCTGGTTCTGGACATGCTACAGAGCTGAAACTTCACAGGTACACCTTTTAGACCCCCCAGACACAAAATCACACAAAAAAAAGTTCTTAAAAATTTTAATTTTTGATAAAAAAGCCAATTATTGAAAAATTAAAAAAAAAAAAAAAAAGAGATTTTTTTGATTTTTACTTTGGATTTAGTATCTGGTGGGTCTAAAAGGTGTGCATGTGAAGTTTCAGCTCTGTAGAATGTCCAGAACCATGAAAAAAAAAAAGATAATTTTTCAGTAGAACAGGGATGTGGTTCGGGAGCCTCCTTTAACTTTAACACCTATATGATCTTTTTTTCTGGTTCTGGACATGCTACAGAGCTGAAACTTCACAGGTACACCTTTTAGACCCACCAGACACAAAATCACACAAAAAAAGTTCTTAAAAATTGTCATTTTTGATAAAAAAGCCAATTATTGAAAAATTAAAAAAAAAAAAAAAAAAAAAAGAGATTTTTTGATTTTTACTTTGGATTTAGTATCTGGGGGGTCTAAAAGGTGTACATGTGAAGTTTCAGCTCTGTAGCATGTCCAGAACCAGAAAAAAAAGATCGTTTGTATTAGAAAACTTTAAGCACAGGAATATGGCTTCTCTGCTGTAACACCTTGCCGGTTTAATAGCAGGCATTTTTTTGGGTTCTTTGCAGTCAGGAAAAACATCTGAACTTGTGTATAGTGGTACTGTGCACAAGTTCTGATGTTTTGCCTGCCTCCAAAACCCTCCAAAAAATGCCAGCAAAAACACACCTGGGCATTTTTTTTTTTTGACGCTACCGTTTTTTTGGCATTTTTTGGGGTTCTTTTGAGGCAGGCAAAACATCTGAACATGTGTATAGGGGGGATATATAGACATATATGTCTGAATATATACCCCTAGACATATATAGGTGTGATAGTAGCAGAAATAAATGCTTGCGCTAATGAAATCATTTACAGTAATATATTTCTGCTACTATCACACCTATATATGTCTAGGGGTATATATTCAGACATATATGCCTATATATACACCCTATACACATGTTCAGATGTTTTGCCTGCCTCAAAAGAACCCCAAAAAATGCCAAAAAAACGCTAGCGTCAAAAAAAAAAAATGCCCAGGTGTGTTTTTGCTGGCATTTTTTGGGGGGTTTTGGAGGCAGGCAAAACATCAGAACTTGTGCACAGTACCACTATACACAAGTTCAGATGTTTTGCCTGCCTCAAAAGAACCCCAAAAAATGCCAAAAAAAACGCTAGCGTCAAAAAAAAAAATGCCCAGGTGTGTTTTTGCTGGCATTTTTTGGGGAATTTTGGAGGCAGGCAAAACATCAGAACTTGTGCACAGTACTACTATACACAAGTTCAGATGTTTTTCCTGACTGCAAAGAACCCAAAAAAATGCCTGCTATTAAACCGGCAAGGTGTTACAGCAGAGAAGCCATATTCCTGTGCTTAAAGTTTTCTAATACAAACGATCTTTTTTTTTATGGTTCTGGACATGCTACAGAGCTGAAACTTCACATGTACACTTTTTAGACCCCCCAGATACTAAATCCAAAGTAAAAATCAAAAAATCTCTTTTTTTTTTTTTTTTTTTTTTAATTTTTCAATAATTGGCTTTTTTATCAAAAATGACAATTTTTAAGAACTTTTTTTTGTGTGATTTTGTGTCTGGGGGGTCTAAAAGGTGTACCTGTGAAGTTTCAGCTCTGTAGCATGTCCAGAACCCCAAAAAAAGATCATATAAGTGTAAAAGAGGGGTCCCACCATCCCTGCTCTACTGAAAAATTATCTTTTTTCTGGTTCTGGACATGCTACAGAGCTGAAACTTCACAGGTACACTTTTTAGACCCCCCAGACACTAAATCCAAAAAAAGTCATGCCTGCCTCCAAAAATGCCCGATAAATGCAAGAAAAAGCGCCGTAGAGAAGCCGTATTCCTGTTCTAATAAAAATTATAAGAAAATGCTAATTTTTGGGGGGTTCTGGACATGCTACAGAGCTGAAACTTCACATGTACACTTTTTAGACCCCCCAGATACTAAATCCAAAGTAAAAAATCAAAAAATCTCTTTTTTTTTTTTTTTTTTTTTTTTAATTTTTCAATAATTGGCTTTTTTAACAAAAATGACAATTTTTAAGAACTTTTTTTTGTGTGATTTTGTGTCTGGGGGGTCTAAAAGGTGTACCTGTGAAGTTTCAGCTCTGTAGCATGTCCAGAACCAGAAAAAAAAAGATCGTTTGTATTAGAAAACTTTAAGCACAGGAATATGGCTTCTCTGCTGTAACACCTTGCCGGTTTAATAGCAGGCATTTTTTTGGGTTCTTTGCAGTCAGGAAAAACATCTGAACTTGTGTATAGTGGTACTGTGCACAAGTTCTGATGTTTTGCCTGCCTCCAAAACCCCCCAAAAAATGCCAGCAAAAACACACCTGGGCATTTTTTTTTTGACGCTAGCGTTTTTTTTGGCATTTTTTGGGGTTCTTTTGAGGCAGGCAAAACATCTGAACTTGTGTATAGTGGTACTGTGCACAAGTTCTGATGTTTTGCCTGCCTCCAAACCCCCCCAAAAAATGCCAGCAAAAACACACCTGGGCATCTTTTTTTTTTGACGCTAGCGTTTTTTTGGCATTTTTTGGGGTTCTTTTGAGGCAGGCAAAACATCTGAACATGTGTATAGGGGGTATATATAGGCATATATGTCTGAATATATACCCCTAGACATATATAGGTGTGATAGTAGCAGAAATATATTACTGTAAATGATTTCATTAGCGCAAGCATTTATTTCTGCTACTATCACACCTATATATGTCTAGGGGTATATATTCAGACATATATGTCTATATATTCCCCCTATACACATATTCAGATGTCATGTCTGACATCAAACATGTCCTCAAAAAAGCACTGGCAGTGGCAGCCCCTGCAGCATTAAAAAATGCTTGCTGGTGAGAAGCCACATGCCTGTCCCGAAGCAGAGAAATGATCATTTCTCTATAGCGGTCACCCTGCTATGGAAGGGTTTTGTCACCCTGCCATAGCAGTCACTGTCAGTTAACCCTACACTACACTACGGTCCCCTGACACTTAACACTTTCCCTACAGAAATTAAATTTTTGAAGCTAACTTAAGTGTAAAGGAGCACTCTAACTACACTAGATATCCCTTTCCTCACACTAAAAATAGCTAAATGACACTTTTAAAGTAAAATTAACAGAACTGCTTCCACTCTCTTCCATGTCCAGTATAACAATGCTGGGAATATGGCGGGGGCGATCTTATATACTGGGGGGCGTATTCACTAATGATTGGTCTAGGGACCCCCTAGTCACTCCAATCACATTCCTAGCATTCTCCTGCCCCCTCAATTGGCTTTTGCTAATGGTTCTGGTCCAATCACGGGCTTTTAAAGCCCATTTCCTGAAGCATTGCATTTTGGGAGGTTCTGGTTGCCGAATTCCGAACTTTTTGGGCAAAAAGTTCTAAATTCGGCCGAACCTCGAACACCCAATGTTCGGGCCGAACCGATGGTGGACCCGAACCGTTCGATCATCCCTAGTAAGTACCATAAACGACCTAGAGGATGGGATAAACAGCTCAATCTCCATATTTGCAGACGAAACTAAAAACAGGGCAATAACATCTATTCAGGATGTGGAAACCTTACAAGAAGACCTGCACACAACAATGGGGTGGGCATCTACATGGCAGATTAGGTTTAATGTTGAAAAATATAAGGTATTGCATTTGGGTGCCAGAAATACAAAACCAAATTCACACTAGGGGGAGAGCCTTTCGGGAATTTAAGATGGGAAAGGACTTGGGGGTCCTAGTAGACGACAAGCTCAGCAATGGCATGCAATGCCAAGCTGCTGCAAGCAAAGCCAACAGAATGCTGGCATGTATTAAAAAGGGAATTTACTCCAGAGATAAAACGATAATTCTCCCACTCTACAAGACTGGTCTGGCTCGAGTATCCTGTCTAGTTCTGGGCACCAGTCCACAGGAAGGATGTGCTGGAACTAGAGAGAGTCCAGGGCAACAAAGCTAATAAAGGGACTGGAGGATCTCAGCTATGAGGAATGACTACAAGCATTGAACTTATTCTCTTTGGAGAAGAGACGCTTGAGAGGGGATATGGTATCAATGTATAAATACCATACTGGCGAGCCTAGAATAGGAAACAAACTTTTCAGCAGAAGGGAATATAAAAGGACTTGCGGCCATTCGCTAAAATTAGAAGAAAGGCGGTTTAACCTTAAATTGCGTAAAGGGTTCTATACTGTCAGAGTGGTAAGGATGTGAGATTCTCTTCCACAAGCAGTGGTGTCAGCGAGGAGCATTGATAGTTTAAAAAAGCTATTAGATGGGCACCTTAACGACCACAACATACAGGGGTATACAATGTACTATTGACATAAATACTTATACACACACTCATCATAGGCTGAACTGGATGGACTGGTGTCTTTTTTCAACCTCACTAGAAGAGAATGACATTGTGCATAATGACCAACACCCCACAAAGGCTGTTTTGATGTTTGTTTCTCAGAAGCGGGTTTTTGTGGGTATGGGTTCAATTGTGTGTGTATTTTTAGTGTCTGACCGTGCTATTGAGCATCTGCTGATCCTTTTTTTTGTTATTGTTACTAGCAAATGTCAAGTTTTTTACTCTTACAACTCCTAACTTTGCTTAATCATGAAGACCAAAATGAAGCTTCCTGCTTACTATAATCAGAAATGGATATGTGTGGGAACTGGGTGGGGGGGGGGGAGTTGGTGCTATGCTTCAGTTTTTTGGTACTCTACCTTTTTCTTTAACCCCCCCCCCCCCCCAATTTTGTTTTTGAGAATTTTGCGCCTAACAAAATGCGGATGGAGGGGGTGGTGAGAGTTGTTGAACCTTTAAATGTGTTGCCTGGGTAATATTAGCTTTTTGTTTCCTGCTGTCCACTATGAAAATTAAGTTGTGGCCCCTTTGAGATTGTAAGCTTCTAGGAGCAGGTCCCTTCTAAGCCTACTGTAATGTAGCACCATAAATACAGTTTATTTTTGCACAAGTAAATGAATGTACCTAATTGTGCTGCTGCTGTCCAAATAAATGTAGAAAATTTAACTATTTATGTATTGGATCAATAAAACATTTGTTTTCCTCAAGTGGACTATTTTAACACCCATAGAAATAGATAAAGCTATAACAGTCTACAAAATAATCATTTTACTCTGCACACATGCAATGCATTAAGTAAAACAATACCCCCCCCCCCACCCCCCAAAAAAAAAAAAAAACTTCAACAACTCCAAAGCTAAATTTATTGGACCATTGAATTCAGCTTGTGGATAGATAAGAGTGTCAGCCACGGGCCTTAATTTTTTAAATCACCAGTTGCAATCCCAGAGTCACCAATTAATTTGTAAATAAATCAAACAGTTTCCAAATATATATATATATATATATATATATATATATATATATATATATGCATTTTGTAAAGTGTTGCACCAACTGATAGTGCTATATAAATACTGTATAATAATAAAAAAATATATATACACACACAGACATGCTGTCCTGCCACCATACAGATATGGTGGTGGAGTGGCACTTGCAGGCACAATTATGTACATATATCATGATGCCTAATGGGGTTACTGCATGTCTGTTGGGGTGTGCAGCATGCCCCTCAACTGCTGCGTCCACCAGATACAGTGGATTGTGGCTCACAAGATTGTTCTGCTTTGAGCAGCCCAGGGCTTATGGGATTGCTATGCGATCACATCGTCTACAAAGCTGTAATGAATTAATCTCATTTATAATAGCTTTGCGTCCTATACTAGTGAGTTGTGATTGGCCCACAGCTATCACTTGTTACCTGGGTCTATCACAGCACCCTGTACCATGTGATTAGCTTTAGCCAATCACAGATCAGTAGTAATCACAGCTGTCATGAATGAAACTCATGCATGACAGTTCAAGTATTGCTGGTACAAAGATTTTCATTGTATCACCAATCAAAATGTTAACATAAAAACTGGACTACAGTAGTACAGTGTTACATAAGAACATCGATCATTTGTTTTGACCAAGGGCTGATTCACACCACAAAACACACTCCATGTGTTTCCAAATGCATTCCAGATGCTTATTTTCTTCTTTTTTTCACCCTTTTTCCAGTTCATTCCGGTGTGTTCTTTTAAGTGTTTTACTACATTCCAATACAATCCAGTGCAGGAAAATGCAGCATGTTCTACTTTTTTGCTGGAACTGGACAAAACGGGAATTAACCACACTGGTTTTGATGCAAAACACACTGGACTGTTTGTGGTGTAAACTGGCCCCTAATGCACACTCTAGCAGCTGAAGGCAGCTGGAAATTAATAAACTAAATGCACACACAAAGGAGACAGGCTGGGCAAATTAAGTGGGGAAGGTGAAATTTCTGTTAAGGTAAGAGTGATGTGGTTAAAGTTTGTTTTAACATAACATCGAGAGACATCTTATAGCCCACCTAAAGCTTTTGGCACCATGTCTATGTTTGGAAAACATACTACAATACTCTAATGTTATGGTTGGGATTTGAACCCATGCCCCTACTGCTGCTAGGTAGAAGGTGCTAACCACTAAGCCACTGCAGTACCCATACTGTTAACTAGAATATATAGCATTACCATAATTCAAGAATTAAGATATATAACTATAGGTAGATATTCTAATAAAATTTGAATTAGAATTTTTGTCATATACTAGAGATATAACTATAATATTTATAGATGTATTTAACATTAGAAAAAAGTATGCATTACTCTGTAACATTCATTAAAAAATTCATTAAGCTGCAGAACATGTAAAAAAAAAACACTATAAAACAGGAAAGAAAATTAACATTTTTTTTTTCTATCAACCACATTTGCCAATTGTTTCTTTTTACACACATACAGGATCTTGGCTAAATCCTGCAGTCCTATGCTCACTAGGGACCATGTTTAACTTTTTTTTTTTTTTAGCATTCTTTTTATTCATTGATTTATTTTAAAATATCTTTTATCAGAATTTGGGAATATAGTCTGTGCACAGCTACTGTGCACACGGGATACAACAATAGGTTCATTACACTATTTTTTACAACCCATATCTGGTCCTCTAGTGTTTATGTCTTAATATACCAACATGTAGAAAAACCTCAAACTGCAAGGGATAAACATACAGAAGTTTAATAATTCATAACGGCAGTCACTGTAACAGCAGACATTTTATATATCCCATGACTAATCTGTTGTTTGAATATTTTAATGCTATGGCATTCCATTTTATGTTGTCATATGATAGGAGAGGTGTCATCTGTGAGTTAGCATATTCCTTTACTTATCTAAATATAGCCATTGCAAGAGTTTCGTGTCACAAATGAAAAGAAAGCACACCCATTTCTAGCAAATGTCAAAATGTGTTGTAGGTGTATTGATGAGTATGAGAATATGGTGAAATTATGGGGTTTAAACTCACAGCATATGTAATGCAGTTGACTAGGTCCCTGAATGACTAAAAAAAGATCTTCAATAACAAAAAATATAATGATTTGTTTTATTATTTGTTTCATCCACATCAAAGCTGGACTGTTTCACTCCCTTCCGGCTCAAGCCATTTTTCAGATTTCAGTGCTGTCACTCTTTGAATGACAATTACTTAGTCACGTAATACTGTACCCAAATTCATTTTATTTTACTTTTTTTTTAGACAGATAGAGCTTTCATTTGGTGGCATTAAATCACCTCTGGACTTTTTTCTATATAAAGGACAAAGTTAAAAAAAAAAAAAAACATTTTCCTAGTTTATAAAAAAATAATCTGTCCTCGTAAATTTAGGTCAAAATGTATTCTGCATTTACATCTACATTTCTTTGGTAAAAATAACCCAAACCAGTGTATATTCTGTGTTAAAGTTATAGAGTCCACAAACTATGATACATATATTTAAAAATGTGTCATTCTTGATGTCCTGACTATCTAATTTCTTAAGATCTTAATTTCCAGGACAGTAAAAATACCCCCAAATTGCCCTTTTTTTGCAAGGTTGACAGTCCAAGGCCTTTAGTAAGAAGCAATGTGCTTTTTGAAGTTTTACCTTTTTTATCACAATTCTTTGGAAAATAAGGAAATTAAATTTATAAAACAAAGCCAACGCTTTTCTTAAAGTTTCCAATGCCCAATGTCCAATGCAATCCATAAAGATATTGTATCCTCTCACCAGAAAAACAGACCCTTAACCACTTTAAGACCGGAAGGATTTGCCCCCTTCCTGACCAGGCCCTATTATGCGATTCGGCACTGCGTTATTTAACGGACAATTGCGCAGTCGTGCGACACTGTACCCAAATAAAATTGATGTCCTTTTTTTCCCACACATAGAGATTTCTTTTGGTGGTATTTGATCACCTGTGCAATTTTTATTTTTTGCGCTCTAAACAATTTCAGGCTTCAAACAATTTCAGGCTTTTTGCCACATTTCAGGCTTCAAACATAAAGATATAAAACTGTAATTTTTTGTGAAGAATCGACAACAAGTGGGACACAATCCTGAAGTGGAACGAAATTAATTGGATATTTCAAACTTTTTTAACAAATAAAAAACTGAAAAATTGGGCGTGCAAAATTATTCAGCCCCCTTAAGTTAATACTTTGTAGCGCCACCTTTTGCTGCGATTACAGCTGTAAGTCGCTTGGGGTATGTCTCTATCAGTTTTGCACATCGAGAGACTGAAATTTTTGCCCATTCCTCCTTGCAAAACAGCTCGAGCTCAGTGAGGTTGGATGGAGAGCGTTTGTAAACAGCAGTTTTCAGTTTTTTCCACAGATTCTCGATTGCATTCAGGTCTGGACTTTGACTTGGCCATTCTAACACCTAGATATGTTTATTTGTGAACCATTCCATTGTAGATTTTGCTTTATGTTTTGGATCATTGTCTTGCTGGAAGACAAATCTCCGTCCCAGTCTCAGGTCTTTTGCAGACTCCATTAGGTTTTCTTCCAGAATGGTCCTGTATTTGGCTCCATCCATCTTCCCATCAATTTTAACCATCTTCCCTGTCCCTGCTGAAGAAAAGCAGGCCCAAACCATGATACTGCCACCACCATGTTTGACAGTGGGGATGGTGTGTTCAGGGTGATGAGCTGTGTTGCTTTTACGCCAAACATAACGTTTTGCATTGTTGCCAAAAAGTTTGATTTTGGTTTCATCTGACCAGAGCACCTTCTTCCACATGTTTGGTGTGTCTCCCAGGTGGCTTGTGGCAAACTTTAAATGACACTTTTATGGATATCTTTAAGAAATGGCTTTCTTCTTGCCACTCTTCCATAAAGGCCAGATTTGTGCAGTATATGACTGATTGTTGTCCTATGGACAGAGTCTCCCACCTCAGCTGTAGATCTCTGCAGTTCATCCAGAGTGATCATGGGCCTCTTGGCTGCATCTCTGATCAGTCTTCTCCTTATATGAGCTGAAAGTTTAGAGGGATGGCCAGGTCTTCGTAGATTTGCAGTGGTCTGATACTCCTTCCATTTCAATATTATCGCTTGCACAGTGCTCCTTGGAGGGTCTGATCTGTTAGTTAGTCTGTCACATGCTTCCAGGTGTGACCTGTTGAGTCTGGGGAGTCTCCCCACTGTATCCAATGAGGGACCTTGTTTGACAGTGGAGGAAACCTAGCCAATAGCACACCAGGGTTTATAACTGTCCCAGTGGGTGGGCATTGCTGCATGCATCCTGGGATTGGGGATAAATCCAGAGGGAGCATGTGACAGGGTGTCTTTGGGCGGGAAGCCAGGTCCCAGGAGGAGGGTAACGACTGTCTCTCCTCCTGTTGCTGAGGAAGGTGGTCCAGGTGGTCGGCCTAGGGACCAGGGGTTGAGCTATGCTGCAGAAGGATCCAGTGTGTGCTGACCAAGTGGAGCTGCTAGGCAGAATACTTCTGGAAAAACAGTATCATGAGTACTCAAGCATCTGCCCAGGGGTCTGCCTCAGAGAGGGGACCACTCCAGAGGGGTCAAGGGGATCCATAAGTCAGCTAACCCAGAGTGATATAGTAAAAGTGGTGCCAAGTTTTTAAGCCCTGAAGATTAGAGGGTAAAAGGGGGCCCCAGGAAGGGCCCTGAAGTTGCCCAGCAGTGCAGTCTTTTATAAAGGATGGTTACCTCAGGAAAGGAGTGCCTTAGGAAGCTAAAAGGACTCTTTCACAATTAAAGGCAAAGTAAAGTAAGCGGCCTAACCATGACTAGCTCAAACAGCGTTAACCAGCATCAGTCAGCGTTAACCAGCGTCAGTCAGTGTTAACAAGCGTCAGTTAGTGTTAACCAGCATCAATCAGTATTTTCTACTTTGTCCCAGCATATTGTGCATAGTTCAGTTTAATTGGAGTATCCCACTCATCCCGTCTCCTATCCAAGTTCCTAATAAATCATGAGGCATTGTAAAACTCTGACATTCACAGACATGACTAGGCATGATGGGAATTGTAGTTCCTGAACAACTGGAGCGTCATATTTTGGAGACCCCTGCTGTAGACCATTTTAATGCCACAAAGATGACTGTACAAACTAAGGAAGGTAGGTATGGACCATAAGGTGAGTACCTGGATAGAGAACTGGCTCCAGGGGAGAGTCCAGAGGGTGGTGATTAATGGGGACTACTCGGATTGGGCGGGTGTGGAAAGTGGGGTCCCCCAGGGTTCTGTCCTGGGACCAATCCTGTTTAATTTATTCATAAATGATCTAGAGGAGGGGATATCTAGTACAATCTCAGTATTTGCAGATGATACTAAACTAGGCTTGCCAATATCTTCTATGCAGGATGTGGAAACCTTGCAAGCGGACCTGAACAAAATAACAGGGTGGGCAACTACATGGCAGATGAGGTTTAATGTTGAAAAATGTAAAGTAATGCACTTGGGGGCCAGAAACCAGAAAGCAAGCTACTCACTAGGGGGGGGGGACCTCTGGGTGAGTCTAGGATGGAAAAGGACTTGGGGGTACTGGTAGACAACAGGCTTGGCAGTGGCATGCAATGCCAAGCCGCTGCAAGCAAAGCCAACAGAATACTGGGATGTATAAAAAAGGGGATTCACTCCAGAAATAAAGAGATTATTCTCCCGCTCTACAAGACTATGGTCCGGCCACATCTGGAGTATGCTGTCCAGTTCTGGGCACCGGTCCTCAGGAAGGATGTGCTGGAACTGGAGAAAGTCCAGAGAAGGGCAACAAAAATGATTAGGGGAATGGAGGACATCAGCTATGAGGATAGGCTATAAGCACTGAACCTATTCTCTCTGGAGAAGAGACGATTGAGGGGGGATATGATATCAATGTACAAATACTGTACTGGCGACCCTAGCATAAGGAACAAACTATTCAGAGAAAGGAGATACAATAAGACACGTGGCCACTCACTAAAACTAGAGGAAAGGCGGTTTAACCTTAAAGTGCGTAAGGGGTTCTTCACTGTAAGAGCGGTAAGGATTTGGAATTCTCTTCCACAAGCAGTCGTATCAGCAGGGAGCATTGATAGTTTCAAAAAACTAGTAGATGGGCACCTTAGAGACCACAACATACAGGGGTATACGATGTACGGTTAAAAGCAAACACACACACACATCTTAGGTGGAACTGGATGGACTGATGTCTTTTTTCAACCTCACTAACTATGTAACTATGTAACTATGACTGTCCTACTAAAAGGCCTTTACTGTTTCTGGTCTTTACTAAACCTTTTTGTTTACCTGTGCCTTCTCCAGAATAGGATTCTTTCTCTATCTTTTTCTACAAATGTTCAAGAATACCTATTCCACACTTTTCACTCATAAACTACAAGAGGGTTTAGGAGTACCAAAAGTAACAAAATATCACCAAGCAGAGCAACTCTCCTTGTTACATGCCTTGCAGATATCCCACTCTGTGTGTTTCTAGAACCTCTGAATTGTGATTATATCCCTATCATGGCCTTACTGTGGCTCCCATACAAAGCTTGCCCGTTTTCCTTAAGTTCTTTAATGTCACATTGTTTGAAACTTTAAGATTCTGTCTGTAATTTAGGCAACTCAATGTCCCCTTTCTTATCTCTATTTCTGATCCTTACCACTCAACGTTTTCCCCAATAGCAGAAGCAAATGGAATCATTCACATGGTAGACAGCCTACGGTTTTACTCATGTTCACCACTTGTGTTTTCCCCTCCTGGTCTACCATACAAAAACATCATAAAGCGCCTTTGTCAAACTTCAGAATTCCTGTTTTTAACAATTAGTTACACTCCATTGGCTCACTCAGACTCATCTCCAACATATATATCACATCAAACAGTTGCAACTCCCTCAACCATCTCCTATTTGGGACACTGGGAATGAGATCTTGAGACCTCTATAGACTTGCAGGACTTCAGCAAAGCCTGGTTGAAAATAGGAAATGTTCCTTCAATATCACAATCCTATAATAAGCATACAAGGTTCTTTAGGTGGTATTGGGTCCCTGCCCATATATATTTTTGGACCTTTATAAACTTTGGACTACTCCAAACTCTGTTTCACTTGATAATTCCAAAGAATGTAAGGAAAATGGGCATAAATATGCCCTCATTATCCTCATGGGGCTGGGACAGGGCAAGGTAATGTAGATAGGTATAGTCATTAGTTGAGGTAAGGCATAGGTTATGAAGGGTCAATTGAACTTTTGACCCAGCTCTCCAGGGCCTTCTCTTTCCCGCTCAAAAAAGGCTTGTATCTGGGGAGATTTTGAAATTCCCTGGTCTTCCCACCCAAACTTTCCCCTGTATCTGGGGAGATTTGGGTCCTCTACCCGCTTCCTGCTCAAATTTGCCGCCCAAAAGCTAGGAGCCGGTCGGTTCTGGTTCCTAGTGAGGGCTACTTAAGGGGCTCCTTGCCGCCCGTTCCCTCAGTCATCTCAGGAAGACAAGAAGATTTCAGCTTTCCCATCCCCCCCTCCCCTGGCTGTCGTGGCCAAATGTATTATTTGAGGGTCACCTTTGCTTGATGCAAAGGGGGACAATATGTTTAAATTTTGTATAGATAAATAATTTATGATGTTGTTATTTATTTACCGCCTGGATCGTGGTGATCGGGTGGGTTACAGTGTTGAACATATTGTTGTATTTTAATTATTTATTTATATTTTAATACAAATAATAAACGGCCGCGGCCTATACATTTTTATTCCAACAGATGGTGTGGTGTCAATTATTTAAGGTATTTTATTAATTTATAAGTAAGGGTGATCCTGGATGCTGCCCCATACTAAGCTGGACATACTCCATTGCTCAATCCCTGGCCTTTTTTCACAACAACAGAAATTGGCTACAGTACATACTTATTTTTGGGTGCCAAATGGACAAAAGTCAAAGGCAGGAAGTAACCCTCTGACCCCTTTTTGGAAGTCAAATACCATATGACCATAATAATGATTAATGAAAAATGTCCAGCACTCTCAATGACTCTCAGCCCAATTTTCTTAAAACATAGCAACTGTCACTTAACTATGCTCTACCTACTATGAACCTTCTCAGCTTGACTCATCTATAGTTTGTCATCCTGATGTATTCCCAAATCTGTGTGTGTCCTCTCTTCCCACCAACCCTATTTTCTTTTCTCTTACATTGCACCTCTTTTACATTGCCATTACTTTTTTTCTTTTATTTCTCCCCTTTATGTTTGTGCATCATTCTCTGAGATAACCTGACTTATCTGGACACTGCATGTGCTCATATAGTGTCTGCTATCAGGGCCCCAGGATATTTAAATTGTTTGCTAAGTTTGTACTTAACTACCAGAATGCGTAAATACTCTGTGCAAATGTTTTGTCCCCCTGTGTAGCCACATCTGTTATTTTCATTTGTATGAAAACTAATAAAAAGAGTTGAACAGAAACAACTATGCTCTGCTCAGCTTAGTGAATGTTTATGCATGTGCAGTGGGGATGTTGGAGAAGGGACAAGCTACACATCAAAATACTTTGGAGGAAATCTTTCTCCATACAACTATATTTTGTTTTCCTTCCTGCAGGCTGAACAAAAAAAAGAAGAAGAAGAAATGAACTACCAAGTAAACCTCCATCTAGAGTATGCTATACAGTGAGAATGAACAAATTTCTCTCTGTGCCTACTGCATTTTGACAGCCATCCCCTTGAATGCAGCTGCTTTTTGTCTAACAATTTTCCACCCAGCTCCTTTTATTTTTCAGTTACGAGATGTTAGGTGTGAGGCAGCCAACAGGGTCATCCACCAAGTAAATTTCAGTCATGAAAATCCTAATTTGCCACTGAATAGTATACTCAAAGTGGTATTAACCCCCCCCCCCCCCGAAAAACAAACAAAGATATATTATTTCAACTGCATTGTGTGAGAGGAAAAAGGGCAGAGGCTGCACTGTAAGTGAGGAGAGGGACAAGGCAGCTGTATGGTGCCTAAAAGGGTGGTTGCACTGCATGTGAGGAACGGGGACAGCAGGCCTTTATTATGTGTGAGAAGGTGTAGGGGGGCTGAATAATGTGTGTGTAGGGGGCAGGGTTTTATATTGTGTTTGAGGGGAGGGAAGGTGACTCCATTGTTTGTAGATGTGAGAAGGAAGGCTCCTTTGTTAATAAATGTGAGAGCTGCACTGATTGTGAATAAGGTGAGTGGTGGACAAGTGGATGTGTAGGGATGCAATGGACCAGTGGGTGCAGAGGACTGAGTGTAAAAGTTAGTGGTGATGGGTAAGTGATGGACATGAGGTGCAGTGGCAGCAGAGATGAGTGGTGGAAGAGGGGTGAGGGGGCTTGCTTAACCACTTCCTGTCCAGGGTACATACATAAACATCCTGAATGAGAAGTGGTTATACCAGGATCCTGGTGTTATTGTCTAGAGCTGCCAACTGGCTTTCAGGTAAAAGTGATCTGTGCAGCTCTACAGCTGCCTGATTACACTTAACGGACACAGGTTGGAGCCCCCAGGTTGGGTCAGCTGCCTATGGCAGAGAAGAAGGAACTTCCATTCCCCCTTTCCTCTGTTTTCCTCATTTCTGATTGTTCTTTAGTGTTTACCTGGCCAGTACCAGCCTGGGAAGCAGCTGATCCATCCGATCTTGGTTTGATTGGCTGCCTTGAAGGGCAAAAGAGGAATCAGGGGTCATATAAAGAGTAGTTATCACTGCTCAAGCTATCTCAGGGGATGTTGTTCACCCTTGTGATAGCACTAAAGTTGAATGAAAAAAAAAATGTAAAAAAAAAGGGTAAAAAAAAGATAAAATAAATTAAATTAAAACATATTTAAAAAAAAATCAAAGCACCCAAATACAAACATGCATGTAGGTACCACATACATACAGGTATGTTAACAATGATTGCATCATTCATGTGAGGTATTGCCACGAGTGAGAGCTTAGTGAGAAATTCATTAGTGATGACCAGTGGCGGCTGGTGCTCCATGGGCTGGGGGGGGCGGCAGACGGACTGCACCATACGCCCCCCGCGGACCACACAAGGCCGCACACCCCTGCACCACAGCAGGACAGGGCAGGACCCCCAGGACAGGATCACTCACCCTGACTGGACATCAGCGACGGCTTCTTCCCCTGTCTTCTGCGTCTCCTCCCTCCTCCTCCCACATGCCCAATGGCATGGCTTCTCCTTTTGGCCAATCAGGAAATGGGTCTCAGAACCCACTTCCTGATTGGCCAGGAGGAGTATCCGTGTGACAATAGCGAATTTTCATTCGCTATTGTCACACAACTGGGGGGGCTCTGCGCCTCAAGCCCACCTTTTTTTTTAGCCTGTGAGAGCCTCTGGCTCTAGTCACATGGTTAAAAAAAAGCCCCATTGAACTCCATGCGTCCGACGCCCCGCATGTAGATTAGGGGGCTGGATGCATGGATGGGGGACGGCCCACCTGCACCCCATATGCACCAGCTGCTACTGGTGAGGAAAATAAATCTAAGACGTTTACCTCTAAACTGGTAGCGTGTAAAGGCTTTTAAAGTGTAGTCTATGGAGATTTTTAGGTACTGGAGCTTGTCACCCTTTCATGTAAAATTCTAAATCTTGGCATGTTTCATATCTGTTCACTGCATCATCTTTTATATATTTTACTAAACAATAATTAATATATTTTAATATATAATTAATATATTAAAACGTTATATTTTGTTTGCATACAAACACTATTGTATTAAAATGCATTTGAGTGTATTTTTTTCCTGAAAATTACTTTGATAAACAGCTGTGCAAATATCATGTAACATAAAAAAATGCAACCACAATTTTATTCTCCAGGGTCTCTGCTTTCAGAAAATGTATAAAGTTTGGTGGTTCTAAGTAATTTTCTGGTAAAATGTGTTGATTTTAACATACGTATGTGTGAAAAATGTCAAAATCGGCCCGGACACAAAGTAATAAGGTAGAGTGGTTGCCTTTTTTTGTGGGAGTTACTCGAAAGGAGTTTTACTTGTTTTTTTTTTTATTTTCTATTATTGCCCAACACCTAGCACTTAGTACAGTGTGTTTTTTTACCTTTGACTGCTGCACTTTGTATGCTGGCAATGCAGCAGTTAAGATTGTGCAACATAGAGCCGAGAATACAAAGCGCAGTTGTCTGGATTATATAATGCATAACATATTGTGTACATCACATTCTCCTGACTGTGATATTGTGTGCATTGTGCTGTATGGCATACATCCATTACTGTTGTATGTTGGATCCTTATGGATGCCACTCTCTGTACTTTATATATTCTTGACTTCGGCACTCGACAGCTGCTGGCACCAAACACAATATCCTGCTGCAAAAAGTGTAATGAATATTAAAACAAATAATACAATTATTAATTTATAATAATATTAATCAGCACTCTATATGCCAAAAGTCATTATTTATTCTTTCTGTGACCCTAACAGCTGTGTAGAGATGCTCTCTGGAGCTTTCAGGGTTGCAGGATGAAAACCCTTTAATCCATTAATACTATTATTAGGCATCTCAAGCACTATCAGCATCAGCAGGGAGAGCTGGAAGATAGGATTTGAGACTCCCGGAAGTGTCAGATTGCTAATAATTTTGCATAGCTTATAAAAAAAAGGAAAAAATGGAAAAAAATAGCACTACTTAAAAAAAAAAGTTGTGGCATATGTATACTGTGTTTTCAGGAAAGTAGGCTCTGGGTCTTTTAGGGCTCTCCCACCATTAAGGCAGCGTAGTCACATTTATCATACTTCTTGCTTTAGTGTCCATTGGTGCATAGGTTTTTCACAATCTCAGGAATGCCCCAGCTCTGCTATATATTATAGTCAACCCAGGCTGGACAAGGAATTACAGTCATTGTACTGAATAATGCATAATATCCAGACAGGACTGATACATGTATTAAAATCTATACATATTTGGGGTTCCTGAGGGAAGGATAAATACTAGAAAACATTTAGTTGAAAGATCTGTAGTTACATAAATAAATTATGCATTAAGCTGTTTTTTCTATTTCTCGGTTTATTATGGAAATATTTTTAGGGTAGTTTTAAAAATAAATTCTCTAATTAGGTGAAATTCATTTTGGTGTGCCAAGCATTTAAAAAGCTATAGTTGAGTAAAGTGATGCATAGCAAAAGTGCAAGATTTGGTCTTACTTACTTTAGGACTTAAAAGCATTGAAATAAATCTAAAGTCCCATGCTTTTATTACTAACAACTGTCAGAAGCCTGGAATGGGCTTGTATGCATCAATGCTGGATTACGTAAAGTGGGAAGACACAGGAGAACTTGATTTCTTGGTTAACTATGTTACTGTGGGCTGCCTCACACTTGGAAATAGAGACATGCTTTGCACACGCAAAAGGAGAGAGAGCTTCCATCCCAGGGAGAACTTCACTGTGGACAGCCTTGATTCTGCTTCCAAGGATACAAAAATTCTTCTAGTAATTAAATGACTACATTTTAATAAGTATGAATGATATGTTCATTTTTTTTTTTTTTTACTTATTAGGATACAAGAAAAAACAGTAGAACCTAACCTACAAATACTCATTACAGTATGTCCCATTGTATGTGATTGCTTGTACAGCCCTACACATTTAAAATATTGTTCTGTTATTTATAGTATTCCTTTTAATTGAATATAATTTGATTTACGATTATAAATCATCTACAAAGTGTAATGATTTGCTCATTTGGCTTGTCTAAGCATAAACTCTGTACATTGTATGTGACTCACTGGTTAGCACGTATATTTAAATTATGACTAAACACAAATAACACCTGTGGAGAATAATAAGTTGTTGAAAGAAGTCACTTTAAAATCGTGTAAGCTTTATGGTGCTTCCCTATACCATTCTTAAGTAATGACAGGTAAACAATGCATGCAAGTTTCATAGTTATCAGCTTCATCTTTTGAGTTTCGTGATGGGAATTGTGCATCATCATCACTTTTTTTCAGCACTTTTCTAGGACAGGATTATCCTGTGCATTTTTTCAGCAAGGCAACAAACAAGCACAGATTCAATAGTTTCAATACGAGGGATTTGTACAGTAAGCCTACAGCATAAACCAAACAAAACATTATTGGAGCTACTGTACTTACTACATTCATGTCAGTTTCTGACTAGCGGGGCCCCCCTATGGTCCTCCTATGGTCCCCCTATGGGTTTTCCAAAACAAACAGGCATCTCTTGTACCTTTTTCTGTTCTTTCAGCAGTTAGCTTTTTCTCGTATAGGCTCGGTTCACACTTGTGCGATGTGGGAACGCTGCGAATATGCAGCGTGTTCCCACATCGCATCCGCAAATCTGGCAGTTCACACTGCCATATGCGATATGCAGGGGGTGTCAATTAAAAGTTAAGGACACCCCCAGTTTGATCGCATATCGCAATGCGATCTGCAAGTACGCACAGAATCGGATCGCACAAGTGTGAACCACTGTGCGATCCGATTTTGATGCGGCTCAAAAAATGCCTCCTGTGCATCTTTGGTGCGGATGCAGTGCGAATTCAGCCATACAAAGTGTATGGCTGAAATTCGCAGCGCACATGAGATCGCATGTAATGAAGGAGCAGTGCGCTCCGAATTACATGCGATCTCCGCAGCCGCACAAATGTGAACCGGAACTTAAAGTATTTTATTAGAGTTATGTACATACAATAGATACAACAGAAGTGTAAAAAGGATACAACAAAAATGTAAAGAAGATAGAGTCCAAATATAGAGTGGGCAAATGGTATACAAGATATAGAGAGAGTCAATGAGCGATAATGAACAGTTAAAATATTGAAAAAACTAAAAGCGCAAAAAAATGTGATAAAGTTAAATAAATCCTTATGCTGTGAGAATATTAGGTGTCAATATTAATCAGTGATCAATATCCGGCTGCTCACACCAAAATTGTGCTCACTCCTCACAATCAAAGCTAAATACTGTATTAGACATAAAAGTGTTGCGCCAGAAAAACTAATACAAGTGTACATAAATCATACACATTAAGATATAAGTGAAAATCACACTCTTAAAATCCAAAAATATTAAAAAACTTCTTACAAGTGAAAATCATATAGTGTGCAAATACAAGTGACAGGGATAGTCCATTTTCAAAATCCCATAAATCAATTGGTATAATAACACCTCAGTGATCGTGTCAAAGTCTCCTTCACCATCTAGAGTGGCCTCTCACCTCATTCTATGACCCAAGAATCAACCCAGGTCTTAGACAGCTGTTTCCCTCACTGGGGTATATAAATAATCCTCACAGGGAAAAATTTCCAGGGTCTCAATCTCATATGGTTAGGTACATACAGAGGGGTGTAAAGAAAAAGATCTAGTGCTCCGTGCTTCAAACATAAAATAATTTTATTAAAAAAGGCTGCACTTACATTTAGAAGCACTCAGCAGTGCGTGCATATAGGCCAGGAAGGGATGTGACGTCCGGTATGCAGGTTCCGCCCCCTATACTTGTTAAGTCAGCGATTCTCAGCATCGACTTCCTCGGTAGGGCCCTAAATGGCCGACCTCTAAGCTTTCGGGTGTAACGCAATGACGTTCGGCTAGCTCCTCCCGACGTGTTTCACCATTACGATGTCTTCAAGGGGCGTAATGATGAAACGCGTCGGTAGGAGCTAGCCGAATGTCATTGCGTCACACCCGAAAACTTGGAGGTCAGCCATTTTGCTTGTTATCTACAGAAGCAACATCGCTGCCGAACCGCTTTTGATGCCTGTTACCTGCTTTTTTACTTGTACCTGGGTGAGTGCATGCCCTATGAGTTTTAAATAAAAAAATTAGTTTTAAGGATAATGCACTATGGGCCTATTTCTTTTCAATTTCTCCCCGATCCATGAGGTGTAAAGCTATTCAAGGAGGATTTGGTTATCTGTTATGCACCATCTCAGTGATATGTTTGGAGACTGAAGACTGATAAGGATGTGTTTTTCTTTTGGAGAGTTTTAGCGGTCCCTTAACCGCTTGCTGCCTTAACCCCGCCATCCTCTGGTAAGAGTCATTGTGTGGTGGCTGGGATTTCACTTCATTTCGTGTTGATTCACATGGTGGTGATAATATGCTGACCCTTCACCTGCACTCCTTGTGAATTTTAAATATGGACTTTATATAACCATACATTATCATCAATATTGTTTTTTTGTATAAACTAGCATTGATCTATGTATATTAAAAAAGAATAGCGCACACATGCAAAAGAAATGACTCTCAAATATGGAGACAATCCACAAATAAAAATGGGGATTTAGTCCCACCATATGGCCATATCGTTCTCAAGCCCACCACTACGTCAAAGTACCCCATTATCAGTGGGTCCTACACTATCCATAAAAAAGGGGTGAATCCCCATTTTTATTTGTGGATTGTCTCCATATTTGAGAGTCATTTCTTTTGCATGTGTGCGCTATTCTTTTTTAATATACATGTTGCTTGGTCCATAGCTGCACTGGCTTTAGATATACATGTTCAGGGTTTGCTCCCCCAATTTTTTGCTTTTTTATTATGTATTCGGTCTGACCAGACTTCTGAGGTTGAGCATCCCATCCCCCACACACACCTGTACTCTATTGGTGTCCACTATCAAGTAGATATAGGAGGAGTCCCCTGTAGTGCATTAGCACACCTTCCCAGCAAGGAGTGTTGTCTCCAAGGGTAAGAAAGGCTGGATTCACCCCTTTTTGTCTCCAAGGGTAAGAAAGGCTGGATTCACCCCTTTTTTATGGATAGTGTAGGACCCACTGATAATGGGGTACTTTGACGCAGTGGTGGGCTTGAGCACGATATGGCCATATGGTGGGACTAAATCCCCATTTTTATTTGTGGATTGTCTCCATATTTGAGAGTCATTTCTTTTGCATGTGTGCGCTATTCTTTTTTAATATACACGTTGCTTGGTCCATAGCTGCACTGGCTTTAGATATACATGTTCAGGGTTTGCTCCCCCAATTTTTTGCTTGTTTATTATGTATTCGGTCTGACCAGACTTCTGGGGTTGAGCATCCCATCCCCCACACACACCTGTACTCTATTGGTGTCCACTATCAAGTAGATATAGGAGGAGTCCCCTGTAGTGCATTAGCACACCTTCCCAGCAAGGAGTGTTGTCTCCAAGGGTAAGAAAGGCTGGATTCACCCCTTTTTATGGATAGTGTAGGACCCACTGATAATGGGGTACTTTGACGCAGTGGTGGGCTTGAGCACGATATGGCCATATGGTGGGACTAAATCCCCATTTTTATTTGTGGATTGTCTCCATATTTGAGAGTCATTTCTTTTGCATGTGTGCGCTATTCTTTTTTAATATACATGTTGCTTGGCCCATAGCTGCACTGGCTTTAGATATACATGTTCAGGGTTTGCTCCCCCAATTTTTTGCTTGTTTATTATGTATTCGGTCTGAACAGACTTCTGTGGTTGAGCATCCCATCCACCACACACACCTGTACTCTATTGGTGTCCACTATCAAGTAGATATAGGAGGAGTCCCCTGTAGTGCATTAGCACACCTTCCCAGCAAGGAGTGTTGTCTCCAAGGGTAAGAAAGGCTGGATTCACCCCTTTTTTATGGATAGTGTAGGACCCACTGATAATGGGGTACTTTGACGCAGTGGTGGGCTTGAGCACGATATGGCCATTTGCATGTGTGCGCTATTCTTTTTTAATATACATGTTGCTTGGTCCATAGCTGCACTGGCTTTAGATATACATGTTCAGGGTTTGCTCCCCCAATTTTTTGCTTGTTTAGCATTGATCTATGGGCCTTATTTTATTTGAACCTTCCAGTGTTTTGAGTTCAGCTGCTGTTATGTTTTTTCTAAAGGGCGCGGGGTGCTTTACATACATTTTACTTTATCATCGAAATATTGACTCGTTGTTTGGTTTCACAAAAGCTTAAGGAAGAGGATTTCCATGCTTTGGCAATAGTGTGTTTAGCGGCTGTTAAGAGTTGCATAAGAGTTTTAAACTGAGTGCGTGTAAGAATGTCTGGTTTTGCATTTAAAATTGCAATCGTTGGGTCTGGCAGTAGTGGCATATCAAACAGCTTAGAGGCCAGTCGAAAGACTTCTCCCCAAAAAGAGGAAATAATCAAGCATAGCCACCAGGTGTGAAAGTGGGTACCAACCTCCAAACAGCCGTGTAAACAGAGTGCCGAGAGTTATGGTGCAAATTTAGCCATTTTGGAGGGCACCAAATACCAACGCATGAATACTTTATAAGAAGCCTCTAACGCAATAATGTTGGGGAGGAGGATTTTGTATTAGACCATATATCGGACCATTCTGTGTTATTCAAATGGTGTCCCAGATCAGATTCCCATTTTACTACATAATCTGGGGGTCCTTCTTCAGGTTTAACAAGAAGTTACAAGTATAGTTGCGAAATAAGGCCCTTAACATGGGGTTCTTCATAGCAAACTCATTCAAATGGTGAAAGCTGATTCAGAGGGCCAGTTCCAGATGGAAGTGGGGAAAAAAAGTTTTTAATTTGTAAGTGGAAGCACTTAAATCCGGAAAAGATATGAAATCGGATGCAGAGACCAAATTGCAAAGTCTAGTTAGTCCCGATGTGACCCAGTTGCGGAAGGATGTGTAACGCTCTGGGTTCTTAGTTCAATGGGGCTGGATCTACAGCTGCAGAATTCCACTCAGTAGTCTTGTAGAGATATGTTAAATCACCTGATCCAACACTCTTGATTCATCACAGTGGTTCAGCCTGATTCAGTATGCACATATACACACACTCAGTTAGTGATGTTATATGAGTGATAAGTAGTTATGCAAGTAGCAGTGGTATGATACACTGAAGGTATAGGCTTTGAGGAGTGATAGTAGATGATGATAGGTAGAAGTAATAATTACACAGGTATTAGTTAGCAAGTGTTGTTGATAAGAGGGGGTCCCCTGTGGGGTACTTATCAATAGCCAGTAGTGAGGGAGTGCAGGACAAGGTAGCGAGGCTCCGGTCAATCCAGGTATAGGGTATGTAGCTGGAAGATCCTACCTGAGTGGTGGAACGCAACCCGGAAGTGAGGAGATAGAAAGGCACTGAGAGTGCCAGGATCTTACAGGATGACGGGGATACCCAGGCTCCTTTCTAAGAAAGGAGAGCAAAGGGTTTAGTGTTGATTGGAGGCCGTATGGTGTTTTCATTTTGTCCCAGATTGAAAGTGTGTGTTTGATAATAGGGTTGTGAATAGGTGAACGAGATTTGGATTTTAGCCATATAAGATTGGAGATCGAGAGAGGATCAATTTCAGTAGATTCAATAGCAACCCACAATGGTATTTCCTGTGTTGCGTGGTATTTGATGACCAGTGCAATCTGAGCCACTATATAGTAAGTATTAAAGTTAGGGAACCCTAAACCACCTTGAATTTTTAGAAGGAATAAAGTCTTACTAGCAATCCTCTTTCTATTACCACCCCAAGTGAAATTCAAAGTTTTCCGTTGCAAAATACGTAGAAAATGAGCTGGTTTTGGTATCGGAAGGACTCTGAAAAGTTACAGAAATTTAGGAAGTATCGACATTTTAATAACTGAAATCCTTCCAAACCAGGAGAGGGGAAGAGATGTCCAATATTTAAAATGATCATTAATCTTTTTCAGCAAGGGGGGGTAGTTGGCCAGAGAAAAAACTAGATATGTCAGGTGTATGTTTGATTCCAAGATAAGGAAGGTGGTGTGAGGACCAGGAAAAGGGTAATGCGAACTGGGTCAAGTGAAGAGAAAGAAAATCAAGAAAATCCATCTGGACCCGGTCTTTTATTAGGTTTCAACGATTTGATAGCTGCTAATATTTAATCTTGTGAAATGGGAGAATCTAAAAAATCTAGTTGTGGAGAAGGGATGGTAGGAAGATTTATTTCAGAGAAAAAGGAATTTGCTTGGTCAAGGTCGATAGAACCTCTGGAGTTGTAAAGGGAAGCAAGATGAGATCTAAAGTTAGCTAGAATTTTAACAGGATTGCTAGAATAGGAATTGACCGCTATCTTAAGTTTGATATGTTTAGAGGGATTGTGAGCTTTATTTAGCATGCGTGCCAAAAGGGTATCGGGCTTATTAGACTTAAGATAGGATAGAAGTGATGTCTAGCTCTACGAATTGTTTTGTCAGCCGTTTCAGTAAGAAATGAATCAAATTCAAGCCTAGCGTTATCCAGATCATGTTTCCGGGCAGGTGTGGGGTCACATTGGAACGCAAGATAGCATTTGTTAAAAGTAGATTACAATTTATCGCTAAGGGTTTTCCGTTCTTTTTTCAAACGCGACATCTGTCGCATTCAAATACCTCTTAGTACCGATTTATGTGCTTCCCATAGGGTTAAGGGTGAGTTTTCAGGTAGGGAATTATGAGTTAAATAGTCTGACAAGGCATTAGCTATTTCAGAGCGGTGAGTCGGATTCTTAAGTAATATGTCATTCAAATACCAAGTAGGGTCATGAGCTTTAGGGTTGTCAGAAGCAAGAGTGATGCAAACCGCACTATGATCAGTCCAAGGATCAGTTACCTTTTTCACTCAGCAGCGGGATCGACTTGCAAGTCCTCTCTCCCGACTGTGCAGGCACATTACAGTCCCATACAATTCTATGGGACTCACCTACCTTTGTCTTCTGAACGGGAGATGAAGACATTTTCCAAAGTATACCGCATGGATCAATCTATCCCATACTGTCGCCCACAGTCAGTAAAGAAGGTTGTGTGGCTAATTGTGGAGCCATGCAAATCCAAAATAAAAAATAGACAGCAATCCTTCAACACTTTGTGTTAACTTGTTGCTGCCCGTATGATACATAAAAGTTTTACTGGCCACATGCCACACATATGTGCCTCTAGAAAGCTGATGTTTCTGTACTGGGATGCTCGCAGCATAGCGACTGAGCTGTCAAAGACAGCTCTCAGTCCCCACTAACGATTGGTAGATGGTGGGCTCCCGATCATCTGACTTCTGTGACAGTCAAACTCATTAGGCACATGATCACAAATCTTTCCCACCCTCAAGCATTCAGAATCTTTTAGTAGATGCAGGGGCAGGTGAGAAGTGGTTCATTGGGTTTTATCTGTATATATACATACATACATATGTAGTTGCACTACATACATTTGCAGATATATGTGGAAACTACACTGCATCATCAAGCCACAGTGAAATGTAGTCTCTAACTGTAATTCAACAGGGTTTCCATCTTTGCTTTCACTGGTATTCATTTAGTGTCACTTTCTGCTGTTACAGCCTCCTGATCGTTCCAGGGTTTGATTAGCTCATTAGGGGACAGGGACAGGGCCGGCCATCACAGCTCGCAGATGATCAGGCCGCACAGCAGGAGGTAAGCGGCGATCGCGGTCTGGACAGGGTTAACACAGGCCGTGGCCGCCGCTTACATCCCGCTGTGCCTCTGTCTCCTATAGCTGCAGGGCTGAGCTGTGTATCTCACACAGCTCAGCCTGAGATCCGCTGCTGCTGACAGATCCCTTCTCTCCTCCTCTCTGCAGGGACGCCAGAGAAGAGATCGTCAGCTCCTCCTCCTCCCGTCCCTTCTCCTCCTCCTCCCGTCCCTTCTCCTCCTGGGTCTACCCCGCCCACACTCCCCGGGGATGTGTGGGTGGGAAGTTTAAAGAAAAAAGAATAGCTGCAGACAGCGTGAGCTTTGATACTGAGGTAAGTAAACTCTCTCTCCAGCAAAAAATGTAAGGGACACCGGACCAATGGCAGACAGCACTCCGTCATGCCTACAATTACACCAAGAGCTCAGCACTTTGGGATCAAATGATTAAGATTACCCTCCGTTGGCATTTAACGCCCTCCAAACTAGCTACATTCTACAAATCCTCCTCTCCACTTTGCTGGAGACAATGCGGACACATAGGCAACATATTCCATATCCTTTGGGACTGCCCATTTCTACGCCGCTACTGGCTCGATGTATTTGCCAAATTAGGGGAAATCATTAACCTTACTGTAACATCCTCTACGGCCCTTGCCTTGTTGAACCTCACAATAGAGACATACCCTCCGGACTCTAGACATATCATTACCCATGTACTCTTGGCAGCCAGGTTAACTATCACCAGACACTGGAAAGGGTTACACCCCCCCTTTAGTACAAGATGTCTTGGACATGATCCACAACCACAGTTCGTATGAGTTGATGTTTGCCTCCAGTAGAGGGAACTATCAAAAGTCCCTCTCCTCGTGGCAACCGTGGCTAAAATGGCAGCGCTCACTTACTAACCCTGCTCTTCCTTGACATGTGTATAGCCCTTGTGGGTTGACTACTGACACGTCCTATTCTCCATTTAATGAACCCATGTTTTATGTTGCACTCTTAGTTGTTACAGTTTACTGCTCCTTGTACCTGTTGAAGTTGTTGAATTTCAATGCTTGGAACAATGTATATGCTATGTACGATTTCCTTTGTTGTATTGTACAAATTTCAATAGAAACCATTGAAAGTAAAAAATGTAAGGGGGGGCTCTGTGTGGGGGGGTCTCTGATGTAAGGGGGGCTTTGTGTGGGGGTCTCTGATGTAAGGTGGCGCTGTGTGTGGGGTCTCTGATGTAAGGGGGGCTCTGTGTGGGGGGTCTCTGATGTAAGGGGGGCTTTGTGTGTGGGGTCTCTGATGTACGGGGGGCTCTGTGTGGGGGGTCTCTGATGTAAGGGGGGCTTTGTGTGGGGGTCTCTGATGTAAGGGGGGCTCTGTGTGGGGGGTCTCTGATGTAAGGGGGCTCTGTGTGAGGGGGTCTCTGATGTAAGGGGGGCTCTGTGTGGGGGGGTCTCTGATGTAAGGGGGGCTCTGTGTGGGAGGTCTCTGATGTAAGGGGGGCTTTGTGTGGGGGTCTCTGATGTAAGGGGGGCTCTGTGTGGGGGGTCTCTGATGTAAGGGGGGCTCTTTGATGGGGGTCTCTCCCGCACTCCTGTTGTGTTTAGACAGATCCCTCCTCTCCTCCTCTCTGCAGGGACACCAGAGGAGAGATCATCAGCTCCTCCTCCAACCGCCCCTTCTCCTCCTGGGTCTACCCCGCCCACACTCCCCGGGGATGTGTGGGCGGGAAGTTTAAAGAAAATCTGCAGATAACTTGAGCCTTGATACTGAGGCAAGTAAACTCTCTCTCGTGCAAAAAATGTAAGCGGGGCTCTGTGTGTGGGGTCTCTGATGTAAGGGGGGCTTTGTGTGGGGGGGTATCTGATGTAAGGGGGCTCTGTGTCAGGGGGTCTCTGATGTGAGGGGGGCTCAGTGTGGGGGGTCTCTGATGTAAGGAGGGCTTTGTGTTGGGGATCTCTGATGTAAGGGTAGCTTTGCGTGGGGGGTCTCTGATGTAAGGGGGGCTCTGTGTGGGGGTCTCTGATGTAAGGGGGGCTCTGTGTGGGGGGGTCTCTGATGTAAGGGGGGCTCGGTGTGTGGGGGTCTCTGATGTAAGGGGGCTCTGTGTCGGACGGGCTCTGATGTAAGGGGGGCTCTGTGTGCGGGGTCTCTGATGTAAGGGGGGCTTTGTGTTAGGGGTCTCTGATGTAAGGGGGGCTCTGTGTGGGGGGTCTCTGATGTAAGGGGGGCTTTGTGTGGGGGTCTCTGATGTAAGGGGGCTCTGTGTGGGGGTCTCTGATTTAAGGGGGCTCTGTGTGGGGGTCTCTGATTTAAGGGGGCTCTGTGTGGGGGGCTCTGTAAGGGGGACTCTGTGTGTGGGGGGGGTCTCTGATGTAAGGGGGGCTCTGTGTGGGAGGGTCTCTGATGTAAGCGGGGCTCTGTGTGGGGGGTCTCTGATGTAAGAGGGGCTCTGTGTGGGGGGTCTCTGATGTAAGGGGGGCTCTGTGTGGGGGGGTCTCTGATGTAAGGGGGGCTCTGTGTCCGATGGGCTCTGATGTAAGGGGGGCTCTGTGTGTGGGGTCTCTGGTGTAAGGGGGACTTTGTGTTGGGTGGTCTGGTCTCTGATGTAAGGGGGGCTTTGTGTAGGGGGGTCTCTGATGTAAGGCGGCTCTGTGTGGGGGGGCTTTGTGTGGGGGGGTCTCTGATGTAAGGGGGGCTCTGTATTGGGGGGTCTCTTATGTAAGGGGGCTCTGTGTGTGAGGGGAGTCTCTAATGTAAGGGGGGCTCTGTGTGGGGGGTCTCTGATGTAAGGGGGGCTCTGTGTGTTGGGGTCTCTGATTTAAGGGGGGCTCTGTGTGATGGGTTTCTGATGTAAGGGGGGCTTTGTGTGGGGGGGTCTCTGATGTAAGGGGGGCTCTGTGTGGGGGGGTCTCTGATGTAAGGGGGGCTCTGTGTGGGGGGTCTCTGATGTAAGGGGGCTCTGTGTGGGGGGTCTCTTATGTAAGAGGGACTCTGTGTAGGGTGTCTCTGATGTAAGGGGGGCTCTGTGTGGGGGGTCTCTGATTTAAGTGGGGCTCTGTGGGGGGTCTTTGATGTAAGGGGGGCTCTGTGGGCAGTCTCTGTTGTAAGGGGGGCTCTTTGGGGGTCTCTGATGTAAGGGGGGCTCTTTGGGGGTCTCTAATGTAAGGGGGTCTCTGATGTAAGGGGGGCTCTGTCAGGGTCTCTGATGTAAGGGGGCTCTGTGAGGGCCTCTGATGTTAGGGGGGGCTCTTTGAGAGTCTCTAAAGTAAGGGGATCCTCTGTGAGGGTCTCTGATGTAAGGGGGGGCTCTGTGAGGGTCTCTGATGTAAGGGGGCCTCTGATGTAAGGGGGGCTCTGTAGGGGGTCTCTAATGTAAGTGGGGCTAAGTTATTAGTGATCATAAAAAAAGAAAAGTCAAATAAAGTGCAAAAAAGGTGCTAGAAAATGTGCGGGGGGCGCCACAGGATTAGCTCACACACATTAGGCATTTAGAAGTCTTTTCGTTTAGTATATCTGGTAGTTGGCACCACTTATTTTCTCTTTGATCTCATAAGGGCCTTACTGCATTGCCATAAATTTACCATCTACCATTGGCACGAATAGTAAGAAGTTGATTCATTAAAGGCACATAGAATGTTCACTTTGGGAAGTTGCACTTGACAAGGAAATTCTCCTCAGAGCTTAGGAATGGGGTGACATTTCACTTTGCAAAGAATACCCAGGCATATGCAAAGAAAGTAAAAAAACAAATAACAATAAATTACAGATCTATAGTGCTGGAGTTATGTAAACACAGCTCAAGAGATCTCAGGTGATGTCAATGACCAAATACATAATGATGGAAGCCCTCCCTGGGACTCTTGCCCACATCTGGTCCTTAAAAAAGGACTTATGGTGGAATATGCCCTTTTTATAATACATAGGCCTTCAGGTATCTGCCCTATCCCAGGGGAATGAGTACAAGGGTACATTAAAACCCCTTATGACTCATTTCAACAAAAAGTTAAATTATAAGTCTTTTCTTTCAAAACATTTTATTAAAGTTTTAAGTGAAGTACAAAGGTCAAAAGGTTGACAATATGTGGACAAAAGTCTGTAGTACAGCTCAATAATAGCATATAAAAAGAAAGAACATAAAATGCCTTTGAGCTTTAGGTTTTTAAAGAACAGAAGCTTATAATTGGACCCAGCGTGACTGGAAAAGGAGCCAAAACTTGTTTGAAATGTCCCGGTGGCCCCTCCGGGGGCCCAGACACCCAGAGGGGATCATGCTGTGTCCGGACCCGGGAAGAAACCACCCCAACAATGTTGGGTTATCCAACTGGTCATATGTTGGCTGGGGGTCAGTGGGGAGGGCCCTCTCGTTGCAAATAAGGGGATTCGGTTGGGGGGGAATCAGATTGTCTCGGGGGCCAGTGTGGAAAGCTTACTGTGACAGGTATTTAGTGGGGGTACCAGGTGGGGGAGAGGTGAAGCCTTTTAATCACATTACATGAAATATTAAATAGAGAAAAAATATCACTAATGTCCCCTGATGTAAATCTATTATCAAATATGTTGTCCAGTGTTGTAAATGCATAGTCAATTAAGACATCAAGTAAAGAATCCTCTTTAATCACGACAGCCCAACACTTGCTGATATTTACACACCCACTTCCATCTCTTAACCACTTGCCGACCGCCGCAAGTACATATACTGCGGCAGTCAGCCCCGGCCAGGCAAAGTGACGTACCGGTACGTCACTAGCCTGTCACTCGCTTGTGAGCTAATAGCGGGCGAGCGCGCGCCCGCTGAGGCGCGCGCCCGCCCCAGCTCGTTCCCTAACAAGTCAGTGCGTGTGACCGGCGGACCCGATGTCCGCCGGTCACTCGCGATCGTTCGCCGCGAAGGGAGAAAGGCAGGCGGCTAATGTAAACAAGCCGCCTGTCATTCTCCTCTGTGTAAAAATGGAGATCACACGGTTCTACTATGTAGGACCGTTGATCTCTGTTCTTACACCAGTAGCCATGTCCCATCACAGTTAGAAACATGCCCTTAGGACACACTTAACCCCTCCCTCTCCAATACAGTTAACCCCTTCCCTGCCAGTGTCATTTTTACAGTAACAGTGCATATGCATAGCACTGATTACTGTAGTAATGTCACTGGTAACCCCAAAAGTGTAAAAATGTCAGTCAAGGGTCCGATCTGTCCGCCGCAATGTCGCAGTCCCGCAAAAAAAAACGCAGATCGCCGCCATTACTCTTTAAAAAAAAAAAACACAACAAAAATGACAAAAATCTTTCCCTTTGTTAGTAAACGCGATAACTTTTGCGCAAACCAATCAAAATACGCTTTTTGCGATTTTTTTTACCAAACATATGTAGCATAAAACAAATTGGCCTAAAAAGTTTAAAAAATTTAGATTTTTACATTTTTCTTTTTGGGAATTTCATATAAAAAAATGTGAAAAATATTGTTATTTTTGCAAAATTGACGCTCTATTTTTGTTTATAGCGAATGATCAAAAAATCGCACAGGTGATCAAATACCACCAAAAGAAAGCTCTATTTGTGGGAAAAAAAGGACGTCAAATTTGTTTAGGTACAGCATCGCATGACCGCGCAATTGTCCGTTAAAATCACGCAGTGCCGAATCGCAAAAAAGGCCCTGGTCAGGAAGGGGGTAAAATCTTCCGGGGCTTAAGTGGTTAATAAGACATATCCACCACACTGAAGTAATGTGAGCATATCGCCATGGATTCCAGGTGATGTCAATGACCAAATAAAGTCAATAGCCAAATTTAGTCAATGACGTTGGCCGGGATCCCTGGCTCTTTGTTTACATTGAAGCAGCTAGGGATTCAGATGGGTGAACTTGCCAAACATAACCAATTTGTTGATCTGTGAATCACAAACAGGCTGGATTCACCCCTAACTCACATTCAAATTTAACCAGAATCTCATTCCTACTAAATATCTGTAAGGGAAAACACCTGAAATAGTTAATTTTTTTAACCTCTTGCAGACCGCCCACCGTAGTTTTACTGCTGCAGGGCAGCTCGGCTGTGCAAAATCACATAGTACTACGTGATTTTGTGCACGAGGTCTCGGTGACACGCGTGCGCCGCCGAAGCCACACTGGGTGTCTAAACACAGCAGGAGGCAGACCGCGGGAGGACCTGTGATTGTCAGAGAAACTGACAGAAAACCCGTCTGCTTATGTAAACAAAGCAGGCGAGTCTTCTGTCAGACAGGCAGAGATCAGGAGTTTCAGCTAAGCTGAAACCCTAATCTCTCTGTGCCCGTCACAGAACCATTCCCCCACACAGTCATTAAGTATATTTAGGCATACATTAACCCCTTCCCTGCCAGTGTCATTATTACAGTAACAGTGCATAATATTTAGCACTGATTACTGTATTAATGTCACTGGTCCCCAAAAAGTGTCAAAAATGTCAGTTAGGGGCCCGATCTGTCTGCTGCAATGTCGCAGTCGTGCTAAAAATCGCTGATTGCTGCCATTACTAATAAAAACAAAAAAATAAATGAAAATTCCAAAAATCTATCCCATAGTTTGTAAACGATATAACTTTTGTGCAAACCAATTAAAATACGCTTTTTGGGATTTTTTTTACCAAAAATATGTATCAGAATACAAATGGGCCTAAACTGATAAAAAAATTTGATTTTTTTTTAATTTTTGGGGGGGGAATGTTTTATAGCAGAAAGTAAAAAATATGGTGTTTTTTCCAAAATTGTCGCTCTTTCTTTATTTATAGAGGTGATCAAATACCACCAAAATAAAAGTTCTATTTGTGGGAAAAAAAGGACATCAATTGTATTTGGGTACAGCGTCGCACCTTTGAGGATGTTTTTTTTTAGTGGGATTAAGTCTGAATACTGGGTGGCATAGTCAAAAACTATCAATATTTGCTGGTGCCCCCTGGTGGACTTTGGCAGAAGCCTGAGCAAATGCAAAGCAACCCTCTCAAGATGGACCTCAATTATAGGCATTGGTACAAGCAGACTGAAAATGTGGTTGGGATAAATTTAACTGACAATCAGGGCAAGATTTACAATACTCATAAACTGCTTTGTAAATATAGGGCCAGAAAAAGGGTTGTTTTTTTCTGCCCTTAAATGACTACCAAAAAGATGAGAATGGGCCAGATTCAACACCATTTCCACAAAAGGGTGGTAAAAGGGAACAGGGAGAAGGGAAACTGGATGATACACAGCATATCATCTTCCATTGCTCACCCTCAAAAATTAACCAGCACAATGGCAAATTATCAGGTGAACCCCAGATTTCTTAATCCCGATGCAGGGAACAAGCAAAACAGCTTGTATACAGTAATATTCAAGCTGCCACCCCTTACAACTTACAGAGCAATGAGAATAGTACTCTCTGCACTCAAGCAGACTGAAACAAAAACTTTTATATATCACACACACTGGTCTCACTAGAACTAGTTACAGGTTAGCCAAACCAGACAATTAGGCCCCTTTCACACGGGCAATTCGATTCGATCCGCCTGTCAGTTTTTCAGGCAGACCTGATTGGATGCTCCATGCATCCCTATGGGGCAGCGGGTGTCAGCGGAGACATCTCCGCTGACACCCGCTGCTATCCGATCCGATCCTGTCCGTGAAATCCGGACAGATGGAAACCCTATTTTCCATCCGTCTGGAGGATCAGATGGGATCGAATGAGAACGGACAGGCGGTCTGTTCTCATCAGATTTCCCCATAGAGGACAGCAGGGATCTGACAGCTCCGTCTCTGCACACAGAGCGGAGACGGAGCTGTCATCCGCCTGCTCAGCGGGGATCGGCGGCTCGATCCCCCGCTGAGCAGAATGGACTCCGTCGGGCAGTGCGCCTGTGTTAAAAGGGGCCATAGAGATGGTTCATTTGATATTTAACATATCTAGGAGGTACAAAACAGAAGTTAAAAAGTAAGACACTTATAAACAAACACTCAGCATGCAAATTAAAAGAATAAAAGGGATAACTAATAGATGGTATGTCTCAGATCAACAACATCACAACAATTTGAATATGGATCTCAACTTTTCACAATTGTAATCAAAGTGAAGTTACTACCCATTCAGGCTATGCAATGGGATAGAATAGACTGGCCTGTGCATCTTACCCAATTAGCAGAGATAGAATTTTGGTATTTAAAATCTTCAAAAGTTCAAAACCATGCTGGGATATGAGATATAAATCCATAAGTAAGTGTAAAGGTCTCAGTTGCTGTTATGCTTTGTGTAGACACCAAACATGGATTCTTTACAACTAGCAGAACCAGTACTGACATAAAAAGACCCAACTTAGTAATTAGAGATGGGCTGAACACCCCCTTTTTCAATTTGCACCAGCACTCCCAAACAGGTAAAAAGTTGGGGTCCGAGCTGCGAACTCTATAAAAGTCTATGAGACCAGAACATGAAAAATCAAAAGTCCCCATTTTAAGGCGCATTTGCAAGTTATTGGCCATAAAAAGGGTATGTAGACCCGAGTACTGCCCTGGGGACATGTTTCGATGCAAATTTTGTTTTTTAAAACAATCAGTTTTAAAGAAGAAAATACTTTAATGATGCTTAAAGTGAAACAATAAAAATAAAAAAATACTTTAATTATAATGCCTGGGGGATCCCCTTAGTCTGCCTGTAAAGCGGCATATCTTTACAGTGTAAAGAAGCTGCTGCAGCAAAACTTACATTTTTGAAGAAAAAAAATATGCATTTAAATGTTCTTTGAGGCTGAAAGCAATTGCCTGTACATTTTACCACATACTCATTCACCAAAAAAGTGTCAAAAATAAATAAAAACAGTACACAAGTTTTCGACAAGTCCTTTATTTAAAAAAATAAAAAAACAGTGTCCCCCTATATAGATCCATCATTAACCACAACGCTGATGCCATGGCCGGACCAAAAAAAGAAAATGATCCTACCAAAACGTAGGCTAGCCGCCTACTGCAGGCTCCACCATTTAACCACTTTAAGACCGAAAGATTTCACCCCCTTCCCTTCCTGACCAGGCCCTATTTTGCGATTCGGCACTGCGTTACTTTAATGGACAATTGCACAGCTGTGTGACGCTGTACCCAAATAAATGGGTCCTTTTTACCCACAAATAGAGCTTTCGTCTGGTGGTATTAGATTACCTGTGCGATTTTTAATTTTTGCGTTATAAACAAAAAAAAGCGACAATTTTGAAAAAAAAAAAACAATATTTTTACATTCAGCTATATAACATTCACAAAAATTTTTTTAAAAATCGAAATTTTTTAACATTTTAGGCCAATTTGTTTTCTGCTAGATATTTTTGTTAAAAAAGATTATGTAATTTTTATTGTTTTTTTTTTTACTAGTAATGGTGGCGATCTGCGTTTTTTTGCGGGACTGCAACATTGCGGCGGACAGATCGGACCCCTAACTGACATTTTTGACACTTTTGGGGGGACCAGTGACATTACTACAGTAATCAGTGCTACAAATGTGCACTGTTACTGTAATACTGACACTGGCAGGGAAGGGGTTTATCCCAAGGGTGACCAAAGGCTTAAATGTGAGCCTCATGCTTACTAACGTGTGGGGGTGGGGGTTCTGTGACACAGACAGAGATCGCAGGTTCAGCTATGCTGAATCCTGTGATCTCTCCCTGTCTGTCACTGAGAAGATCCGCCTGCTTTGTTTACATAAGCAGGTGGGTCTTCTCACACTTTTCCCGATGTTTGGGGAAGAGAGGCGGCTTTCCTCCTCCTCCAGCCCAACTCTCGCTGTGTCTAAACACCACTAGGAGTCCAGCCATGTAGGTCTATTTTGCTGGACCCAGGGGAGCTGCACTGCCGCAGTAGAATTACTGTCGGCAGTCGGCAAGTGGTTAACCGTTCTTAAATACAGTAAGTAAAGTCCGGAGCCACCTGGCGATGTCACCTAGCGACCCAGCATACACTGAAGGGCCTGGTATGGATTGTGGGGGGGGGGTTCTGTTGCCAGCAATGTTTTTTTTGCCCATAGACATCCAGCCCCGCTCCTTAACAGCCATTCACTGTGCCCTGATTAGGCGAAGCTTTGGGAACATCCTGCCGAGCGCCCTGCAAATTCAGGTGTTGACCGAACTGGCGATGTTCGGGCTGAACTTTCACTTGGCTCGAACAGTTTGCCCATCTCTAGTAGTATTAACTCTTTAGTATTTTACAATAAAGCTGAACCATTTAGAGGCTTACATCTTCTCTCTGTTCATCTAGGCTTTTGCAGAAAGCATTATTATAAATTGTTAAAATGCTGTGTATATTCTGAATAAACTCTGCCCTGAGTGGAACTTTAAGATGTTTATAAAAATATGACCCAGACCTATTCGTTCTTAGGATTACTAGAAATGAAGAGGGTAAACCTGGGGCTGTTGGAGATATTCCCTTGCCAGCTACTATCTGCCTCACACTTTCAGATTGACCGGCCGTCAATCGACCATAGGCCAGGCGGGCCTTTCAACCTTCAAAGTGGATGACCTCCCAGAAGGTGCCGCACAGCGGCGCCATCTTTCATCTTCAGTGTCCATCGGACACAGCCAATGACCAATCAGTGTACCGGCTGGCTGTCAGTACCATGTGACAGTTGTAAACAAAGAATGGCTTCCTTTCATGCCATCCATTGTGTACAATAGTGTCACTAGCTGTAATTGGTCAATGTGATCACATGGTATAGATAGGGCCAATCACAGCCCATCTGTACCATGTGATTAGCTCTGGCCAATCACAACTAATCACAAAAAACAAACTGAATTGTAACAAACTGTATTGCACTTGTAACAGTATGTAGAAAAAAATATATATATTTTTTTCAATTTCTCAATTTTCCAAAAAAATTATGACAAAAAATTACAACTTCAATAAATAGCAACAAGTATCAACTCTATGTAAGTCCTAGACCCACATCCCAAACAGTGATATCCAAGAAAAAAGAGCACTTAGATCCATAACCACATGGTCTTAGAAGCCCCCTGTGTTATGTCTCCTAGTAGGATTTTATAGGGTCTTGGACTCATAGTAATAAGGTAAGCATATACATAAAACAAGTTTTATTGAAAAATTGTTAAAAACATCACAAAGTATTAAAACAATAACATTCCATAGTCAAAATTGGGTAGGCTGTGAGGTGCTTTGCAACCTGCAGGTTCAACGCGTTTCGCAGACTTGGACAACAAGTTACTGCTTCGTCAGGAACATCATAGGCAGTACATTCACCTTTACAGACTTGTGAGAAACACAAAAAACAAACATCACCAAAATTGTATAAACATATATATATATATATAATCTTTATAATTGATTAGGTGTGCCTAGGGGCCACATCCTATCTTTACCATTCTTATATGCTTACCATACTTCATATTTTAACATTATTAGTTGCTTGCTGATTCAGCCAGGCATGCCCTGAATGGATGAGGAACCACAACCCTCCAACTGTCATGCCCCCTCCCCTTTTGTGTGAACAAAATGCTAAAAAAGTAGTTTGGGTACAGTTTTGCATGACCACGCAATCATCATTCAAAGTGCAACAGCGCTGAAAACTGAAAATTGGCCTGGGCAGGAAGGAGGTAAAAGTGCTTTGTATTGTATTTTTTAAGGTGGTGACAGTAAAGGAGTGTCCCCAATGGTAATTCACCGGGTGTTAGAAAACCTGAGTGGCCACACAAAGTTATTATTACATAGTAATCATTTTAGCCAGCTTTTAGCCGGCTTTTACATATTATTTCACAATCAGTGTGGTGGAATCAAGTTTATATTGAAATTGTGTTTGAATTCTTGCACTGAGTTTGTTTGCATTGCATCCAATGTCACATGTGTATTATAGTCTCTGTTCTTACAGGTATAGCGCTACACATTTATTCATGTATGTATGTCTGAAATATCTGTGGATGCTAGTGGAGGCAGCTATCTTGACAATGATATTGGTTAAACGTTTTAAGTTGATTTATACAACTTTTGTTGATATTTTTTCTCTTGATATTCCTTTTAGGAGAGAGAGAGAGCTGTAATGCTATATAGCAGTGATGGCGAACCTTGGCACCCCAGATGTTTTGGAATTACATTTCCCATGATGCTCAACAACACTGCAGAGTGCATGAGCATCGTGGGAAATGTAGTTCCAAAACATCTGGGGTGCCAAGGTTTTGCCATCACTGCTATATAGGGTCTTTAACACAAGTAATTAGCACATGTAATAGGTTTTTCTATAACTATCAAAAATTGGGTCCATTACAAAATGAGCAAGGTTGAAGTAGTTTGGGCAAAGATGGGGGGAGTGGTGAAGTTGTGTGTGTAATAATGAAAGCAGGGCACAAAAATATGAACAGACAAAAGGTTTGGAATTACATTAAACAATAAACACATTAAAGTGGATCGCCACTGCATCTGAGCACTACAACCAAAAACAATATTTAATTAATTTTTAGCATTCAAAGCAAACTCCCTCATCCATCAATGTCTGCATGATTTATTGTGTTGAAAAATCATCTTGGAAACCCCCCCCCCCCCAGCCTTTCTGGCCTTGGCCATCTTGAATAAGGGCAAAAAATTAATGTAACATTTACTTCCTGGAATCCATCTGCCATTAGCTCATGCATACATACAGGAGAGTGTAATTAACTGAGAAAACACCTCCTCCTCTCCTCCCCTCCTGAAGACTCCTCTGGTAAATTACATCATTTGCCTTGGCAAGAAACCAGGAAGTAACTACAGGAATGTGTAAAAAAAAAAAAAAGTTTAAAACAAGTAAATATAATATATTTTACTAATGCTAGCAGCATAAGGATTACAAATAATCAATATTAATAGGGAGAGTGAAGTTCTACTTTAAGGGCTCATTCACACCACAACGCATCCATTAATGTATGCGTGGTTTGTTTTTCCATGTACAAAAGCCATTAGGAAAACACCTGTTAATGTTGTTTAACCCTAGTGATGTCAGAAAATAGCAGGCTCCAGACCCACTGGATTGGAGACACAGGATAGTCAATACACACACACATGCAAATACCTTAATGATATATGTAACACAATGATTCCTGACCTTGACCCATATTCGTTGTTAAAAATAAAACGATATCACCAGAACAATTGATATATCTTAATAATAAGACACCTGAACCCAATACGTTCCTTAGGAAAACCAATGTTTACAACACACAGCTTTAAAATAGGTTACAATGATTAACATAATGTGCTGCAACAGAATAAAATATAGTTCTGCCAACAAATAAGCATATGAGATATTTTATGTATATATATATGAAATGAAGTAGAAGAAACATGTAGAGCAATTGCTATTGAGAAATGTATTGTATTGTTTTGCAGTAAAGAAAATTCTTTGAATGTAATAAAGAAAAATCGTGAATACCAATTTTTTTTTTTTTTGTATATTCATGCAAAAAAAAAATAATAATAATAATAACTGCATTGATGTGTTATCACAGCTGACATTAAATATATCAGTAGATTCAGGTGTACCAGCAAATTGACTTCATTTACATTATTTTGACATTTCTCATCATTTATTACACTTAAAAAGTTAACATTACTGTACATGACAGCACGAATGTTATGTGACAGATTTGCTGAAGCTTCAACTAAAAATAGTACAGACATAGGAAGTTATGAGAGAAAAACAAAGAGCTATACAAAAAAGGTACATATAAAGACCAGTTTACTAAGGGTGGCCATACACTTCAATAAGGACAGGTCTGTCTTTAAAAGAGCTGTACCCTAGGAACCCATCCAAATTCAGAAAAAATGCTGCTTTCTTCCTACAGGAATTTTAAAAGTCAAGTACTGGTTGAGCAAGAGGCTGTTTCCAAGGTATTAAAAAAGGGTCTTTCTGTGATACCAGTTGTTCCTAAGGAAGTGCTCTAGGCTATGATGCTTGAAAGGGATTTAGGAAAAATGCAAAAATCCTTAAAGTAGAACTCCAGCCTAAACATATGGTAAATACTCTTAAAAATGTGCTCTCCCCCTCCTAAAATTTCTGCCAACTAATCTGTTTGAAAAGATGTACTGTATATACTGCCAGTGGAGGCTACAGTAGAGAGGTGGGAGCACCAACCACACCTGAGAAATAGGAGCCTATGAGTGATGGCATCGCTAGGGGCATTCCAGTCATTGTCAAGTTCTCTCTCCTCCCCCTGCAGCTGCCGCTGGCTGACATAGGGGATCACATGACCAAACTGGAGTGGGCTGCAAATATGTAAGTATATATATCTTTTTTACACAGCTAGGTTTAAGCTGGAATTCTACTTTAATATGATGAGCATTGAGAAGGATCCAATGGCATCGCAAACCTTAAAGTAAGCTTATGGCCTGTGATCATTAAAATTTATACATAAACAAGCAATACACAAACTTTAACACTAGCCCTCATTAACCCCTGTAGATGCAGGCATTGTGGATCAATTCATCCTTAAATTCAGGCAGAAGCGACAAAGCTATTTACTTGGCAAGTTGGCAGATAAACCCAACCTGCTCTCCCCTCTTAGCAGTGACTTCCAGCCCTCCAATATCTAATATAAACACAGAGAATGTGCTCTGCAAGGTTTGAGGATGCATTTCTCTACACACAGATACAGAGGTAATTGAAGCCTTGCTTTAAAATGTAGCCTGAACACAGGATTACTTTAGGAACACCAATTTTACTTGTGTAGAAGAACAAATGAACATTAAGGCTGGGTTCAAACTTATGCAAATTGTATGCGGGTTTCCGCATCCAATTCGAATGACAGGAGAATGTGAACGGCTCTCAATAGAGCCAGCTCACACATCTCTGAAACGGTTGCGCAGTGGTTTGCAGAAGAGTCAGGTGCGCCTTTTGGTCCATTTCAGTTACGAATCCAGCCAAAAAATCGGGACTGATTTGTTCCTGAAACGGAGAACAGGGATGCACCGAACCCCTGCTGTGAGCCGCTCCGCACAGCAGTGTGAACCCAGCCTCAAGGTCCAGTTAATTAAAGCTTATGTTGATAATGGTAGGTCTCACTCTTTTTTTGGATGTGGTGCCACGAAAACGATTTGCACTTTATTATGGTTGAAAGGTTTCATTGTCTACTCACTCTTTACATACCTTGAGGACTCAAAGTGGGTTCTCTGCACATGAGATTACAGTGGACATTGATGGAACAATTGACCAGGTAAGAGACAACTAGAGAGAGAGAGGGTGACCTGACATGGGCTGACTGGGCTGCATATATAATATTAACTTGCAGCGATGACACAGAATTTGGCATTTGATCTTATTGCTTTTGTGATTTGGATTATATATTAAACAGGCAATGTCTTACCAAAGACTTGATTTAACCAGTTCATTTTTACAGCAAGTTCAGCTTTTAGCAAACAGATATTAAAATGCTGACAAATCTGGTTTTCCCTGATCCTAACATATACTTTGATAAAATAATATATTTTGCAGCTGTCAAAGTAAAAAAGAGGTTAAAAAACTAAACTGTAATACCAAAAAGTAACATTTTATGTTAAAGTGGTTCTAAAGATAGAAGTTTTTTTATCCTTTTGCATTCACTGCATTAAGGTGAAAAAATGTTTCTGTAAACCACCCCAGAGCCCCCAGTCCCCCTCCCCCAATACTTATCTGAGCCCAGCAATGCCTCTCCGCTCTCCTCCTCCTCCTCTCAGAACAGATGGGCAACAGTGGAAGCCACTGGCTCCTGCTTCTGTCAGTCAAATCCTGTGATGAGGGGGTGGTGGGCCTGAGTTGTGCTGTCTGTCTCTATGGACACAGGCAGCGTGGCTTGGGATCAAGCTCACAGGTGTGTCTCGATAGAAAGCAGATTCCTATGGTGGGACACCAAGATGAAGAGGAGTCAGGAGCACTGGTGGGAGATTCTAGAAAAGGAGGATTAGGACTGCTCTGTGCAAAATTATTGCACAGGAGCAGGTACTGTAGGTATACCATTTTTAATATTTAAAAAAAATAATAATAATATTTACCCTTTACAATCACTTTAATTTACCCTCCGAACTACAGTTTTAGGAACATCTTTAGTGCCATATTTATTGTCCAAAAGATAAGTTATTAATATGTCAGTCTTACAGCTTTGGGAAAGCAAACCAATCAACAAGAGTAAAGGCCCATACACACGATAAGAAAATCTGTAGGGAAAATTCGTCTGACGAACGATCTGTCGATTTTCGGATTGTTAGTATGGTGCTTTCGACAGCCAACTCCGATTTTTCGGCTGACAAAATCCTGATGTGCAGGCTATATAATTTATGTTGTCCGTCAAAACAATGTCCGATTTTCGTCTCATTAGTACAGATTTCGACAGAAAAAAATCTTAAGAGCAACACTAGGCATGCTCAGAGACGAAAGAACACATACAAAACAATCCAGCACATGACATCACTTCTGAAATAGAATTCTGTCGTACGGGAAAATTTGTATGAAAATAACCTCTTCACTTTCCACATCAGACTAGCATGCCACAAAAAATGGTTGACAGATTGTTCGATAATCTGATCGTGTGTACGGGGCTTTAGGCTTTATGTACACAGGATGTTTGAAAACCTCTCCTAAACACTGGAACTTGAGAGCTAGTAACTGACGGTTAAAAATGTCCGTTTTGCCGCATTTACATGCCACATTTATGCGCGTTTAGCGGCATTTGCATTTAGAAGTGTTTTTTCATTGTAAAATGGTCAGAAATGTATCCCCATTGAAAACACCTATAAACTTAACGTTTTTTGATTTTTTTTTAACTTATTTTTTATTGTTTTCCATACAAATAACATCAATACATACAAATCCCCGTAAGGGAAACAAACAATACATACATTCATCAAATTCGTAACCCAACCCGAGAAAAGAGGGGGAGAGAAAAAAATATATATATAAATAAAAAAATAAAAATAAAAAAATAAAAAATGTCCTTCCTCCCATTCTTTTCTAAATAATAAAAATAAAATTTCCCTTTTTCTTTCCATTCATTCCACTGCCCAAGTCTATATACATTGACCTTCAAGGTTGAGAACGTCAGTTTTGACGAAACGTACGTCGGTCGCGGCGTGCTGACGTCACCTTTACGAGACGTGAGGGCGGGTGTTTGGAGCTGACCGTCCAGCGGCTTCGATTCAGCGCTTACCCCTTGCATGTTTGTAAGTGTAACCCTTGTTTTATGGTAAAAAAATATTTAATGGTTTTACGCTATGGGGCTTTTTATTTTCTGCATGTGACCAATATCAATACATGCGGGACATCCTTGGATATAACTTCTCCTCCGATTGGGATTGGTCCTTTCTGTGAGCCTGAGGGGCACCATTATCAGTGTTCCTGGGTCCTGGATGGTTACCTGCATTATTCTGAATTTCTTCTGGTAAGCAGTGGTATATGTCGGTGGTGGTCACATCTAAGGATTGAATTTGTTGCATGGAATTTTTGGCAGCTTTCACTTTTGTTTTGTCATGCTATCACCTTTTTTATATCTGGTAAGCAGATTATGATGTCGGTGGTGGTCTTTCACTATATCTAACACTCATTTAATACCTATTCACATAAGCGATCTATACCCAGTGTGTGCTTTTTTAGTCAATACAGTATCACGCTATGAAATTTATATTTTTATATGCACGTGATTGATGCCTGTTGTATCGTCTGCTTGTTGCATCGTCTGAGGCTTGGAATCCTTTCTTGAGGGCCACTTTGAGGACTTGTGGCTGGTCCGGAGAACTACCTTCCTTTTATCAGGCAACTTTATTTGCTGTTTCTGGTAAGCAGTATATACCTTAAACATCTTATCAGAGGAGTCAATATCTGGATGCTTTTGGACTCATTTTTAATAATTTCACTTTATATTCTTGCACATATTTAATGGTTTATGGGACTTTATGAGGACTTTACATTAACTTCATGTTATGTTTTTTCATTAGCGCAGCTTTTTTATATATATTACTTTTAGGATGTTTGTCACATTTAAGTTGCAGCTATAATTTTTCTGATTTTTTAGCGCGGTTATCACATATTTAAAATATCTCTACTACTGGCTGTAATATGATGTCTGTAAAATTGCATAATGCCCTGGGTCCTCGCATCGCGAGGAATGCTAGCGCCTTATAAACTAAACGTTTATAAATGAGAGTTACCGCGTTTAGACGTGTTTGCGCACTGTTACAAGCATTTGGTGTTTTTAATGCCAATAAACTTACGCTTTAAAAAAATGCCACCAAACGCAACTGCCTTTATATGATTTTAAATGTCTCAGTGTACATGGACAGATAAGATAACATAGAGGAGAGTTCTGGGGTTGCTGAATAAAATGCCCAACTGCTCCTAAACATCATTTTATCAGCAGCAGTGCTCAACCCAATAGGGTTGTTTTTCTGCTTGCAGATGCTTACAGGTAATTAGTGGCCTAACTTTTATTTGCACCATTTTGTTATCTCGTGTTTTCATTTGTTGTGATATTGGTACGCTCGCTGATAAAACTGTATTACAATAGCTAGAGGCATTGGGAAAAAGGGAAGGAATGAGGGCTCTTGCATACAGCCATTTATTAGGTAATGGGGCAGTAGAGAGTTTATCTTCATTGTGGGTGTCACTGTTACATTTGTACATTTAAAGCTTAAAGCATATATATGGTGAAAATGAATAATTAAATATGCATTTCCACATTGTATTTCAATTATTTCCAGCATTCTTCTATTAATCTGATGATCTTGAAGTTTGTAAACGTACTTTCTGAGGATCCCCACACATTTACTTCCTTGAATTCTGTGATACATATTCACTATGTTCTATGAATAGGCATTGCTTTGTCACACAATTTACAGAGCCTACCTTCTGAACTACAGGGGCGCAGAGAGAATGAATTTCAGGAGGTGGAGTCAGCACAGGAATCACAGCTTGCAGCAAAGTACCATGGAATATGTAGTCCTTAGAAAGTGAATGTAAACAGCTGCAAAGCATGCAGGGAATCCAGGAAATGGTGGAAAGAAATGACCAGCAGGCAAGCAAAACTCAAAGGAAATTTTCCAAGTAAGCTTTGAATTAATTTGTCAAAAATAACTTTTCACCCCATTTTTTTTTCTTTAACTTCCTTAGCACCGGATGTGCATATCTCAAGGAATTTTATCTAGGCATTGTCCTAGGCTCTTTTTCTTCCTATTACTCTTTTTTGTTCACCACCCTTTTACTACCACCAAGCTTTGGAATCTTGACACAACCTAGTCTGAAGACATATAAACTAACAAGTTTATAGCCTATATACACTACTCAGAGACTCCTGTACTCAATACAAACTACAACGCTACCAATACCACCTCTTTAACCTCACCAAACCTCCCCATCAACCAGAAACTCCTTTAAGGACTGCCTCAATATCCCACATTCATGACGATTCTCCCACCACTATGTCTATCCAAATCCTATCTATTAATGCCAAAGGTCTCAACCACTTGGCTTAAAGGTCTTCCCTTTGGAAATTGGTGGATCAATCCAAATGCGACATCTTCTGTGTGCAACAGATCCATCTCCAAGCATCTAAACCACCAGGTTGCACAAATAAAAACTTCCCCAATATCTTCAGCGCCAACCAAAAAGAAAGGAATCCTTGTTGCCCATCAAAAACACCCTCACATTTCAACTCCAAAATTGCTTTGCGGACCAAGACAGTAGATACATCATTCTTATATGTACCATCAACTAAACTTTTTACACCAATGTCACTGTTTACGCTCCAAATACACACCAGATATGTTTCCTTCGCAAGCTCCGCAAAAAAGCTGGCTCTGTGCAACAAGGAGCACCCATTTGGTGTGGCAACTTCAGCATGACTCCCGATCCTTACCTGGACAGCTCATCCACCTCTCTGAGATGCAAACCATCATTAGGACCCCTACTGCCCATCTTCCAATTACATCATGTGCGGCAATACCAGCATGCAGAAGAACGGGACTACACCTACTTCTCATCATGCCATAACTCCTATTCACACATTGATCTCTTCCTCCTCGAACCAATAGACTCTACAAAAAGTCTCAAGCTCTACTCTCCTCCCCACTACGTGGTCTGACCACTCTCCAGTTTGCATTACCATAGAAGACACTGCCATTCCTTCTCCTGCTAATCTTTGGCGTCTGAACACCCACATACTGCAATCTCCTAAATACTTAGCGTTCCTCAAATATCAACTTGAAATTTTTTTTGAGTGGAACGGTATTTCTGTTAATGACACTTCAAAATTGTGGAACTCCCACAAAGCTTTTATGAGAGATGTATTTACCCAACTAGGTGCTAGAAATAGAAGGTAAAGGAAGCAGTATATTGACAAACTTCAAAAAGACATACAAGCGACCAATACACTCAACAAACAACAACCAGACACAGACATAAAATCCAAATTGATCCAGTTACGTCTAGAACCTTTCCCTTAGGCACCTATGATAAATTCCAGAAACACAGTAAGATGCATTTTTACAGTTCAGGGAACAAAGCAGGGAAACTCCTTGCCTAGAAAAATCCCCTTTGTTTATCACCCTACCACAAAAGATGCATCTAGAGCATTTTACAGTGCTCTTTACAACTTAAAAGATTACCCTTCCCTAGCACAACCAAACACTTCTAAAATCCAAACCTGCTTTGATTCAAAGCACCTACCACACCTAACAACCAATTAAGTCAAGAATTTAAAAGTCCCCTTCTCTATCTCAGAGATAGACAACGCTATAGACGCCCTACCAAATAACAAAACCCCAGGCGCAGATGGCTTTGTAGGAAAATACGTTAAACAATTCAAACCGATTTTAAATAGATACATCACCCAACTGTTCAATGATGCTGCTTCCTCTGCCTCCTTTCCACAAGAAGTGCTACAACCAAAGATCATAAAGTTACTGAAGCCAGGTAAAGAGCCTAACACCCCACAACATTTTTGTCCCATTTCTTTATTAAATCACAATATGAAGCTCTATGCTAAAGTCATCATAAACAGAATAATAGATCTCCTCCCTTCTCTCATCCATGCCGACCAATCAGGTTTCATCAAAGGTCGCCAAACCTATGACGCTGCCCTAAGAATGGTTAATATCATCCGCTACGCCAGAAGTCAAGGAGTGCCTTCTCTGCTTCTATCACTGGAAGCAGAGAAGGCATTCGACCGGGTGCACTGGAAAAACCTAACAATGGTACTGCAGAAGCTAGGCTTTCAAGGCCATATCCTCTCAACAATAATGGCACTTTATTCTCAATCAAAAGCTCAAGCTTTTTGCTCCTCTATGCTCTCTAAACCTTTTAAAATAAGTAACCGCACCAGGCAGGGATGTCCCTTATCTCTGCTTCTTTTCAATATAGGCATGGAACCAATAGCAGAGAAAATCAGATCCCAGATTGACATCTCAGGCTTGACCTTTGGGTCTGGGGAACATAAAATTAACCTGTTTGTGGATGACATCATCCTCCTATTAACCAACCCCAAAGTTTCCCTGGCTTCCGGACAAAATTTTTTTTCAGATTTGAGCAAAATTTCATATTACAAAGTAAATGACTCAAAATCATTTATCCTACCATTAGGGAGCCCCACCGATTAGCAAACAGATATGGAACAAATTTACCCATATACATGAGCCACAGAATCCATTTCCTACCTAGGATTAAAATTAACTAACTCAACTTCCTCTCTTTATCGAGCCGACTATACTCCTTTCCTAACAAACCGCCCAAAACAACTTCTAAGACAGCTTTATCATAGTCAGTAAGACTAGCAACATTTAAAATGCTTAAACTACCACAGCTCCTCCACATGTTCAGATCACTACCGATCCCGGTCCCTAGTTCCTTTTTCACCTCTCTACGAAACATACTGGGTCGCTAAATATGGCAAAATAAGTAAGCTAGATGTTCCCGTGCCATCCTCTAGAAACACAAATTAGTAGGAGGTACAGAGCTTGTTAATTCTAGAGAACATTACAACGCAGTTATACTTGCCCAACTCAACACCTAGTTTACACCTGAACTTACTTTTCCTTGGCTAAAAATTAAAACATCCCATATACCTGTCCATGATCTTAGAACCTGGTTACTTAGCACATCCCAGACCACCAAAACAAGCTCCACGCTGTCACCCACCATTGCTACATCAAAAATGGCATTCAACTATTTACTTAAAAACACATCCAATGGGAACTCCCCTTACAAAATACCATTACTAATATCAATATTTTCTATACTCATCCCCAACTTTCCAACATAAACATGGCAAGATAAAGGAATACATTATGTATCAGAGCTTTACTCTAATAACCTCCTTAAACCCTTCACATTCCTACAAAATTGTTACCCCCCTTACCCAAAAGGACTACTACCAGTATATACAACTAACTTACCTTTTGCGTAATCCTCAAACTCACATTGAAGTACACCCACTAATATGGAGGCACCTTTCATCTCCCCATTCAACCAAAAAGGGCATCACAATATTTTAACAATGTACTAGGCAACAAGACCTCCTTCAGCAAAACCCTACCCTTACTTAAATGGGAAATGGACACCAGCCACTCTATCAATGAATCTCAATGGCATTTAGCCTTTAAAACCAGCTTCCAAGTCACCAAATCCTCAAACCTTTGGGAACTAACCCACAAAATCACTCTTAGATGGTACTTTACCCTATCCAAAATCCACACATTCAATTCAGCCACGCAACACCTATGCTGAAGACAATGCAGAGAGATAGAATATCTGTTCCACCTTCTTTGGCAATATAATTGAGTCTCTAAACTATGGTAAGACACATTTCAACTTTTCACTGAAGTGACAGACCTAACCATGACTCCATTCCCAGAACTTGCACTGCAAACATTGGTATGGAAAATACAGTATACCTCATCATTTCCACACCTTAACTACTGTACACATATTCTAATGGCTTCTAGATTGGCTATTGTCCGACACTGGAAAACCCCTGAAATTCCAACTAAACATGAAGTAATTATCATAGTACATACTCAATGTTCCTGCGAATGTATGTTCACTGCACGTGAAGGTACACAATCATCAATTTCCAAGAAATGGGCACACTGGCTACAGAGGCATAATAATGCTCAACCCTAATATCTATACCGTTCATAACAGACTTATGGTAACCTTTGTTGATGTACATTTTACTGAATATTACCATAAAAAGAAAAAGGGATCTTGTCCTCCTCCCCCATGACACAGTCTAATCCTAAATGGGGTGTCTGGGGATGATGGACAGCACCCCTCACCCCTATATTAATGTAAAACAAAGATTCCACTGATCACTGTCCACCAATCCCATTGTTCAATTAAGTTTTCTTCTGTTATATAGTCTGTATTCACCTTTATGACTCCCTCTTCTAGATTACAAGGTAAAACAGACTACAAGTACATCAATTGTGTAGTATGATTTGTTACCATGTTCTTTCATTCCATTCCCTTGTTTTTGTTTCTTGTTTTTATTTTGTTTTTTTAACCTCATATGTGTCAAGAACAATATTTCATGAATGCCTGCACATAGCGGAATAACCTGTATGTGATTCAAAACACAATAAAAATCTATTGAAAAACAAAGGTCATGTAAAGGCTTACTTTAATCTTGGTGTCCTTGCCTATTTCTTCCAGATATGTGCAGTAATTTAGTGTGAAATATTGCCTTTGTGCAAGAGCTTCCTGTAGAACAAAATGGAAAATGCATTAGCATTGCATGACACCTCCATATTATCTTTTTTTAAAAAAAAAAGTGAAATGTGGTACTTACAAATGTTCTTTATATCACTCTGTAGCACATACGATGGCATCAAAAAAGAAACCTGCTTAAAGCGGTAGTAAACCGTCATGCTTTTTTATTTATAAACCTGCAAGGTAAAGTTATAATGTGCTAGCATGCATCACATGCAAGCACATTATGTGAAACCTGCCTTAAAACGTAGCCCTCCAGTGATGCTCTGTCATCGCTTACAGGGCTTCCATCTTCACCCGGTCTTCTTTCCAGGTTTTCGTCCTCTTCCTCGGATTGGTCGCCCCATGATTACGTCACTCCCGCGCATGTGTGCAGGAGCAGCTATTAGTGATGGACGAACATCGGCCGGGGCGGTTCGCGAATGTCCGCCGCAAATTTTCTCAAAAGTCCGCGAACCGCGAGTTCGCGGCGGGCCCCATTGACTTTAATGGGAGGTGAACTTTAAAAAACTTTAGGTCATATTTGCAGCCACAAAAGACGTACTAGCTTTGCACAAATAGTCCCAGCACATGGACAATGTCATAACAGAAGTATTGCAATTGAAAAAGTTGCCCTAAATTTATTTATTTTATTTTTTTTACAGCAAAAAATATATATTTTTTTTCATAAATCAGCCAGAACTGACAGCAGCCGTTAAATACATGTCTAATACATGTAGGGTCCATTCACACATGTGCAAAATGGGTCCGCATCCATTCCGCAATTTGGCGGAACCTTTACAGACCCGTTGTTTTTAATTTCCAGTCTCAAAAAATAGGCATTCACAGGATAAAGAAGTAAGTGTCGGCCATTCCAGGGCTCAAAAATTAGCCCCCATGCGTTTACCTGACAGCTAAGAACGTAGTATTCTGTGGCTGAAGGTACATTAGGCATTCACATGATACAGAAGTGTCGGCCATAAAAGGCCCCAATAATTAGCCCGCATGGGTATAACTGACAGCAAAGAACTTAGTATTTCATGGCTAGAGGTACATTAGGCATTCACACAGTATACAGAAGTAAGTGTCGGCCTGTATAGGCTGCAAAAATTAGCTTCCATGGGTATAACTGACAGCAAAGAACTTAGTTTTTGATGGCTAGAGGTACAGAAGGCGTTCACAGTATACAAAAGTAAGTGTCGGCCTGTATAGGCTCCAAAAAGTAGCTCACATGGTTTGAACTGACAGCAAAGAACTTCGTTTTTGATGGCTAGAGGTACAGTAGGCATTCACAGTATACAGAAGTAAGTGTCTGCCTGTATAGGCTCCAAAAATTAGCTCACATGGGTTTAACTAACAGAAAAGAACTTAGTTTTTGATGGCTAGAGGTACAGTAGGCATTCACAGTATACAGAAGTAAGTGTCGGCCTGTATAGGCTCCAAAAAGTAGCTCACATGGGTTTAACTGACAGCAAAGAACTTAGTATTTGATGGCTAGAGATACAGTGGGCATTCACAGTATACAGAAGAAAGTGTCTGCCTGTATAGGCTCCAAAAATTAGCTCACATGGTTTGAACTGACAGCAAAGAACTTAGTTTTTGATGGCTAGAGGTACAGTAGGCATTCATAGAAATACAGAAGTAAGAGTCGGCCTGTACAGGCTCCAAAAATTAGCTCACATGGTTTGAACTGACAGCAAAGAACTTTGTTTTTGATGGCTAGAGGTACAGTAGGTATTCACAGTATACAGAAGTAAGTGTCGGCCTGTATAGGCTCCAAAAGTTAGCTCACATGGTTTGAACTGCCAGCAAAGAACTTAGTTTTTGATGGCTAGAGGTACAGTAGGCATTCACAGTATACAGAAGTAAGTGTCGGCCTGTATAGGCTCCAAAAGTTAGCTCACATGGTTTGAACTGACAGCAAAGAACTTAGTTTTTGATGGCTAGAGGTACAGTAGGCATTCACAGTATACAGAAGTAAGTGTCGGCCTGTATAAGCTCCAAACGTTAGTTCACATGGTTTGAACTGACAGCAAAGAACTTAGTTTTTGATGGCTAGAGGTACAGCAGGCGTTCACAGTATACAGAAGTAAGTGTCGGCCTGTATAGACTCAAAATATTAGTGTAGCACCACCCCCGCAGGAGCTGCTGATTAGATTATTGGGTCTACGTCCTGCCTACCAACCCCTGAAATTGGCTCGAACCCTCCCTAGGCACAACTGACACGAAATGGGACTATAATACCAAATGGCTACAGGAGAACACAATTCAGGATATATCACCCCAATAAGTACTAATAACTTGTTACCTTTCTCCAGCCGCAGTCCCTCTGGGTGACACAAGGTGCAACACACAGGCTTTTGCTTAACCAAAGTAGCTTTACTGAGAGTTAAAGTACAAGTTGACTCCAAAAGACATCACAAGAGTCAACTAAGAAAGATAAAGTTATTGACACAATAATAAACAATATGATTAAGATAGCTATTTTTGTATACTTATGCAACTAAAAGATAACTCATAGGCTTTCTTTTACCCAATTCAGGCTATACTTTACACACGTCTAGTCTCTTGTATCAGGTAGGCAGAACCTATTTGAATCCCACACACAGTTCCATCCTTTTGGTTTGGAATCTTCGCTAGCAATCGTTGGTGCACAAGCTATTTGTAATCCAAAAGTAAGGATATATATTCAAAAAGGGTGAGAAAAAAAAAGGTTACAATCACCCGCAATGTTACTGCGTAATTGGGCGTATGAATCTTCTTAGTGGTGCATATATAGGCCCCTGACACCTTATGTACTTGTATTTAAATGCTTAGTCTCCTGGAAGGTGCACTAGGCCGCTGAGTGTACTGCGTACTATCTGAAGTGTAGTTAGCACCGGCTAAAGTTACTTTCTTCCAAGCGAGAATCAGATTTGGGCATGTGCCCTGCTCACCAAACAGCCTCTTTCTTCAGGAGCTCTCCACCTCCGATTTCTGTCACCAGCTGCGCTTGTGGTTAGATGTGGGCAACACCAGTCTCTGCAGAGCATCAATGGGTTCTCTGGGAAGGCTCCTTTACTGAAGATGAAATGCTTCCACTCAGTCACTTCAGGCCCAGGCTTCAGGCCTAGTCCACAGCATCAGCCCACAGCACTTGCTTCCTTCTAGCTGTTGTGTGTGGAGACAAGAGAGAGAGCCTGGCTCCTCCCTTCCTTTATAAAGCTTCCCTCAAAAGGCTGTGCGTTGAAGCAATGCACCCTGGTGTTCCAACTGAATTGTGGGTATCGTAGTATCTGATGAAAATCATCAAGCTGCAGTGTGGCAGTTTGGCCACTAGATGGAGCCGAGTTCCTTCAAAATGTTATACAGTCATTCTAATGAACAATTGTAAAGGGGAGAATGCCTGCTACATTAGCTTACATGGGTTTAACTGACAGCAAAGAACTTAGTTTTTGATGGCTAGAGGGGCAGTAGGCGTTCACAGAATACAGAAGTAAGTGTCGGCCTGTATAGGTTCCAAAAATTAGCTCACATGGGTTTAACTGACAGCAAAGAACTTAGTATTTGATGGCTAGAGGTACAGTAGGCATTCACAGTATACAGAAGTAGGTGTCGGCCTGTATAGGCTCCAAAAATTAGCTCACATGGGTTTAACTGACAGCTACAAACGTAGTATTCTGTGGCTGAAAGTACATTAGGCATTCACATGATACAGAAGTAAGGTGTCGGCCATAAAAGGCCCCAAAAATTAGCCCGCATGGGTATAACTGACAGCAAAGAACTTAGTATTTCATGGCTAGAGGTACATTAGGCATTCACACAGTATACAGAAGTAAGTGTCGGCCTGTATAGGCTGCAAAAATTAGCTTCCATGGGTATAACTGACAGCAAAGAACTTAGTTTTTGATGGCTAGAGGTACAGTAGGCATTCACAGTATACAGAAGTAAGTGTCTGCCTGTATAGGCTCCAAAAATTAGCTCACATGGGTTTAACTGACAGAAAAGAACTTAGTTTTTGATGGCTAGAGGTACAGTAGGCATTCACAGTATACAGAAGTAAGTGTCGGCCTGTATAGGCTCCAAAAAGTAGCTCACATGGGTTTAACTGACAGCAAAGAACTTAGTATTTGATGGCTAGAGGTGCAGTGGGCATTCACAGTATACAGAAGAAAGCGTCGGCCTGTATAGGCTCCAAAAATTAGCTCACATTGGTTTAACTGACAGCAAAGAACTTTGTTTTTGATGGCTAGAGGTACAGTAGGCATTCACAGTATACAGAAGTAAGTGTCTGCCTGTATAGGCTCCAAAAATTAGCTCACAAGGGTTTAACTGACAGAAAAGAACTTAGTTTTTGATGGCTAGAGGTACAGTAGGCATTCACAGTATACAGAAGAAAGTGTCGGCCTGTATAGGCTCCAAAAATTAGCTCACATGGTTTGAAGTGACAGCAAAGAACTTAGTTTTTGATGGCTAGAGGTACAGTAGGCATTCATAGGAATACAGAAGTAAGCGTCAGCCTGTATAGGCTCCAAAAATTAGCTCACGTGGTTTGAACTGACAGCAAAGAACTTCGTTTTTGATGGCTAGAGGTACAGTAGGCATTCACAGTATACAGAAGTAGGTGTCGGCCTGTATAGGCTCCAAAAATTAGCTCACATGGGTTTAACTGACAGAAAAGAACTTAGTTTTTGATGGCTAGAGGTACAGTAGGCATTCACAGTATACAGAAGTAAGTGTCGGCCTGTATAGGCTCCAAAAAGTAGCTCACATGGGTTTAACTGACAGCAAAGAACTTAGTATTTGATGGCTAGAGGTACAGTGGGCATTCACAGTATACAGAAGAAAGCGTCGGCCTGTATAGGCTCCAAAAATTAGCTCACATTGGTTTAACTGACAGCAAAGAACTTTGTTTTTGATGGCTAGAGGTACAGTAGGCATTCACAGTATACAGAAGTAAGTGTCTGCCTGTATAGGCTCCAAAAATTAGCTCACAAGGGTTTAACTGACAGAAAAGAACTTAGTTTTTGATGGCTAGAGGTACAGTAGGCATTCACAGTATACAGAAGAAAGTGTCGGCCTGTATAGGCTCCAAAAATTAGCTCACATGGTTTGAAGTGACAGCAAAGAACTTAGTTTTTGATGGCTAGAGGTACAGTAGGCATTCATAGGAAAACAGAAGTAAGCGTCAGCCTGTATAGGCTCCAAAAATTAGCTCACGTGGTTTGAACTGACAGCAAAGAACTTCGTTTTTGATGGCTAGAGGTACAGTAGGCATTCACAGTATACAGAAGTAGGTGTCGGCCTGTATAGGCTCCAAAAATTAGCTCACATGGGTTTAACTGACAGCTACAAACGTAGTATTCTGTGGCTGAAAGTACATTAGGCATTCACATGATACAGAAGTAAGGTGTCGGCCATAAAAGGCCCCAAAAGTTAGCCCGCATGGGTATAACTGACAGCAAAGAACTTAGTATTTCATGGCTAGAGGTACATTAGGCATTCACACAGTATACATAAGTAAGTGTCGGCCTGTATAGGCTCCAAAAATTAGCTTCCATGGGTATAACTGACAGCAAAGAACTTAGTTTTTGATGGCTAGAGGTACAGTAGGCATTCACAGTATACAGAAGTAAGTGTCTGCCTGTATAGGCTCCAACAATTAGCTCACATGGGTTTAACTGACAGAAAAGAACTTAGTTTTTGATGGCTAGAGGTACAGTAGGCATTCACAGTATACAGAAGTAAGTGTCGGCCTGTATAGGCTCCAAAAAGTAGCTCACATGGGTTTAACTGACAGCAAAGAACTTAGTATTTGATGGCTAGAGGTACAGTAGGCATTCACAGTATACAGAAGTAAGTGTCTGCCTGTATAGGCTCCAAAAATTAGCTCACAAGGGTTTAACTGACAGAAAAGAACTTAGTTTTTGATGGCTAGAGGTACAGTAGGCATTCACAGTATACAGAAGAAAGTGTCGGCCTGTATAGGCTCCAAAAATTAGCTCACATGGTTTGAAGTGACAGCAAAGAACTTAGTTTTTGATGGCTAGAGGTACAGTAGGCATTCATAGGAATACAGAAGTAAGCGTCAGCCTGTATAGGCTCCAAAAATTAGCTCACGTGGTTTGAACTGACAGCAAAGAACTTCGTTTTTGATGGCTAGAGGTACAGTAGGCATTCACAGTATACAGAAGTAAGTGTCGGCCTGTATAGGCTCCAAAAAGTAGCTCACATGGGTTTAACTGACAGCAAAGAACTTAGTATTTGATGGCTAGAGATACAGTGGGCATTCACAGTATACAGAAGAAAGTGTCTGCCTGTATAGGCTCCAAAAATTAGCTCACATGGTTTGAACTGACAGCAAAGAACTTAGTTTTTGATGGCTAGAGGTACAGTAGGCATTCATAGAAATACAGAAGTAAGAGTCGGCCTGTACAGGCTCCAAAAATTAGCTCACATGGTTTGAACTGACAGCAAAGAACTTCGTTTTTGATGGCTAGAGGTACAGTAGGTATTCACAGTATACAGAAGTAAGTGCCGGCCTGTATAGGCTCCAAAAGTTAGCTCACATGGTTTGAACTGCCAGCAAAGAACTTAGTTTTTGATGGCTAGAGGTACAGTAGGCATTCACAGTATACAGAAGTAAGTGTCGGCCTGTATAGGCTCCAAAAGTTAGCTCACATGGTTTGAACTGACAGCAAAGAACTTAGTTTTTGATGGCTAGAGGTACAGCAGGCGTTCACAGTATACAGAAGTAAGTGTCGGCCTGTATAGACTCAAAATATTAGTGTAGCACCACCCCCGCAGGAGCTGCTGATTAGATTATTGGGTCTACGTCCTGCCTACCAACCCCTGAAATTGGCTCGAACCCTCCCTAGGCACAATTGACACGAAATGGGACTATAATACCAAATGGCTACAGGAGAACACAATTCAGGATATATCACCCCAATAAGTACTAATAACTTGTTACCTTTCTCCAGCCGCAGTCCCTCTGGGTGACACAAGGTGCAACACACAGGCTTTTGCTTAACCAAAGTAGCTTTACTGAGAGTTAAAGTACAAGTTGACTCCAAAAGACATCACAAGAGTCAACTAAGAAAGATAAAGTTATTGACACAATAATAAACAATATGATTAAGATAGCTATTTTTGTATACTTATGCAACTAAAAGATAACTCATAGGCTTTCTTTTACCCAATTCAGGCTATACTTTACACACGTCTAGTCTCTTGTATCAGGTAGGCAGAACCTATTTGAATCCCACACACAGTTCCATCCTTTTGGTTTGGAATCTTCGCTAGCAATCATTGGTGCACAAGCTATTTGTAATCCAAAAGTAAGGATATATATTCAAAAAGGGTGAGAAAAAAAAAGGTTACAATCACCCGCAATGTTACTGCGTAATTGGGCGTATGAATCTTCTTAGTGGTGCATATATAGGCCCCTGACACCTTATGTACTTGTATTTAAATGCTTAGTCTCCTGGAAGGTGCACTAGGCCGCTGAGTGTACTGCGTACTATCTGAAGTGTAGTTAGCACCGGCAAAAGTTACTTTCTTCCAAGCGAGAATCAGATTTGGGCATGTGCCCTGCTCACCAAACAGCCTCTTTCTTCAGGAGCTCTCCACCTCCGATTTCTGTCACCAGCTGCGCTTGTGGTTAGATGTGGGCAACACCAGTCTCTGCAGAGCATCAATGGGTTCTCTGGGAAGGCTCCTTTACTGAAGATGAAATGCTTCCACTCAGTCACTTCAGGCCCAGGCTTCAGGCCTAGTCCACAGCATCAGCCCACAGCACTTGCTTCCTTCTAGCTGTTGTGTGTGGAGACAAGAGAGAGAGCCTGGCTCCTCCCTTCCTTTATAAAGCTTCCCTCAAAAGGCTGTGCGGTGAAGCAATGCACCCTGGTGTTCCAACTGAATTGTGGGTATCGTAGTATCTGATGAAAATCATCAAGCTGCAGTGTGGCAGTTTGGCCACTAGATGGAGCCGAGTTCCTTCAAAATGTTATACAGTCATTCTAATGAACAATTGTAAAGGGGAGAATGCCTGCTACATTAGCTTACATGGGTTTAACTGACAGCAAAGAACTTAGTTTTTGATGGCTAGAGGGGCAGTAGGCGTTCACAGAATACAGAAGTAAGTGTCGGCCTGTATAGGCTCCAAAAATTAGCTCACATGGGTTTAACTGACAGCAAAGAACTTAGTATTTGATGGCTAGAGGTACAGTAGGCATTCACAGTATACAGAAGTAGGTGTCGGCCTGTATAGGCTCCAAAAATTAGCTCACATGGGTTTAACTGACAGCTACAAACGTAGTATTCTGTGGCTGAAAGTACATTAGGCATTCACATGATACAGAAGTAAGGTGTCGGCCATAAAAGGCCCCAAAAATTAGCCCGCATGGGTATAACTGACAGCAAAGAACTTAGTATTTCATGGCTAGAGGTACATTAGGCATTCACACAGTATACAGAAGTAAGTGTCGGCCTGTATAGGCTGCAAAAATTAGCTTCCATGGGTATAACTGACAGCAAAGAACTTAGTTTTTGATGGCTAGAGGTACAGTAGGCATTCACAGTATACAGAAGTAAGTGTCTGCCTGTATAGGCTCCAAAAATTAGCTCACATGGGTTTAACTGACAGAAAAGAACTTAGTTTTTGATGGCTAGAGGTACAGTAGGCATTCACAGTATACAGAAGTAAGTGTCGGCCTGTATAGGCTCCAAAAAGTAGCTCACATGGGTTTAACTGACAGCAAAGAACTTAGTATTTGATGGCTAGAGGTGCAGTGGGCATTCACAGTATACAGAAGAAAGCGTCGGCCTGTATAGGCTCCAAAAATTAGCTCACATTGGTTTAACTGACAGCAAAGAACTTTGTTTTTGATGGCTAGAGGTACAGTAGGCATTCACAGTATACAGAAGTAAGTGTCTGCCTGTATAGGCTCCAAAAATTAGCTCACAAGGGTTTAACTGACAGAAAAGAACTTAGTTTTTGATGGCTAGAGGTACAGTAGGCATTCACAGTATACAGAAGAAAGTGTCGGCCTGTATAGGCTCCAAAAATTAGCTCACATGGTTTGAAGTGACAGCAAAGAACTTAGTTTTTGATGGCTAGAGGTACAGTAGGCATTCATAGGAATACAGAAGTAAGCGTCAGCCTGTATAGGCTCCAAAAATTAGCTCACGTGGTTTGAACTGACAGCAAAGAACTTCGTTTTTGATGGCTAGAGGTACAGTAGGCATTCACAGTATACAGAAGTAGGTGTCGGCCTGTATAGGCTCCAAAAATTAGCTCACATGGGTTTAACTGACAGAAAAGAACTTAGTTTTTGATGGCTAGAGGTACAGTAGGCATTCACAGTATACAGAAGTAAGTGTCGGCCTGTATAGGCTCCAAAAAGTAGCTCACATGGGTTTAACTGACAGCAAAGAACTTAGTATTTGATGGCTAGAGGTACAGTGGGCATTCACAGTATACAGAAGAAAGCGTCGGCCTGTATAGGCTCCAAAAATTAGCTCACATTGGTTTAACTGACAGCAAAGAACTTTGTTTTTGATGGCTAGAGGTACAGTAGGCATTCACAGTATACAGAAGTAAGTGTCTGCCTGTATAGGCTCCAAAAATTAGCTCACAAGGGTTTAACTGACAGAAAAGAACTTAGTTTTTGATGGCTAGAGGTACAGTAGGCATTCACAGTATACAGAAGAAAGTGTCGGCCTGTATAGGCTCCAAAAATTAGCTCACATGGTTTGAAGTGACAGCAAAGAACTTAGTTTTTGATGGCTAGAGGTACAGTAGGCATTCATAGGAATACAGAAGTAAGCGTCAGCCTGTATAGGCTCCAAAAATTAGCTCACGTGGTTTGAACTGACAGCAAAGAACTTCGTTTTTGATGGCTAGAGGTACAGTAGGCATTCACAGTATACAGAAGTAGGTGTCGGCCTGTATAGGCTCCAAAAATTAGCTCACATGGGTTTAACTGACAGCTACAAACGTAGTATTCTGTGGCTGAAAGTACATTAGGCATTCACATGATACAGAAGTAAGGTGTCGGCCATAAAAGGCCCCAAAAATTAGACCGCATGGGTATAACTGACAGCAAAGAACTTAGTATTTCATGGCTAGAGGTACATTAGGCATTCACACAGTATACATAAGTAAGTGTCGGCCTGTATAGGCTCCAAAAATTAGCTTCCATGGGTATAACTGACAGCAAAGAACTTAGTTTTTGATGGCTAGAGGTACAGTAGGCATTCACAGTATACAGAAGTAAGTGTCTGCCTGTATAGGCTCCAAAAATTAGCTCACATGGGTTTAACTGACAGAAAAGAACTTAGTTTTTGATGGCTAGAGGTACAGTAGGCATTCACAGTATACAGAAGTAAGTGTCGGCCTGTATAGGCTCCAAAAAGTAGCTCACATGGGTTTAACTGACAGCAAAGAACTTAGTATTTGATGGCTAGAGGTACAGTAGGCATTCACAGTATACAGAAGTAAGTGTCTGCCTGTATAGGCTCCAAAAATTAGCTCACAAGGGTTTAACTGACAGAAAAGAACTTAGTTTTTGATGGCTAGAGGTACAGTAGGCATTCACAGTATACAGAAGAAAGTGTCGGCCTGTATAGGCTCCAAAAATTAGCTCACATGGTTTGAAGTGACAGCAAAGAACTTAGTTTTTGATGGCTAGAGGTACAGTAGGCATTCATAGGAATACAGAAGTAAGCGTCAGCCTGTATAGGCTCCAAAAATTAGCTCACGTGGTTTGAACTGACAGCAAAGAACTTCGTTTTTGATGGCTAGAGGTACAGTAGGCATTCACAGTATACAGAAGTAAGTGTCGGCCTGTATAGGCTCCAAAAGTTAGTTCACATGGTTTGAACTGACAGCAAAGAACTTAGTTTTTGATGGCTAGAGGTACAGCAGGCGTTCACAGTATACAGAAGTAAGTGTCGGCCTGTATAGGCTCAAAATATTATCTCACATGGGTTTAACTGACAGCAAAGAACTTAGTTTTTAATGGCTAGAGGTACAGTAGGCGTTCACAGTATACAGAAGTAAGTGTCGGCCTGTATAGGCTCCATAAATTAGCTCACATGGGTTTAACTGACAGCAAAGAACTTAGTTTTTGATGGCCAGAGGTACAGTAGGCATTCATAGTATACAGAAGTAAGTGTCGGCCTGTATAGGCTCCAAAAATTAGCTCACATGGTTTGAACTGACAGCAAAGAACATAGTATATGATGGCTAGAGGTACATTAGGCATTCACACAGTATACAGAAGTAAGTGTCGGCCTGTATAGGCTGCAAAAATTAACTCTCATGGGTTGAACTGACAGCAAAGAACTTAGTATTTGATGGCTAGAGGTACATTAGGCATTCACACAGTATACAGAAGTAAGTGTCGGCCTGTATAGGCTGCAAAAATAAGCTCACATGGGTTGAACTGACAGCAAGGAACGTAGTATTTGATGGCTAGAGGTACAGTAGGCATTCACAGTACACAGAACAGTAAGTGTCGGCCTGTATATGCCCCAAAAATTAGCCATTCAATGGACATGAAATGCCTTTTATGCCGCTGTATTTAGCGATGGCAAGGACCAGGAATTGTTGTGGGTGGATGGCGGTCTGGCAGATATTTGTGGCCTATGATGAGGAATTTCAATGAAACATGGTCTACTGGTAGTCACATGTGTTGAATTCCTCAGAGATCCATGCCTCATTCATTTTTATAAATGTGATGTAGTCTACACTGTCATGAGCTAGGCGAGTCCTTTTGGACAGGACACTGGACGGGGGGCAAGCCAACAGTTCCATTGCAAATTGTGCAAGCTCTGGCCAGAGGTCAAGCCTGCCCACCCAGTAGTCCAGGGGTTCATCACTCCTCAGAGCGTCCACATCGGCCGTTAACCCAATGTAGTCGGACATCTGTCGGACACCTTTTTTTTATGCTCCAACATTTGAGCCACAGAAGCCTGCCTTTTTCAGGAACAACGTGACGACGGCATCATGGAAGGTGGAGTTTTGGACAACTGTGGGGAGACAGGAGAAGGAGAAGAGGCTGGACGGTGAGAGCATGGAGTGTGGCTTTGTGGGTTCTGACGGTGTTGCTTCCACTGGGCTTGGTGATGGGATTTCAGGTGCCTTCTTAAGGCGGTTGTCCCTAGGTGAGTGTTGGGCTTACCGCGACTTATGCGTTGACTGCAAAGGCTGCAGATGGCAACACTGGTGTCAGCAACGGACACATTAACAAAAGCCCACACTGCGGAGCCATGTGCCGGCATCCTGGGAGCGCCAGATGTGACTGTACATGGTTGATGGCTCGCTCCTGATACATTTGCAGTCTGCTTTGTACCTCTTGTGCAATGCAAGCTCTGCCTGCCTCTCCTCCCTATTTGCCGGCCCGTCAGTCCACCAGTTCTACAAATAATTGGCCAGTAACTGTTGTCACTGTGTGTAGCACAGTTAACACAGCAAAAGAGGCCAAATTTTTGCAGGACTAAAATACAATCTTAGAAAAGTATACTGTTAAATAACACCTCACTTCAATCTGTGGTATTGGGGGTCACAGGTTTATCACACCAGTTCTACAAATAATTGGTCAGTAATTGTTGTTACTGTGTGTAGCACTTTTTACACAGCAAGAGGCCAAATTTTTGCAGAACTAAAATACAATCTTAGAAAAATATACTGTTAAATAACACCCCACTTCAGTATGTGGTATTGGGGGAGGGGCATTGGTGTATCACACCATTTCAAAAAATTGGCCAGTGAGTTTGGCGCTGTGTGTACCAGACTTCACTCAGCAAACGAGGCAATATTGTTGCACGACACAAATGCACTTGTAAAAGTTTACTCAGATAACATCCCACTTCAATATGTGGTATTGGGGGCCATTGGTGTATCACACCAGTTCAAAAAATTGGCCAGTGAGTTTGGCGCTGTGTGTACTAGACTTCACTCAGCAAACGAGGCAATATTGTTGCATGACACAAATACACTTGTAAAAGTTTACTCAGATAACACCCCACTTCAATATGTGGTATTGGGGGGCCACAGGTTTATTACACCAGTTCTACAAATAATTGGCCAGTAACTGTTGTCACTGTGTGTAGCACTGTTTACACAGCAAGAGGCCAAATTTTTGCAGTACTAAAATACACACTTAGAAAATTATACTGTTAAATAACACCCCACTTCAATCTGTGGTATTGGGGGGCCACAGGTTTATCACACCAGTTCTACAAATAATTGGCCAGTAACTGTTGTCACTGTGTGTAGCACTGTGTACACAGCAAGAGGCCAATTTTTTGCAGGACTAAAAATACACTCTTAGAAAAATATACTGTTAAATAACACCCCACTTCAATATGTGGTTTTGGGGGGCATCGGTGTATCACACCAGTTAGAAAAATTTGCCAGTGAGTTTGGCGCTGTGTGTACCAGACTTCACTCAGCAAATGAGGCAATATTGTTGCATGACACAAATAAACATGTAAAAGTATACTCAGATAACACCCCACTTTAATATGTGGTATTGGAGGGGGGGGGCAATTGGTCTATCACACCAGTTCAGTTATAATACATTATAAGTGCTTTTGTCACTGTGTGTAGTGTTGCTGCAGAAACGCTCAGTCTCACCACCACACCTGTCACAATGCTGCACAGTGCACAATAATACTACTAATCCACTATAATATGCTTTCTACAAAGTATATTATACTGTGGATTACCCCCTCCCCCACCCCCCACCCCATTTTTAGTGCACTGCACTGCACAGCAATACCAAAAAATTAGCATCCCTTTAAATGACTTTTGTGGACATTAACAGAGCGATTTGTGTCATTGCTGACGATCCCTAACTGCCCCTACAGCAACCACTGGATACCTGCCCCTATACTAAAGAGACTGTAATAGACCCTATATCAACATTGCTGCACTTTAAATGACTTCTGTGTATATTAACAGAGCGATTTGTGTCACTGCAGATGACGATCTCTAACTGCCCCTACAGCACAGACTGGATAACCTGTCCCTATACTGAAGAGAGACTGGACCTTTACCAAAATACCAGCCCTGAAAAGGACTTTTGTGGACATTAACAGAGCGATTTGTGTCACTGCAGCTGATCTCTAAAGCAACCACTGGATACCTCTCCCTAAACTCAAAAGATACTAGTAGACCTATACCAAAATACCAGCCCTGAAAAGGACTTTTGTGGATCTTCACAGCGCTATATGTGTCTAGCAAACTCTCCCTCATGACCACAGCAGACCTCTCCCTATACTGGCAGAAAGCGGAATGTGCAATGGCCGACAGCTCAGGTCTATTTATAGGGTAGGGGGACTGTCCATGTGCTTGAATGTTTCAATTGGCTGTCCCATTCCACCTGACGGCTGTGTCATAGGTCAAAGTTCTCCCCAATGTAAACTAATATGGCCGCCGCAAATGACGCCATGTGTTCGCAAATTTGGCGGGTAGCGAACAAGCAAAATTTGCCGCGAACCATCCGTCGGGCAAACCGCAAGGCCATCTCTAGCAGCTATTCACAGCCCTGGACTCTGAAGGAATGACATGGGCATGCCGTGCCTTCAGAGCGCATGCCCTGGTGACATCACTGGCCTATTCACAAGTAAATATCTCCTAAACGGTGCGCGTTTAGGAGATATTTAAAGTACCTATAGTTAAAGCGAAGTTCCACCCAAAAGTGGGAGCTCCGCTTCTGCTTTCCCCCCTTCTGGTGCCCCATTTAGCACCTTTGAGGGGGGAGGGGGGAACATGTACCTGTTTTTGACAAGTACCCATCCCCACTTCAGTTAGACCCCCTGCGGCGAGGTCCCCGGAAGTTCGGCCTCCCTCCTCCTTCCTCTGCCGCTGGGCTAGTTGGAAAGAGCAGCGCGCTTTGCGCATGCACAGTAGGGAACCTGCTGTGAAGCAAAAGGCTTCATTGCTGGTTTCACTTACCATTAATTTACAGACAGTTTGTAAATTTTGTCCCATTCGTTTGTAAATCTCCATTACAGATGGCCTTCAGCAGGCCTTGCGCATGCACAGTTCTAAAGCCAGTCTGGATCGTGTGGGAGAGCTCAGCAGAGGGTATTACATACAATTAATACAACCACAGCATTGATTGAATAATTTATTCAATCAATGCTGTGGTTGTATTAATTGTATGTAATACCCATTCTTCTTTTTTCATGTTTTGATGTAGTATCACGACCATTGATCTAACATATTAACGTCCCTGAAGAAGCCTCCAGCGAAACATGTTGGGCGCTGCTCTGTGGACTACAACCGGATTGTTCACCAGAGTAGCCACTTGCATATAATCTATATATGGTCTTGTTTACATTGTTATATGTTGGGCCCTGCTCTGTGGACTACAACCGGATTGTTCACCAGAGTAGCCACTTGCATATAATCTATACATGGTCTTGTTTACATTGTTATATGTTCCTATGTGATTTATCCTACCAATTACGTCTGTTTTCTTGGCTTTGTTTTTTGTATCTTTTACCTCCTTCATCCAGCTTATGCCAAGCGGATGATTTTATATATGTAAAATGAATAAAGTTCTAATTTTTTATCTCTTTGTGAATATCTAATGCTTACTGGTACTGTTAAAGTCTCACTCTTTGGTTTTCCAAGCCCTCATCCATCTCGCCTATGGCGGGAGCTCTGTGATTTCAGAGATATGCTCCAGTATCTTTACTATACTATATAAGCAGGAGGGAGCTACAGCCCCAAAAAACCATGCTCGATTTTTGCTGTGGTGCACTGTGCGCCCCACACTTCCAGCCCACTGCTTCCAGAAAACACCCCTGGTTATATTATAAAGATAGCTGCGGTGCGGCAGCCATCTTTAAACCTGGAAGTGCCCAATGGCTTCTACAGAAAGAGGCAACAAACTTTTCATGCAGGCTGTGCTGTGGTAGATATTTAAATGGCCCCTCTATGCAGCTGAGCTCCACTGATTTCTTCTTTACATCACAGTCCACAATGTTCCCTTTTACATCATGGTCCACATAATCCTCCCCCCCCCCTACACTGCAGAGGGAGCTCTGTGTTTGGGTATATTATTCTTGCCTTCATTTAAATGGAGAAATATGCTTTTTCTAAAAGCGTTAGCTACATTTTGTTTACTTAAATATTGATATTTGCACTTAAAATTACCATTTTATATACTTTTGGAAATGTCAGTAAAATATGTGGCTCTGTCAGTAAATTTCATGATTTTTCTCAGTAAAAAATTGGTATTGTTTGCTAAATTTTTGGCATCCTGTCAGTAAATTTTACTTTGAGGGGTTGGCAACACTGGTGGCTATTCAGAAATATGACAGCCTAGTTGATGGAGAGTGTGATGAAGCTGAAACATTATGGGTGGAACTGCACATGGGTGTGTGTACTACAAAAATAATCATTGGATGTTTTTATAGGCTATTCAATAATAATGCGGAGGTGGAGATTCTGCTTCTTGCACAGATATAAAGGGGTGCAAAGGCTGGGACACTAATAATAATGGGGGATTTTTACTACTAAGAAATAGATAGGACTAATGGCACAGTTAAAGGGCAAAAATGTATAAACCTATTACTAGACAATTGTATGGTACAGTTCATAGAGGCTTCAACTAGGAATGATGCTGTGCTGGGCCTGGTAATCTCAAGCCATGCAGAGCTTTTTATTCATGTTCATATAAAAGAACATCTGAGTAGCAGTGACCATAACATAATTTCATTTAATGTAAGCTGTAAGCAACAAGCACATACTGAAAATATAAATACAATTAGCTTTAAGAGAGCAAATTTTCCAAGGATGAGGACTGCTCTCCAGGACTTAGACTGTAAGGAAATATTGGTATCAATAAACACAGAACAGAAATGGGAATTCTTCAAAAAGACAGTATGTGAACACACTGCAAAATATATTCTCACAGACAATAAATTTAAAAGGCTAAAATAAAAACCTATGTGGCTCACAGCCAAAGTTAAAAAAGCAATCAATAATAAGAAAATACGTTTTAGAAAATATAAAAATAAAGGAACACTATTATCATTTAAATGTTACAAAGAATATAACAGAATATGTAAAAAGGAAATCAAGGAAACAAAAATTCAAAACGAACGACAGATTGCAAAAGATAGTAGGACAAACCTCAAAAAAATATTTTAATATATTAATAGTAAAAAGGTCAGATCTGAACATGTAGGCCCTTTACAAAATAAATGAAGACAAATGTATTTAATACTTTCTTCAGCTCTGTGTATACAAAAGAGCATGGGGGAACTCATGTCCATAATGGGAATGATATTGACACACCCCCAAATGATCCCCAATGGCTCAAATTTTTATGGGCCAGAAATATTTATACATAATAAAGGTAAATAAAACACCAGGACCAGATGGCATGCACCTACAGATCCTAAAAGAATTGAGCTCTGTCATTTCAAACCATTGTTTCTAATTTTTAGGTACACTTTAATGACAGGAATGGCATAAGGCCAATGCGGTGCCTATATGTAAAAAGGGATCAAAGTCTTTACCAAGTAGCAATAGACCTGTTCGTTTATCTTCTATAGTTGGGAAAATACTGGAGAGTTCAATAAAATACCACATAGATGAGTTCTTGCTGGAAAAAAAATTAAGCAACAGACAGCATTGATTCATGAAAGACAGAAGTTGTCAGACAAATCTGATTTCTTTTTGTAAAGGAGGAAAGTATAACCTTAGACAAAGGGGTGGCCCTGGACGTGGATTACTTGGATTTTGCAAAAGCGTTTGACACAGTTCCCCACACACAGCTAATATGTAAGGTAAAGTCTAAAGGCTTGGAAAAATCTGTTTGTAAATGGATAGAAAACTGGCTATAATACCGTATTTAGAGAGTAGTGGTTAATGATTCTTACTCTGAATAGTCTAGGGTTGTTAGTGGGGTACCAAAAGGTTCAGTGTTGGGACCCTTACTTTTCAATATATTTATAAATGATATAGGGTCTGGGATTAAAGGTACCTTTTCAGTTTTTGCAGATGGAACCAAGCTATGCAGTGGAATACCATCCCTACAGGATCTCTCCAACTTACAAGCCAACCTCAATGCACTGTTCAGTCGGGCAACTATGTGGCAAATGAGGTCTAATGTCCATAAATGTAAAGTTCTGCACTTGGGGGCCAAGAATATGCATGCATCATACACACTAGGGGGGAGTACAACTGGGGAAATCAATGGTGGTGAAGGATCTGGGTGTTCTGGTAGATCATAAACTTAATAATAGCATGCAATATCAAGCTGCGGTTTCCAAAGCAAGCAAAATTCGTTCTTATATTAACAGAGATATAGACTCCAGAGAGAGGGATATCATTTTTCCCCAGTACAAATCATTCGTAAAACCTCATCTGGAATATGCAGGTCAGTTTTGGACACTTCTCAAAAAGGATATCAGGGAGCTGGAGAAAGTACAGAGAAGTGCAACCAAACTGATAAAAGGCAGGGAGGAGCTCAGCAATGAGGAAAGATTAGAGGAGCTGAATTTATTCTCTCTTGAGAAGAGGAGGTTAAGGAGTGATATGATCAACATATACAGTATACAGAATCTCACAAAAAAGAGTACACCCCTCACATTTTTGTAAATATTTTATTATATCTTTTAATGTGACAAAACTGAAGAAATGACACTTTGCTACAATGTAAAGTAGTGAGTGTACAGCTTGTATAACAGTGTAAATTTGCTGCCCCCTCAAAAAAACTCAACACACAGCCATTAATGTCTAAACAGCTGGCAACAAAAGTGAGTACACCCCTAAGTGGAAATGTCCAAATTGGGCCCAAAGTGTCAATATTTTGTGTGGCCATCAATATTTTCCAGCACTGCCTTAACCCTCTTGGGCATGGAGTTCACCAGAGCTGCCCAGGTTGCCACTGGAGTCATCTTCTACTCTCCATGATGATATCATGGAGCTGGTGGATGTTAGAGACTTTGCGGTACTCCACCTTCCATTTTAGGATACCCCACAGATGCTCAATAGGGTTTAGGTCTGGAGACATGCTTGGCCAGTTCATCGCCTTTATCCTCAGCTTCTTTAGCAAAGGCAGTAGTCGTCTTGGAGGTGTGTTTGGGGTCGTTATCATGTTGGAATACTGCCCTGTGGCCCAGTCTCCGAAGAGAGGGGATCATGCTCTGCTTCAGTATGTCACAGTACATGTTGGCATTCATGGTTCCCTCAATGAACTGTAGCTCCCCAGTGTCAACAGCACTCATGCAGCCCCAGACCATGACACTCCCACCACCATGCTTGACTGTAGGCAAGACACACTTGTCTGTGTACTCCTCATCTGGTTGCCGCCACACACTCTTGACACCATCTGAACCAATACGTTTATCTTGGTCTCATCAGACCGCAGGACACGGTTCCTGTAATCCATTTCCTTAGCCTGCTTGTCTTCAGCAAACTGTTGGCGGGCTTTCTGGTGCATCATCTTTAGAAGTGGCTTCCTTCTGGGATGACAGCCATGCAGACCAATTTGATGCAGTATACAGCGTATGATCTGAGCACTGACAGGATGACCCCCCTCCCCCCCACCCCATCAACCTCTGCACAATGATGGCAGCACTCATTCATCTATCTCCCAAAGACAAGCTCTGGATAATACGCTGAGCACGTGCACTCAACTTGTTTGGTCAACCATTGCTGAGGCCTGTTCTGAGTGGAACCTGTCCTGGTTAACCGCTGTATGGTCTTGGCCACCGTACTTCAGCTCAGTTTCAGGGTCTTGGCAATCTTCTTATAGCCTAGGCCATCTTTATGTAGAGCAACAATTCTTTTTTCAGATCCTCAGAGAGTTCTTTGCCATGAGGGGCCATGTTGAACATCCAATAACCAGTATGAGAGAGTGAAAGCAATTACACCAAATTTAACACACCTGCTCCCCATTCTCACCTGAGACCTTGTAACACTAACGAGTCACATGACACCGGAGAGGGAAAATGGCTAATTGGGCCCAATGAGGGGTGTACTCACTTTTGTGAGATACTGTATATACATAAGTGGTCCATATAGTGAACTTGGTGTTGAGTTATTCACTTTAAGGTCATCACAGAGGACAAGGGGGCACTCTGTAAGTCTGGAGGAAAAGCAATTTAATCTCCAAATATGGAAAGGTTTCCTCACATTAAGAGCTTTGAAAATGTGTAATAGACTTCCTCAAGTGATGGTACTGGCCAGCTTAGTCGATTGCTTTAAAAAATTCCCAGATTCTTTCCTAAATGTACATAATATAACTGGATACCAATATTTATAGGTAAAGTTGATCCAGGAAATATCCGATTGCCTCTCAGGGGATCAGGAAGGATTTTTTTTCCACCACTAGAGAAAATTAAATCAGGCTTTGCTGGGTTTTTTTTTTTTTTTTTTTTTGCCTTTCTCTGGATTAACTGTGGGTAAAAGACTGTGTATATAATATTGTATGACTTTTTTCCCATTTTATTGGTTGAACTAGATGGACTTGTTTCTTTTTTCAACCAGACTAACAATGTAACTACGTAAGGTTGCATGCTTAGATCAGAGTCTGGTGTAGATTTTGGTGGGCAATCCCACTATATATTACATACTTTTTTTTGGGGGGGGGGGGGAGGGCATCCTTAAAAAACTATTTTCCTTTTTGGAAAGAATCCTTGTGGACATCCATACCAGACCCTCATCAAGGATAAGGATCTGACATGTGATTTTTTGAAAACCCTATGTTTTTGTGTTTTGTTTTATGGGGGGCCCCTCATTAATAGCTACACCAGACCCTCATCTAGGATAAGGGCCATGTCATTTATGCATTTATGTTGGGAAACCTCATATGGCTGCTTTGCATATATACAAAAAGAAAAGACCAAGAACTTTTACTTAAAAACAATTTAAACTCTATTTTTTCCTTGCTAAATGTCACTTATGCTGTAGTAGGTTGTATACATTGTACAGATGTGCCACTTCACAGGCAGGTTCAGGGCATCCCCCAGGCATGTTATGTAAAGGAATTATGTATTTTTAATTTTGCCCTTTGAGGATTATAGAAATTGCTACTTCCAACCACCACCACCAGATACGTTTGATTCATTTTTAGTTATGACACTTCCTTTTGCTTTTGCCCGGTACAGCACATAATGCTTTATCAATAAATGTTTGAAATAGAGCAGCAGATATGCAGATGTAAGGGATTTCTTGTGTTCTTGAGTATTCAGTAGTTGGTGTTCCTGCAGATTGTTTGCTGGCTTCATGTCTGAAAGACATCTTGTCTTGCTGTAGTGCTTCTGTCCTATTACATGTTGATGCTGCTGAAGTTTTGCACATAAACCTTTTATGTTGCATACTGTTATAAAATGTTTTGTTAATCTTGCATTTTCATGTCCTACTCCTATGGGCCAAAAGGCATATCTTTACAGTGTCCATGGCATTTTTTATTATTTATATTATTATTATTATACATAATATACATATTATACATAATATACATATTATAGCAGCAGCTCTTATACTTACTTTATCTAGTTGCACTGTGGTACCATAAGCGCTGGGTGAGAGAGACCAATTGTATATTTTGGACTGGTTACTTTTTTTTATACCTATTTTTATACATTATTTATATAGAACCAACAGTTTGTGCATCACTTTACAATATAGTCAGAGACATATACTGTAAGTTACAATATAGTGCAACAAAAGATGGTTAGGAGGGCCCTGCTTGTGAGATCGTATCTAATAGGCAGGAACAAGGGGTAAAAATCTGTGTGTTCACAATCACAAAGAAAGAAAATTCACATTTTGCTCCCAGTTAACATAAAAACATTTTTGAAGAAACACTGGTGTAAATGTTGTAGGTGTTTTAGCAGGGTGTACTGTTCAGTAAATGCCAGACTCTTTTAAACTTTTTTATTCAATAAAGGTGAGACATTGGGTTGGTTTATAGCAAGCTGCACAGAAGAACTTATGTCAAGGGGTTTTCTATGTACTCTGTTGCAGCACAAACTTTACATAGAATGTACAGGCCCAACAGAAAGGATTCTGACTAGTGGTTGCACAGTGCCAAGGAAGACCCACAGCCAAGATCTCAGCAGTTAAGGAACAGATGAGTAAAAGAGTGGGGGGGCTTGCCAAATAATTGTAACTGCATTAAAAGTTTAGACACACTTGAATAGCTCACTTGAGGGGTTAAGTGCTGGACAGGAGGTAAGCAACCATTAAGATGACTGCAGTCTCCTGCTGTATATTACAGCATGTTTTGTCTTGCATTAACATGCATTTTATTAAGGCAGGCCATTTATTATGACCAACATGTCACGAATGAGAGGAAGATTACCTTTTTGCAATGTAAAAGCATGAATGGGCCCTAAGGGTTATACTGTATGTATAAAAACTTTTTTTTAATACCTGAATGAGAGAAAAAAATGCAAATAATTTGAATATCATCAAAAAGTGAAACTCATATATTATATAGATTCATTACACACATGGTGATATATTTCAAGTATTTCTTTCTTTAATTTTTAAAGAAGTTGTAAAGTCAGGAAGGTTTTTTTCTCTTAATGCATTCCATGCATTAAGATAAAAAGCCTTCTGTGTGTAGCAGCCCCCCCCCCCCCAGCACCCCTACCTAATACTTACCTGTGACCCCTCTCTGTCCAGCGATGTCCACGAGTCCCTCGGCCGTCTTGGGACTCTTACTCCTGATTGGCTGAGATACAGCCATGGCTCCATTGGCTCCCGAGGATGTCAATCAAAGTCAGTGAGCCAATTAGGAGAGAGAGGGGTGGGGCCGAACGACAGCTATGTGAATGGACACATGGTGCTGCAGCTCGGCTCGGGTTCCCCCCATAGCAAGCTGCTTACTGTGGGGGAACTCGATAGGAGGTAGGGGCCAGGAGCAGGAACAAGGAACCAGAGAAGAGGAGGATCCAGGCTGCTCTGTGCAAAACCAACTGCACAGAGGAGGTAAGTATAACATGTTTGTTTTTTTATTTTTTTAAACGAGACTTTACAATCATTTACTAATATTTATTATGGCTTACAACTTGTGAAAACCCAAAATTCAGTATCTCAGAAAGTTAGAATACCGTGAAAGTTTAATATTGTAGACTTGTCCAAAAGACAGTCATTGACACAAAATGTCGTGGTTAAAGAAGCTGGCTATTCACAGAGTGCTTAATCCAAGCACATTAATGGAAAGTTGAGTGGAAAAAGGTGCACAAGCAACAGGGATAACCACAGCTTTGAGAGGATTGTGAAGCAAAGGCCATTCAAGAATTTGGGGGAGATTTACAAAGAGTGGACTACAGCTGTTGGCAGTGCTTCAAGAGCCACCACACAAGGATATGGGCTACAATTGTCGCATTCCTTGTGTCAAGCCACTCCTGAACAAGAGACAGAGAACTCTTCTGGGCTAAGAAGAAAAAAGACTAGACTGTTTCTCAGTGGTCCAAAGTCCAGTCCTCTTTTCAGATGAAAGTAAATTTTGAATTTCATTTGGAAATCAAGGTCCCAGAGTCTGTAGGAAGAATGGAGAGGCACAGAAACCAAGTTGCATTAGGTCCAGGGTGAAGTTTCCACAGTCAGTGGTGATTTGGGGAGCCATGTCTTCTGCTGGTATTGGTAAACCTTGTTTTATCAAGTACAAAGTCATCGCAGCCCTCTACCAGTAAATTCTAGAGCACTTCATGCTTCCTTCTGCTGACCAGCAGGATTCCCTGATTTCCCTCATTTTCCAGCAGGATTTGGTACCTGCCCACACTGCCAAAAGTACCAATACTTGGTTTAATGATCATGGTATCACTGTGCTTGATTGACCAGCAAACTCACCTGACCTAAATCCCATAAAGAATCTGTGGGGTATTGTCAAGAGGAAGATGAGAGACACCAGACCCAACAATGCAGATGAGCTGAAGGTCAATATTAAATCAACCTGGGCTTCCATAGCCCCTAAGCAGTGCCAAAGGCTGCTCGGCTCCATCCCACGCCGCATTGATGCAGTAATTCATGCAAAAGGAGCCCCAACCAACTATTGAGTGCATACTATACTGTACATAGACTGTACTTACTAGCTGTAAGTCATAATCATCAAAATTAAAAGAAAGAAATGTTTGAAATGTATCACTCTGTGTGTGTAATGAGTCTATATAATATATGAGTTTCACTTTTTAAATTAAATTACTGAAATAAATCAACCTTTTGATGATATTCTAATTTTTTTAGATGCACCTGTATTACACAAAATATTGCAAGTTCCGTTGAGGCTCTGCAAATGTTTGCAACATTTATACAGCAAAGCTTTTATACATAGAACTCAAAGCGTTGGGTGTTCTTTTAGCCCATTCAGACTACTGCTCTCCCTTGCCATGCTTTATTGTACATGTGATAATGCATGTTACCCCATGTGCTAAGGTGTGTTAATGTTTGTTAACTGAATGGGCTGCCAACACATTGAAATGGACAGAAAATTGCATATGTGCATACAACATAATTGCATATGTGTGAATGGGCCCTAAGTGTTAGGGGATTTTTTTCACTTTAGATGTTAAGTGTTCAGGTAAATGAGGTTTAAGTGCTTAAAGTGTGCTTTTATGTAGGAGATATGTTTGCAGAATGTTTTCAGGATACAGTTCTGCTAGTGGTGGATTTTAATGGCACTCACATGAGACAGACGTATTATATTTAAAAAAAATATATATATATATATATATTTTTTAATATATAAAATTAAGAACACAATGGGCCCCAGAAGCAGCTTGTCAGGGCCCAGGCATGAACCTGGGACCTCCATTGTGTCTGGCTATGACTCTGCTTGCTGAGTCACCTGCCGTGAATTAATTGCCTTGAACCCTTAGCTCCTCCCATGAACTTCCTGAATTAAGCCGTGTCTCTGCACTTCCTGGTTGCCAGAATATTGTGCCTTCCCAGCCAATATCTCACTGGTCTCTCGTGCTGCCGTCCGTATCTTCACTACCATTCATTATCGACATTTGGCTATTCCTTGACTACGCTTCTGCTTGATCCCTACCTGCTATATCTGCTATTGGACGCTGGCTTGCTCACGTCCTGGTGGGACGATCCTGAGGACCGCGACCTGGTGCTAACACGTAGCAAAATCCATCTCCACCATCAGGAGCTCTGGTGAACACCGGTTAGTACTTAGATTCCACACCTCAGGTGAGCCTGTGTCTTCTGCCAAAGTGACCTGCCTGTGTTCCTATCCTGCAGGTTCCTGTGTGAGCTTCCACTGCCCGACCCCTGATCGTGACACGGCTACATTAAAAATACATAGCAGTTTGATACAATATCATTATAGGTATTGGTGCGGACACCTATATATGTTTAATCCATCGATCGAGGTATGTACTCCTTGTTGCTGGTGGAGGCGTTTCACAATATTCTTTCTTAGGACAAACAGCAGGTGTATCACAATCTAATAATCCTAAATATATATATCATCAGTTTCACATCAATCATATAGTTATAATACATAGCTTTCTTCAAAAATCTTTATTTGAATTTTATCATAGTCATCATTTACACGCATAAATATCAGAGGCACAGATATGTTGCATATGTCTGGGGCGGACACAGGGGACTAGAAACCCATTAGCATCTACTGGTTGTATGGTTGAATTTACACATGCATTCCCTTAAACAATTATGATTCACAATTCAGTTTCTAACTTATATTTGCATATATCAATATGTTTTTATAATAGAAGATGTTTTACCTGATATTTATACGGGAAGATAGTATATAAAAGGTAATAGAGCATATTGGCAGAAGGTATATACTTCGGTTTTTTTGGTTAGTCTGTTTACCTATATAAAAGGAACTTTGTTATTCCTGGGGTCCATATAATATATGTATTCCTATTAACCTATGTGTTTGTATAACCATTATACACACCTTTAGGTTTTCCTTTGTTCAAGAGTATTATCCTGTATGTAAATTTAGGCATAGAAAGGCGGGTCCCTCATGGAACTATTAAGGTTCTATGGTCAACAGCCACACACATATGTTCCTATAAAGCAGACACATACGTATAGGTCATTCATATCTGTCTATGTAGCAGATATTTTATTTGTCAAATTTAGAGCAGCTACAGCATACATGAGCTATCTTGTAACAAAGGAATTGTTGTGACGTTTAAAGGAAGGCAGCTAGATAAACAAAGCGTAGCAACCGTGGAACAAGCCAAAGGTTAAAGATAGAGGATAGTAGCCTGGAATATAATGTGCTACAAAAAAAAGCATATGCTTTTGTTAAGTTAGGAAATATCAAGGAAGGACAGCGTAAGAGTGATAGCTATTCAGGAAGTAAACTGGAAAGATAACTACAGATTCTTGCAATTATACACTATATATTCTATTGAGTACATAAATTGTATATACACAGTATACTGTTACATTTAGAATAGGTAAAAAAAAAAGAAAATGTTCCTTAAAGTGCAATTAAACCCTAATGTTATCAGCTAACAAAAGTTAGCACCAATTACATCTTAGCTTTTTTGGTGTTCCATGCTACTTTTCAGTTTAGCCAAGAATAATTTATTGCGTAAGAAGTTCAGGAGCATCATTTACCACCCCCCTGGAAGCAGGGAGCTCTCGCCCAGCCGTCATATTACTAAAGGCTGGGGGGAAACAGTTAAGCCAAACCTTTTTTTTAGCTTTGCATAAATAGGACATATGTAAATTCCTTTCTTATTCTTCTTCTTAATAGTATTGTTATTATTATTAATATTATTAATAATAATAATTTTTTGTCTCTGTGAGAAAATGAAAAAATCCCCCCAAAGTGAGGACAAATCCCCTCTTAGTTGTCACTGCTAGTGACTCACTAGAATATGTCAACTCATTGGAAGATTTTCCCACGCCTCAGTGGTAAGAATGGCCACCAGCACAAAGGTAAATAAGCAGAGACACAGACAAGAAAAAAAACATTAAGAGGTTCTAGCCCTTCCCCACTCTATCCAATGTTAAAAAAAAAAAAGAATAATAATAAGTGAAAAGATGTCCAGTATCTCATTATTAAGTGTGCATGCCCTACAGAAGTTTATTGTGGCACCACCCTTGCAGGAGCCACTTGGTGTCTTTGGTTCTGTGTCTCAGCTCCGATAACACCCTCAGCCCCTCTGGCACACCTAGATAATTGGAAATCACCTCAAACACTTAAAGAGTCCCAAGCAAAGATACCTTTGGCGTGACAGTGAGATAATACAAGGAGATGAACAGTCTTTTAGTGGTAAAGGAACTCAATGTATTGGCATGGGTTGGAGTAAATAGTGAAAATAAACATACAGAAGGTGGATTTAGACACAGCTTGCTAGACTATGAAGTCAATATGCCAAAGCAACTTAAAAGAGAAGTATGGGTTTAGCTTTTTTTTTTTTAATAATACTTACCAAGATGGATGCAGCATCGGTTGGCTGTGATGCTGCATCCATCTTGGTGACTGTATTAGCTGTCTTTTTTATGCTTTTTTATGCTTTTTTTCCCCTCTGTTTTTACCCGGTGATCTGACTAGTAGCGCACCTCCTGCATTAGAGTGTCCTCACTCTAGATGAAGGAGTACAGGGGACACCTTTGGACAGTAGTATTGTCAGTCTGGGTGGAGTGTAATGTTAGATAAACTAGCAGATTTAGATGGATTTGACTAACAAATTGAAGTTACATTCCAGTAAACGCTGTATAATTAGTTACAGCAAACACTTCTTACTTTTGGGATAAAGGTTTTACTTACATGAATACAAGCTGTTAATTGTAAGCACCCAATGAATGGTGAATAGTATGTCTCAACCCTTTACCCGACACTTTGTCTGGACATCTTGGTGGTAAAGTAAGATGAAAAAACACAGATTTACTGGCAGGATCACCAGGTGAAAATAAAGGAAAAAAGCCTAAGAAAGAAAATTAATATAACAACCACATCTAACAATAGGCAAGCTGCAAATTGATATATTTTTGTTTTGGGTTTAATACCACGTAAGATTTGCTATGTTATAGGGAACAACTTGATATCTACAAGTGCTAACTGTTACTAAGTAGTATCCTAAAACATTGACATTTTATCTTGAATTCTTCCTGAAAAATAGCAGTGCTCTTCTTGGCATGTGAGTATGCAAGGCACATCTATGCTTACAGTCTTAGGCGAGCCATAGATGATGCAAATTGCTTGGTTCCCCCATCAACACAGTCAGTGTTGATGGAGGAATCCCTCCTGCAGTGCTATTGTGTTCTGCCTGTGGGGAGCCTTTCCTGCAGGCAGAACACAATGATTACTGCTGGTGGCTATAGCCCCCAGCAGTAATCACTTTAAAATAAACCAACAGGCTGGTTGTCGACTTTGTACAACCTGCCCATAGATGGATCGAATCTTGGTCCCCGCTTAACTGGCCAAGATTTGATCAATTTATGGCTGGTTTAAAAGTTGAATATCTGCTTTCTGAATCTAGGGCACTGCTGCCTCTGAATGTGATGTCATTACTCTTCTGCTCACTGTTCTCCTTGCTGGAGGCTCTGACATGAGGAAGTACAGCCCCACCTCTGCCAAACAAGGCATGGTTATTCAATAATAAAAAAAAGATCAGTTAGTGGGATATTGATGGGTTTATTCCTTTGGCCTCAGCCTGCCTTATTTGGGCACAGTTTCTAGAACTCAGATCCTCTTTTTTATGCTGAATACTGATGAGGTTATTGGGAAATGAAAACAGGAAATATGTAAAATGAACAAGAAATAGAAAAAAGGTAGTACAAAATAATATTAATAGTATTTGAATCTACATTAAAAAGAAAAGGTATTAGTTATTAAACTGATTCAAAGAAGGAAGGTCGTTTTAAAAGGTAGAGTAGAAGAACACTAGAAGAAAGGAATAAGGTCAGGTCCCAAAATGCTAAAAAAAAAAGAAATCATATATATATATATATATATATATATATATATATATATATATATATATTTACAAGCTCAGCTATGAGAAATTTGCCAGAGAACAGAAGAGTTGTTTGAAAAGAAAGAAAATAGGAATTTGTTCAAAGAGATTAGTTCACGGTTTCAGCCGTGAATGGTGATGTATGGAGATAAAAATGGAATTCTAATTTGGGAATGAAGAGAAAATATTAGAAAGCTGGGCTGAATACTTTGAAAAACTATTAAAGAATGTAAAAGCATAAAATAGAAATGAAGTCTTGTTATATGGCATACAAATACAATTGAACGTTCCTTTGCGAGAAGAAATAAACAGTTTAATACAATTGAAAAAGAATAAAGTAATAGTAATAAAGCAAGATCAGAGAAGATCAGAAGTGATAGAGCAAGGAAGATCATCTTTATTGAGGTCTATGTGTTCTTGTGGTTCTGGTTAATGACAAACAGGAGCACACACGGGTGGCCTTGACCCCACTAGGAGAGTTCTTTATTCTTTATGAGATTACAACCTTATGTTGAAATGATTGAAAGAGACTATGATGTGTTTTTTGAAAAAACAGGTCAACCCCAAATAAGATTTTTTTGTTATGCACTTTGTTGGAAAAAGGTGATAAATTTAATGTAAATGTACAACTCTTTATGGATTATAAACAGGGCTTTGATAGGGAAAAGCATATACTGAATCTCTAGGGAATCTCCTACTAAGTTAAAGAGGACCTTCAAGTGGAGATTTTTTTTCTTCCAATCAACCCTATCTACTTTTATTCCTTATGCTGCTAGCCTTGATAAATAGGAAGGCATATTATATTTACTTGTTTTAAACTTTGTTTCTACATTACTTCAGTTGCTTCTATGTTTCTGTCCTAGACCAAAATTATGTCCTACATCCCTGGAGCCCTCATGGCCATTTTTATTTTCATCTGGAGGAGGGGAGAATTCGCTTTTCCAGCTAAGCACATCCTCCTACTTGCATGCTTGGGTTAAGGGAAAATGGATTCCAGGAAGAAAATGCCACATTAATTATTTGCCCTTACTCAAGAAGGCAATGGCTAGAAATGCTGGGGGGGGGGGGGTTTAAAGTGATTTCTTAGCAAAAAAAAAAGCATGGATGGATGGATGGGTGAGATTGTTTTGAATATTAAACATTAATTAAATAGTATTTTTAGGTTGTGGTGCTCAGATACAGTTACGTTCCACTTTACCCCATGAAAATTACTTTCTTTCGTCTGCTCCCCACCCCTTCTGCTGACAAAAATTAAATAACAATATAACATTTTTAACATTTCTACTTTTTTCTTCCTGCATACTCACTTAGTTGACAATGACATAGGAAACATTATATCTGTGTAAGTAATGCATATACTCAGGCCTTTAGGATGGGGTCTATAGGACAGAGCCTTGTAGTGTAAAATCTCATAAAACATCAATGCATGTGCAGAAGGTAGCAGGTCTCTACTGGTATATGGGGCTTGGAAGAGACACATGCTGTGTGTGAGCATTCACAGGGAGATAAAGGGTTTCACACATGGCCGGATGTGCCACATGCCTCTGCCAGATCTATTGGCAGACACCCACAGCTTGTTTAGACATCCACGTGATATTCTTCCAGGGTGGCAGAGGAAGAAAGAACTTAGGAAATAACATTTTTAGGTAGCTTGGATGAAGTTTCTTTTTAATAGGACCAGTGAAAATGACACTTGGGTCTAGTTCACAAAGGTTCTTGGTGCCAGTGCTTTTATATGAGCTTACCAAAAAAAATATGTTGATTTCATTAAACAATTGCTCAAAATTGTATGTCTCAGCAAATAAAAAAAAAATAATAAAAAAACATTTATTAACCTGTTCCCGCCCGCGCTATAGCCGAAAGACAGGAAGACGTCCATTGGCGACCTCCCGTGATCACGCTGCCCGCGTGACCCCTGAGGCACGCTATGTGATTGTGAGTCCCTCAGACTCGGCTGATCACAGATCAGGGTAACAGGCAAATCATGGCCCTTTACCACCTGATTAGCTGTCAGCCAATGACAGCTGATCACATGAAGTAAATAGAAGCCAGTTATCTGCTTTTTTCTGAGAGCGTGAGGAGATAAAGATTAAAGCCAATACCCACTTCTGTAAAAGGAACATCAGTCCCAACATTTGCCCACCAGTGCTACTAATCAGTGCCCACCAGTGCTACTAACCAGTGCCCACTAGTGCCACCTACCAGTGCCCATCAATACTGCTAATCAGTGCCCACTAGTGCCACCTATCAGTGCTGCTAATCAGTGCCCATCAGAGCCTCATCATCAGTGCCACCTCTCAGTGCAATTCAGTGCCACCTATCAGTGCCAATCAGTGCCGCCTATCAGTGCAGCCTCATTAGTGCCTCCTGATCAGTGCCCACCAGTACCACCTCATCAGTGCTCATTGACGCCACCTATCAGTGCCCATCAGTGCCATCTATCAGTGCCCATCAGTGCTGCCTTATTAGTGCCTATCAGTGCCCACCAGTGCAGACTCATCAGCGCACATCAATGAAGGAGAAAAATGACCATGTGCAAAATTTTATAACAAACTATGAAAAATGTTTTGATTTTGTTTTTTCAAAACCCAGAATTGATTAAATACCACCAAAAGAAAGCTCTATTTGTGTAAAAAAAATGATAAAAATGTCATACGGGTACAATGTTGCATGACCGCGCAATTGTCATTCAAAGTGTGACAGGAAGGGGGTGAACATGCCCAGCAGGCAAGTAGTTCAATCTTTACAATGCCTGCACATTTTATTTTCCTATGCCTTTAAAACACTGCAAACACATTGCAAAATACCTGTTGATGTTAAAAAACTGGTAAACCTCTAACTTCCCATGGTGAACTGACAACACAGTGTTTTGGCTGCACTGAGATCCGAAGCAGTATTGTCAGAGTTCTCTCCTACTGGAATACAAGATACTTTCCCCTTGTGTTATAGAGATGAGGAGAAAGGGAGGTGTTCTGCACTCCAGCAGAAAATACCTCAGGCGAGGCTAGGGTGACCACATTTCCAAACTGCCAGTCAGGGACATCCCCCCCAGCATGCACCGGTCAGTAATGTCCCTGCCCCTTACCTATTTAAGCATTTGTTTCATGTGTGTTAGCCTTACATTGCAGCTGCAGGTAGCCACTTAAGATTCAAACAGTGTCATTCTTCTTTCAACCATGTTCTAACATACATGAAATAAATGCTCTTTATATCCAAAGCACTAAAGTTGTATATAAAACTCTGTACTTTATACTACAAAAGGAATACAAATGACCAGAGGGATCTGGACATACACTAGTTTACCTGCCCACAGACCCATTTGTCCACTACACTGACCTACCTGATTCGGGGGACACTATTTTTTTATTTTTATTTTTTAATAAAGGACTTGTCCAAAACTGGCTTTTGTCTTTATTTTTTTGTACACTTATTTGGTGAATGGGAAGGGGTACCATGTACCTGATATCCATTCACATAGGGGGGGCTGGATCTGGGGGCCCCCTTGTTAGATTCCCACAGGCCCCCACAACCACAGCCCAGAGTTGTGGGGAAGAGACCCTTGTCCCCATCAACATGGGGGCAAGGTGCTCTGGGGTGGGGGGGCAGAGCCCCCCCTAGCCCAAAGCACCCAACCCCTCCATGTTGAGGGCATATGGCCTGGTATGGTTCAGCAGGAGGGCCCTCGCTCACCCCACCCTGGCCAGCCAGCCTGTGTGCTCTGAAAATGGTCTGGTATGGATCTTAGGGGGAACCCCACTGCATTTTTTTTAAATTTTGGTGTAAGGCTCCCCTTAAAATCCATACCAGACCTGAGGGTGTCTGCCGGCTACATACATCGCACAAATGCCCCACTTTACAGGCACATTAGGGGGCCCCCCCAGGCACGATATTTAAATAATTTTTTCATTTTTATTGTTTCACTTTAAGCATTATTAAAATCACTGCTCCTGTAAAAAACGATCATTTAAAAAAAGAAAATGTGTATTGATTCATGTCCCTCAGGGCAGTACCCAGGTCCCCATACGCTTTTTTGGGCCAATAACTTGCATTTGACCCTTTAAAATTAGGACTTTTGATTTTTCATGTTTGTGTCTCATAGCCTTTAATGGAGTTCACATGTCTGCTAGAACATTTCCCCTCCTGCTGGGACCTGTAGTCCTTCACTTTTTTTTTGGGGGGGGGGTCACAAGGACTACAAGTTCCAACATGAACTCCTTAGATCTAAGGATGTGTCTTTCTCCAAAATTGAAGGACTACAAGTCCCGGCATAAACTCCTGAGATCCAAGGATGTAAACCCTCAGATCTCCGGGGTTCATGCTGGGACCTGTAGTCCTTCATTAGGAGGATGGGATCAGTGGCAGTGGTAGGGGTGGGGGTGGATGAGTGGCAGTGCTAAGGGGATGGGTTCAGTGGCAGTGCTTTGGGTGGGGAAGGATGGGATCACTAACTCTCACTTGCTGTCCCCTGTTAGTCCATATCCACTTGATTCACCTTGCCTGCATGAAAGAGAGGGGAGGAGAGAGAGAGAGGTGTGAGAGGACGGGGTGGAAGAGGAGGTGTGAGAGAGAAAGAGGGGGAGTGAGAAAGAGAGAGAGGAAGTGAGAGAGTAGAAGTAAGAGAGGGGAAGAGAGATAGGGGAGGGTGAGAGAGATAGGGAGGGTGAGAGAGAGGGAAGGATGAAAGAGAGAGAGGGGAGGGTGAGAGAGAGAGAGAGAGAGAGAGGGGGGGTGTGAGAGAGAGAGAGAGGGGGTGTGAGAGAGAGAGAAGGGGGTGGGAGTGAGAGAGAAGGGGGTGGGAGTGAGAGAGGGGGTGGAAGAGAGAGAGGGGAGTAGAAGAGAGAGGGGGATGGAAGAGAGAGAGGGGGTGGGTGGAAGAGAGAGAGAGGTGGGTGGGAGAGAGAGAGGGTGGGAGAGAGGGAGGGTGGGAGAGAGGGAGGGTGGGAGAGAGGGAGGGTGAGGGGGTGAGAGGGAGGGAGAGAGGGTGGGAGAGAGGGTGGGAGGGAAGGTGAGAGTGAGGGAGAGAGGATAAGAGGGAGGAAGAGAGGGGAGAGAGGGAGGGAGGGTAGAATGGAGTGACCAGATGACCCCGGTTTCGGGGGACAGTCTCCAGATTGAGCACAGTGTCCCCGGTTCAAGTCTGTCCCCGGTTTTGTCCCCGGATTCAGGGCCGGATTAATGTAGACAGGGCATCCCATACTGGCTGAGAAACAGCCTGGTGGTTTGGATGCTGATGCTCCCTGCTGTACGATCTCACTGCCACTCCTGCTGCAGTTCAGTGAAGGAAAGGGAGGGCCAAAAATTGACCGTGTGGAGGGCTGAGACCAGGAGGTGAGCAGATGTGAGGGGGGGGTCTGTTTGTACATAGGTGAGGGCAGTGGGGGAGCTGGCACGAATGAGACTCCCAATCTGGGCTGTGGATGACTACATCATCCAAATAGGCGGCTGTATATTGGCGATGTGGTCTTAAGGTCTTGTCCATCATTCTCTGTAATAAGGGAGGAGCACCATGCAAACCAAAGGCATCTGCTTATACTGGAACGACCCCTCGGGGGTAGAAAATGCCATCTTCTCTTTTGCAGATTCTGTAAGGGGTATATGTCAATAACCTTTAGTCAGATCTAAAGTAGTCATATACCAGACAGTTCCTTATATGTCAACAAGCTTGTCCACCCGAGGCATCGGGTACACATTGAATTTGGACATGCTATTCAACTTTCTAAAATCATTACAAAACCTTTGAGTTCTATTTTGGCTTGGGGACCAGTCACTGTGGGACTCCTCTATCACTTCCAACTCTAACATGTTATTTATTTTATATGCAACCGCTTCCCATCTGGCCTTGCGTATTCTTTAGGGCATTCCGTTTACATGGACAACCGGTTCCGTAATTATGTCATGTTGTATAATTGTGGTCAGTCCAGGTAGGTGAGAGAAAACTTCTCTATTCTTTCCCACAAACTCTTTTATGTCATTCTGTTGGGCCATTGACAAGGTTTCAATTATGTGCACCTCAGGTGTCATGGGGACCTTGTCCTTTTGGGGGGTCAGTACTGCCAGCAAAGTCTCTCTGTCCTTTCAAGGTTTTAAAAGATATTTTTTCTCTGGTTTCCTTCTGCCTGACTGGTGGACTTTATAGCTTACTTCCCCTAATCATTCCATAATTTCAAAGGTACCTTGCCAAAATGCTAGGAATTTACTCTTAACTGTGGGGACTAGTACCAGCACTCTATCCCCAGGGTTGAAGGTCCGGGTCTTGGCACCCCAAATATAAACCTATTTCTGGGCCTCTTAGGATTGTTCCATATGTTCCTGTTCAAGCGGCATGACAGCCATGATTCTATCCTGTATCAGCAAGATATGCTCAATGACACTTCTATAGGGTGTGGCCTCTCCCTCCCACGTTTCCTTGGTGACATCTAGCAATCTCCTGGGATGTCTACCATACAGTAGTTCATAAGGTGAGTTACCTTTAAATGCCTGAGGTAACTCTCGCATAGCAAACATGAGGTACGAAAAAAAAAAAAATACCAATTTCTCCCATCTTTGTCCACCACCTTTTTTAACATGTTTTTGTCTTGTTAAACCTCTCCACAAGACCATCAGTTTGGGGGTGGAAGACAGAGGTCCAAGGATAGGAGATTTTGAACATCTTACACAATTCTTTAGCGACTCTGTACATAAATGGTATGTCCTGATCCATTAATACTACTTTTGCAATACCCACATGACTAAATACGTGGGCAAGCTCTTTGGCAATAGCCTTAGCTGAGGTATTATGCAAGAGAATGGCTTCAGGATACCATGTGGCAAAGCCCTGTATTACCAGTAAATGCTGATGCTTTCTTTCAAAAGGCACTTTAATTATTGGTAAAGGTACCAGCGATAGGGCGATGGTGCAGAATACAGACACTCTGGGCAAGACTCATAATATTCTTTAAAATCTGCATGTAAAACAGGCCAAAATAATCTCTGGGTTATCTCTCAGCACATGACAGACTTACCTGCAAACGGAGCTCTCCAGCAGAGAGCTGTCATGATTCCCCAGATGCATTAATCTTCGCCCGATGTTTCCCATCTTCGGCCACTTGAGTGGCTAGGCACACGGGAGTGATATCGCCACGGCACACAGAGTGGGCTGTAAATGTGATCTGAGATGCAACTCAGATCACATTACCCACTGACAGGCAGGGGGGACACTTATGACAAAAGAGACCTTTTATGGTCTCTTCTGTTATAAAAACCCTGCCTGTCAGCAAATTTTAAACACACATACTTTACTACAACTTTGTAGCACCCTACAAGGTAGGTGCTAGGTAAATTGTAGTAGGCCTTGTCTGCTTATCAGCAGGGCCATGATTTTAAGCTAGGTTGTAATGGTTGCCAGGTGTGGCTGTTGAGACTGGGGAGTCTCCCCACTGTGCTCAATGAGGGCTCTCATTAGGCAGTGTAGGAAACCCGCCAAATGGCACACGCAGGCTTGTATGTACCCCTGAAAGGCGGATTCTGCCGCACAGCATTCTGGGAGTGGGTATAAGTTTGAGGGGAGCACATGACGTAGCGTCTTTGGCGGGAAGCAGAGTCTCAGGAGGGAGAGCACGGCTGTCTCTCCTCCTGTCAAGAGGAATCGGGTGTCCCAGGTGGCTAGCCTGAGGGGACAGAGGGCTGAGCTTAGCTGCAGAGAGGATCCGGTTTTCAGAGGACCAGCGTAGCTGAGAGGGGTCGAGTTTCAGGAAAGCATTCCCAGTCGTGAGTACTGCAAACTGTCCCTGGGGGTCTGCCTAGTGAGAAGGGACAACTCCGGAAAAGGTCAAAGGGATCCGGGAGCTAGCTAGCCGGTGCAGGAGCAAAAGGAAAGGGGGTGCCAGTGTTGACCCTGAAGAGTAAAAGGGGGTGCCAGTGTGGACCCTGAGGAGTAGAGAGGGTGCCAGTGGTTGGGCCCTGAAGTGTTAAGTGTACAGCGTGCAGTGTACAGTAGAGTAAAGGGGGTGCCAGCAGTTGGGCCCTGAAATGTTAAGTGTACAGCGTGCAGTGTGCGGTGTTGAGAGTTGCAGCAGAAGCAGTTTACAAAGGCTACCTCAGTCAGGAAGGACTGGAGGGAGCAGTGCTAGACTTTTGAGCTAACCAGAGTGTCAGAAGTCAGTCTTCAGTACAGCGCTTGACTTCTGAGCTGACCAGAAGTGTCAGAAGTTACACTCAAGTTCTCAGACAGCAAGTCAGATTCACAAGCACCAATGGGCATTGACCCACATTCAGCCAACGTCAAGGCAGCGTCAGTAGGCATTTTTTCCCAATTGTACCTAGCTGAGCCAGAGGAGTATCCCATTCATTCCCTTCTCCCATCCCCATACAAAATAAACAAAACAAAACAAAGATGCCGGACTGTTCATTGTCTCAGATCTCACATTTGGGTATTCATCTTAAATAGGCTGCTGGCGTTTCTGGTAACCATGGCAGACCCACATCAGGCCCAATGCCTGGAAATTGTGCTACAATACAATTTTAACGCTCTTCTTCTTTTGCATCACCTATATATCAGTTTTTGTTAAAATTTGTGACACATCATTTATCTTTGTGATAAGTACATGAAACAACTACATAGTTAAATAACCCATTAAGTAATATGTATTATGAATCGCTACAGGGATATATGAAGGGTGTTTTATAATGTTTAATGGCTCTTGCATCAGATTTATTTTAAGATTTCATAATTCCCTTAGACTTTTATTGTCATAAGTCTATGAGAAAATCAATGACATAAGTGAGAGCTGCCTTTACAGGCTGCTGTTGATGAGGTAAGACTGCCCTTTATTTGGACAAAACTGTCCTACAAGCCTAACATATTAAGAAGGAACTCTGTGATGAAAAACTAAGGACACACAGTTTAAGAATGAGGTTGATATGCATCAGGAGAAATGAGAATCTACAGAGAATCAGGTCCACTGGTGGTGTTTACAGGATTAGAAGCTGAGGCCTTCTCTGAGCCAGACCTGTGAGATTTGGAAGTATCCTAGGAAAATCTTATTAGTGCTCAGGTAAGGGCCCCACTCTGATCCCTGTCAGAGTCAAAGTTAAAGTGCTAAATGGTGGGCCACAGCAATCTGGGGTGGATGGATGTTCCCCCATTTTGTTGTAAATCGAATTCTGTTGTACCAAAGAGCATGATGACATGGTTTAACAGCTGGTGAGCCACCAACCTTTTAGGCATAACGTGTTACATTTGGCTCATGTTTACATGCTTGGGGGTCATCTCAGGTCTTGAAAACTTAGGAACAGGTTTTGCAACATTATTATTCATTCAGGTTTTGCAACATTATTATTCGTTCAGGTTATAAGAGATAAAGAATTTTGTGAGTCCTGTCAAACCTGTCAAATAACCACTCCAGAACCCCATTTTTGAAGTATGCTGATACTGCTTTTTATCTCATAGCCATGGATTTGGTGGGTCCCAAGTCAGTCGGAGGACACAAATACATTATAATGGTTCTTGTCTATGCCATTTCACATCCAGAAATAGTCACATTAATAAATAGTGTTGTATTTCATCCAAGGTTATCATTTGGGAGTTGTTTCACATGTTCATGAGAAAAAAGATGAAGGACAGGTCATAAAATGTACCTGTCATTCATTTGTGGGGACGTAGCATGACAGTTAGTATAAAAAAAAAATGTAATTATATGTTATTAAAGACAGTCTATTGGTTGATAAGATGGAATATATGATTGGCCATTTAACTCTAGTATTGATTGGGCAATGGCAATGTAATTTTACTGGTTACTTTTATTACCTGTTGTTGATTGGTCCAAATGTTACAGAATTTTCACCTTGAGCCATTTGGACTCCCCTATATAAAGAGGAAATCTAACGGTTAAAATCAGTCAGCAGCGGGAGCAACAGACAAGAGCTTCAGGATTTTTGTTGTTACTGACCTGCTATGGAATCCCTTCTCCAGCAGATCTTGAACCGGGCCGGGGAAGCCGACGGTGTCGAATCGATGCGGCGTTGCCTGTCCATTTCTACGATCCCGGAGCCGGTGGAGCCTTGCCGGTCTTCTTCGGCTGTTCCTGATGTTGTTTTTCCTGTGTCTGTGGCGCTCCCTGCTGACGCGGGTCATGTTGGCCGAGGTCGTCCAATCAGAACGGCTGCCCGTGACCCCGGTGACGCAATTCCTGCCTGTCGGGACCGTGACCCCAGTGACGCATTTCCGGATCGTCAGGTCTGTGACCCCGATGACGCAGTTCCGGATCGTCATTTCCGGGCGACGGTCGCAAGAAGGCAAGATGGACGCCCGCTCCGCTCGGTGAAGCGACCGGGTCGTTTTAGAGAAGATGTCGCCGCTTCCTGCAAAAACTCTGGGAAAAAGGGAAGGCTCGTTCGAGGTACATGTAGTACCAATTCACAGTCGGCCCCCTTTGCTAATGTTACTCTTTCTTTCCAGGTTGTCGGTTCGGAAGTGTTAGCGGCTCGGCCTACCATCCCGGTTCCTGTCGTTCCAGTTTCCACGTCTGACAGCTCTGCTTCAGGGATCCTGCCTGGGTGTTCTGCTGGTACTGTGGTCGTTAATGACGCAGTACCTGAAGGTCAGTCTCATATGCTCAGGGATTTCTTTGCTATGTTGACTGATTTTTGTTCTCAAATGTCTTCTCCTGTTACTGTGGGTTCTAATATGCCTGTTGACAATGTTATTGTTTCTACTGTGCCTGTCCATGGGCCATCTGTTGCAGACCCTCTGACTGAAGTTTGGTCTGAGGCTTTGCTTCCCGCAGATCGCCCTGTTTTACATGATGTATCTACCCCCTCTGTTCCTGTTTCTTCACCTTTGGTACCTGCTGTTTGCATGAAGGAGAGTATACCATGCGAAATTTCACCTTTAGGATTTCATTTACCTTCTTCCGTTAAAGAAAAAATTTGGAGGGGGGAATTTGTTGATCTTTTAACTTTATTGCCTCATAACAGGGCTGCAGGTAGAGATGGTGAGAAGCCGTCTGAGCATAGACTTAGGAATATTCCCAAGTCTTTTAATAATTGGCTGCAAGGCTATTGTATTTTTGCAAGTGTTTTTGGTGAGAGGCGTCCTGAATTATGCTCAGGACTTTTTCAACATCTCGACATTGTCCTAGAGGCTTACAAACATTTTCAGGGATTTGGTTGGTACAATTATGATGAATCCTTTAGACAGAAGCTTTCTATTCATCATTCCTTGAAGTGGGGAGTAAAAGATGTGGGATTGTGGATTAATTTATTGTTGCCACAAAGATCATCTGCCCCTTCTAAGTCTTCCAACTTTGGGCAATTGAGAAAAGGAGTGTGCTTTGCTTTTAATGAAGGCCTGTGTTCTCCTTCTAATTGCAGATTTAGACACGAGTGTTCACATTGTGCAAATAATCACCCTATTTCACGTTGTTTTAGAAAGAATAATCCGCCTTCTGTCCCTTCAGCTAAGGATCAGCTCTTTCAAAAGAGTGGCAACTCCGGTGAGCTGGGAAAAAAATGCTTCCCTGGCTCATGGAGTACCCAGACAGTAACAAAGCTTTGATTTTGTATGAGGGTTTTAGATTTGGTTTTTATTTGCCCCCATATTCTGGTTCTGGATGTTTTGTTGTTGGAAATTTGCCTTCTGTACATGAATTCCCTGAGTTGGTTCGTGAAAAACTTTTTAAAGAAATTGCTGCTGATAGGATGGCTGGCCCTTTTTCTTCTCCCCCTTTTCCAGATTTCCGCATTTCACCATTGGGGCTTATCCCAAAGAAAGAAGTCGGCGAGTTTCGCCTTATCCATCACTTATCTTACCCTGACGGGCTGTCTCTTAATGATGACATTGACCCTTCTCTTTGTTCTGTATCCTATTCCACATTTGAAGATGCATTGAAGAAGATTAGGAGTGTTGGGGCCTCTGCCTTGTTAGCCAAGTCTGATGTGAAGTCTGCGTTCCGACTCTTACCTATACACCCTTCTGCGTTCAACTCCTTAGGAATTTTTTTTCGTGATCAGTTTTTCTACGACAAATGTTTGCCTATGGGGTGTTAGCTGTCCTGCTCTTATTTTGAGCTCTTTTCTTGTTTTGTTGAATGGGTAGTGTCTTGTAGGGCATCTTCAGGTAATATATTACATTACCTTGATGATTTCTTGTTCATTGGGAGTGCTGATTCTCTAGATTGTTTGAGAATCTTTACTGAATTCAAAATTATTTGTTATGAGTTTGGGATCCCCTTGGCTGTTGAGAAGACTGTGTACCCTACCACAAGGCTTGAATTTTTGGGTATTGAGATAGACACTGTATTGATGGAATTTCGTCTCCCAGCTGCCAAGATCTCAAAAATCAAATTTTCGTTGCAATTCATTTTGTGTAGGAAAAAAGTCCAGTTGAGGACTATTCAGTCTCTTCTGGGACTTTTAAATTTTGCTTCTCGAGTGCTGCCTATGGGCAGGGTTTTTTGTAAACGTTTGTATAGAGCTATTTCTGGTTTTTCATCCCCTTTTCATTTTGTGAGAATTTCTTCTGCTGTATCTGAAGATTTGAGAATGTGGTTAAAGTTTTTGGATGACTTTAACGGATCTTCAGTTTGGCAGGATGATTTTTGTTCTGCTTCTGCTCTTAATTTATTCACGGATGCATCTGCCGCCCACGGTTTTGGGGCTTACTGGGATGGCAATTGGTCTGCTGCTTCCTGGCATCCTGATTGGATTAGTAGGGGTTTGACTTCTAGTATAGTGCTTTTGGAGTTGTTTCCTGTGCTTGTTGCATTGGAATTGTGGGGACAGCAATTTAAAAATAAGAGGATTATTTTGCATTCTGACAACCAAGGAGTTGTATTTGCTGTCAACTGTTTGTCCTCTCGTTCCTTACCTGTCATTTCTCTATTACGTTTCTTAGTTTTGCAGTGTCTTTGCTTGAATGTTTGGTTAAAAGCGAAGTATATTCCAGGTTTTTCGAATGATATAGCTGATTCTTTGTCCCGCCTGCAGTTCAACAGGTTTCGGATGTTGGCGCCCCAGGCTGCTCCAATTGGCCTGTCTTGCCCCAGCCACTTGTGGACCCTTGTTTGACTGACGTTGCCTCGGCTATTCGGAATTCATTGGCTCCTTCTACTTGGTCATCTTATCTGTCCTCGTGGGGGTTATGGTCCTCCTTCTGGTTATCCAGAGGAAGGGCTGTTCTTCCTGTGGATGAAGGGTCTGTCCTGTTGTTTTTAAATGACTTATGTGGTAAAAAATTTTCTTTTGCTTATGTAAATAAAACTTTGGCTGGCATTTCCTTTTTTGCTGTAATGTTCCGGTACCTTTGGTACCCTAAATTACACTTTCCACAAGTGTATGCGCCCCACCATTTACTTTTGGAAAGGTGCGCATACACCTTTAAGACTGGAGCTGTCATCACCCAGCGCCGGACTAGATGGCTATTTAAAGCGCCGGTTCTCACTCACATGTGTTCGTTCAAACACCCTTACCTGGATGCTAACCTTGCTTGAAGCTTCCATGCTTGCAAGCTTACTTCGCTGACGGAACCTCGCTGCGCTGATCCCTGTATCCCGCTACTGGATCATCCGCCTCTCCTGAACCACCCTTCGGCTGTATCGCTAATAGTGCTAAGTACCCCGCAGGGGAATTCTCTATAAACTTATACTAAGCTTACACTATCTAGCTCTGCATAGTAGGGACTGTTTATCACATCTGCATAACTAGATTGCTAGCTCTTGAGACTACAGCTACTTTTCTGCACTGGGTTGATCTCTTTTGTATGTCCACCTGCTATTCTATCATCTGCTATCATACAACATTGCTAAACCTTCCTGCATCCATCTGCTACTGTCTCACCTTCAAGTGTCTATCACCTACCACCTCCACTCAACCTATCCCTCAACCTTCATCATTGTGTTACCACATACATAAAGTCACTCTAGGAACCAGTTTGCTAATTGTGTGTATTTACTGGCTGAAATAAGACCTTCCACACATGATGAGTCATTGAAGTTGGGAATGGTATCTCAGCATATCTCTTACATGACTACTGACGTGGAACTATTTCTGAAGCTGAAAATCCACACCATATAAGAAACGCAGGAGCGTTAAAGATTGAACGAACCAAAAATGGATTCAGCAGAAATAACCACTCAGGTGACACAATTAAAACAGCAAGTATCTGCGTTAATACACGCACTTGCTGAATTAAAAGAAGACAATCAGGCTCTGTCGCAGCAGGTAATTAGACTGACACAACTTACCTCTGCTCAGTCCCCTGAACCCAAGATAAATCCCCCTTTGGTATTTACAGGCGATCGCAAAAAATTTTGCGAATTTAAAAACGCATGTGAGTTACTTTTTTTGCTAAAACCTCGTACCTACCTTACTGATCACATTAAGGTTTGTACTATTATTTCTTACCTATCAAGCGATCCTCGAGCCTGGGCAGATTCTCTTTTTGAGAAAAACGACCAGCTTCTCAACTCCTATGCCTTGTTTCTGGCAGAGCTCACTAGCCTATATGATGACCCCAATAGGCAGAGTACTGCTGATCTTCAGTTAAGATCCTTGAAACAAGGAAGGAGGCCTGTAGAAGACTTTGTCGCAGAGTTCAAGAGATGGACCCTTGATTCAGAATGGAATGATGCATCTCTGAAAACCCAATTTAGGCTTGGCCTATCAGAAGCCGTTAAGGACGAGCTCGCCCGAGCGGATCTGCCAAAAACCCTGGATGCATTAATACAACTCAGTATTACCATAGATAGAAGACTACGAGAAAGAAAGGCTGAAAAGATGGGAATGCCATTATCCGTTTCCTCTCGGAGTCTGGCCGTTCCTATGGAGGTAGGAACCATACGCCCACCGCTATCAACTATGGAAAAAGCCAAAAGACGAAATGAAAATCTCTGCTTGTACTGTGCATCCCCGGATCACAAGATAAACGTCTGTCCCCTAGTCAACAAAAAGAAGGGTGAGTGTTCACATGTCTCTCTAGGAGGATTGACAACTTCATTCACTAACCCCTACATTTCTGTTTTTTTGACATTACAGTGGGACCAGAACAGGATTACTACTAAGGCCATGATTGACACAGGATCTTGTGGAAATTATATGGATATATGTTTTGCTGCTTTAAATAAAATTCCTATTATTTCTAAACTCAAACCTGTCTCAGTAAGTCTTATTACCGGTGTTCCGTTATCCTCTGGTCCGATCACCGATCAGACATAAGCACTTCTAGTCACTATTAACGAGTCTCATAGGGAGACTTCTACCTTCGATTTAATACCATCACCCCACTTTCCCATTGTGTTGGGACTTCCCTGGTTGCACACACACCAACCAACCATAGATTGGAAGAAACGGTCCTTGACCTTCCCTTCTTGTTATTGCGAGGAAACGTGTAACCTCCCGTTTTCCAGGAAGATTCTGTCTGTGGTGACAGATGAGATTGCACCACTATGTTATCAGGATCTTTCTGAGGTTTTTCTTGAGAAAAATGCTCAAGCATTACATCCTCATCGAGACTATGATTGTAGCATTGATCTACTCCCAAATAGCAAATTGCCGTTCGGTCATGTTTATCCTCTTTCACAGGATGAACTTGCCCATCTCAAAACCTATTTGGATGAGAACTTGGAAAAAGGTTTTATTAGACCTTCCACTTCTTTCACAGCAGCAGGACTCTTTTTTGTTCGCAATAAAGATTCAAGTCTCAGACCTATCATCGACTACAGGAAATTGAATGCTATCACAATAAAAGATCGCTATCCTCTACCGCTTATCCCTGAGCTCATTGAGCAGGTGCGTGGAGCTACCTATTTTTCAAAATTAGACCTGAAAGGAACATACAATCTCATTCGAATCCGTGATGGACACGAATGGAAGACTGCATTCAGAACTAGATACGGATTGTTCGAATATCTTGTGATGCCATTCGGCCTATGCAATGCCCCTGCAGTTTTCCAACGATTTATAAACGATATTTTTAAAGACTTACTAGATGTCTGTGTTGTGGTATATCTGGACGATATACTTATATATTCACGGACCCTGTCTGAACACATAAGACATGTAAGACTTGTATTATCGAGATTGCTTGCACATAATCTTTATGTGAAGCTGAAGAAATGCTTGTTCCATAAAGATGAGGTACTCTTTCTAGGCTACATCATATCCAAAACAGGAATCGAGATGGACATGAGTAAAATATCCTGCATTCAGGATTGGCCTACACCAACTACACGCAAGGCGCTACAGCGATTCCTGGGATTTTCAAATTTCTACAGGAAGTTCATAAAAAACTTTTCTGCTATTGTGAGACCCCTCACACAGCTCACTAGCATAAAAATACCATTTAAATGGTCAGAAGAAGCAAATAAGGCTTTCCACTTGTTAAAGACAAGGTTTACTTCCGCTCCCATATTACGCCATCCAGACCCATCCCTCCAATACATTCTGGAGGTAGATGCGTCAAACATGGCAGTAGGAGCAATACTCTCCCAACGACCTACCCACACTTCACCACTTCATCCAGTCGCTTTTTTTTCTAAATCCCTGAGCAGTCCCGAGATAAATTACCCCGTGGGTGAAAAGGAACTGCTTGCTATAAAATTGGCTCTGGAGAATTGGCGACATTTACTCGAAGGCACCCAACTACCAATAATTATATACACGGACCATAAAAACCTCCAATATCTTCAGACTAGCAAAACTCTCTCGCATCGACAGGTACGATGGTCACTATTCTTTCTAAGGTTTAACTTCCTAGTGACCTACACACCTGCAGATAAGAACAAAAAGGCGGATGCACTATCACGACTAACTGAAGAAAACTACTTTGAAATCCCTTCCGTTCCTATAATACCTCACAAACGCATTATTGGAGTTGTCCGTTCCTTAAAGGAAGAGGTTCTGCATGGTATAAGTTTGGATTCACCCCCACCACAACTAAATACTGATGCAGAAGGCTTCCTCTACTACAACGACAAACTTTACTTACCACCTACCCTACGCACCAAGATCTTGGAATTATCGCATGATGTGCCTATGGCAGGACATATGGGTATGACAAAGACTTTCAATTTGATTTCTCGACAATTCTGGTGGCCTGACATGAAAACATCTATACAAAAATTCGTCTCTTCATGCAATGTCTGTGCCAGGTCCAAAATTGACACTACGAGACCATCCGGTCTACTATGCAGTCTACCAATACCCCAAACTCCATGGGAGGTTTTGTCATTGGACTTCATCGTAGAATTGCCTCCTTCCAAAGGATTTAATACCATCTTGGTGTCAGTGGACCATCTGACAAAGATGGCACATTTCATTGCTATTCGCAGACTACCTTCGTCCAAACAAACGGCAGAACTCCTGATGAAACATGTCTTCAGATTACATGGTATCCCAAAAACTCTTCTGTCTGACCGTGGATCCCAATTTATTTCTAAATTCTGGCAAGAACTATGTCACATACTACGGATTGAGCGGAAGCTCACTTCTCCTTACCATCCGCAGACCAACGGACAGACTGAAAGAGTCAACCAATGCATCGAGCAGTATTTACGTTGTTACACTTCTTACCAACAGGATGATTGGTTGGATCTTCTCCCCCTGGCAGAATTTGCCTACAACAACGCAACTCACAGTACAACCAAGCAGAGTCCGTTCTACTTGAACTATGGGTTCCATCCCTCTATTCTCCCTCCACGCATCCTTCCTTCAAATAACCCAGTAGCCTCAGACTATCTTACCCAAATAAAGGATTCTCTGGGTTTACTAAATACTACCATTGCACACGCTCACAGTCAACAAAAGAAGTACTATGATCTTCGTAGAAGACCTTCTCCACAGTATACTATCGGGGACCTCGTTTGGCTCTCAACAAAAAACTTGAGACTGAAGATCCCTAGCAAAAAGCTTGGACCTCTGTTCTTGGGACCTTTCCCAATCAAGAAACTTATTGGAAAAGCTGCAGTGCAGCTTACATTGCCAATGGACCTAAAAATCCATCCCATTTTCCATGTGTCGCTACTAAAACCCCATGTTCCGGACCAAGGAATAAGGCCTAATATTCCACCTCCCCCTCCTGTACAAGTTGAAGGTGGAGAAGAATACGAGATAAAAGAGATTCTGGATTCTCGTATCTACAGAAGAAGACTTCAGTACTTGGTTAGATGGAAGAACTATGGGCCCCAAGACGACACCTGGCTAAACACTTCTGACATACATGCCCCTAGATTAATCCGCAATTTTCATGCGAGATACCCAGACAAACCAGCTCCAGAGGCCTTCAGGAGCAGGCCTTAAGGGGGGGGTATTGTAATGTTCCGGTACCTTTGGTACCCTAAATTACACTTTCCACAAGTGTATGCGCCCCACCATTTACTTTTGGAAAGGTGCGCATACACCTTTAAGACTGGAGCTGTCATCACCCAGCGCCGGACTAGATGGCTATTTAAAGCGCCGGTTCTCACTCACATGTGTTCGTTCAAACACCCTTACCTGGATGCTAACCTTGCTTGAAGCTTCCATGCTTGCAAGCTTACTTCGCTGACGGAACCTCGCTGCGCTGATCCCTGTATCCCGCTACTGGATCATCCGCCTCTCCTGAACCACCCTTCGGCTGTATCGCTAATAGTGCTAAGTACCCCGCAGGGGAATTCTCTATAAACTTATACTAAGCTTACACTATCTAGCTCTGCATAGTAGGGACTGTTTATCACATCTGCATAACTAGATTGCTAGCTCTTGAGACTACTGCTACTTTTCTGCACTGGGTTGATCTCTTTTGTATGTCCACCTGCTATTCTATCATCTGCTATCATACAACATTGCTAAACCTTCCTGCATCTATCTGCTACTGTCTCACCTTCAAGTGTCTATCACCTACCACCTCCACTCAACCTATCCCTCAACCTTCATCATTGTGTTACCACATACATAAAGTCACTCTAGGAACCAGTTTGCTAATTGTGTGTATTTACTGGCTGAAATAAGACCTTCCACACATGATGAGTCATTGAGGTTGGGAATGGTATCTCAGCATATCTCTTACATGACTACTGACGTGGAACTATTTCTGCAGCTGAAAATCCACACCATATAAGAAACGCAGGAGCGTTATATTTGCACGTTTGAGTGGTTATCCATCATGTGCTAGTCATTTTTCTGTGAAAGTTATTTTGCGTGGTTATCGTAAGACTCGTGTTGTTCCTGATAAGAGGTTTGCTATATCGTTGTCCATTTTGAGAAGTCTTTGTGGTGCTACCTCTTCAGTTTGTTTTTCAAATTTTGAATCTTTATTATTTCAGACTGCTTTTTGTGTCTGTTATTTTGGAGCCTTTAGAGTCTCCGAGTTATTTGCTTCGTCCTCTAAAGCAAGTAATGGTTTGCTGTTTCAAGATGTATCTTTGGTTGACGGGTCCTTGAGGATTTGCTTAAGGCAAAGTAAAACTGACCAATCTGGACAAGGTTTTTTGATTTCCTTGAATAAACAGGTTGATACTACCATTTGTGTTGTGTTGCTGGTGGAACAGTATTTAAAAGTTAGGCCTCTGTTTTTTGGTCAATTTTTCATTCACCAAAATGGTCTTCCTATTACTGTCTTTCAATTTAGTGCTATTCTTAAAAAATGTTTGGCCCAATTGCATTTGGACCATTTGCCAATCACGTCTCATTCGTTTAGAATTGGGGCTGCCACTTCTGCTTCTGTTGCAGGTTTTTCTAGTGGCTCTATTCAGAATATTGGCAGGTGGAGATCAAATGCTTTCAAATCTTACGTTAGACCTAACCTTTCCTTTTAAAATTTGCAGGTAATGCTAAAATTGTATGGATTATCGGGCATTCCTATATTTTTTGGGCCCACAGAAGAGCTAATTTAAGGACTTATGGCAGTAATCTAGGATTTCCTTCTACATCAGTGAACATATATTGGTGTGGTGTTCGTGGTCTTCTATGGACTAACATACTTTCTATGTTTTCTGATCTTTGCATGAAGTGGCCCGTTCCTGGACCATTTGCCAATCACGTCTCATTCGTTTAGAATTGGGGCTGCCACTTCTGCTTCTGTTGCAGGTTTTTCTAGTGGCTCTATTCAGAATATTGGCAGGTGGAGATCAAATGCTTTCAAATCTTACGTTAGACCTAACCTTTCCTTTTAAAATTTGCAGGTAATGCTAAAATTGTATGGATTATCGGGCATTCCTATATTTTTTGGGCCCACAGAAGAGCTAATTTAAGGACTTATGGCAGTAATCTAGGATTTCCTTCTACATCAGTGAACATATATTGGTGTGGTGTTCGTGGTCTTCTATGGACTAACATACTTTCTATGTTTTCTGATCTTTGCATGAAGTGGCCCGTTCCTGATATTATTATTATACATGCCGGTGGATATGATTTAGGGTCTCGCAAGAATATTGATATTATTTTGCAAGTCAGATCTGATTTCTTGTATTTTAATTCTATTTTTCCTTCCTGTAGATTGGTGTTTTCGGAGATGGTTTCGCATTTGCTTTGGTTCTCTGAGGGTCAATTGTTTTTGGAGAAAAATCGCCAACGTATAAATCGATCCGTGGCTAAATTTATGCCCTCTGTAGGCGGACTGTCTTATAGACACTCTGACCTGGAGGGGGTATTAGGCGGTTTTTATAGAAATGATTTGGTTCATTTTTCAGATGTGGCGAATGATATTTTTAATGTAGGCCTGCAATCTTGCATTGAATTGGCCTTAGGCCTTGTGGTGGTGCCATCCCCTTAATGGGCTTGGCGTGTGGGATGTTTAATAATTTTTATAGGCTGAGCTTTTTGGCTAGCCTACAGTATATATATGTATTATTTGTTTAAATTTCAGTGGTGGTTAGTTTGGGCTTTAGGGCCAAGCTATACCTTTGTTTTAAATCCCACATGGTATTTTTTAAAATATTTAATAAAGGCCGTGGCCGTTTGTACCAATGCAAAGTTGTAGTGTCAAATTTTTATATGTTTAAAGCTAATATATGGGATATTTAATTATTCATTCCTTTTTTGAGAGAGTTCTGCTTACGGCACCAAAAAGATGAAGGACAGGTCATAAAATGTACCTGTCATTCATTTGTGGAGACGTAGCATGACAGTTAGTATAAAAAAAAAAAAAAATTAATTATATGTTATTAAAGACAGTCTATTGGTTGATAAGATGGAATATATGATTGGCCATTTAACTCTAGTATTGATTGGGCAATGGCAATGTAATTTTACTGGTTACTTTTATTACCTGTTGTTGATTGGTCCAAATGTTACAGAATTTTCACCTTGAGCCGTTTGGACTCCCCTATATAAAGAGGAAATCTAACGGTTAAAATCACTCAGCAGCGGGAGCAACAGACAAGAGCTTCAGGATTTTTTGTCCCTCCCACCCGCCCTGTGTTCTGTTTTTGTCACGGCTTAGTGGTTGTGGGATGTTTAATATTATTTGGTGGTATAGGCTGAGCTTTTTGGCTAGCCTACAGTATATATATGTATTATTTGTTTAAATTTCAGTGGTGGTTAGTTTGGGTTTTAGGGCCAAGCTATATCTTTGTTTTAAATCCCACATGGTATTTTTTAAAATATTTAATAAAGGCCGTGGCCGTTTGTACCAGTGCAAGTTGTAGTGTCAAATTTTTATATGTTTAAAGCTAATATATGGGATATTTAATTATTCATTCCTTTTTTGAGAGAGTTCTGCTTACGGCACCACAGGGCTCTCTTCCAAGATCCTAGCCGATCAATTCACCCTTAAGGTTTTTAAAGAACTTTACAAATTTTTAGCCAGGTCTAACTAATATAATTGTACTTGATATTCTCAAGACCCTGGTGTCCACATGAATCTTAGGCCATACCCAACCTCCAAAGCTTGCTGAGATTAAATTAGTAAAACTTACAAATATGTTTGACCTTGGGATAATTTGGGAGGGCTTGAGTAATTGGTCAAGCCCTATAGTCCTAGTCAAATAGAAATTTGTGGTTCTGTAATTATTTTTTTAAATTAAATGCAGTCTGCAAGCTGTATGCCTACTTAATGCCTCAGGTGGACAAAGTAATTGAAAGATTTGGTCCAGCCTGCTACATCACCACTCTCATTTTTAGGATTACTGACAGATCCCATTCTCTAAAGAGGCTAACAAAAAACAGCTTTTCTATGCCAGAGTAGTTGTTTCACTATGTCAAAATGTCATTTGGTTTTTACAGGGTCTCTGTCACCTTTCTGAGTGCCACGGACAAAGTTCTGAGGTCCTATAAATAATTTCAGGGGGTTAACTAGACAACATTGTCATCTTTAGCCAGGATTGATAAAATCATCTGAAGAAGGTCTAAATAATCCTGGATGCCTTATGGAAGGTGGAGTTTATGGTGAACCCTTGAAAGTTGGAAGTTTCACTGTCTTCTGTGTGACTCCAGAATGACCCCAATGTACTTTACTTGTCACCAGAATTTTAATCTAATTTTTTCCTGTGTGATGCCTGTGTCTTCCGAGTTCTTTATCATATATCTCCAGTGACCCCCGATGATAAAATAGGCATAACTCAAGTGTCCACAAGGGATTGCGGCTGCCACATTATCAATTGTTTTTTTTAAAAATTGTATGTTAGTGTCTCTTTGAATTTTACTATGCTTGTCACAAGGACTTTTGGTGGGAAACGCGCTTTCTTCCAGGATTTTTGTGTCACGTGTATTTGGGGCAATAAAAGGCTCCGCATGAAGGCTCTCCCTGCAGTTGACCTGATTGTCTTGGCAAGCTCCATCAGCTATAATAACAGAGCTATAATACAGGAGCTTGTTAGCCATGGCACGTCATGAAGATGCTTGTGAGAAGGGTCCTCGAGAAGATGGCATTGGAAGGAGGGGAGTAGTGGCTGCTGCGGTGCCTCCGGCTAACAGAGGAAGAGCCACGCAGAAAATGGTCACCGAAAATTATATGGTTCCCCCAAGATGGAGCCTAAGCCTGTACTGGTTCATCTATAAAGCACCTGCCATGGTCTACCATCTATCACCTACCATGGTCCAGCGCTCTCCAGCCTGCAGACTTCAGCAGAGGCTCCTGTTGGAATGCCCAGGGTCCTCAGCAGCGTCACGTTAAGGAGAAGATACCTGCCCACCAGGGGAGGACGAAGGGAGCATCCCCGTGGCCCAGCACGCCGGCCGGTGGGTTAAGAGGAGGAGAAGGGCTTTCTCACTGTCCCCGATCTGCAGTAGTGAGGGATGTGGCAGGGCACCATGCTCCCTGCCTCCTTGCAGGCCAGTTCCTCCTTCGGGAGCAGTAGGCTCCAGGCAAGCTTTCCCGGGTTTCCAGGATGACAGTCCCACAGGTATCCAGACCATCCAGGCTGAATACAGTGGTGCCTTCCTGGCCCTCAGCATGCCAAGCAAGGTCGGCAGCTGGCAATTCACCCACACAAGGTGACAGCATTCCAGTCTTTCCTATTCACTTGGAGCCTCTTCAGGCAGCTGAGTTATCTCAAGCATTGTTACTTGCACAGTTGATTAACTCCTTAGCTAAGTTTACTGAATCCTCTTCTACTCAACAGCTGTTGTCTGTGTCAACATATCCTGCTAATGTATGGTCTGCACCTTCTATTGCTACTCAAGTTACCAATGTTAATCCTGTTGTTGAATCAGCTAACACCCCTGCTGCTACTGTTTCTGTGTCTTCTGTCCATATAATCTGTTTCTAAAGAGGTTTTGCCTTGTGAAATGTCCCAGTTAGGATTTCATTTGGCTCCCTCTATTAAAGAAAAGATTTTGAAAGGCAACTATATATCTGTTATGTTTACTCCCCAAAGGCTTTTTCCCAAATAAAAAAGATAAAAAGTCTGATGACAGTGTTAAGGAGAGTAGGCGCTATCTGGTCACCAGATCTTTTTATAACTGGTTGCAGGTTTTCTGTATTTTCTCTGCTGTCATGAGTGAGAAGCACCTTGAAAAGTGTAGCAGTTTGTTCCAGCATTTGAAGCACATATTTAAGGCTTATAAGAATTTTGTCAGTCTTGGCTGGTTCAGCTATGATGAATCCTTCCGCCAAAAATTTGCGATTTACCATAATCTTAAATAAACCTTATCCCAACAATACATCCTAATATTTCATCTGTGTATAAAAAGGGTGTATTTTATGCTTCTAATGAAAACCAGTACAAGTGGTCAACTTCTAATCTTTGGAGGAGAGAAGGCTGAGTTCCTAGCATAGCTAGAGAACTTACCATGGTGTGTTAGCATGCCTAGTGTGGTCAGTTTTTAATAGAAAAGCAGAGGGACTGGCAGGATCACAAGGGATTTCACACAATAGAAGCAATACAAAGAGAACAGGATACTTTTTTATACAAGTACTGTACATCGTGCAGCAGGCACATATCAGGAATATATGTTGATTTCAAATACTCTTTAAGATTTCTGTTTTTTTTTCTGGTTCCAGTTGCCATATGGTAAAAAAAAAATGTAAGTCAAATATAATGCATAGCTAAGCTAAGCATAGCTAATTGGTTATGGTAAAATAAAATAAAGAAATCTCAGCAGGTAGGGTCGCAGGCCCCTTTTCTTCCTCTACTTACCTATGTGACTTTTGATGATCAGCTCATAAGAAAATTTGGTTGCAGTGCTTTATTAGCTAAATCAGATATTTATTCAGCATTTAGGTTGCTACCTATTGCCCTGGAGTGTTTTAATTCTTTAGGTTTTTGTTTTGAGGGATATATTTTTTATGATATGTGCCTTCCAATGGGGTTCTCCCTGTCTTGCCATTGATTTGAAGTCTTTGCAACCTTTCTTCAGTGGGTTCTTGCTTATGAATCCAGTTATGATAGTATAATTCATTATTTGAACGATCTCCTTTTTATCGGTCCTCCAGACTCTCCTATCTGTTCATTACTGCTGCATTTATTTTTTCTTATTTCAAATTTTTTTGGTATTCCTCTTGCTATAGATAAAACAATTACTAAATTTTTGGGGATACTTTCTTGTTTCAGTACCATCTTCCCAACGTAAAATTGCAAGGCTTCAACCCTTTATTTCCTTTTTTTCTATGACAGAAGAAGGTTTTATTAAAAGAGCTTCAATCTTTTTTTGGTCTACTTGCCTTCACATCACGGATCATGCCGATGGGCATAATTTTTTCGAAAATATTGTCATTGGCTATGTTCGGTTTTTCTTATATTCACATTATTCATGACCTAAAAGATGATCTGTTCATATGGTCACAATTTTTTGGCTGATTACGAAGGTTGGTGATTTTTTCAGGAGGATTTTCTTTATTCTGCGGACCTTGAGTTATACTTATGCCCTGTACACACTATCAGATTATCTGAAGACTTTTGTCTGCAGACTTACCAAAACCATATAATATGAGGTCAAACCTAAACACTTTCAATTTGTATGCAATCCGGCAGGCCCTTGCACTACATAGAAAAGGTAAATCTGAAGACAAAAGTCTTCAGATAATCTGATAGTGTGTACAGGGCATTAGAAGCCACCAGATCTCTGGGGATTGTGGCTATCTTTTGCACTCCATCTTGAGTATCAAACAAAGCCACCAAGAACAAAGTCTTATTAGAACTTTTTCTGATTGCTGTGGCCTTGGAAATCTGGGGGTTTATTTTGCCAATAAAGGAATCATCATAAATTTGGGTAAGGAGTGCTTTTTGCCATAAATTGTCTCTCTTTCATATCTATTGTTGTTATAAAACTTTTACGTCATCTGGTTTTGGTGTGTTTAAGGTTAATTATTTGGGTTGAAGCAAAATTTGTACCAGGTAAGCAGAATGTTATTGCTGACATGTTATCTTGTTTCCAGATGGCTAGTTTCAGACAACTTTACCAGATGCGGATCTAGTCTAGTCAGTTATGGCTGCCAGAGTCATCTGTGGGATTTGATCTAGTTCCAGTTCAATATCTGCTATTAGGAGTTCAACTGCCCCTAGAACATGGACTAAATATTTGTTGCATGGCAGAGGTGGCTCTTGATGGCTCTGGATGTCACACCCCCCGCCCCCCCCCCCCTACAAAATTTCAGTTTTTGCCATTATTGAAACGCTTTCTTTCTTAATTAGGGTTTCCTCATCTCAAATGTTCTCCTCATTTGTTTCACATTGGAGCCACAACGGAAGCCGCTAAATTGCTCTTCAATGATGCTGTTATTATTTAGCTGGGTACAGTAGATGGGAGTGACAAAGATTTAATCTCTATGTTCGTCCTAATTTAATTTTTCTGATTTTCATAGGTATCAAGTCTTGCATATGGATAGGACATTCCTATGTATAATGGGCTCATGAACAAGCATCCCAGCATTGTTAAACTTTAAATATATCTTTACCTCCTGATAGTTTTCAAGTCTTTTGGAAAGGTGCACGGGGTCTACAATGGACTAATCTTTTCTTTTACCTTTCTAGGTTTTCTCAAATTTGGCCATCTCCATCTATTTTGATAATTCATCTAGGTGGAAATTACATTGCTAGATTAAAGCTAGATGAAAGAATCTTTTCTTATCAAATGGGATTCTCAGCATCTCAAGCTCTCTATTCCCAATACTTTTATATTATATATATATATATATATATATATATATATATATATATGTATATGTATATATATATATATATATATATATATATATATATATATTGTACAGGACACCGGGAATGTGTTCTGGATGGCAGGTACATTTCCCCGATATTTGATCTGTGGTTGCAGAACTTTTTTTTTTTTTTTTTTGCGGGACTGCGACATTGCGGCGGATAGATCGGAACCTTGACTGACATTTTTGACACTTTTGGGGGTACCAGTGACATTACTGCAGTAATCAGTGCTATAAATATGCACTGTTACTGTAAAAATGACACTGGCAGGGAAGGGGTTAATTTTATTGGAGAGGGAGGGGTTAATGTAGGCCTGGTGCTTACTGACGTGTGGGGGGAGGTGACTGAGTGACACAGGGACAGATTGCAGGTTCAGCTATGCTGAACACTCCGATCTGTCACTCCCTGTCACTTAGGAGATCCGCCCGCTTTGTTTACACAAGCGGGCGGATCTCCACACTCGATTCCCCGAGGATCGGGGAATAGCGGCGGTGATCACCGCCGCTCCTCCCCTGGCCCGACTCACGCTATAACTGAAAACAGCGGGCCTCCGGCGGCGCGCGTGCGCCACCCACAAGGGGAGGAGTCCAGCGACGCAGGTCTATGTAGCTGGACGATAATGAGCCACATTGCCGCAGTAGCAGCAATATGAGCGGGGGTAAAGTGGTTAATGACCAGGCCATTTTTTGCGATATGGCACTGCATTACTTTAACTGACAATTGCACGGTCGTGCGACGCTGTACCCAAATAAATTAGACATTCTTTTTTTCCCACAAATAGAGCTTTCTTTTGGTGGTATTTGATCATCTGTGCGATTTTAATTTTTTGCACTATAAACAACAAATTGCGACAATTCTGAAAAAGTAAACAATATTTTTTTACTTTCTGCTATATAACATTCCCAATAAAAAAACATTTTTAAATCAAATGTTTTCATCAGTTTAAGCCAATTTGTATTCTGCTACATATTATTGGTTAAAAAAAAATCCCAATAAGTGTATATTGTTTGGTTTGCGCAAAAGTTATCGTGTCTACAAACTAGGGGAAAGATTTATGTCATTTTTATTTTTATTTTTTTTTACTAGTAATGGCGGTGATCAGCAATTTTTTTTTAGCGGAACTGCAACATTCACTGATCGGACACCTAACTGACATTTTTAACACTTTTGGGGGGGCCAGTGACATTACTACAGTAATCAGTGCTAAAAATATGCACTGTTACTGTACTAATGGCACTGGCAGGCCCTTCCCTGCCAGTTAACACCAGGGGCGATCAAAGGGTTAAATGTGTCCCTAGGGGGTGCTTTCTAACTTTGGGGGGGGTGAGTTTACTACATGAACACAGACACATGTGTTCCTAAATAAGAGGAACACAGGATCGCTGCGTTCATAACTGACAGAACAGAGGTCTGCTGTGTTTACAATAACAGGCCGCTGTTCTGTCTCCACGGGGAGTAATCGCAGGTGCCCAGCGACAATCGTGGCTTCCGGACCTGCTGATTATTTCCCCTGTGGTGAATGGGCGCGCACCCGTGCCTCCGGCGGTGTGTGCATGCCCCCCCACTAGCGGTCCTGCGAAGCGGCGTACAGGTACATCATTTCGTGGGACAGAGCCGACCTGCCACTGTAAAACTATGGCGGCTGATCGGCAAGCAGTTAAAAAAAATAAAAATGATGTCAGTGCCTCTTTAAATTTTACTGTGCTTTTCATGAGGACTTTCGGCGGGGAACACGTTTTCTTCTAGAATTTTCTTGTCACATGTACTTGGGACTATTAAATGGTCCGCATTAAGGCTCTCTCTGAAGTTGACCTGGATCTGCTTGGTGAGCTCCCCTCCCTCAAACCCTGCCATCAGGGTTTTGTCACCCTTGCTTCAAAGATGGACTTTATTGATCAAGTTCTATGACTGAGTGATATTTTGAAGTTTTTAATATTTATTTATTTATTTGTTATTTATGTTTGAATAAAGTTTAATAAATTCAATTTTAATACCAATAAAGGTGCTGTCACCATTTAATACCATATTGTTGCGTGGTTGTTTATTTATTAATATTGTTAAATATTGTTATTTGGGATATGTGTGCGGCCTACAATACCATAATCTTTGACTTCCAGCACCTCTCCGGGCCCCAGTGACCCTAGGGGTCTCCAGTGTGTGATCCCTTGCATCTCAGCTACCCCATGTGTTCTAGCCTTCCTACATCTGTACACATACTACCTGCATTCCTGTACCAGTGTTTCTTGTATACACTCTGTGTGAGCTGCTTGTATTCCTGTTTCTATGTGCTTAGGAACTGCTCTCTGTGCTCTTTTTTTCCCGTATTGCTATAGCCTTTCATATCTTTGTTTCTCTGTGTTCCCGGAACCCCAGTGGTGCAAGAGACTCTCTGCCCTGTGTACTGTCCAGAACAAATCATTTCTCGTCCAACTTCATTGTGTGGCCATCTGTCTTCTTTAGAGACTTTAGATTAAAAAAAAAATGTTATCCCAATGCTGCCATCACTATTGAAAGATTTGTATATTGTGATCATATCCCCTCTTTAGTTTAGGTTCATAGTTACATAGTTGGTAAGGCTTAAAAAAGACCAGTTTATACAGTTCAACCTGTGGTGTGTAAGTATGCTTGTGTTTATGTCAATAGTAAATTGTATACCCCTCTATGTTGTGATTGTTCTTCTCTTCCAATTTCAGTGAATGGCCACTTGTCTTTTTAAACCCCCCTTCACTGAAAAGTTTTTTCCCTATGCTAAGGTCACCAGTACGTTATTTGTACATCGCTATTCTATCCCCTCTTAAGCGTTTCTTCTCCAGAGAGAATATGTTCAATGCTTGCAGTCTTACCCCATAGCTGCGATCCTTTAGTGCCTTTATTAGCTTTGTTGCTCTTCTCTTGACTGTCTCTAGTTCCAGCACATCCTTCTTGAGGACTGGTGCCCAGAACTCAATGGCATACTCAAGATGCAGCTGGACCAGTGTCTTGTAGAATGGGAGAATTATTGCTTTATCTCTGGAGTGAATCCCCTTTTTAATGCATGCTAATATTCTGTTGGCTTTGCCTGCAGCAGCTTGGCATTGCAAGCCATTGCTGAGCCTGTCATCTACTGGGACCCCCAGGTCCTTTTTCATCCCAGATTCCCCCAGAGGTTCTCCCCCTAGCGAGTAACTTCTGTTCGTATTTTTAGCACCCAAATGTATTTATTTTTCAACATGAAACCTCATTTGCCATGTAGTTGCACAACCCATTATTTGACTTGTTACCATGTTGAGGGCATGTGGCCTGGTATGGTTCAGTAGGGGGCTCGTTCGCCCCCCTCCCTTTCCTGACCTGCCGGGCTGCATGCTTAGATAAAGGTCTGGTATGGATCTGGGGGGAAATCCTACGCTGTTTTTTCCAGAATTTCTTTTTTGCTGGCAATTCTTTATTTGACATTCAGCTGTTCCCCGCTGACAGCTGATAACTCATCTGTTAAGAATGTGGCGACCGGCTTCTCGGCCCACGCTTTAGCAATCAGCAGCTATATACAGTGTTTTTAAAGGGAAAATAAAACACAAAATGCAAAACACTTTATAAAAGCAACACTTATGTTACAGGTGTGACTCTATTGAAGTCTATTACATGAAAAACGCAATCTACTGAGGGAAAAAAAAAGTCCCCGACCCTTTCCAAAAATGCCCTGGCTGGAAAACATGTGATGTGAATGTGTACCATAGGAAACCATGTTAAATGGACTGCAGTGTGTTTGTGCAAAAAGCAAAACGCAACAAAAAGCGCATAGATGTGAACGTAGGGTTAACAGCCTCTTTGCCAGGGGGAAAAGGTTTTATATGTTGTGGAAAAAGGTACTTTATATCCTTACTTGATTATAATAAAAATCTTTTTGTGCAGTATAAACTTCTTTTCAATGTGGGCAGTTGATTGATGAGACATGTATATGTGTTTCCTGTATTACAGGTATGACGAGAGCCCTATGACTGTAAGAGATGTAATAACTAGCTTGATGTGAAAGAGTATGCTGTACTAAGCATTTAATATCAATTAAACATTTTGCAATAAATGAGTCAGTTGGGATGGACCCTTTTTTATGTGCCCTAAAGACCAGGAAATAATAATCAGTCATGATCTATGAAGTTGAAGCTACTTTATTACATAAAAACAATTACCATTCTAGTTTAGAAAGATCTATTTATATTGCTACAAACAAATGATAGTAGGAACTAATGTTTACAGTTTCAGAATAGAAAACACCTATATTATTACAGGGAGTTGACCTGTAATTCATGAAACGCAACAATTTACGTTCACAATCCTGTTACTCCTAACAGATAATAGAATGGAATAACTAATAATCAGAAACAGCAATATTCAAATTTATTTTGCTTCATGTCATTGTATTATTTCTGTCCCCTGTCTTTTCTGTTCTCCTTTGATTCATGTCATTTCAATGTCAACTGAAGAAAACAAAGATAAAAAAATATATATGTATAACCATACTTCCCAGCTCAATGAGAATGAGAAACACCTATTAGCAAAAGTATGTAAGCAAAGGACACACCCTTTTGCCATGCTCCCCTTAAAAGAGAATTGTACAAAAAAAAAAAAGATTGGTTAAACCCACAAGTGCTTTTTTTCCACTACTATTCCTTTATACTGGCTTTTAAAAATTGTACAAATTCAGCAATTTAGAAATTGGATGAAAGGTTTAGCACTGTAAAATACTTTTTGATATATAAGGATTGCATGTACAATTATATATAGATCAGACCAAAATAAGGGACAATGGGATCTTGTTGCGAATGAGGACAGCCCCTCAAAATCAGGGACAGCTGGGAGCTACATATAACACCCCTTTTAGATGGGCGATCCGATCCTCCTGTCAGTTTTTCAGGCGGACCTGATTGGATGCTCCATGCATCCCTATGGGGCAGCGGGTGTCACCAGTGAAATGTCCGCTGACACCCGCTGCTCTCCGATCCGATCCTGTCCGTGAAATCCGGACGGATGGAAACCCTATTTTCCATCCGTCTGGAGAAAAGGATCGGATGAGAACAGACAGGCGGTCCATTCTCATCCGATCTCCCCATAGAGGACAGCGGGGATCTGACAGCTCCATCTCCGCACAGTGAGCGGAGACGGAGCTGTCATCCACCTGCTCAGCGGGGATCAGCGGATTGGTCCCCCGCTGAGCAGAACGGACTCTGTCGGGTGGTGCGTCCATGTGAAAGAGGCCTAAAAGGGTATATAGCTGAAATACATGATCTAGTCTCTGCTTTGACAGCGCTTTTGTATTCCAGATCTTTGATGTTCTGAATGTATCATTCTTCATAGTGCTATGCTGTCTCCAAACACAGTCACAGCTATCCTTTCACTGCCAAAGTGGTGACATGCTCCCAAACAGATATAAAATACATAATCAATTTATAAAACGTGCAGAAGTTCTTCCCCTTCCAACTAAACACTGCCTCTCTGACTTAAGCCTCGTACACACGCAACGATTATGGGCCGACCGATCGGCCGTCTTTTGTCCAGTGTTGTTGTGTTGGTTGAAATGTGCTCTAGACTGCACACAAATTTTTCTCGGCCAACAACAACCAACTTCAGAAGTGATGTCATGTGCTGGTTTACTTTCCGTGTGTTTTTTCTTCTCTGAGCATGCCCAGTCTTGCTCATCTGATTTTTGTCTGCCGAAATCTGTGCTGACTGACGGAAAATCGGCCGTTCTGTATTTTATAGCATGCACACCAGATTTTGTTCGGCTGAAAAGTCGCTGGGAATGAAAATGGGAGACGGGTCAGAATGTACCTGTCTAACATGTATGGGGCCATGGCATGACATTATAGATATGATATCTAACGTGATTGGTCATTTAACTGCTAATAGCTATTGGTCAGTTGATACTTCATATGATTGGTCAAATAAAGGAAAATTTCAATCCTTGGAGTGTGGAAATTGCCTATAAAAAGAGGTAAATAACCGTTATTAAAACAGTCAGCGGGAGCAGAGGAAGAAGAGCTGTACTGTACTGTAGCTGTCCCTCCCTCCCTCCCTGATATTTCTTATTTTTTATAATGTCACGGCCTGATTGTTTGGGATGTGTTTTTAAGTATGTTGGGTAATTCGAGCTTCTTGGCTGGGTTACATAAAAGTTTGTGGTAATGGGATGGTTTGGGTTTTTTGGCTAAACCATATATAAATTTGGTTGTATCCCACGTGTAATGTAAAGTTGTTTTTTAATTACTTTAAAAATAAATGGCCGTGGCCAATTATATTCAATGCAGGTTTCATTGTCTCTTTATTTTATGTAATAAATTTGAATACAATTATTTATATTGGTTATGATGTTCTGCCTATGGCACCATTCTTTATTTGACATTCAGCTGTTCCCCGCTGACAGCTGATAACTCATCTGTTGTTAAGAATGTGCGACCGGCTTCTCGGCCCACGCTTTAGCAATCAGCAGCTATATACAGTGTTTTTAAAGGGAAAATAAAACACAAAATGCAAAACGCTTTAAAAACGCTTTTTAAAGCGTCGGTTGTCGGAAGCATCATACTAACAAGCCGACAATCGGCCGATAGGACGTCGGCCGAAAATTCACAGCCAATAATCGTTGCATGTGTACGAGGCATAAGAGGCCATGTGTACGAGGCATAAGAGGCAGTTTTTTTTTGGCAAAGGTTGTCATCTACAGAAAAAAAGGAAATCTGAAAAAGTATCCAAGGTATTTAGCATTAATATTGCTTCTAAACTTGAAATCCGATAAGTTCAAGGGTGGAAATTTAACTGTGAAACACAAAATGTATCAACTATCTGCTGCATTATCATAGGAACTGATGTTTCTGCATAAAAAGTTTGATCAGCGAAAATATCCAGTGGAGACATTGGGGTGCATTCCTTTGTAAATGATGTCCATGCTAGGAAAAACTTTGGATAAAATTCCTTCTATATATTAAATATAATTGCAAAGTGCATGAAAACTCCAACAATAAATTACTCTTATTTGCTTTCTTTTGGTCTGTTAAATATACTACCAAAGTGTTTTTGTTTGACAAATATAAAAAAAAGCTGTTCATTCATCCAGAAATCTTGTGAGCTGTGCTCTCTGCCTCTGGACTGTAGCCTGCTATTTCCATGGACTACAAAACACCTCCCCTGCCTGCCTTTTCCTAGGGCTACAATGCTGCTCAGTACAGTTGTCACCCTTGGATAGGAAGTGTGTTAAAGGTGAAGTTTAACCCCTTGGCGCCGTCTCCAGCCAGGCCTTTCGGGGTTTAGAATTCCAGAAGGCGGGGCAGGACTTATGGCCATGTGACCTCTGTGATTTGCTGTCACACGACCGGAAAAGGTTTCCGTTACCCGCCGGTCACTGTGCTGGGAGGGCATACAGTGCGTGCTCTCAGCACAGCTCTATTGGTGCAATTGCATGCAAAAATTTGGCCGCTCTGTGCCAAACCCGGCCACGGAGAGGCCACCAACAGATTAAGTAGGGATATTTTTGCATGATTGGTTTACCAATGTACCAATGTAAGTATGTATGTGCCATACCTGAAAGACCCCCATGCAAGCTGAAAGTCACTGTAGTGGGCGTCATTATTACAGTGATTGCTGCTGGCTTCCAGGTCCCCTGCTGCTTAGTGAACACAGGAGGTCACTTGCTCAGCATAGGCATCATTTAGAGAAAATTTGGCATTGCAAATGCAAAGAGTCCTCTGTTTGGATGAGATGGGGAAGCAGGGAGATGATGCCACAATGTCCATCTTGTCCAATCAGAGAACACTTTGCATTTGATGAGAAAAATGTAAGGTGTTCTCTTAATGGCACCTTTGTCAAGCGTCCAACCTTTATGGAAACTGGAAGATAACACCATCTGTAGTAGTAATGCCTACCTAACGATCGCCTCTGTTGAATAATAATGTTGGACTATTTTAATTCAAACAGCAGCTGCAGCCAATCATCTGCAGCACTAATCAATGTATTCTAATAGCAGAGGAGTCCCCACTGTAACAATACAATAGCACAGCATGGAAGATCCCTCCATCCACCTCACTTGTGTGGATGGGGAAACCTGTTTTTTTTTTTTTTTTGGCCCACTGGCTGGTCGAAAAAAAAAAAAAAAGCCAGAACACGTCTTCGGAAGTGACGTAATGTATTGTACACTATTCTAATGTATTTTTTAGTTTCCGAGCATGAGTAGTCTTGGTCAAACAATTTGTTTGTACAAATACTATACTAATTAAATGAAAATCCTTCTGTTATTGTACGAGAAAAATTTTCTTTGGATATTTTAACATGAACTGTCATGATTGGCTCTCGAAAGCTGTGTGCTAATGATCAGTTTATCTGATGATCGTTCGGAAAGTGGTATTCTACATCTGATTTTCTCATGGTGTGTACTAAGTTTTAGCAATATACTGATGCCATGAGAATTACTTTAATTTACAGGGAAAATAGTGCATATTGTTTGCATTCCACTCCTTATTCGCATATAACACCTCACTTTAAATATGCTTCTACTGAAGTGCAATTACAAAGGCAAATGCCTTTGCAAATTCAGGTCATGGCTTTGCATAGAGTACGTGGGTCAATATAATGCAGGGACTTTAACCACTTCAACTCCGGAAGGTTTTACCCCCTTAATGACCAGGCAATTTTTTGCAATTCGGTACTGCGGTACTTTGAAGAAAAATTGCGCGGTCGTGGGATGCTGTACCCAAATACAATTGATGCCCTTTTTTCCCACAAATAGAGATTTCTTTTGGTGGTATTTGATCGCCCCTGCGGTTTTTAGATTTTGCGCTAAAAACAAAAAAAGGGACAATTTTGAAAAAAAAAACGCCATATTTTTTACTTTCTGCTATAAAACATTCCCAATAAAAAAATGTAAAAAATCCAAGTTTAGCCCAATTTGTATTCTGCTACATATTTTTGGTAAAAAAAATCCCAAAAAGCGTATTTTATTTGGTTTGCGCAAATGTTATAGCGTTTACAAACTACGAGATAGATTTTTTTTTTAGCAAAGCAAAAAATAAAAACGCAGTGGTGATCAAATACCACCAAAAGAAAGCTCTATTTTTGGGGAAAAAAATGATATAAATTTTATTTGGGTACCATGTTGTATGACTGGGCAATTGTCAGTTAAATTAATGTAGTGCCAAAATGCAAAAAATGGCCTAGTTATGAAGGAGGGCAAATCTTCCAGAGCTGAAGTGATTAATGTAGCTGTAAAGGCAAGACATTTTCAGCTTAATGTATTCAAGAGCATTAAGGTAAAAAAATGTCCCAGTATATGTATCATCCCCTCATCTCCCTAAAGGACCTGGGTCCTATCTCGATCCAGCGCTGTGCCCATCTGAAGCAGCACTGCTCTCTCCCTCTTTCCTCACAGGACACACAGGCTGCTGTCAATCAAATCCTGCGAGGAGGGAGTGGGTGCAGGGCCAATCCACATTGTATGTGGCTAGGCATTTGTAGCGGATACCAGCTTGACTCGCCCGTGACCCCGAACCTCTCGTCTGCCACCGCAAGGACTGACACAGGCTCAGTGGGACGCAGCCTATCAGCTCCTGTGGAGGAATCCCCCCCCCCCCATGCCCCCACTCCTCCTTACTCTGCAGTGTGCGAGCGGTGCTCGCAGAAGACACAGCAGACTGTCCTTTTCCTTCCCCTGCTTCCTCATTGGCAGGGGGAGGGAGTCCCCATCATCAGTGGCCCCATAGCCTTCTATGGGGGCAGGACTGCACACCCCAGAATGCTTTTAGGGAAAAGAGGAGAAAGAGCGCAAGAGGCTGCCTGGGAGCTAGGCAGACACCGTGAGGCAAGGGAGAAGACCAGACCCAGGGGAGCGGTGCTGCCTTCCCGGGACAGTGTACCATTCCTCCCACAGATCCACGGCTAACTGGGGACATCCTGCCAGAGGGGGGATCCTAGATGCATTCTCCAGGTGCACCTTTACAGATGGCATGAACCATTCCAGTTGTGAGGTAGGTCAGTCGGGCTACCTGAAGAGCCTGCCTGTTCCAACACACTTCGCATGGGTGCTTGGGTCCACTTTGCTACCCGGACACTGCCAGTATACTTCATTTTTCACCCTGCCAAACAGGACATCTAAGTGCACCAACTAAAGTGGCTAGCTGAAGATTCAAGTCCTTCTTCTTCCAAGGGACTGAAGTTACTGGTGCCATACGGGCGCACACACACATACCCAGGGTTCAGTATATGTAGTTTATGAGTTAGGTACTCTGAACTTTGGATTTACATTATTGAACGCTGCACTAGGTACATCTTTTGCGGTTCTTTGGACCTGTGGTGTCAGGGGACAGAAGAAGAGGTCAGATAAAAGGAAGGGTCATTCCTCTGCCCTCCTCCTGCTTGGACTCATAGAGCCCAATTTAGGTAAAGTTGGTAAAAGATCTGTTAAAGTGTTTGCCATTTAGTGGTCTGTCATTGTTAATGCATCTCTCTACTATTTGGGATTATTTGCCTTAAATGAGTCCCCTGAAAGCAGCCAGACAGTACCATTGAGTTTTATTGCTCTTGATTTTCAGTCATTATTACATGGCTGACTTACTTGAGATACAGTATATTTCACAGTAAAGACTATTTCTGTGTTTTACTACAGCTTGTGTCTTTTATTTGTGTTATTTGCACTAATATTATTGCCATGTGTGCCAGAGGGGCTGAGACTGTTTATGGGGTGGAGAGGCAGAGTACAGATCCAAATATACTCAAGCGGCTCCTCCGGCGGGTATCGTTACATGTGAGGGCTCATCTGGGATACCTTTACTCTGCGAACAGTTCCTCAAGACAGCACCCCTACCAGCACGAAGATGGACCCTGCTGTTGTGACCCGGTGGTGTGATGCAGAAGGCGCCCACACAGAGTCAAGCGTGGTGATCAAGCTCCCCGGGGAGGCGTGGACTGAAGAGCAGATCAGCTGGCCCCAGACAGAAAGGTGTGGATGATTGATGACAGACCAGACCAAGGGACTTTTCACACCTATGCACTACTAGAATGGAAGCTAGGGATCCCTGAAAGTTTCTGAGGAACCAATGTGCAGTTGTCTGACAAGATTGAGTCTTGTCTAATTCAGCCAAGCACACCAGATATGTGTCCAGCAAGTTCTAGTCAAGCTGAGGCTAAAAAAGAAGAAGTCTTTTCCACGACACCCTTGGCCATGATTGGGCCAGAGTTCTTTGCTGCCCTAGCAGACTTTGTGTCAAAATTCCAGAGGGATACTCCAACGTACTTTTGAAATGGGTGCCAGAAACTCAGGGCCTTTTCTGGGAGTCAACCAGTGCCTACAGGAGAAGACAACTTCAAAGAGTGCCTGGAGCAGGCCATCCAAGCCCTGGATGAATGGGATATTCCTGAGACCCACAAGAAGTAGAGTATTACAGAGAGTCTAAGGGGCCCAGCCTTGGAAACTATCCACAATCTGAAGCTAAGCAAGCAAGATTGTGTTGTTCAAGACTACATGAATACTCTGCAGGATGTGTTTGGGTGCACTGAGCAGGCTTCCAACCTTTACCAGTTTGAGCATACTTACCAGAATGAAGGAGAGAAGTTATCCCACTATGTGAGACATTTGGATAAGATACTGCATCAAATCCTACTGAAGAAGGGTTTTGATCCCCGGAAAGTGAATAAGGTCTGTGTACAGCAAGTCTTGCGGGGTGTCCAGCCTTTAGACCCCATCGCCATTCAGTGGAGAGTCACACGAGATGGGTATCCTGAAGTATCCTAGTCTGATCCAGATTGTGCGGGAAGAGGAGGTCATTGTGGAGAGCAAGAAGAAAGGCCGGAGGTCAGAGTCTGTTGTCAGGGTCAGGATGGCCAATACAGCCAGTGATGACCCAGAGATTGAGCTTCTGAAGAGTCAGGTGTCCCAGCTAATAAAGATGATAACCAGGACATCAAGCCATGTCAGTCAAGTCACCAAAGAGGAAGAAGCAGAGCAGTTGGACATCAAGTCTAAAATAGCCACATTAAAGATACAGATATCCCAGATGATAGAAATGATGAAACTGCTGGCAGCAAAACTTACCGGGCTGTCCAAAGAGGGTGTTACGGGGCCTAATTTACCTCCAGCATTGTCTGTAGGTCATTACCAGCGAGAATGCCCAAGTCCGTGGAAGAGGACAAAGGGTTGTCAGGGACCACAGAAGAGAACTAAAGGTTGCAGCATGAAATCGCCTGTCAGGTGTCAAGCCCTCTCAGTTACTTCAGCTAGCCTTCATTTAAGATGTGACACAGGGGTGGAAAGAAGGCCTGGGCCTTCAAGAAGAGCCTTTCCTGATACTGTAAGGAAACAATGGAGGATACCTGCAGTTGTATCAACTTATGCAGTTTCAATGAGAAGTGTCTACCAAGCTCCAAACTGTCACCGGAAACAGCATTTCGAGCACCATAAGAGAAAAGAGGTGTGATTTCAGTCAACACAACCTGCCACTTCGAATGCTTCTACCAAACTTCCTGACAAGTTGGTATGCCCCTTGTCTGTAGTACCTGTCCTTGTTGAAGGAATCTACACAAGAGCCCTTCCTGACTCAGGTGCTCAGGTTACTTTGCTGACTAGAGACTTTTTTAAAAAGTATCTGTTGTACATACCCCTGCAGACATTGAAAGAGATAGAGATCCAGGGTATTCGAATGGAGGATTACCCTTGTGACAGTTACCTGCAGATCAAGGAATTATGTGATCCTTTGAGGGTTGGCCAGCCCCAGAACTTCGACACGCTGGCCATTGTGTGTACTCAGTAACCAGAGTCCACAGGAAGTTCGTTGATTGTAGGGATCTGGTGAAACGGCTTTTAGCTCCTCTTGTCCCCAGATGTGATTCCTTACTTTCTCTGCCAGCAGGAGGGCCAGAAGACTCTGTAATAAATGTGGGAACAACAAAATTTATAATCAAGGTATACTGGACAGCCACTGAAATATCTAGTGAATATTTAAAATGAACAGTTACACCAAGAGCAGTTTTGATAAAAAGCATAAAACAAAACTTTACTGGACATCAAAATACATAAAGCTTCTTACACATAATACTTAACTCTGGCAACAGCTTGCACTCGATATCTGAAAAAAGACAGTGAGGAGGTTTTTTGCTGCATCTTTCCTCCCACAACCAAATGGTCAATTGGATATGCGGCAGCCATCTTTAAATACACTACATCAAAAGCTCACTAAACCACCTGTGGGTGAGAGATATTATTACACATGTATGGGAACATTAGTCATAAATCAGTTAAAAATATCCACAGCTGATACAATCCACCTGTTGATCCCATACATAGGCAATAATTACAATTCATACATTTCTACTTCTCATAGAGGCCTAGATTTCCTCAATGCATTTTTCCCTATATACATCACGCACATTACACAATTCATAATTACAAAAATATGCCTACAACATGCACAAGCTAATTATCTTCAGATAAGCATGTACTATGTGTATGCAATAAATATCCTAAACAGTTACTCAACTTCCTGTTATGGAGATGAACTGCTTTCGCAAAAATCCTTAGATCAAGTCTAAAACAGACATGTTGTTCCTTTTATGTTCCCAAAACAACTCTCCTTTGTCTGAACACATGCTTGTTTCAAACGTCTTAAACACCACCTCCCCATACATCTTGTTCCTTTGTTTAGCTCCTAAACCAATCAGATTGGTTTATTTGCATATCAACGGCCGGGGGGGGGGGGGCACCTAGCTTCTTAACACAGAATCTAACTAACAAAAACAGTTGCTATAAAATCATCAAATATTTATAGCAACACAACTCTTACTCTTCCATAGTGAAGAAAGAAGGACCTGTAGTGGAAAAGGATGAAGCTGATCTGAAGAAGACAGGAACAGTCAAGCAGGAAGAAGGGGCTAGTGAGCCCACAATGCCTGACCTAGGGGAACAGAGAGAGCAAAGAGTTATTCACCTTTCCAAAAGACAGACCTATGATGTGTTGGGTGAAAGCTCAGAAGAAGTTAACCTCACCTCTCAGGGGATTCTTGACATGCTTGACCTTTCCAGTGCAGATTTGGTGGAGGGCGACCCTGACTCACCCTCAACTGGCAAGGCCATGCAAATAAAGGTGGCCTGTGGACAGTACAACCCCTCATCATATGGCAATTGGTTGGAGGTTTATCTGTCAGCTCTGTGCTATAAAATTTGCTTTTTTAGCTTGAGCTCTGGTTCGTGTAAAATTTAACTGTTTGCTTTGTTGTTGCATTAACCTGTTTTCTCAGAGTGTATTTTAAAAGCATGTAACAGGGTCGAGATTTTGCTGCTTTTTGAGGACCAAAGGTTCTTTGGTGGGGGAAGTGTGTAGTGGGTACCCGCTCCACCTGCCCGTGGTCCTTGCACCTCTCACCGCAGCGCCGGGACTGACACAGGCTCAGGGAGACACAGCCTATCAGCTCCTGTGGGGAATTTCCCCCCCCCCCATCCCACTCTTCCTCACTCTACAGTGTGCAAGTGGCAAACACAAAAGACACAGCCATTCGTTCTGTTCCCTCCCCTGCTTCCTCCATGGCAGAGAGAGGGGGCTATTGGCAAGCAGAGTGTCAGGAAAGGAATCAGCATTCAGCAACAATAGAATGCTGGATGCAGAGCAGGTGTGTCACCACGCCCATCTCCCCAGCCCTGGCCCTATATAAGACACTCTCTGGCTGTGCTTCAGTGCTGGTTTATCATCAGCTCCTGTACCCGTGACCTGTTCGATTGCCTGTTGTTCCTGTTTATCCCGGCTAGCTCCTTTGACTTACCTGCATCTCTCCTTCGTTTGACCTCGGCTTGCCTGACCACCCCTTACTCTAAAAGACACCTCTGCTGGATCTCCTGTGTACCGACCTTGGCTTGGATCCCACGGACTCTCTCTCTTGTGCGGCCCTCTGTACCTTCATCTCCTCGGACTGATTATCTGTGTATGACCCTCGGCCTGGCATTAACCTTTGTCTCTTTTCTCTGAGCATCTATAGATCTCCTGGAAGCGGTCCTGAATCACCATCCATCCATCCATCCGGGATCCATCCGCATCCAGTGCTCCTTGGGACGTGTCATCTCCTGTTTCACCACCAGGGGTGAACCGCACCGAGCTGCAAGGGAAGCCCTCTCAGCACTTCGGCCTCCACCAAGGTAACTGACACAGAGCTACAGGAGCAGCAAGGCATCTTGGGACATGTAGTCCTCATCACCAGTGGCCCTATTGCTTTCTTTGGTGGCAGGACTGCACACCCCAGCTTGCTTTTGGGGAAAAGATGATAAAGAGACCAAGAGGCTGCCTGGGAGCTAGGCTGACACCATGAGTCAAAAGACCAGACCCTGAGGAGAGGTGCTGCCTTTCCGGGTTGGTGTGCCATTCCTCCCACAGATCCACGACGGGTCTGGGACATCCTGCCTGAGAGGGGGATCCCAGGTGCATTTTCCAGGTGCATCTGTACAAATGGCAAGAAGGGCTTTGGTTGTAAGGTAGCCAGTCAGGCTACCTGAAGAGCCTGCCTATTCCAGAACACTTTGCTTGGGCCTTGGCCGCAGGATTATTAAGCAGGCATTTGCCCATTTTACAGAGATACAGAGACACTGCATGCAGACAACATTGCCTATTCTGCCTACATCTGTAGAGCCTGAGTCACACTTGCACCCAGGTAGGCAATCACAGTGCCCACCTTGCTACCCCGATACTGCCAGCATACTGCATATTTCACTCTGCCAAACAGGACATCTAAGTGCACCAACTAAAGTGGCTAGCTTTAAGGCCTTCTTCTTCCAAGGGACTGAAGTTACTGGTGCCACACACTTACTCAGGGTTCAGTATATGTAGTGTATGAGCTGGGTAATCTGAACTCGGGAGTTACATTATTGAACCCTGCACTAAAGCAGTTCTTTGGGCTTATGGTGTCAAGGGACAATAGGGAGAGGTCTGAAATAAGAAAGGGTCATTCCTCTGCCCTCCTCTTGCCTGGACTCATACAGCCCAATTTAAGCATGTGTCTTTTATTTGTGGTTATCGCACTAAAATTATTGCCAGGTGTGCCAGAGGGGCTGAGACTATTCTTGGGGTTGAAAGGCAGAGTACAGAACCAAATATGCTCAAGTGGCTCCTCTGGGGGTAGCGATACACATGCACACAGCCCGACTTGGGAGCAAATCCGCACGTGTGACCCCATAGCAAGCTGTTTGCTATGGGGACAGACACAGATGAGAACGAGGTTTGGGGCCACACTGCAATTTCACTACACAGAATAGGTAAGTATAACATGTTTGTTATTTTGGGAAAACAAAAACACTTTAGGCTCCGTTCACATGTCAGCGTATGGATCGCGGCGCGATTCCGCCCGCGATCCGGAGATTATTGCAAATTGCGGGATGCCTGTGCGTTGCCCGTGATTTGCAATAGCCCCCCAAACGCTGAGCGATGTTGCCGCGATTTCCGCCTGCCGAATCGTGGTAACATCGCGCAAAAAAAATCGCAGGACGCATTACGCCCAAAAAAGTACAAGAGCTTCTTTGGAGCGTATTGCGTCCCGCGATTTTTTTGCGCGATGTTACCGCGATTCGGCAGGCGGAAATCGCGGCAACATCGCTCAGCGTTTGGGGGGCTATTGCAAATCACGGGCAACGCACAGGCGTCCCGCGATTTGCAATAATCTCCGGATCGCGGGCGGAATCACGCCGATTCTGCCCGCGATCCATACGCTGACATGTGAACGGAGCCTTAAAGATTATTCACCAGTCCCAGAAAACAAACTTCAGAACTGTGCTCTGAAAAATATCCACCACTGTTGGTCACTACAGTTTTTATTGTTGTCTGCCTCACTAATGGGAATATTTGATGCTCTATTTATGCAGGAAAATGAGAGGAAATCAAAATTTAGAGATGTCCCTAGAAAAAGGGGTATAAGGAAATCTTACAGTTGGGACATCTGTCTAAGAGTGAAATACCCCTCACTTTGGTAGATTTCCACTAATTTCCAGTAACATCTGGGGGTCAGAAAGTGAAGGGAAATTTCTCCAATACTACACAGAGAAAATTCAACTAAAACTAAAAAAGCTCACTGTTTACTTAGGAGACATTGCAGTATGGATTATTGCTGATCGCTATTACTGTTTTTTTAATGCCATTACTTATTGCTGATTTTGTGGGTTACCAAGTTTACTCTAATTTATCTGCATAAAACTCCTGTTTGTTCTGCTAAAGTAAAAATCATAAGGACAATTAATAAGCAAAAGAAAAAGAAAATAGAAAATGCCCCCACCCCTCTGAGCTCGCACAAAGAAGCAAATGCATATTTAAATCACGCATGTAAAGGGTGTTTGCACCACACATGTGTAACATCATCTTTTATATTTGGTATATATATTGTGTTTTTTTTTTTTTTTTGCATTAAGATTCATGAAAGTGTATTTTTATTTAAAGTTGCGTTTGAAAAACTGCTGTGCAAATACCATGTGATATAAAAAATTACAACAATTGCCATTTTGTTATCTAGGTCTCTGCTAAAAAAATATGTAATGTTTGAGGGGTCTAAGTAATTTTCTAGCAAAAAATACTAATTTAAACTTGAAAACAAAATACCTTTCTAGGTGCAGTATCCCCCCCCCCCCCAGCCCCCCTTATACTTACGTGTGTCTGATCTAGGTCTAGCACTGTGCACAAGATCAGCAGCACTGCTTTTCCTCTCCCTCCTCACAGGGCAGACTGATAGCAGTGGGAGCCATTGGCTCCTGCTGCTGTCAATCAAATTCAGGGACAAGAGAGCTGGAGGGGGGGAGGCCCAGCTGCACTGTGTCTGTCTGCAGACGCATATAGGCTTTAGAGTGAGCCCCCACAATACCCCCCCCCCCCCAGCAATCAGCTTGCTGGGGGGGGGGGATGCTCAAAGGCAGGAGGAGCCAGACCTTCCTCCAGAAGACAGACATCTCAAGTCTCCTGCAAGTCGCGGGAATCTCCCGCATTCAGCCCTGAGCTCACGGACACCTGCAAACTCAGGACTCACACACACACACACACAGTGAGTCATCATTGACTCCTGCAGTGTGTGAGAATGGAGCCGCTTCTTCCTTTGTAGGGCCGGCTCACAGGCGGAGTGATATCAAATGCACTCCATCTGTGAGAGGAGGAGGCAGACAGAGGAAGCAGCGGCTTTGCTCTCTACTTCAGCCGCATGCTGCCTTCCTCCAGGAGCAGTTTGGCGTGTCATCGGCCACACAGACCTCACCATTGGCCACAAGTATGTAACCTCCTCTGAAACTGTGACCAATTTATAACCCAGAGACCAGCACCAGAGAGTGATACCAGCAGACAGACCACCACAGAGTCACCACCAGAGAGACCAGCACCAGAGAGACCAGCACCAGAGAGACCAGCACCAGAGAGACCACCAAAGAGTCACCACCAGAGAGACCACCAGAGAGACCAGCACCAGAGAGACCACCAAAGAGTCACCACCAGAGAGTCAACACCAGAGAGTCAACACCAGAGAGACCACTGGAAAGACCAGCATTATATTTTTACCACACAGAGACCAGCATATAAATATACCCACACTGAGGCAAGTATTACTGCCAGCAGTACCCACAAGCAGTAGTATCAGCCAGCAATACCCGCCAACATACCCACCAGCAGTACCCACGGTCAGTACCCGTGAACAGTATCCACCAGCAGTACTCACCGTCAGTACCAGCCAGCAGTACCCACCATCAGTACCCGCCAGCAGTGCCCACATCAGTACCAGCCAGCAGTACCCACATCAGTACCAGCCAGCAGTACCCACTATCATTACCAGCCAGCAGTACCCGACAGCAGTACCAGTTAGTAGTACCCACAGTCACTACCTGCCAGCAGTACCCATCAGCAGTACCCGCCAGCAGTACCCATCAGTAGTACCCACCAGCAATACCCACCGTCAGTACTTGCCAGCGGTACCAGCCAGCAGTACCAGCCAACAGTGACCACAAGCAGTACCCGCCAGCAGTCTGCAAAATAAGTAGAAAAGGTATGTGCATTAGAAGCAAACCGCTTTATACTGACTCCATTTCATTATCCTCTAGTTGTGCTAAATTGGTGCGGGGGGCGGCGGTGTTGGAGCGGGGGGGGGGGGGGGGGGCGTCATCACGGAGTGCCACCTCCCTGAAATTAGTTTGCCACTTTCCTGAAATGAGTTTTTGCAGGTTGGAATGTCTGAGAAGGAGGATCAGGGCTGCTCTGTGCAAAACCATTTCACAGAGCAGGTAAGTATAACATATTTGGTAATAAAAACAAAACAGGACCTTGATGTCACTTTACCCTGCCATTGGTCAAGTTATAGCTGATCGGTGTAAATCAATACATAGTCACTATAATAATGCAGCCCAAGGAATTGGAATATATTCGGAATCCTTCTGGCACTGCTGTGCTCAGTAAAGTTGGCACAGTTGTGTCTTGGCTGTCACTGCTGAAATAATAATTGGGGATATGAGAGGCTGAATCACAGATCCAAAGCCAGAGCAGAGCAGAGCAGAA